>NC_137465.1:60224326-61425498 GCF_964235325.1 Thermobia domestica | reverse complement strand
GATGGAGCAGGGTGATTCACATGTGTGGAAACACGTAACGAAAAATGCCCAGAAATGCACTCATACTCAGTAAACGTGAGTTCAAAGCGTCGGAAATGTAAGGATTAGCGTCAAGAATATGAAAACCAATTTACCAATAATATTCCCTCAAACCGACGCAATATGATGTACACGGTTGCATACCGATAAGGATGCAACAACTGAGGCCAAGTTGAAATTGTGCAAAGAGACTCACTAAGAAAGTGGGTAAACTAAATGAATGTCTCTAGTAGGATCGCATGACCGATATTGAAATGTGGCCAATGTGTGTGTTGATATCGACATGTAGCTAATGGACAAATGTCAACATGTGCCACTACTGCTGGGACACCGTCTCACATGCGAAAACTAGGAAAATAACGTTGCACATTCTGCTATTACATCTGGTGCACTTTTTCGTAGAACGTAACTAGAACAAGATTGTATCAATGTCCCACTTTGTTTGGGACATTGTCCCACAGTCGACACATATGGAAAGAAATCTCTTAATCCATGGCTCAAATTGTGATAGAGCGTAAAAATAACAAACTTGTATCATGTCTCACGTCTTCTGGGACATATGACGTACTCGATATCGAAATACCTCCAGAAATATGCATCTTACACACAGTACACATGCCAAGAGAAAGACGAAAATGAACCAATTTGGCACATGTAACACTACAGCTGGAACACCATGCACATGGAAAATAAAACATGAGAAACAGGAAGAAACGTCTTAAAGCTCTGATTGTTTACAACTGTGCAGTAGGAGTAACAAAATGTAACACACAAGCATGTCAGGAGACTGTACAAGAGCGCTTGCCAAACAAAGTGGTTACTCCTCAAAGAAATGTATACAGAGAAAGTCAGGCTCCCTCGAGTCACAGGACTAGAGCGCTCGCTTTCGCTCGCATGGTCGCAGTTTCCAATCCTACTGGGAGCCCACGGCCTCAGATTCAAGACCCGAGTAGTTATTTTCCTATTTTTCTCACGTGGGACGGTGTCCCATCAGTAGTGGCACATGTTAACATTTCTCCACTAGCTACATATCGATATCAACACACAAATTGTCCGCATTTCAATATCGATTATGTGATCCCACTATAGACATTCATTTAGTTTACCCAGTTTCTTAGTAAGTCCCCTTGCACAATTTCAACTGTTCCTCAGTTGTTGCATCCTTATTGGTATCCAACCGTGCACATCATATTGCGTCGGTTTGAGGGAATATTATTGGTGAATTGATTTTCATGTTCTTGACGCTAATCCTTACATTTCCGACGCTTTGAACTCACGTTTACTGAGTATGAGTGCATTTCTGGGCATTTTTCGTTACGTGTTTCCACACATGTGAATCACCCTGCTCCATCTGTTGTTCTCTACCGACACTCCAGATGTCTTTCTATAGCATTTGAGTACAAATTCACAACACTTAATACCCAGAACTTCACTGTTGGCCAGCAACTGTACCTGGCGATTATGCAACCACACACAACGAGCATGAAAGTGTCCGCCATTTTGTTTTTGTTCCAGATATCGACTTAATACAAACGAATTATTGTTACCTGGTAGAAACCCCATCAATTCATATCCATCCCATCGAAACCCCATCATATCCATTTAGACCAACTTTCATTTAGTACATTATCCGGGACTCCCTACGTTCCTTTGGGGAATCCCTTGCGCGTGCATGGTAGGATTGTGAAACATGCAAAATTCAATACAGCAGGTATGACTTCTTCAGTGAATTTTTTACCCGCCCTCTTTACGTTGGATAGTTTCCGAACTATTGGCGTCCGAAAGTCATTTTCCCACGCTTTCGGCACCTTGTAAATCTGAAACTATGTCCGATAGCGGAAAGTTCAAGAGAACTTTTTTTCTTGTCTCAGTGGCAGGATTCACCTCCCAAGAGTTGTAACACTTATTTTGCAACACCCGATATATTAATAGTATTGGTGCTATCCTGTATGCTTAAGTTATTTCTTAACGTAAAAAATGATTTATTGTATTGTATTTAATATCGTGAACAATATATTACAATATTTTCCATGTTATCAATAGTCAAACTGTGAATTTAGTACGTAAGATTTATCGTACGTTGAATGTAACGTATGCTGAAACATTGTTCAGCTTCATTTCTCAAGAGCTTTTCTTTCCTCCCTAGTCAGTGGTCGAAGTGAGACGGTATGCGGTGGTATGCCATACCGCTTCTGGTTTTTCAGTAATGAGGACATACCTTCTCTGGTTTTTCAGTGATCAAGACAATATTTAAATAGCCGGTGTGTTAAGTCAAAATCATAATAAAAGATACTGCCTCTGCTTCTTTTCCACTTCGAACACTGTCCCTAGCCGTTATTTTGACAATTGCTTACAAAACGCTAGCATCAGACTTTTTACATGTATAGTCTTTAAAACTACAGGGTGATTCTTTTAAACCTCATGGATTTCATTTGGGTCTAGATTTTCTAATTGAAGTTCGATTTTCATGTGGCTTGTGGCAAATAATCAAGGAAGGATGGGAGATTTATGGGACTATGTTTACTGGTTTAAATTCATTGGGGGTAATATCGACCACGCCTCAAGAAAAACAGCAATTATTTATCAGAGTACCTCACAACTGGAATGAGGTTTTGGATTTTTGAAGCTAAATTGCAGAATAAAACTTAAGTGTTAGTGAGAATACAAATTAAATGTTAGTATGTAATCACCCTGTATCAAATTAAATAGCTATAGCCGGTTTCTTGCGACAAACGACTGAGAGATTTCTTGGGTGACTAAGGATTAGATAACTGACATCTTCCACAACATCCGCCTGCAGGGTTCGATGCTTCCCTGTCTCACTTAGAAACGATCCTGTTTCTTGCAATTTATTCACCATATTATGTTCCTGTCTGGGGCAGAACGTGAGACGAATTTGTTTCTAAATGCCTTTTGCGTAGCAACAACAAATTCCGACGACCAAAATCTTTGAATGATAAACTCAAGTTGCTCAAAGAGTACACAATTCTCACTATGTTCTGACCATACTCACACAGTAGCACAGAACTGTACAGCATAAAATCCCAATACAATAGCCCAGTTTCCTATTTCTTATTGACCTTGAAGGGGTTGCTGTCTAACGCAGGAAACTCAAATCTCCACACCGCATCGCACCTCATTCCAATTGTAAGGTACACTGGGGAATATCCGCTGTTTTTCTTGAGGCGTGGCCGATATTACCACGGATGAAATTAAACCAGTAAACCTACAGTGGGTGTAAAAAGTATTCATACAGCCAATATTTTTGTAAAAAATGAGATTTTGTCCCGCTTCCATGATATGTAAATCCTACTCACTGGGCGATTAGAAAAAGGCGTTCCGGAAAGGAAGTCTTGGGGGAAGTATAAACAACAAATGTTATTTTGACCTTGGTTTATGAGACAAAATATGGAAAAGTCTGAAAATTCATGTGCAAAAAGTATACATACAGTACAACAACTCTCACAGGAATACCTCACTCTCCGCGTACAGAAACGAACGACAGGCCTGTAAAGGCACTCTAGTTTGTTCTACGTTCCCTTGGAGTGCATTCAAGTTCACAACATTATCGCGGAGTTTGGAAGTGCGGCAGTATGGGGCGTAAAGGTCGTGAAACTACAGAGGAGGAACGAAGAATTATAATTCGTCTGCATAACCAGTGTAAGTCACTTGCTGAAATCGCAAGCATTGTTGATAGGCCTAGAGGGAGTATTCAATGTATTATTGATAGAGTGGGACAGAGAAAAACGTTGAAAAATGCACATAGAACAGGTCGTCCAGTGAAACTAAATACGCGTTGTCAGTCATTGATAGTTCGAAAAATAAAAAAGCATCCGCGTCTGAGTGTGCCAGAGCTTGCAAGTGAGCTTTATAATGAACGTAAAGTGCATGTCTCACATTCTACGATTCGCAAATACTCCAGAAAGCGTGGCTTTCATGGTCGGGTAGCCCGAAGAAAATATTTTGTGAGTGAAGTAAATAGGAAGAAAAGGTTAATATTTGCCAAAGCACACCGAAATACACCACAAGAATTCTGTAACCGTGTGATATTTACGGATGAAAGCAAATTCAACATTTTTGCATCCGATGGGTGAACCATGGTGTGGAGGCAAAAGAATACAGAGTTTCGAAAACAAAACCTGAAACCTACAGTGAAACATGGTTTTGGTTCTATCATGGTTTGGGGGTGTATGAGTGCATCTGGTGTAGGGTCCTTGCACTTTATAGATGGTACGATGAATCATTAACAGTACATTGATATTTTAAAATCGAATCTCCATTCATCTGCTGAACAAATGGGCATTAGATAAAACTTCATATTCATGCAGAATAATGATCCAAAGCATTACGCTTTAAACACACGCCTTTGGATCTTGTACAATACGCCGAAGTACATGCCAACACCTCCCCAATCCCCCGACATTAATCCGATTGAGCACCTTTGGGACTACCTTGACAAACAGATTAGAAAACGACCGATTTCGAATAAACAAGACTTGCAAAATGCTCTGCAAGAGGAATGGCAGAGAATTCCCTCATCAAAGACCAAGGCTTTGGTAACGTCAATGCCAAAGCGTATTAAAGCTATTATAGCAGAGAAAGGATATCCTACGAAGTACTAAAGTGGCCAATGTGACGAAAACAAAGCCACTAAGTGAAGTGTATGAATACTTTTTGTTGATTGATTTTTCTTTCTTTTCACAACCTTTTTGAATTTCCTGCACGAACAGTAGCTTCTTTCTTTGCTACAATCCTAATTTGTTTCATATCAGTGTATTTTTGTGTTATGTTTCCTACACTTGAAGAAATAAAATAGAAATTTTCAGTTCAAGTGGTGTTTGTTTACCGTGATGAGTTACATGTTTCTATTTTCCGAGGTGTATGAATACTTTTTACATTCACTGTAGTTCCATAAATCTCCCATCCTTCTTTGATCATTTGCCACAAAGCGCGTGAAAATCGGACTTCAGTTAGAAATTCTAGACCCAAATGAAATCCGAGAATTTTAAAAAATCACTCTGTATTTCCCCATACCTTTTTCACAACTATCACAGATTTAGTTAAAAAAATTTCTTAACGCCGTTTCAGTACTGAAAATCGTTCATCCAATAATTTATCATTAGAACCTAACTTAAAAAGTGCTTCTGGTAAAAATGAAAATTAAACTGAATACACACAATATTATGTTTAGATTACTCATGTTGTAAAAATTTCTTTGTTGTTGATATCGTATACTCTTATTTCTTAATAAATTATACATAGAGACGCAAACATTAATAGAGAAAGACAAGTGCGAGGTTGATAGCCTTTCTTAAATTCGTTGATGCCCTTATACATATCACTAATGCTTCCGATTTTACTATTATCTTCAAGTTCACTAATTTTAGCTTTCAAAATACCATTTTTCTTTGTTAGTTTTTGCGCATTCATGGTCAAACCATGGTTTGTTCCTATGTATTTCTGCATGCCCCAATTTTCCTTATGCTGAAACTTTAATGTTATCCCTAATTTCAACCCAAGTATCTTGAACACTAGTGCACTCCGAACTTTCTAAAACCGAGAATCTATTCGACACTTCAATCTGGTATTCTCCTCTCACCTGGCTCTCCTCTAATTCTTTTTTAAACTTAAATCTCTCGGTTTTCAGATATTGAATATTTCCTTTATTTAACGATACTCGCTGCTCCCAGGTAGTAATCAGCATCATAGTTAGCTCCTCTGAACGACCTAACATCAACTGTGCTACCTAGGGGTGGACGGTTCCTGAAAACGTAAACCGCGGTTTCGGTTTGCCACTTAAACCGGTTTGGAACGGTTAACCGAAACCGAACCGAACCGAACCGTTTCCAAACCGAACCGAACCGAACCGCACTGATCCCAAACCGAACCGAACCGAACCGATCCCAAACCGAACCGTTCACAAACCGAACCGAACCGAACCGAATCCAAACCGAACCGAATCGTACCGTTCAGAACTGTCCGTAGAACTGTGACAAACTAAACTGTCCAAAGGGTTTGGAACGTGGTTTCGTTTACTATTGGCTAACCAAAACTTAAGCAAACTCCGTCAAAGCAAATTCAGCTGTGTCCACATGGAGCTGAATTTAATCTTTAACTCACTCGTAACATACGACCATTTAGCAGATTTGTGTATAATAAAAGAATAAAATAGCAAAGAGCCTGAAAGTACTCATTGGAGTGTATCTATATCTATATCTATCTATCTATCTCTCTCTCTCTCTCTCTCTCTCTATATATATATATATATATATATATATATATATATATATATATATATATATATATATATATATATATATATATATATATATAATGTTTGTATATCTTTTGTATGTATGTAGATAGATAAAAAAATATCACACAACTAGATACCACGTATGCACAAAAAAAAATCGTGGCAATACAAGTATTTGATGGAGAAATGATCCCAATACTGTAAATTCTTTCAAATTAGAAGCATTTCATATGTCAACGGAATAAAAAAAAAAGTCACTGGTAGTGATCAGTCTTTGAAAGAGATGAAATTCGTTGGGTTAAGTTCTGACCTGTTAAACCCCCATTCTACAACTGCTTCAAATTCGAAAATGTTATTATTCTTCTTGTTTACCTTCACTTTTAATATTCCTGCTCAAATAGCAGCTTGCATGTGTGTCTTTATTTCTCTCATTTTTCATACTTTCATTCTCACCGTCGTGATTAATATTATAAGAAAAGCGTGATTAACTAACCAGACTCATCATCATCAAAACGCCGAACACATATTTCAGACTTTGACCGTGCTCCCACGTACAATGTAAGTCAATACTCGGCACCTTGTATATCACATCGTTAACAAATCATTATATAATTACTTTCTGTAAGGGGGCAGCGTTGGCTCAATGGTAGAGCGTTCACCTCTGGTGCTTAGGGTCTCGGGTTCGATCCCAGCCCCCGCCAAGTGAACTTTGTGGTGGACAAACACCGTGTGCGTGGGTTTTATCGGGGTTCTCCCGTTTCGTCCCACTTTCTTCATTCCACCATTTCATTCATTACTCATCATCACCGTCTGCTTTAGCCTAACCGGCATAACCGTGGGACGTAAAACTCACAGATTTCATTTCATACTTTCTGTAAATAATAAGTAAAATCTTCTTGTGAGTTTTACTGAAACGTTTGGATTGCGAGCGTAGCGAGCAAGAAATTTTTTAACAAATCTATTTCTTTGCAAACCGACAACAATATTGATTTAATAGGGCGCCAATACTTTTACGGGGCACCACATCGTTTACTCATTTTCAACACTTCTTTTTTCTTATTGCTTGTTCGGCGCCCTCTTGCTACCGGCTCCCCCCCCCCCCCCGTAGCTACGGCTCTGGGTGTGGTTATCTTCTCCGTCACGATGTAGGTTTTGTACATTTGCTAATCGTATACATAAATATTATTCTCTGACAGAAGAGTTGCACTAAGTTGGAATCTCGCTATCTTCGATTCTGGACAGTGAACACAATGGCGAGGAAACATCTACCATTTCCCACTTTAATTTCTCTTTATTTCATCACCATACGGCCAACGAGTGTGATTACAGAGGTAATAAAGGAGTACACACGTGAGAAATTGTAGAAGATCTAGGCTTAATAATAGACCAAGGGCTTAGCTGGAATAAACATATTTCTGAACAGTGTATTAAAGCTAAGCGCATCTTACGACAACTTTATATTAAAAGGCTATTTGTCGCAAGAAACAAGACTATATCTGGCTAACACTCTCATTTTGCCTCTGTTCGATTACTGCGATTCAATATATGGTAGCTCTCTCTCCACTCAAAATACTAGGGCAATTCACAAAATACAGAATTACTCTTTACGTTTCTCTCTCAATTACAGAAAGTCTTAGCATATTCTGCCGGTACTTAATGAAAACAATATCCTAACCATGTCCCGAAGACGATATCTCCGATACTGTTGTTTACTATACAAAATAAATTCACATAAAACACCACCTTACTTGCATCATAAATTAACATGTAGATCAGAAATTCAACGTTACAATACCCGAGGAAGTAATAAACTGAATATGTCCCGGCATTCTTGAAAAATAACAGAGAAGGCATTTTCAATTTGGGCAGTAAGAATCTGGAACTCCCTACCAAAGTCAATCACTGACAAACCATACAATTCATTTAAATTATCACTCCAAACATTATTATTTAGAGATCAGAGACAAAGCATTGGCACACATGAATGGTTTACTACAGTATGGAATTGGACTGAAATTGGTATGAAATTGGACTAACAGTATTAGTTTTTTTTTTATTTATTATTTTTTTTTTTTTTACATTTACATTTACTGTGTATTTTGTTTATCCTTAGTATTATTGAATGTACCATGTTATGTTGTTATTTGTATCTTGTATCTTGTTTGTGTCTTTGTTTTTTTCTTTCTTTCTTTTTTTCTTTTCTTTTTTCTTTCTTTTTTTTGTAATGATGACAAGGGTTAGGTGGCAGAGCAGCCTCCGGCTGAACCTCGCCCGCTGAAATAAAGAGAAATTCAATCCAATTCAATTCAAATTGGCAGACATTGATCTGGCATACGGGAAAGCGGACGGTAATGGCCGTGTGGCACAACGGTGTACAGACAACAGTTTCCTAATCTTAGAATTTCACACCACGCAACCTTTTTCAGGTGTAGATCGAAGATTACAAGAAACAGGATTGCTGGAAGCACACAGGCCCAATGCTGGACGAAACAGAACCGTATGGACTGTGGCTTTTGAGGAGGAAATTCTTGCTTGAGATAAGAGAAAACCGTCCACCAGCACACGGGTAGTAACTGCTGAAATTAACACCTATCATCGGCAGGTTTGGAACATACTTCACGAAAATCAGATGTACTCTTTCCATGTCCAAAGGGGGCATGCATTACACGCCATCCTAATATATCCCGCTTCATGTCTCGTATTCTCTTCAAAGATAAAGCTATGTTTTCCCATGATGGAGTGATGAACACTCACACTCAACATTTGTGGTCTGAGGCAAACCCATATGGAATGTCAACTCGTGCCCATCAGGAACGGGTTCTGTGAATGTGTGGGCATGAATCGTTGATAATTCTCATCAGGCCGTATCTACTACCACAATGACTAACCGGGTGGGAGTATTGGATATTTTTGAAAAAGATTCTGCCTGAACTACTAGAGACTGTGCCACTGGCTGTTCATCGAAACATGTGGTTTATGCACAACGGTGCTCCAGCACATTTGCTGTGGAGGTGCGAAATTGTAGCAACACATCCTTTCCGAACAAATGGACGGCAGAGAAGGACCGGTATCTTGGCCACCTCGCTCATCCGATCTTAACCACTTAGATTTCTTTTCCTGGGGCCATATGAAACAACTAATCTGCGCGACGCCTGTGCAATCAGAGGAGGATTTGATTGCTCAAATTGTTGCTGCAGCGTGGAGCATTCAGGAAACGCCAGGAGTGTTTCAACGCGTTCGCAGCGTCTTTCCCTTCGACGCCGCTGTAACCTTTGCATTGAAGTGGTGGGTTGAAACTTTGAACACCTTTTGCAGTATCCGTTCTAACAACCATCCTCTTTCCATGTAAACAAAAACTCCCCTCTGTACCTTGCTCCCTACAACTACCTTCTGTATGCAGTTCCGTTGTACGATTTGGATCCAGAAATATCGGCCGTTGTTACAGTACGTACAAATATCGTGAATGGAAGGAATATTTTGTTTCACACCCGTCAGTTTAGAACATTAATTGAAAAAAACGTACTGTAGTCGCACTTGTGTGATGTACTGATCGAAATGAATGTGCTAAAACAGTTATGTATATTATTATTATTATTATTATTATTATTATTATTATTATTATTATTATTATTATTATTATTATTATTATTATTATTATTACGCGTTCTTTATTTGTCTGTAGTTCTTGTTCAATTACTGTAGTTGTAAAGGCAGATGCGTTCTCAAAAGCGTTGCGATATCATTAATATGAGCAGATCAGCAATCAGAATTTCTTTATTTTCTGTAACTTATCGGCTTGTGCCGTACGTATTTTTACATTCTAGAAAAGTAAAGTTTCCAGTGAGTTCTTGTACAACGACTTTACTAGTACTTTTTGAGGAGGTACGCAACCACACACAGTAATTTTTACTTCATCCGCCATCTTTTATCTTCGTGTATGAGTACTGACCTGCCACGTAATATTATTTCCAGGCAGTGAAATGTCCTTTACATGTTGTTGTCCACTCAATTTACGTCATAAAATATCAGGGAATTCCCTGTGCTGCCATTGCACAAATCTGAAAACTCCAAATTTGGATAGAGCAGGTTAGGATATTTTGTCGATATCATGCCGCATCAAATCAGTAGTTTGTGCAATATTTAACTCCATGCTTTCGGCAGCCTATAACACGTAAACGACACGCTTTTCGTCCTATGTGTACTGGAACTTTTTTGTTTGTTTTGCTCTCAGGAATCACCTCTCTGTTTTTGTACAACGAATTTAGCGCCATACTGTGTAGCGTCATCAGAATCAATTTGACTACACTAACGCGACAAAAGTAACTGCTCTCAAAAACAGCATAAATTTTCTTGGTTACCTGATAATATTACACCACGATATATTCCACATACAGGTGTAAATCATGCCCTCCCCCCCATGTCATTTCAAGATGAATTTAATGTTTCATTCTAAACGTATCTTCTCCTGGAATAGCATCCACCCTTCAAGTAACTGCCACCCCTAGCACGGTGTCTCCTAAATCCACCCATGCCGTAAAGTTGTCTTCCAACTGATATTAAGAGTTTTATTCCAAAATCCAAAGCATCAGTAAAAGTACCCACACAAGTACGACCCCTAAATTGTTTCAGTAACATCGAAATAATTTTAATCTGAATAAAGTTATACCGAAAAACGTAACATTCACCCTTATTATAATATCTGGGTGGACGGTTGCTAATAATGCAAACTGCATTTCTGTTGATTTCAAATATTGAACTGAAACCGAACAAAACAGTCCTCAAAAAGGGCCCAACAGTTCTTAAACCGAACCGAACCATTCTACAAACCGAACCGAACCGTTTCCAAACCGAACCGAACCGTTCCCAAACCGAACCGAACCGTTTCCAAACCGAACCGAACCGTTCCCAAACCGAACCGAACCGTTCCCAAACCGAACCAAACCGTTCCCAAACCGTACCGAACCGAACCGGACCGGTTTGAAGTCCAAACCGATTGATTCGGTTTAGACTACAAACCGAACCGAAACCGGTTAACCGGTTCTTGGAACACCCCTAGTGCTACCCTGTTTTCTTTTGTCTACTAGAACGTGTTCAATTTGATTATGCCTTTTTCCATCTGATGAAGTCCAAGCATATTTATGAATGTCGCGATGTGAGAAATTTGTACTCTTCACGATAAGGTTTTCGATGTTGCGTAGCTCACGAATCTAACGCCGTTGTCATTATTTTCATTATGCAGGCTTTCATTCCCTGTAATCGGTTTGAAAATATCCTCTCGTCCTACCTTCGAATTGAAATCCTCTAATAGAATTTTCATATGGTATCACGTGAGGTGGTCATATACCTGTTCTACTTCTTCGTAAAAACTGTCTTTTGTATCGTCAGCGAATTTCCCCACGCTTATTTCACCCTCTTCAAGTTGAAATTTCGTAAATTCTTTCTTATTGAACACCGACTGCCCAGGAAGTAATTACCTGCCAACCTCAACCTCATTGTTTGGGATATCTCATGATGCGTGAGCAAGTCTGTGGTATTTCGCTTTATACGAAAGATGATCAGAAACTAAGATTACAAGGCCGATATTTCTGGAGTTTCGTCTGTTATAAAGGAATGAGAAATGTGCGGTAATTTTAATACATGGAATTGGCAACTGTGTAAAGTTTCAGCCACCCGCCCCTACGACGCTAGTTTTAGGTAAACACAATGCCGAATCGTTTGGAAAACTGGTCTCGTGAAAAAGTACGCTCAGTTATTCGATTTTTGTGGGCGAAACATGTAATTTCGGCTGAAATTCACCAGCAGGTGGTAAAGATTTACTGAGAGACTGTTATCTCGTCAGCATGTCGCAGAATACCGTCATCTTCCTTCATGGCAACATGCACCCGTGTACAGCCCAGAAGACCACCACGTTATTGAAGCAGTTTCGCTGGGACATCATCGACCACCTTCCCTACAGCCCGGACCTGGACCTTGATCCAAGTGACTTTCGCTTGTTCCTTCTGCACTTGAAGGAACACCTACGAGGCTGTCGCTTCGCTTCAAACAAGGCTTTGTGACAACGTGGCTGAACACGCAAGGACAGGATTTTTACCAGGAGGGAATCTTGAAACTCATTCCATGATGCGACAAGTTCCTCAACCGACATGGGGACTATGTCGATAAATAACCTAATGTATGCACTGTCTGTTGGCTGTATTAGTTGTATGAAATAATATATACACGTTTCACTGCAGGTTTTGTAACCTTACTTTCCGATCACCCTTCGTATTTAAAGATTAGAAGCCTCAACTACATCACATTACTAATCACGTACACAGTCGTTTGTATTGTACTGGTACTCAATAGAATGTACTGTTTAGTCGGTCTTCATGCCGTATAAAGTTAGATTTAATGTTAAGCATAGTGCAGTAAATAAATTCCAAGATTGCAGATAGTAAAATTGAACTTAGGCCTACTGAGTCCGTCAGTTTTCAGCCTTCAACGTTCCCAACTTTTAATTGGAACAACAACATTGTGCTGACAGGTCGGAAAATCAGTTTCAGTAGACCTACCGTAAAATTATATGTATAAATCCGTAAAAATATTTCAAGAAATATCTGTAATGATTTTTTTATTTACTTCATCTATCTGCTAATTTTTCAACATAGTAGGACTATTTAATAGACAATATTCAAATAGAGCGAGTGAATGAATCCGTTTCGTAGCATCCAAGCAAGGAAGCACACACGAAATCGATATGTCTTTTTTCCAACGGAGAAAATTGTTTCTTTTATTAAACACTCGAAATCAAAGATTGTGTGACCCGAAACCTTATAGGGTGTTGAGGGTGATCTACTGGTGACAAAGTGAGAGACAAAGAGGAAAATATATAGATATAATGGAAAATGTAGCTCAACATCTAACGTCCGGCTCAAACCTCTTGACGTCTGTCGAAAGCCAATGGTATCCAGGTGCGACGTTGTCGGATTTCACTTCCTTTCGTGTACAGGCATAACGTGAAACATTAACGTGAGAAATTATGATATTCAGAAACAAACTCGTTCTTACAAATTGAGTAACGCAATAGTGACATACTATATCATATGGACATACCTTTGAAATTTCTTTCTTCTAATCCAGGAACAAAGCTATTGGACAACGTCGCCCAACTTGTATTTGGATATTATGAAAAGAAGGACATGCCTTAACCCTTTATTTACTAACGGTACCTTAAAGTACCACCGGAAAGAAATCATTATGGGAAAAGACTCGTACGTTGTGTTTGAACGGTACTTCTTGGAAACAATTTTCTCTGCTTTGCAAATCGACTAATAGCTGGCAGCATGATGTAGAAGAAAGATATTTCCCGCTAAAGCCACTTTGTTTCAGATAGGCAAAAGGGCTGAGTCGCTGTTTTCTATCCAGTGTTTAAGAGACCCGCTAACTTAATCTAATAAAGCTAGATGTTCGGATAATTTTTATTTTTATCAATATGCTTGGTAGTCAGGTATTCATTGTTAAGTTTCGGAATCCTTTGAGTGTTGTGTGCAAGAGAGAAAATTGCTTATTTTGGACATAGAAGCAGGAGTAAAAGTGAGGGTAACCCGGGGTACGCCGTCCTCCCACTTCCAAAAAATATGTACCGCATCCCCCCAGTTCCTAAAACATTACATTGGGCAAAGATAGGCAGGAGAACGGCGTGACGTCATGCTGCTACCTACCGTCCTCCTATTTTTTCAGACCCACTTTTACCCCTGCTTAGAAGAAGCGTCCGGAATGAAAGGTACACCTTATGGCTGTTTTACTTTCTTTTTTGGTTTATTTAGGTAGAATTTGCAGTACCATTTTTCCACGAATTGTATTTGAAACTTTTTTGAATATTAAAGCAAATCTGCATATTATTTATCTGACTTAGATGTAAGCAGTGGCGTATGTAGGCAGGGGTAAGGGGTCATTTTTCTGCATAAATTTGTTTATTACATATAATGTATATTTGGAAATAATCTGAAAAATGAATACGAAACATGCAATGTGAGGGGTTTCAAATAAATGAAAGTAAATTTTCATATTATTTAGTCGTAAATTGATGCATGTGATAGAGGGTGGAATGGGACATTCTTCTCCCATGTTTTATTATAGGCATTTTTTCTAGTCATCAGATAGATTTAGTGGTATGAATGAAATTTGCCATTACTTTTGCGACACAATTGTATCTTTGGAGTCTGGATCCATCTGATGAATGTGAGAATTGTTAATACATTTGATATTAATTTAAATCTGAAGAGTGGCGGTGCACCACATATTATAAGCTTATTGTGAAGAATGGTAGGAAACAAGAATAACTTAGGCGTAAGAAAAGTATATCTATAGGGTTATGGAGCTTTTTCTTTTCAGAAAATCCCTTATTACTAATATTGAAAAGGCAGAGAAACAAACACCAAGTGTTACTCAGTATAAAATATCCCAGTCAATTTTTAAAAATAGCATGAAATACGTATATGTCACATTTGTTAGGAATCAAAATGACGTGTGGGAGCAAGCGGCAGAAGGGACAAGTGGGAATGTCCAGTAGCGAAATAAATTTACTTGTACGATATTTATGTAAATCTTGTAGGGTCGAAATATGGTCGAAATTAATATTGATGTACATATTAAGTTCGATATTATTGCTGTTGGTACTTAGGCTGCTTTGGCAGGTTAGTAATGTACAAAAATTTATTTCTGAGTGCAAATAAAGGTCAAAAGTTCATTTACAATGTTATAATTTATTAAAGAAATACAGGAAAAATGTTTATAACAATTTCCTTATTATGTTGTACATTTTGGAAAATTGACATTCCTGACCTGACGGTACTTTTGAGTCAAAGGGACCGCCAAAAATTTAGGAATGACTTTTTTCAATTGTTATGCAAAAATATTTCATTGTGGCCCAATTGAAGCAAAAACATCTGTCGTAAATAAAATGTTAAACGTCAGAAAGTTTAAGCCGGACTGTAGGGTATTTTTCTAGCGGAAACAGACCTTTCAAACATTACGTTTACTAAGAAGAAGAATAGGCGCTGCTTTAGCATAGTCGCTTAACGTACTATTGTGCGATGTGCGTATCTATCAATATATATATATATATATATATATATATATATATATATATATATATATATATATAGATAGATAGATAGATAGATAGATAGATAGATAGATAGATAGATAGATAGATAGATAGATAGAGAGAGAGAGAGAGAGAGAGAGAGAGATCACAACAAATCTTGTTTTCATCATTATTATAAAAAATTTGGCGATCAAGAGATAGACGTAGCAACATTACTACAACAATCTTATCGCCTCACTCTGACGCACAAACCCTTCTCACACTTGACTCACAGAGTGGTGATCTTCAACTACGTATATCAGATATAATCATTCCTTCAGTGCAGTATCCAATAGTTATATGATTGGTTTTATTAATAATTCTGTGCGTATCATAACCTGAGCGTCGCTGCAATCGGTGACCTGTCATACCAGAGGTGAATACTTATAACGGACAGATTATAAGAATGCGTTATGTTAAATTGCAGCTTCCACATAAAATAAAATAAGTAGTAAATTATAGAAGTGACCAATTTAACAAGTTCTACTTCAACAACATGACAATCAGGTCTTTTATTTTGCTCCAGTTAAAAAGAATTATATGAAGAAAGACGCGGAAGATAGGCTGAGTTAAATCTTATTTTGATGCCATTGGACGAATTTAGAGATCGATGAACCGAAGTATCATTCCAAGAAACAAACAATATGCTGCGGAGAAAGGAAGAATATGCGTATTTTATATTATTTATTGATCTTCGGTTTCACAATAACAAACAACCTTCATCTTCATTCTATTCCTGTGGGAGTGATTCCTTCTGCCTACAATTACGTGCGATTTAGACCGTGTATTTCGTAGAAGTACGAGAAACAACAAGGAAAACGTAGTTCCTATCAATCTGCGATGTCTCTTTATATATATATATCTTGTAACAATTGTGTCAGATAGTGGTGTAGCTGAATATTTTGTTTCAATTCTCAATTTTTACATAATACATACAAGGGTTGTACCTAGGTATAGTAATGAATAATCATTATTTCCCTAGTTACCTTTATTTATTCTAATCCTTGTTATTGGACCACTCAAAGTAGTTTCTACTCCATACAATACACTAATCGTAGCATTTCTTGCAATCGTGAAAGATATTCTGGAAGCCATTTTTGGTCAGATCCGTTAATTGATGTTCTTCATGGTGGGTAGCAAAAGAAAGTCATACGGCGTATATTTTTAGCCAGGTTTCTAAACGCTCACTTTTGAAAGAAGTTTAGCTTAACTCAGACTCAGTGTAAATAGTGTGTGAACTCATGCTCAAACTCAAGGTTTTTCAAAGGATCGCACTCAACTCACACTTATCTTTTGAACTAACGCTCAACATAAGGAAAACACGTTCTGGCAGTGGCGGCCGTGTGAAAGAAAACGGTAAAAAAAAAAAAAAAATAGTAAACGAAGAAGAGAGTGCATGTAGTGTAGTCGCTAAAATTAATTCTCTTTTTACGAGGGCGATTACTAAACAACACCTACTAATTGCAATCATGATTAATTTCCAATAAAGTAAAATTGAACAAACTTTCTTGTTATTGCTCGTCCCTCAATGCATACTCATCTTATGGTTAATTATCCCATATCGGACTCCCGAAGAAAACTCATCGAAACAACTTATTGACCGTGCCAATAGCGACTACTCTCAGTCATGACTCCGTTTTCTTTCATTCAGAAATAGAAAAGAAAGAGAAGAAAGTAGAAGGGTAAAAGAAGGAGGTAGAAAAGGAAGAAAAAGAAGAAAGAAAACAAATAGGGTATTTTAATAAGAAAAACAGATTACTGGATAATTTCGGAAATATAGTAAGAAGTCGGGAAAATCGTTGAAAGATGAATCATTCTCAGTGTTATTAACGACTACTCAATTTTGGAATGCTTCGGAATAGACACATGTTCCCTCATACCACCCAGACCTAGCTCCAGGCACCACGTTCGTGGGGTTGCCCAGACCTAGACCTAGAAATGAGAAAATCGAAATCATTCTCTGTAATGTTATTCCAACCGGTGATTGATAACCATCCAGCATCTGAACTCTGTTCTCTAGGATCGACCACACATATGAATTAGCCAAGAAAAAAAAATCAAAGTTATAAACTCAATATAAATTTATGTATCGTATCAATGAGGGTTTCAACTTCCTGGAAGAAAGATGTCGTATTTAGGCTCATCCTGCTATTTTCGTTTCACTCCTAGAGCCGATTTAAACCGTTAGTAGCGGTCCTTCATGACCTAGGTTATTTACCTTAACACATATAATAAAATATGACACATATTATAGATGTTAATATGACAAATGATATCACTAAAATTACTTAAATTAAATCTATCATGCATTCACTCGCTCACTCACTCAGGACAGTGTATATATGTTTAAAGGAAACCAACTAGCTACAAAGGTACAAATAGTTTATTACATTCATAGTAAAAAAAGAAATAATTATAAAAAAAAATAAAAGCACAAGTTCTTGGTTATATATCAATAGAATACATAGGGTTATACTTTAGTAAGTCTTTATACATTTGATCATATTGACAAATGGAAAGAAAAAAAATAATTACATGTATTATATCTTAGGCACGCTAAAGCAAAATTATGATTTGCGACATACGCAAAGAAGACACTTATTTTACTAAAAAAAATTGACAAAAGAAGGACAAGAATGAACTTTTAGGTGTAATAGAACTCACGAGTCTCTACTTCACATTGAGTAATAAAATATTAATAATTCTGAGCGTTCAAATCACAAATCGCGCACTACTTGTAGCGTCCAAAACATTTCGCTCCATTTAACTTAGTTTGTGTTTATATATATATAACTATTGGTTTATAAAACCATTCATCAACTATATTTAGTTTGTAACTATTAGCAGTTTATAGCTGCACTCGCATACTGTAACGTTTATACCCATCTAGGGACTTTGAAATCACTTTCCGCCAGAGGATGTTTCTCCTCTTAGTCAGTCCATTTCCAAATTTATTAATTGGATAATTTCAAGTTATTTGTTTAACACTGGGACACGTCATGAAACCTTTCCTTAGGATCACTTTTGTATATATGTATATATGGTTCGAATTTAAGACGATCTTCCACAGGTGTAAGGAGTATGATGATTTAAATTGAGGATAAAAAAAACACTGGTCAAGTCATAGGATACATATGCAGGTGAGAGGGGTTAAAGGTACACTTTCCACAATGGTTTTAGGTTGGTAGTTCAGGGATAATATTCATTATGATGTGGGTTACATTTAGACCTGCCGTTACTTCTTAATACATGCCATTAAATAATTACATAGGTTATCATTTACATCTATTCAGAGGAAAAGGAAAATTATTTGAGCGCACGGCGGTATTCTTGACAAAAATCTATATTATTATATTCGTCGGAAACTTACTTGTAAACTACAAGTTCAAAATCGGGGGGGGGGGAATTGAAAATTTTAAAAATCTCGAAGTAAGAAGGAAGAGACAAGGGAGAGAAAGCGGCGCCAACGAAAGGAGAAAGATTAAAGTACTACTCACTACACAGAAGAGTGATCGAATTTAAATATATAACAACTCATAGCCAAAAATATTCACATATGCCGAAAGAGGGTGGTTTACTTAAATACGTAAACTAGGAGGGAGGTCCTGCTGCCAAGGATGCAAGTTCTGTGTCCATCAGATCCCAATCCCACAAGAGTTTGCTTGTAAGATTGAAATCCGAGCCCCGTATCCGGCCCAGACCAGCAGGATGAAAGGAGAGGGGGAAGGGACCAGGTAACTGCGTCCCCAATTTTGAAATCTCTAAGTAAGAAGAAAAAACATTCGACCCCTCAGAAGAACTAAGAAGGTTCAAGGACAGTAAAGAAACTAGAGTAAAAGCAATAGCTAAGATATCCCTAATTAGTGATTTGCCAAAATAAAAGAAATTAAATAAACTGAATTTTGGATCGGTGATTTCAATTACCAAAACATCACCGATAGCTCCCCTGCGCAGACATGCCACAGTCTGGGATGTCGTTAATTTCCCTCATCTAATTAAACTAAGAAAAGAAATGAAAATACTTAAGGGGACTAAGGGTCGACATCCGGGTACGCGAAAATAAATTTCAATAACTAATTGTTTTAATTCTGTAACCCAATCAGAGCTGTCGCCTCCATGAACATTGTAAGCTGGCCCGAGTAGGTAACGTGAAAAAAAAATCTCACGGAGCAGGATATTCTATTTTAAAACCGACCGAAAAATATAATTCACTACAGCCCCGTTGTATAACTATTGTCTTTCCATAATTTATTATTCAATATGTCTAGTCAGCGATTGTACGATGCTACCCATGCTATCAGATGATATTATAGTTGATCATTACTATAACACATTAAACTACAAAGTATTGCCATAGTCCGACTATATATCGCCCTCCTGTCCGCGTGATATTCCGGTGCAGGGGTCAGAACCTGAGATGTTTGTAACTACACGTATCTACTCAATACGTATACGAATATATATCAACACGTGGCGAAGTATGCACTGAGCTACTATATATATAACTATATGGGTGTCCTATCATCTATATTCATCTACTACAATATTCATATAATTCATATTCATATTCAAATAAATATTCATATATTCATATCATCATCTTTTTCCATTTACTACGACGCTATATTTTACAAACACCCTGTCTCCTCTATCTACGCCCAGCCTACATACACATTTCATCATAATACTTTAAAATCTATAGCCACTACAAACATTTCCCATTCCGATCACTGCACGACAACCTCACTCGAACTCAAGACTCTTTCACCACACACACAATACTATGTAATACCTGGTAGCTTTATTAAGAAAGAAAAAAAATCATACGTATGTTCACTGAAAAATAGAATTATCTGCGATAATAATTAATGTTTATGAAATTCTGACAACAATGAAATTATTCTGCAGCCACAAAAAAAAAAAGAAAGAAATGAACATTTAATATAATTTCAAAGCGAAGAACTAGCATCATATCGCCCGACTTCTGTTAAGAAATTACGTATTGTTTATTTACTTAAATATTTCAATTTCTAGACTAAGTAGAATGTTGTAATTTTCAGAAAACATTAGTTTTGGGTCACTTAACCTAACTGTACATCCATATGGGCTGGGAATTATACTTAGGCCTACTAGGTTTTATTTCGAAAAGAAGGGTCAATTCCATGGAAACTAAATCACTAAGAGCATCGACATAAGAATGACGGTTAGTACTGACTTTTGACACTAGAGGGCTAGCGACGATATGATCAACCCTTGAACCACTGAATGTGACCTTGTACACGGAATTTTGATACTATGACACTCTCATTTTCTGATATTACTATAGATCGATATGTTGCGTTTAGATATTGATCAAATACGAATGATACACGTCCATACTTCATTATTTCACACACTCTTCCATCACTTAACTACAATTGCTACTAATAATACTACATTACAAACACATACATGCCACATCCATAACTACATTAATACATGTTATAATGCATATTAATCATTACTATTTACTCACATAAACAACATTCAAATTTTACTATTTTCTTTAAAATCGGCTCTATCGGTTCATGAAAGGAAAGGGAAAGAAAGGAACAGGGCCAACTGGCCCTTGTATTCACTAAATCACATTCTTAATTCAACCTGTTTAATCAATCCCCCGAGGGGACATATCAAAATGTTGACTAACAATAGGACCCCTGCCCTGAAGGGGCAGAACCCGGAACAAACTACATGTTCAACTCATCCCGCTGGAAGCCGTACTCCCAAGTCAGGAGTCAGATAGGAGCCCTTCTGCTTAATTTACACGTACATGCTGATGGTTACTAACACTACAAACAGACCTAAAAATACCGCCATATATATATTTAAAAAAAATCACGTACTAACTACACAGACAGATTACTGAACGGACAGGTCTGACCGAACCTACACTGATTCAGGAGGGGCAAGAGCAGTGGCGGCGTAAGGCAAACTGGGGCCCGGGGCCAGTGAAGTAGATCGGGGCCCCTTTTCGAACAATCGTGATTTATACACTTCTATTTTTGACATTCATTTATATAATCATTCTTTGTGTTTCCTCCTCCCCCTTTCTCGTTGGTGTGTGTGTTGAGATCATTTTAACCCCTATCTGCATGATTTTTTCTTTTAGTGAAAAAAATAATCAGTATTGGAAATCCTCATATGGGAACTTGAAAAATGAATTAAAACTTGAATTTTAGATTTTTTACTTAATTCCGACGAGAAATAAGTAAGTGCCATATATGACACAACTCACAAAGAACATGCCAGATGGCACCAAAATATCTTATTCATACACATCAATATCTCAGACAGCAGATAAAACAGTCATTTGATGCCTTTGATAAATCACAAAAAAGCTAAAGTGAAAAAAGAGTATGTGCCATATATGGCACGACATGCGGTAAGGGGTTAATCGGGATATATTAAATAAATAGGGGTGACATTCAGCATCCCTGTCTGTTTTTTAATGCTTAGAACTGCCTTCAGGCTTTTATCTAAAAATAAAACTGGACCAGGACTATCATTGCATGCTTTTTTCTTTTTAATTCATTTTCAAAGGACGCGATAGAAAAGGATTAGGGATACAAATGTAACGGAAACTACATCCCACGACAGAAATAGCATAATCTGAAGAACAAATAAAACATAACATCAAAGAATCCAGAATTTATCCTACACCTATACTATCCTAGTATCAACGGATACTGTAATTAGATGGAAATTGGAAGTAATCCTTCTAATAATACATTTAGAAACAAATTTGCGTACACAACTTAACAATGAGCTGATATTGAAAAAATTGCAAATAATAATATAGCCGACGCGATTTCTGAATGTAAGCTCTATGTTTTCCAGGGTTTTCTTGTTTGGTTCTCCCCTTTGGTGTTTCTCCTGTGCAATTTCTCATATGGTTAAGTTTATTCATAGTTTTCCTGTCTGAATTTACGCTAAATGGGCTTCATTTGATTAGATGTTTCTTCTACAATTATTCCTATTCACTTTAACATTTGGTTTCTCTCCAGTAATCATACACAATACTTAAATACTTTTTTTTTAACCGATTGTGAGTAAATAATGGCTAGAATAGATTTCTTCCCTGCGTGTCTTCTTCATTTATCTTTTACTGGGTTTCTTTCCAGTGATAATGTACGATCTATTTAGTCCCACTGCTTTTGTCGAAATAACAATGAATAGTTAAGCACTAGAATATTTCTCTTCTGCTTGTCTATTTTACTATTGTTTCCAGATTTCACATTTGTTTTATGATTATATTATTTTGTATTTAATAATTCAGTCATGTTTATGTTCTGTCATTTATGACTATTTCCATTACCACTTACTAACATACTTAGTATTTGAATATATTATATTTAAAAATCCTGAATATATTGAATAATTGGGGAGATTAAATATGTGAGCACAGAATTCTACTACGGGTTATACCATCCTAGTTTTCATTACCACCTATCACCAGTCAACTGACAAATCTTGACGGCTTTCTATTACTCTTTTAGTATTTGTGTATTTTTATTGCCTTTAGTTCGAACATGTAACTACTTTCGACAGTAGTTCCACTACCATATTAGCCTATGTTCCACCAACATTCAGAATGATGCCTTCCTTGCTTTCTTAGCAGCGAAAGTTTCAACTGTATTATCAATCCAAAGTGGATGCTATTTCATTTTCGATAGAAAGAATGACCAGATTCGTGAATCTTTCTTGACTCATTTTGGAACGCAAGTACGATTTTATCAATTTCATTTTGCTGAAAGACCTTTCTTCATGATGCGACAGATACGGGCAGTGCTACCAAAATCTGAAGAGCCGTTGCCACCTTCAGTAAAATTCAAACCCCATTGAAGAGACATATTTCAGGATGCCTTGTGGGGAAAGGTCAAGTTGTTCCTTAGCTTTCTGAGCACACCTTGGTGAACATATTGTAAGGATCCCCACGTTGCCGTACCAGGCAATAACCACGTGTGAACTACATGTGTTGATAATAAACACAAACAAACAGACGACGTTCCCGAAGAGGAGTCGATCACCATCGCTATCAGTCGGAAGGACGAATACCCACGATGGAAGCCGACAAGACAGAATAAAAAGGACCTGCACACCTCGACCAACATCAATCTTCACGGATTGATCACAACACCTAAAACCCCTCTCACGACGCTTGGTCACCGAGAGGTACCTATCCTTATACCCACGACGCACGGTCAACGGGTTCCTATCCTCTTTCTCACGACGCACGGTCACCGAGAAAGAGAAACCTAATCTACACCCCTCTCACGACGCACGGTCACCGAGAGTACCTAACCCCAAAGCCCACGACGCTTGGTCACCGGGCTCCTATCTAATCTCACCTAAATATTAGAGGAAATTCTTACTATACTTTGTGTACATAAAACTTTTGTAATAAAAAGGTGAAGGGAAAAGTCCAAATCCCGAGTACATTATTTGCTCTACCCGAGAAATCTTTACATGGTAGATGCGTCGGCGTCTATTTGCAGACACTAAAAGGACTTTCCTACGGGGCGCTCTTTTTATTAACGAAAACACGGACTTAGAAACTTTTTTACAATACAGTGTAAGTGTTACTAAAAGCAGGATCATATAAAAGATAGTATCCGTATTCTCATAAATACTTTCATTACTCTTAACGGTAGATTGATTAGTTACAGGCTGGCAGGTATTTATGCCGACAACTTGATCTGGGAAAAATACATATAAAGAAGGCGATAACAATATGGCAGAATCAGGCTCCCGTATACCTCTTAATATTCCTCACTTAACTAGATATTCTGGTCACAGTACTGACGATCCCGATCGATTTTTCATGCTGTTTGATCATTTGGCTTTACTTCAGGCTTGGACCCCCGAAAAGAAGAAAGAAATTCTTCCTATGTATCTACAGGACGTAGCTCTTGACTTTGTCTTACAATTGCAAAATCTGAATCAATTCGACACACTAAATTACGAACAGCTGAAAACCAAATTAATTTCTCTGTCCCGCCCAAATATACCAGCGTATAAGGCGGAATTAGAAATTTTTCAAATTCAACAAAACGAAAATGAATCAGTCGATTCATATTTCTTAAGGAAATTGAGGGCTATTAGACAGCTGATGCCAGAGGCTTCAGAGGAACAGAAAATTCATTTTCTTTCGTTAGGACTACAACGAAATTTGCTGCAAAAGATAGCGTTGGAATCCTTTCCAACAATCCAGCGGCTGCAGGAACGACTCCACGAACTGGAAAAAGCTCAAGATCTCATGCAAAAGAGGAATTATGTAGAATTGTCACAGGCAATTCATTCTTTAATCGGCCAACCTAACCGCCCCTCACCACTCCCTTTGTACGACCATTATAGCCAAATGAATTCTAATTCATGCATGCCAACCCATGCACAACAGCCAACTTCTACTGTGCATCACACCCAACCTGCTCCTAGTTATTCGCAATCGTTACCTTCTGCACCTCCATCGCAGAATATCTTCCCTCCTCAGTCAACTTCCTCTGCACCTGAAGTTTCGAATCCGCACCCCCACCAAAGTCAAAACCCGCCCTCACAACCTCCTCACACGGACCTTACCAAATTAGCAAATCAAATGGCCGAGTTATCGTTAATGGTAGCACAGAATGCCATGAAGTCTAATTATAGGCGTAACAACGGAGGAAAAATTCATAAAGGAAACGGACAAAAAGCGGATGCGAAGAATAGCAATAAAGGAAACAACGGTGGTAGAAAAAGGAATAATTTTGTAAAGGGCGACAAAATATCAGTCTGCTCAATTTGTTACAAGAAGAACCACGGAGCATCTACCTGTTGGAATAATCCAAAAAATTCCAACCAGGGAAACGCCTAGATGGGCTCGCAGGCCAAAGTCAAGCCTCGCGGGCCATTTCCGAAAAGTCGGCGCGGGCCACACAGACACCACCACAATTAAGATGTGTTGGCAATCAAGAAGAGCAGGCAACAGCGAAAACTCTTAAGGACACGAACGCCAAATTTTTCACCCAGACGACCAATAATGAACATCGTGAACATGTTAGATTGGGAATAGAAAATAATAAACTGTTACTCAATATTAATATAAGTACAAACAGTCTACCAGCTATAATAGACACTGGTTCTAGTCTTAGTCTATGGTCAAGACGGGACGTACCCCCAAAATGTACGCTAATACCATTTCAAACTCGTATCAAGGGCATTGCCAACAAAGTTCTAACTTTAAAAGAAATAGCTTTAATTAAATTTAAAATTGGCAACACCACTTTCTCACATTACTTCCGCATCATAGATGCTGACTTTAATCCGATTTTTGGGAATGACATTCTCACAAGACTTTTCTCTCAAATAGACTTGGAGAATAAATCTATATCATTATACAGAAAACCTAGGAAACCTACGTTTCCAATAGAAAAGCAAGAATCGGAAGAAATGTCACGAGACACTATGCACTCATTGCACTTGCAAAGGAATGCAAACGTCATCACAGCAAGTAAAGTTACGATACCAGCGAAATCACATTTCTTCTTTCCTGTATCGATTCAAAGAGAAACAATTCATGACGCTGCATTTTACATTACTCCTTTGCAATCATTATTAGACCGATACGGCTTACAGGCAATGACCATGAGAGTACCGAGTAACGACCTCACATTACTCATTTCCAATCCCACGTCACGAATAATAACATTAAATAAAGGTACACCAGTGGCGTATACAGAGGAGGGCGTGGAAGAATTTTCATTTACAATAGAAGACGACGAAAAGAAAGCGCATCAATTTCGTACTCAAGAAGAGATAAAGGAAAGATTAAGGCAAACTGCTAAATCTTTTAACATTAACCTTTTTGACATAAATCCAGATTTACCAGAATACCAGCGAATAGCTGTAACCAATTTATTGTATAAATACAGGGATGTGTTTTCATACAGCCCAGAGGATATAGGCTATTTTAGAGGATATGAACACAAAATTCGTATAGATAAAAGTGCGTCATTCCATCACCGTTCCCCACCGATTCCATTAGGGATAAGAGATCAAATTGATAAGCAGATACAACAGCTGTTAGATGCAAAAATCATAACGGAGACGCAGACTAGTAATTTCTCCTCACCTTTAATTGCAATTAAAAAGCCAAACAGTTCAGATTTCAGGCTTGTGTTGAACCTCCAGGCATGCAATGTTTATACGAAATACCTAAGCATACCATTTCAAAATACAGAGGACGTTTTACAGGTTTTAAAAGGGAAAAACCTGATTTCAAGTTTGGACATTTCCCAGTCGTATTTTCAAATAAAATTGCATCCAAAAAGCACTAAATATATGACTTTCGAGGTAAATCATACACGCAAAAGTTATAAATTCCTTAGATGCGTAATGGGTCATTGTTCCTCTTCTCAATCTTTAACCATAGTAATTAAAATGCTACTAGACGGCTTACCTAAACGCATTACCAATTTCGCAGACGACATCGTCATCGGTTCTTATACATGGGAACAACAACTTTCAGATTTGGAGCTTTTATTTCAAAAATTAAGGAAACACGACTTCCGAGCCAATCCCAAGAAGACGCACCTGTTATATACAGAACTACCAGTACTAGGATTCCTTGTATCCGGAGAGAAGATAAGCATCTCACCAAAAATCGCTAAAAAGATCAAGAATTTTAAAAAGCCAACGACCAAACGCATACTTAAGAGCTTTATTGGCCTATGCTCTTATTTACGAAGTCATATCAAGGATTTCACGACCAAGATAGAACCTTTCCAGCAACTTCTTACTAAAAATGCCAAATTTAAATGGACAGAAAAACATGACGAATTATTTGAAAAATTGAAAGAAGACATTTTGAATGCCCCTTCTCTCTATCATTTCGACGAAAAGCTAGAGATAAGGCTATACACAGATGCATCCTCTCACCAGATTGGAGGGCTATTAGCTTGTTTTGATCCCAAAACTAACGAAGAAAGAATCGTATCCTATTGTAGCAGACGTCTCACAAAAACTGAGATCAAGAGCTCAGTATGGCAAAAAGAACTGTATGCTATTATATATGCTTTACGCAAATTTAGATATTTCTTACTGAATCGTAAATTTAAATTGTTCACAGACGCAAAATGTCTAACCTCTTTACGTAGTCACCCGGACAGGGTAGGGAAATACACTCGCTATAGACTTTTCCTAGCTGACTATAATTTTGATATCTGTCACATCGAAGGAAAGAAACATCCGGCTGATATCATTAGCCGCTTAGAGCAGAATAGCAGTGATATTTCAGAACCCATGGACCCACATCAGGCAATCGAAGATCTACATGCACACAGATCTAATTCATTAGAGGAACCCATTCTCCAAATAGAATACTCAGGATCTTTGAAGAACTTACGAGAAGAACAACGTAAGGATGACGCATACGCTGATATTATAACAGTTTTAGAAGGGGGAGAACCGGCTAAAAGTTCCACCACGAGAGCAGCCAAATATTTCCAATTAAAAGACAACATATTGTATCGAACACAAAAACATCCAGAACTTGGGCTACTTCATCTTTTGTGCATCCCGAAAAGCTTGGCAGGACATTGGTTCGAGTCTATTCATAAAGACCCGTCAGCTCCTCATTTTGGGTTTTCTAAGACATATAAGACTGTCCTTAACAAATATTACATGCCAAACATGAAATCATACTTGGCATTCAGAATCAAGAACTGTAGAGAGTGCCAACTATTGAAAAAACTACCCAGAAAACAACAAGGTGAACTTCTGCACCACCCGATAGGCCATATAGGAGAACGATGGATGTTTGACGGCTTAGGTCCCTATCCGCACGAAGAAGGAAAACCAAAATATGTTTTAGTCGCCATCGAAACAAGTACACGCTATATAGTGACAAAGGCTGTTAATGGGATTACAGCAGATACAATTGAACAATTCTTATTGGAAGAAATCATTCTGAAATTCGGCGCCTTTCGTTTCCTTCATTTGGACAGACATCCTGTGCACAGAGCGAAGAAACTTCAAAAACTAGCAGAGATATATAACTTTGAATTTAAGTTTTGCCCCGCTTTCAACCACCAAGACATAGGATTAGTCGAAGTTATGAACAAAACACTGCAGAATTCCTTAAAATTTTTCGTCCAACAAAATCACGAAACATGGCCAAAGTTATTACCTCATATTACTTTTGGTTTAAATAGTTTCGCTCAATTAGGAACGAAGAAATCCAGCTTCTTCCTCATGTTTGGATACGAACCCAGGACCATCAGCGATTGCAAACTTCAGATTACCCCTCAGCTACAGCTTGAACGGGACCAACTCGTAAAACTTCGAGAAAAGACACGGCATAACTTACTGAAGGCTCACGAACAACAAAAGAAGTACTTTGATAGAAGACATAAACAACAAACTTTTCACACTGGAGATAAAGTACTCATTTACTTTCCCTTTCGAAGAATTGGAGAGTCATCACAATGGACCGATAGATACTGCGGACCGGCTACAATAATTTCAAAACTAAACAATAATCTCTATCGAGTTCGCATGCCCCATAATTTCAGGGAGAGAGAACAGAATATTTCCATTGACAGGATTAAACCATTTCATGCAGCAGAAGAATACATATATAATGATAATGATGACGAACGCACCAGCTAGGAAGAAGAAAAGAGAAGATAAGAAGAGAGAAAACCAAGATCATCATCCTCTCAGCAGATATAAACGAGCGACATGCGAAACGCACTCTTCATGATTCAGCGGCAAAGAAGAAGAAAAAAAACAACAACAAAGAAATAAAACATGGAATAGAAGAAAACAAGATACAGCATATGATACAGCTAACTATTTGAAGTGACCAAATCTAGTACCCACCTTAGTATTCGAATCGCAAGCGATCCCTTGTCTTTTTTTTTTTACTCTTATAATTTCTAACCAACCTGCATTCTGTCATATAAATAAGCATACATACAATTTCCTTCAGTGAACAAAATTGCAAGCCAGCATTTTCTTTCGACTTCGAGCGAACGAACTTCACAAGGCCAGCTATAACATTTTTCTCTTCGCTTCTCCGCTGCGTATCATATAACTGTCACTAACACATTAACCTACATATACAGAGCGTTCAGAAAATCAGGACTTTTGATTGGCAACCTTTTTTCCGCCGTGACTACAATTATCAATGTAATGACTTTAACCGTTCTCTAAGTATGTTCTGTCATCTATTAACTAGTACTAGCCTGCACTAGACCAATATTCGAAACCTTTTATATAATAGCACCATATGACGTGCGAACTTCATAACATATACTACGGACATTACCATCAGTGACGTAGTTATAACTATTAACTGTAATCATCAGAGCTTCGACAGCCTCTCCTTTGAGGGAGATGACGTAATATACGGATCCTGCTTAGATTAAGAGGACAAACTGTCAGTGCTCCAACTTCAACTTTAAAACTTATGTGATAATATCTCAAACAGTGATATCAGTGACCAGTGCTTTTAACTTTGATTTTGTGTTTCAGTGTTATAGTGTTTTCCAGTGTCTACTGTGCCCAATGCAGACTCCACGTGCTGGCACAAACACGAAAAAAATAATCCAGTGGCTTATTTTTTTTTTCTACGCCCCGGGGGTGTAAGGATCCCCACGTTGCCGTACCAGGCAATAACCACGTGTGAACTACATGTGTTGATAATAAACACAAACAAACAGACGACGTTCCCGAAGAGGAGTCGATCACCATCGCTATCAGTCGGAAGGACGAATACCCACGATGGAAGCCGACAAGACAGAATAAAAAGGACCTGCACACCTCGACCAACATCAATCTTCACGGATTGATCACAACACCTAAAACCCCTCTCACGACGCTTGGTCACCGAGAGGTACCTATCCTTATACCCACGACGCACGGTCAACGGGTTCCTATCCTCTTTCTCACGACGCACGGTCACCGAGAAAGAGAAACCTAATCTACACCCCTCTCACGACGCACGGTCACCGAGAGTACCTAACCCCAAAGCCCACGACGCTTGGTCACCGGGCTCCTATCTAATCTCACCTAAATATTAGAGGAAATTCTTACTATACTTTGTGTACATAAAACTTTTGTAATAAAAAGGTGAAGGGAAAAGTCCAAATCCCGAGTACATTATTTGCTCTACCCGAGAAATCTTTACAATATCCTTACAATCCTGAAATAATTCTAAGCCATCCAGGTCATTCGGGTAGAACAAAGCCAGATCAGAGCAACATGCTTTTAGCCTTTCCTCGCTCTCATCCTCTAGCTGCTGTACAACGTTGGCCATAGAACACAGGAATCCAAATCTGCCGTTCAGGTCATGCATCTAAGTAAACTGATCATACATTTGTTGTCTCATCTCATCTAGAATTTCATTGATAACGCGCTTCACTTCAGCCTGTGCAGTCAGGGGTTCATTCTTTGCTTCTCCAGGCATGCATCTCCTTCTCCTACTGTGTATACGCACAGTTATGTTCCATGCCCTGCAACTTCCTTCAGCTGCGGTATTGATTTATTTCCTTGTCCAGCTCATGGTGGAAAGACTACAAGGTGGATGCAATGCAGTGCTACATTCTTGTCGCTCTGGCGCATGACGTCATCCTGGTCGCAGACGTGGCAAGCGAGAGTCAGATGAACTTTTAACAAGCGCTTGCTCGCTGGTATCTTGTACGCAAACTTCTCTTCTATTTCTAGTGCTCTTCAACGAAGTAAAAATTTTAGTACAAACAATAATTATATAAACGTAATGTAATCAATGCTTAAGCTAAGTGAATTCAAAGGAAGATATTTACAATAGCAAAAGAAACAGCAATACCAGTTCATATTAAACAACTTTGAAGCTCGAACAAGCCAATATTACTCACTACATTTTCTGCTTTTTCTTTCTTTTCTTTTCTTTCTTTCTTTTCTTTTTTTAAATATCTGAAGTAATACACTCGAGTATGTATAGTCCTGAATAATCTATAACACAGTGTGTCGTTAATGCATTTCATTATTATATATTTATGTATACTCAAGTATATTTTCGTAACACATTGATCGGTTTTGATTTGTTATTATTATTATTTTGCTTGAAAGAGAATTCTTTACTGATGACCCCATATAAATTTTGAGAATATCTCAAGGAAGAATTCATGGTTTTCGTAAACAGATGTGCACGTACGTATATTTTCGTTATGCTTGGACAGTTTTTTTAAGAGGTTCCTCCCACGTAAGATTCATCAGAATCTCAGGGGAGGTTAAAAACTTTATTGAGCAGGAACGCACGTATTTAATATTTTAAACATCGTTTTAATTTTTGATTTATAAAAAAATAATCTTATTTGAAGTCGCTGATCGCTTATTTATAGAATTTGTATTTAAACAAAAGGTTTGGTGAAACTGACAGTTCTCTGAATATTAGTGTCAAAATTTACGCCATAACAAACTGTATTATTAAACATTTGTACGAAATAAAACGTTACATATATTGTTGTGTTCTAAAAATATACAGAAATAAATATGTATATACAAAGCACCTCAAACAAAGAAATTGCAACTTGACTATTTCAAGCAAGAAACAAAGTACTAGGCGTAGGTGAAGGCGATGTAGGGGTGTTACAGCTAGACTAGAAAACATATAAACCATAAAATTACATAATTTTCTTAATTTTCTTGATAAGTTTTCTCATTCCTATCCTGTGAACTAAAGAAGACAAAAGATAAATGCAAGTGAATGATTATGTGGAATTTGGTGGAATGAGAATGCGGGAGTACCCCGAGAAACTCACGGACACGATGTTATGCACCACAAACTCACTTGACCGATAAGCGGACCAGTATCCCTTGCACCAGAGGTGAGCCTTCTGCCACTGAGCCACCGTGCTTCCTTGATTGGTTGAGAATCTATCATATTTTTAAATTTACTGCAGTCATTCTTAATCTTGTAATTCTGGAGGGGGGGCCCTAAATATGTATATGTAATTATCCAAAGTTATGATTAAAATGAACAAAAATTTCAAAATCTGAGTGTAAAAATGTCCCGACAATGTCGCCCTGACATGGTAGGTGGATACTTTATTCTCTTGATCTAATACATTGTTGTAGATTGAACTAGAGTAAGTCTCATTGATGATACCGAGCCCGAGCCTAATGAGCTTAATGAATACTAGATTGAGTTAGAATGGGTCTCATTGAGGATAGCGAGCCCGAGCTTAATGAGCGCTAGATTGAGTTAGAATGAGTCTCGTTGAGGATAGCAAGTCCGAGCCGAATGAGCTTAATGAGCACTAGATTGAGTTAGAAGGAGATCATTGAGGATAGCTAGTCTGAGTACAATAAACGAAACGAGCACTAGATTGAACTAGAGGAAGTCTCATTGATGATACCAAGCCCGAGCCTAATGAGCTTAATGAGCGCTAGATTGAGCCGAAACGAGTCTCATTGAGAGTAGCGAGCCCGAGCTTACTGTATATCTTTGTAACCGTTAATCGTTATTACGAACCTTCCATTCGTTAGTTAATTTGAAGTGCAACGTCCCGTTTTAGCACCGAGGCTACAGGGAATGCAGACCTCCAGAATGAAATGGGACCTGAACTACTTTAACGCTTTCAATACTCTCCATTTGCGTAACTCGAGGGAGGTAAGCCTCCTAGATCATCGTGCCTCCCTTCTCGAGTTACATGCCTGCCTCTGTGGGAAAATTTTGTCTCAATATCTTATGTAGAAGGAAATGATAGAAATGATAACCTCTGTCGGTTCCCCTCCCTCATGATTTCGAATCCAGGTCTTGCCTCAAAGTTCGTCTTTTTTAAATCGTACTATTGGATTTTTGTATGCAGAATTAACACAAGCTACTGTAACCCTATATACTATTATTACATACTATTAATACTAAAAAGAAACTACGTAATGAAATAGCTTTTTTATAATTTCATTCAACATTGCATTTATTTATTACTTTTATGTAAAACTTACCATATTTTAAGATTATTTTGTCCTATCGCCTGCAAGCTAAAATCCATTTCTGGAGACATCCCCCCTCTTTTTGGGGAAATCTAAAGTATTTTATATTAGTTCCCTTAGTTTTTCTGTAATAATTACTACAGCCGTACGCTGCACAGTTAGGCATTCTCGATATCATTTAAAAGAACAAAGTAACAAAGCATTTCCACTTGTCACTTAAAGCCGCGCCTTTTCCCGTTGTCTCTTGCAAACCAGATGACGTCACAGCCACGACAGCGCTCCAGGCGACATGCGCATGCAACCACCTTGTAGTCTTTCCACCATGGTCCAGCTCAAGTCTGCAGGTATCAATGGTGTCAACCAGGCTCTGTATCTGAATAAGAGTTTGATATAAACTCATATCCTGAGATTGAAAGCATTATTGGATCTGATCAATATATGAGAGATCTGCAGACCAGAAATATAGTAAAGCGATGAAGTTAAATGACTGGATGCATGCAAGAAGAAGACCAGTATCTCCTCTAGTATCAAGCGTTTCAGTCGAAGTGTCACGCAAATCTTCCAACAAATCAATTACTTGCTTCTGCTTTTGAACTCCATCGTCTCACTTTCCCGTTTCAGAACAATCTTTACGTGATTTTGCAGCACATTCCATCGGTGAGTAGATCTAGAGAAGAATACCAACAAACGTTCCATAGCTCCAAGCAAAGTGACCTCCAGAACGTTAATGTGCGCAGCATGTAAGCCATAAGGTTTAATTAATTATTGTTACAAGGAACGAAAATGGCCAAAGGACTTATATTCCGTATCAAAGTTTGAACTTCACAATATTGACCGGCCATTGCAGCCTGATTATCACAAGACTGGACTCTGCAATCTTAATATCAAGCCTATCACTTTGAAGTTTCTTCAGTATTTCAACAGAAATACTCTCAGAAGTCTTTCCTTCGACAGAGATGAAATCAATAAATGCTTCCCGAACTTGAACAGAATCACGTTGTATGTCAACAAATCGAATGATTTTTGACAACTGTTCCACATGAGAACAATCAGGAGTTGAATTAAATATAATGCTGAAGTATTTTGAATATTTGAACATCTGTTTTCTTATTGAACATTTTCTTCACTCTAAATTTGTGGACGGAAATGTAAATTCACGCCTCTCGCTGAAAATTCGATTTGAAAAAGAAAACAGACAGAAGGAAAAAAGTGAATCAGCTACTATAGCGTCTGCCCCAAAGAGCTTTTAGTTAGCAACATAATGCTGGTACCCTAATGAAGTATTATACGAGGGCCATGCCGGAAGTTTTTAGCTCTGACCACAAGAAACATCGAACAAGAACAAAACATTTACAGTTTTTCAAAGTACTCTCCACGGACACGAATATACTTTTGCATCCTTTCAAACCACTTAGAAAACTGTTCATTCCACACACTTTCGTCTATATTGTCCACAGACTCCAAATAAGCACCTATCGCATTATCATCTGATGAAAAGCGACGTCCACGCCTGTGTTCCTTTACTTTGGGAAACACAAAAAATCGCACAAGGCCAACTCCGGCAAATAGGGTGGATGTGGCAGCACTCTGGCTCCTTCCTGGTTCAATTCTTGCAGCACTGTGGACAGTTGCATTGTCATGATGCAACAGAAGATGGCCGAGTTTTGATCTTGGATGTGGGCGTTCCATTTCTTGAACACAGTGGGAAGACAAACTGTTGAGTAACACTCATCATTCACGGTATGCCGATTGTCAAGTACAAGAATCGCAATATGTCCCTTCCGTGAGAAAAAAGACGCAATCATTTTCTTTCCAACACTCTGAGATCTCTTCACTTTGTTTGGAGGATCTTCATTCTCGAAGCACCACACTTGCGACTGCTGCTTGGTAAGCGGTTCATAATGATAAATCCACGTTTCCTCACCCGTGACAATGTTGTAAACATCACGACTTGCCCCTTGGTTGAATTTATTCAACATAAATTCACACCATTCCACCCTACCTCTTTTACCCTTTCCGTGAATAAATGGGGGACCCAACGAGAACACCTTTTCCTGAGATCCAAGTATTCATGCATAATTGTCTGCGCTGCAGTTGACCCAATGTTGAGAGTCGCTTCGATCTCCAGGAAAGATACATGGGGATTATCTTTCACCATTTGCCTCACAGCTTCGATGGTTTCGGGAGTCACTGTAGAGTTTGGCCGTCCGGAACGAGGTTCATCTTCAAGTGAATTACGTCCCCTTTTAAATTCTCTAAACCAATTTCCAACACTGGCTCGAGAAGGAGCAGATTCCCCGAAAGTATTCACAAAAGTTTCAAGGCACTGCTCCGCGGATAAGCCCTTCTTGTAATCGTAGAAAATCATAGCGCGAAAGTCACATCTTGCCAGCTCCATGGCTAACTAGACAATGTGTCACGCGCGCTTCCTTATCTCTCTTATCTCTGACCATGTTATCACAGACTCATTGTTGCCATTGATGGCTGAAAGTCTCAAAAGATCAGAGCGTCGAATGCAATAATCAAAATGTTGCTGCGATGTTAGATTATTGCGCTGCTAAAAACTTTCGGCATGACCCTCGTATACGTTGACTCCTTCTTTCTATCCTTCTCTTGAACTTATATATGAATAAACACTGTAAATAAATTAATAAACAGTGACATTTTAGGAAGCAGGCTAGCAGACGGGGCCCCATTACTTGCATCATAAAACCTTAGAATGCAAACAACACAATATACTTTGACTTTCTTTTGTTAAATTTTAATCTACATTCAGCTTTTTCCCTTAAACTTCTCTGAGGTTATTGAGTGAAACTTTTATTTTATTCATATTTTAATTCCCATACATGTTTTCTTTAATTTTCTTGGGAGCCCCAAGAAAGCAAAACGTTTGTTTTATTTCTTCACCTACATTCAGCCTTTTCCTTTAAATTTCTTTGGAGACCCCAAGGAGTATAAAGCGTTTACTTTATTTTTCCCCTATATTCAAAGCTTTTTCCTTTAAATTTCTTTCTGAGCCTCCAAGATAATGAAACTTTTATTTTATTTATTTTTAATCTACATTCACTTCTTTCTTTAAATTTCTTTGCGGGTCTCCAAGAGAGTGAGGCCCGAAGCTATAGCTTGTTTAGCTTATACGGAAGTCCGGCACTGATTAGCTATATTAGACATATTCTATTTCTGTCGTTTCATCCGTTATTTGATTTAATATTGATAGACAATTAATTGCGTTTACTTTTAGGGAAGGTGTGGATTATAAACCTTGAAAGCTTTTGTACGGCTCATGCTAACAAGTTTCCTTAGTAATTATTTTACCTACTGTCGGGGGCCCCCTACCAAGTGGGGCCCGGGGCGAGGGCACCGCTCGCCCCGCCCTTACGCCGCCACTGGGCAAGAGGGAAATTTAACTATTCGATTCACTGAACTGCAAACTGGGTTTGGGAAAGGAGATTAAATGCACACACTATCCTGAATTCTATCCATCACGATTCATGTTGTCAAATATGGCGTCACAGAAATTGATGTTCGTATATCAACTAACTTCTATGGGTTTTAAAACTGATAAATTCTCTGTTCTCAACTATTGGCAACTTCCAGCCATGTTCTTTTCACTTGTATTACGTATTTACCTGAAAATCTGCAGATTTTTGGGTAGAATCTGCCTAAATCGTCACCATCAGAAATTATAGAGCTTGCTCCGCCGGTTTTAACAAAAGAAGACAAGATGTTGGCGCTTTGATATATCGCGTCAGTAATTGCACCAATCAAAACAGAGCTTTTTTGGCGGTGGGGCTTTGAAGCAAATAAAAAGAATAGTAAAATCTGGATTAAACTAGATTTTAGATGACATAGGTATCTAAAAGAGAGGTGAAGGGTGGTCCTGAAAATTCTGTCGAATTTTAGATTGGTTATTTATTCGAAAAGTTCCGTCCAATGGTAGACCTATATTTTCAGATCGCACTGACACCGTAAGAATTGTAATAATCCATTTACATATCCGTATACAAGACTTATAACTAATTTAATATATAAATAAAGATATTGATTCCCAAAACTATAATTCCTAATGAATATTTTACAGCTTTCCATGTTAATTTGAAATAGAATAACAAACAAAATTACGAATTATATGAACAGCCAGAATTTTTTTGTTAAACGTCAAGTACAGTCGGTGCAAAAATTTCGGGCACCCTCCTATTAAAACATCATCACATTAGACTGTAATGGCATATTACAGTTCCCCGGCGTCGTTAAAAAAAATTTTGTTTGAATAACAAAATTTTGTTGAATAGAATTAACATGTATTAATACTAATAAACTAACTACTCACTCATACTCTCATACACTCAAATGAGACAGTGTAACATTCACTCTGGGTATTGAGATAGAAGTTCCCGTTTTTTGTCCTCGGTACAGTTGAAATGTTTAAGATTCTGGAAATTGTGAGTTCCGATGCTTTCACCTTTTAGGTCGCAGGAAAATACGAGGCAGTCCATTGGTGATATTCCCATCAAATGTGGGAAAGCGTTCGATGTCCCTCAGCGAAACCTTGGAACCCATACTAACATAAGCAGGGGAATAGTTAGTGGGAATTAACATATTATCCTGCACAATCGGAGTAGTCACCGGATTTACCACCGAGACGTCGTAGCGGTGTTATAATTACCCATGTAATTAAAAGGGATTCTGTTGTCGTATTGACTATGTTGGGCTCCATCCCCGGACCAACCGCACCCGTGAACAACGACTCAGGATGGTACCCATCTCCTCTTCCCGGCAACACGCTATATGATTATATACCTCCATGTAAGGAGGGAGCACTCACGCTAGTGACCGTAGTCGTCACAACACTCGACTGATTCGGCACACTATTACAATCAAACCACGACTTTAGTTCTGACCGATGCATGGGGTAGTGCGTCGCAATATCCCGTGCATCAACTGACATTGAATTTTCTTTTCCTGCGCTACAGGTAGTTGTTATAGCAGGTAATATTTCCGGGGAATCGCTACCGGGAAAAGGATAGACTACCTCTGATTTTTCGCGACTTGGTTTCGTTATTTCTTTTTGAATATTTACTATTTCGTCCTGAATTTTCAAAATTTTTTGGTCAGTTACTTCCCGTTTGGTTTCCAGTCATAAATTTGACAAAGTTGACTTTAAATTATCAATTTCAGCCTGCTGTGTTTCCAGTTTATTGTTGACCTTATGTAATTTGGTATCTATTCGTTCAAATTCTGAATTTACATGATCGAATTTACCCTCAGTCTCCTGTTGAAGTTGCTTTATAGATTGCTGAGCCTCGCATCTGACCAGGTCAATTTCAGTAGACATTTGATCCCTCAATGTGGTTATTGAGGAAGCAAAGTCCGAACATATGTTGTCTATTTTCTGGGTTAGTACCTAGAATCGAGATTCGGTTTCTCGGTTCGAGGTGTCAAATTTCTCATTTATTTCGCGTCTCATTTCCCGGCTATTCTTATCTATTTTTTCATTTATTTCCAGGCTATTCTTATCTATTTTTTCATTTATTTCCAGGCTATTCTTATCTATTTTATACCTCATCTGTTGATTATCCCGATCTATTTTTTGTAACATCTGTTGTAATGAAAGGAGGAGAGCGTCATTATTAGATGACACAGTCTTCCTTTGCTCTTCTTTGGTTTTATCACCAATTGAATCCCCATTTCTTTCATCATCATCGAGGTCAGATATCTCCACTGGAGATATTTGGCCTCGGTTCTTCGGGGTACTATACCCTCGCTCCCCGTCTGAATCGGGATGTTCAACTTCCTTCTCAGAGGATAGACTCATGGGTTCACGCGACTGGTGGAGCTTTCCCTCACATTCTTTACAGTATTTAATTATCTCACCAGCCCGGACCTTTTCTGCATTTTCAGCAGTATCCTCTAAATTGGTACAACTGAAATGAATCCATTTCAGTCCACACTCGTGACACCTCACTAGCCTACGGGAGACGCGAGCTCTTTTCTCATTACTTTCTAACGTACATTGTGTACATGAGACTTCCGCGTTCTCGTGTGATACGACAACTTCTCTATTGGTTGCCATAGCTTCCGTACAAAAAGGACACAATATAAACACACATGCAATTATATACTTACAGACTAACAAAACTTATTATCCAGATACTGTTCATAGATTAAAGGACTCCTATCTGATTCCCTCCTTGGGTCAACTTCCAGCATTTTCAAATTTTAGAATTCAAACTTTGACAGATTCCTTCATTTCCCCCTTTCTATAGAGAGAGACAAAGATAGCAGAACAGCCAATGACTATAATTATTTAATCTCACTGTGACCATTTTCAATTATTCACCCTTTTGTGGCCAAGTCAATATGTGCTCGATCCTAAACAGTGTTTAATAAATAATTTCAGATCCGTTACCAGGGAAAACAATTGTTTCCATGGTAACTGTCCTAAGTCAACGGTCGCCAATTGAAAGAAAACGGTAAAAAAAAGTAGTAAACGAAGAAGAGTTTAGTCGCTTAAAATTAATTCTCTTTTTACGAGGGCGATTACTAAACAACACCTACTAATTGCAATCATGATTAATTTCCAATAAAGTAAAATTGAACAAACTTTCTTGTTATTACTCGTCCCTCAATGCATACTCATCTTATGGTTAATTATCCCATATCGGACTCCCGAAGAAAACTCATCGAAACAACTTATTGACCGTGCCAATAGCGACTACTCTCAGTCATGACTCCGTTTTCTTTCATTCAGAAATAGAAAAGAAAGAGAAGAAAGTAGAAGGGTAAAAGGAGGTAGAAAAGGAAGAAAAAGAAGAAAGAAAACAAATAGGGTATTTTAATAAGAAAAACAGATTACTGGATAATTTCGGAAATATAGTAAGAAGTCGGGAAAATCGTTGAAAGATGAATCATTCTCAGTGTTATTAACGACTACTCAGTTTTGGAATGCTTCGGAATAGACACATGTTCCCTCATACCACCCAGACCTAGCTCCAGGCACCACGTTCGTGGGGTTGCCCAGACCTAGACCTAGAAATGAGAAAATCGAAATCATTCTCTGTAATGTTATTCCAACCGGTGATTGATAACCATCCAGCATCTGAACTTTGTTCTCTAGGATCGACCACACATATGAATTAGCCAAGAAAAAAAAATCAAAGTTATAAACTCAATATAAATTTATGTATCTTATCAATGAGGGTTTCAACTTCCTGGAAGAAAGATGTCGTATTTAGGCTCATCCTGCTATTTTCGTTTCACTCCTAGAGCCGATTTAAACCGTTAGTAGCGGTCCTTCATGACCTAGGTTATTTACCTTAACACATATAATAAAATATGACATATATTATAGATGTTAATATGACAAATGATATCACTAAAATTACTTAAATTAAATCTATCATGCATTCACTCGCTCACTCACTCAGGACAGTGTATATATGTTTAAAGAAAACCAACTAGCTACAAAGGTACAAATAGTTTATTACATTCATAGTAAAAAAAGAAATAATTATAAAAAAATTAAAAGCACAAGTTCTTGGTTATATATCAATAGAATACATAGGGTTATACTTTAGTAAGTCTTTATACATTTGATCATATTGACAAATGGAAAGAAAAAAAATAATTACATGTATTATATCTTAGGCACGCTAAAGCAAAATTATGATTTGCGACATACGCAAAGAAGACACTTATTTTACTAAAAAAATTGACAAAAGAAGGACAAGAATGAACTTTTAGGTGTAATAGAACTCACGAGTCTCTACTTCACATTGAGTAATAAAATATTAATAATTCTGAGCGTTCAAATCACAAATCGCGCACTACTTGTAGCGTCCAAAACATTTCGCTCCATTTAACTTAGTTTGTGTTTATATATATATATATATATATATATATATATATATATATATATATATATATATATATAACTATTGGTTTATAAAACCATTCATCAACTATATTTAGTTTGTAACTATTAGCAGTTTATAGCTGCACTCGCATACTGTAACGTTTATACCCATCTAGGGATTTTGAAATCACTTTCCGCCAGAGGATGTTTCTCCTCTTAGTCAGTCCATTTCCAAATTTATTAATTGGATAATTTCAAGTTATTTGTTTAACACTGGGACACGTCATGAAACCTTTCCTTAGGATCACTTTTGTATATATGTATATATGGTTCGAATTTAAGACGATCTTCCACAGGTGTAAGGAGTATGATGATTTAAATTGAGGATTAAAAAAAAATGGTCAAGTCATAGGATACATATGCAGGTGAGAGGGGTTAAAGGTACACTTTCCACAATGGTTTTAGGTTGGTAGTTCAGGGATAATATTCATTATGATGTGGGTTACATTTAGACCTGCCGTTACTTCTTAATACATGCCATTAAATAATTACATAGGTTATCATTTACATCTATTCAGAGGAAAAGGAAAATTATTTGAGTGCACGGCGGTATTCTTGACAAAAATCTATATTATTATATTCGTCGGAAACTTACTTGTAAACTATAGCAACCAATACACGTTTGGGGGGACAGACACGAGCGCTCTTACATATATCCATATAATACATTTAATATCATACTTTTACTTTAACATCATATTCACATACTAAGCACATGTACATTTCGACGTATTCAATTATCTCTCTCTATATATATATTTATATTTAATAATCGCGCACACATTTTAAGTAATAACCCCAACAATAATTTCAGAAAAGGTTGCAAACATTGTACAAGAAAACAAATGACTTCCGACATTACATATGAAAAAAGAATTGAATTTTTTATCTGATACCCCGCGTCTATAAATTTTAACTTTTATATATTCAATTCGTGCTTAAATAATAAAAAAAAAACTTTGTGAGGCAGGCACGTAACACAGAACATTCCTAAAGATATAAATAGATAAACCAAAATACAATTTCTGGGCCCAGGTTAACTACAAGATAAACGAAAACCAAAACGGAAGGAAAGTGACCAATGGATAAAAAAAAACAGAGGAACGACGGTGGAAAAACGTAATTGAAGTGTCGTCAAATATAAAGTCGTTATTCATTTTGGCAATAGGTCAAAATGTGATGGAGGACCCAATCACTATCTACTTTATCCATGAATCGTGTCTTGCAACGTCTCAGCTGATAATTTCAAATCAAAGTTGTACGTTAAATAAATTGTAAGCGACAAGTTCAAAATGGGGGGGAAGGTTGAAAATTTTAAAAAATCCCGAAGTAAGAAGGAAGAGACAAGGGAGAGAAAGCGGCGCCAACGAAAGGAGAAAGATTGAAAAAGTACTACTCACTACACAGAAGAGTGATCGAATTTAAATAAATAACAACTCATAGCTAAAAATATTTACATATGCCGAAAGAGGGTGGTTTACTTAAATACGTAAACTAGGAGGGAGGTCCTGCTGCCAAGGATGCAAGTTCTGTGTCCATCAGATCCCAATCCCACAAGAGTTTGCTTGTAAGATTGAAATCCGAGCCCCGTATCCGGCCCAGACCAGCAGGATGAAAGGAGAGGGGGAAGGGACCAGGTAACTGCGTCCCCAATTTTGAAATCTCTAAGTAAGAAGAAAAAACATTCGACCCCTCAGAAGAACTAAGAAGGTTCAAGGACAGTAAAGAAACTAGAGTAAAAGCAATAGCTAAGATATCCCTAATTAGTGATTTGCCAAAATAAAAGAAATTAAATAAACTGAATTTTGGATCGGTGATTTCAATTACCAAAACATCACCGATAGCTCCCCTGCGCAGACATGCCACAGTCTGGGATGTCGTTAATTTCCCTCATCTAATTAAACTAAGAAAAGAAATGAAAATACTTAAGGGGACTAGGGGTCGACATCCGGGTACGCGAAAATAAATTTCAATAACTGTTTTAATTCTGTAACCCAATCAGAGCTGTCGCCTCCATGAACATTGTAAGCTGGCCCGAGTAGGTAACGTGAAAAAAAAATCTCACGGAGCAGGATATTCTATTTTAAAACCGACCGAAAAATATAATTCACTACAGCCCCGTTGTATAACTATTGTCTTTCCATAATTTATTATTCAATATGTCTAGTCAGCGATTGTACGATGCTACCCATGCTATCAGATGATATTATAGTTGATCATTACTATAACACATTAAACTACAAAGTATTGCCATAGTCCGACTATATATCGCCCTCCTGTCCGCGTGATATTCCGGTGCAGGGGTCAGAACCTGAGATGTTTGTAACTACACGTATCTACTCAATACGTATACGAATATATATCAACACGTGGCGAAGTATGCACTGAGCTACTATATATATAACTATATGGGTGTCCTATCATCTATATTCATCTACTACAATATTCATATAATTCATATTCATATTCAAATAAATATTCATATATTCATATCATCATCTTTTTCCATTTACTACGACGCTATATTTTACAAACACCCTGTCTCCTCTATCTACGCCCAGCCTACATACACATTTCATCATAATACTTTAAAATCTATAGCCACTACAAACATTTCCCATTCCGATCACTGCACGACAACCTCACTCGAACTCAAGACTCTTTCACCACACACACAATACTATGTAATACCTGGTAGCTTTATTAAGAAAGAAAAAAAATCATACGTATGTTCACTGAAAAATAGAATTATCTGCGATAATAATTAATGTTTATGAAATTCTGACAACAATGAAATTATTCTGCAGCCACAAAAAAAAGAAAGAAATGAACATTTAATATAATTTCAAAGCGAAGAACTAGCATCATATCGCCCGACTTCTGTTAAGAAATTACGTATTGTTTATTTACTTAAATATTTCGATTTCTAGACTAAGTAGAATGTTGTAATTTTCAGAAAACATTAGTTTTGGGTCACTTAACCTAACTGTACATCCATATGGGCTGGGAATTATACTTAGGCCTACTAGGTTTTATTTCGAAAAGAAGGGTCAATTCCATGGAAACTAAATCACTAAGAGCATCGACATAAGAATGACGGTTAGTACTGACTTTTGACACTAGAGGGCTAGCGACGATATGATCAACCCTTGAACCACTGAATGTGACCTTGTACACGGAATTTTGATACTATGACACTCTCATTTTCTGATATTACTATAGATCGATATGTTGCGTTTAGATATTGATCAAATACGAATGATACACTGTCCATACTTCATTATTTCACACACTCTTCCATCACTTAACTACAATTGCTACTAATAATACTACATTACAAACACATACATGCCACATCCATAACTACATTAATACATGTTATAATGCATATTAATCATTACTATTTACTCACATAAACAACATTCAAATTTTACTATTTTCTTTAAAATCGGCTCTATCGGTTCATGAAAGGAAAGGGAAAGAAAGGAACAGGGCCAACTGGCCCTTGTATTCACTAAATCACATTCTTAATTTAACCTGTTTAATCAATGCCCCCGAGGGGACATATCAAAGTGTTGACTAACAATAGGACCCCTGCCCTGAAGGGGCAGAACCCGGAACAAACTACATGTTCAACTCATCCCGCTGGAAGCCGTACTCCCAAGTCAGGAGTCAGATAGGAGCCCTTCTGCTTAATTTACACGTACATGCTGATGGTTACTAACACTACAAACAGACCTAAAAATACCGCCATATATATATTTAAAAAAAATCACGTACTAACTACACAGACAGATTACTGAACGGACAGGTCTGACCGAACCTACACTGATTCAGGAGGGGCAAGAGGGAAATTTAACTATTCGATTCACTGAACTGCAAACTGGGTTTGGGAAAGGAGATTAAATGCACACACTATCCTGAATTCTATCCATCACGATTCATGTTGTCAAATATGGCGTCACAGAAACTGATGTTCGTATATCAACTAACTTCTATGGGTTTTAAAACTGATAAATTCTCTGTTTTCAACTATTGGCAACTTCCAGCCATGTTCTTTTCACTTGTATTACGTATTTACCTGAAAATCTGCAGATTTTTGGGTAGAATCTGCCTAAATCGTCACCATCAGAAATTATAGAGCTTGCTCCGCCGGTTTTAACAAAAGAAGACAAGATGTTGGCACTTTGATATATCGCGTCAGTAATTGCACCAATGAAAACAGAGCTTTTTTGGCGGTGGGGCTTTGAAGCAAATAAAAAGAATAGTAAAATCTGGACTAAACTAGATTTTAGATGACATAGGTATCTAAAAGAGAGGTGAAGGGTGGTCCTGAAAATTCTGTCGAATTTTAGATTGGTTATTTATTCGAAAAGTTCCGTCCAATGGTAGACCTATATTTTCAGATCGCACTGACACCGTAAGAATTGTAATAATCCATTTACATATCCGTATACAAGACTTATAACTAATTTAATATATAAATAAAGATATTGATTCCCAAAACTATAATTCCTAATGAATATTTTACAGCTTTCCATGTTAATTTGAAATAGAATAACAAACAAAATTACGAATTATATGAACAGCCAGAAATTTTTTGTTAAACGTCAAGTACAGTCGGTGCAAAAATTTCGGGCACCCTCCTATTAAAACATCATCACATTAGACTGTAATGGCAATTTACACGTGTTTGCAGTACGCACGATCGGAGACAAGATATAAAGTGGACACATTAACTATTCAGCATAACTTTAGCTGCAAATGCTATGTGACATGAGAAATTAAATAAAATTATATTTTAAAAAAATTAAAAATGCAGAACATTTTATCCGATTAGTCACCTTATTTAATTAGTCAGTTCATTCTCCTCTATGATTGGAGCAAATCTGCCTAATACATGCTTGTTGAACTCTCGTATTCTTGAAGCATAACCAATGATGATAACCTTTCTTAGGACATTCAGTTCCTTGAAAGTGTCAATTGTTTTCGACGTGGAAAAAAAATCCTTCCTTCTTTCGCTTACGTCATTGGTACAGTTAATATTAATGTCAGAAGCTTCGTAGATTCACTAAATATTTTTTCTGGATTATTGCAAACAACTCAGTCTAACAAACCCAATCGCTGACAATGATCCGAATTTCTCTGCAGCGTAGACTGAAGACATTTCGTGGTAGAGATTAGCGATTTAAAAAATGTAAATTGAACACGCTTTATTCACAGTTTATCTAGGAAAATTTAAAATAAATTGTGTAAATATATCTAGTGTAAAAAACATTGTTGCTATAAAATGTCGTATGAATTTAAACTGGGTCAAAGAAAAACTACATTCCATATCATCCGTTTTGGTTATAAGCAATGCACAATGAACAGAATATACTTCCACATGAGACGAAACAATGCTTATCAATGTCATACGTTCTGGAAAGCAAACTTTGAAACCCGCCAGATGTAGGATCAGCATGTATACCTAACAGAAGCCAGAAGTCGAAGAACGTCAAAACAAACAGCATTGTAAATTCTATACTAAGAAATATTTGCTGAGAGGGGTCCAATATACGTCTATCTACTATCGAACTTGACTTATTCTGCACCCGAAAGGACGACAAGTAATTCTTAATTACTGTCACCTATATTCTTTTAAAAAATTACAGAACGATTATTTTTATAAGAAAAAAGTACATGATGAGGTGTAAAAAAAAATATTTAGCTTATATCAATCATTTCTCTGTTAAACAAGCATAGTTCGTTAGGAAAGTCTACAAATGTTTGCCGAGTTTCGAAATTTTTGGGAGGTCCGGATCCGGTGGACCCCCCTCATGGCTGCGGCCTTGAGCATTGTTAACTAGTCCCAAATTCAATGTGGCGTTCCTCATCATACAATTTCACGTGGAAAGTTATCAAGGGTATAAAATACACTTATTTTATAAAAGAAAAATATATGTACTAAAATACTATCCACAGAGTGTGGGGGGATTCTATATATCTATTGACTTATTAATATTTGGTTCACAAATTACTGTACAAGAAGCCTTCATTATCTGTATTAGCTAGCAATTAACTTTTAAATGAGTGTTTACTTTCATTTGTTTTCTGCAGTACTACATATTTTCTTTCTTACTTTGTATTTTTGGAGTCACTTTTTTAATTGCCTTTATATTGGTTTCAGTAGCGTAGCTAGAATATATTTCAGGGGGGGCCAACGAAGGGCCCAAGAAAATTTTGAGGGGGTCATCTCCAATGAATGAAAAACTTGATTCACACACACACACACACACACACACACACATATATATATATATATATATATATATATATATATATATATATATATATATATATATATGTGTGTGTGTGTGTGTGTGTGTGTGTGTGTGTGTGTGTTCAAGATGTTTCCATCTTTGTTGTTCATGAGTTTACTGTTTTCAAAACAGCGAAAATATAACAATTTAATACCTCAAACAACTAGGGCACATTTTTACAATTGATTTCCATTCTAATATAAGAAGTAACTTAATCACGGCGTTTAAAATATGTGTGGCTGATTGATTTAGGTGGAACATAGAAGCAGAAAAATATATACAGACACACTCAAAATCAAAAGGGAACAAAGAGTCTCGTTGAAATGTGCACTTATATCATGATGCTAGTTATTTTAGGAATTTGCTTATTATATACGAAGGCAGAGCTACCAGAACTTTAGCTGTACTTTCAAATCAAGCTGCTATGCATACTGCTGTGTTAGGTTCACAAACAGACTACTGGAAACTCCATTAAAAGTAAACTGAACTTATTCTATTTATTGTAATGATTTTCCTCACTCTCACAACAAAGAAAAATATTAAATATAACACTTCAAACACTTGTACGAGGGCTATCCAGAAAGTAGATTACGTTTTGGAATAAAAAATCAACAAAGTATAGGAAACAAATTTTATTATATACAGATGAAAGCCACACACAAATACTACTTTTCGACATAGTCACCATTCAAATTAAGGCATTTATCGTAGCGATGTACGAGCTTGGAAATTCCTTCGTCGAAAAATTCGGCCGCCTGCGACTTCAACCACTTCGTTACCTCTTCTTGCAGCTGTTCGTCGTCATCAAAACGCTGCATAGCCAGCCACTTCTTCATTGCTGGGAATAGGTGGAAGTCGCTCGGTGCCAGGTCGGGACTGTACGGCGGATGAGGAAACAACTCCCACTGAAAAGATTCAAGAACTTCACGCGTGACATTTGCCGTGTGGGGCCGGGCGTTGTCGTGAATCAACAAGATCTTAGAGCTCAACATTCCTCTGCGCTTGTTTTGAATTGCTCTTCTGAGGTTTTGCAGAGTTTGGCAATACCTTTGAGCGTTTATTGTAGTGCCTCTTTCCAGGAAGTCCACCAAAATCACACCTTTTCTGTCCCAAAAAACAGTCGCCATCATCTTCCTTGCCGACATTGTTTGCATGCATTTCTTGGGTTTTTGGGGAGAACCTGTGTGCCCCCACTGCATTGATTGCAATTTCGTTTCACAGTTCACGTGTTTCAGCCATGTTTCGTCACCAGTAACGATGCGATCGAGTAAAGAGTCACCATCCTTATTGTAGGCGTCCAAAAAGTGCAACGCTGCAGCTGTGGTCCTCTGTCAAGATTTTTGGAATCCATCTTGCACAAAACTTGTGGTAACCAAGCTTTTCGCTGATGATTTCGTGCAACAAACTTCGCGAAATTTGTGGAAAACTCAAAGAAAGTTCCGTTATTGTGAACTTTCGATTTTCACGGACTTTAACATCGACTTTTTCGACAAGTTCGGCAGTCACTTTGCTGGGTCTCCCACTTCGATCTTCGTCGTGAACATTGGTTCGGCCATTTTTAAATCTTATGACCCACTGTCGCACTCCACCTTCAGTGATAATGTTGTCCCCATACACTTCACACAGCTGCCGATAGATTTCTATCGGTTTACAGTTTTTTGCTGTCAGAAACCTTATTACTGCACGCACCTCGCAGCTCGCGGGATTTTCAATTAACGCAGACATTTCAAACCGTTACAGTATCTTAACGGAGCACAGCACGAACCTCTCACTAGCACGGCTAGATGCCGACTGAGCTGCGCAACGCTCTGACCCCAAGATGGCCGCGCTAGCCCCGCCCCTAGCAGACACAGACGAAAACGTAATCTACTTTCTGGATAGCCCTCGTAGTATTATTTCAGTGAAACTGAAAAAAATATAAACAAATTCTTATCAACCATTATGAATGCCCATTTATTCATGAATACATTTGACCATATGCCACTTTCGGTTATGCTTTTTTAAGTACATAGTATTAGCTCATTGTTGTTCACCTGTCTTGTCTGCATCACTCATCTTGGTAACTTTGTATGATCCGTAGAGATCATACATTTGAACGTCGTGGAACGAAGAATTGTAAATCATGTAAACTAAATTAAAGTAGTATTGAAGAAACTACCCTACACAAGTGTTTTCAAATGTCATTGATTAGTACAGTGTTGTACGCAGACGCAATGCGCGCTCCAGGTATTCAGATCATACTAAAAGTCGCACTTTATTTTCTACAGTGGATATTGAATACGTCTTCGAGAGAAGATAATAGTTAAATTTTAAATAGCAATATAGGTTTAAGAAGATACACTGGATTCTATATACTAATGCTAGTAGTTGAACTTCAAAAATGTAATACACTTTTATAAGGAAGTACGAAGAGAGCAGATAATATTCTCAGGTATTTTTTTAAGTGATCAAATGATTTTACTATGACGTCTTTAAATCCAAATTGTTGCGGCATAGTAGCCAGGCAGTTATTCAACTGTTAAAAGCAAAAAAAGTACTGCACAAGATCATTCACTGACGGTCTCTTGTTCCTATGGTATATCGTATGCCAAGTTTAAGATGTGTAACTAATTTGGTTTGCAGAATAAGAAATAAATATTTTGTTAAATATTTATCTATATTTCCGCAAGAGCTCAGGGATTATTTTCTTCTCTACTTCATTATGTTGAAGAAAGCGACATATGGGCTTGTATATTTTGGTCGTGCAGCTGAGGGTTCGATTCCTGGTGGGGAAAATCGGGCGAAAAAGTATAACAGCTTTTTCAGGCAATCTTGAGAGGTTTTCCTGGGTTTTCCTCATTCATGCCAGGCAAGTGCTGAAATGGTACCTAACATAATGTTCCCCGTCCGCTTCCTACCTTCTCCATTCTTTTCTTCCTTCCCAATTCCCCGGACAGTGTGTTCGACGAGGGATGCCATCCCTCACAGATGGCGGGCTAAATGGGCATAGATGCCGAAAGCCAAAATCTAATTCCTAACCCTAATCCTCATGCAGCTGAGTAATAGATGATTAATTCTACAATATTATTAGCGAATAACGTACGCTTAAAACTATTAAGTATACAAATCGATGGATCATATTAAGCTGAACAAAATGACATGCACGAGGGTAAATTCTCATGTGTAATTTTCGAGAAAATCGAGAACAACCAATTTTGATGTCGCTCGTTGCCAGTAAATAGTTAATGGTTCATTTTCTGTGTAAAGAGATCACTTATTTATGTATGTACCCTATATATAAAAAGTTGACATAAGTAGATTGTATCTGTTTTGTTTGTCTTCCCCTGTTGGTGACTTACACAGTCCTAACAGTGGCGCACATACTTCTAATAATGACACATATAGTTCAAGCAATAACGAACAATGATACTTATACTTCAAACAATAACGAGTAATGACATACTTCTAACAATAATGAACAATATAGATAAACTTTTCAAACACACATACTTCAAACAATAACAAACAATGGTACATATACTTCAAGCAATAACGAACAATGACACATATACTTAAAATAATAACGAACAATGACACATATACTTCTAACAATAACGAACAATGACACATACTTCTAACAATAATGATCATACTATTTGTAGTAATAATCAGAGGTGATAACGATCATACTACTTGTAGTAATAATCACAGAGGTAAAACTAATGCTAAAATTTTCCTTTAATTAATGGAAACTTCAAAAATCCTCCAAATACACTAGTTAACAAATTTAAACTTTTTGTTTGTTACATGAGAAAAATCACCTGATCTTAAAGGAACTTTTTGCGCTGAATTCGAATATGCACTCGGTTTCTCTCCATCACGTACAGTTTTCCCTAACAGAGGGATTTTCGGGAAATTCCCTCAAAAATTTCCCTTTTTCAGATATTTTATTCCCCTAGCTCCTGTCCCCTTACATATAGTAACATAGAAATTATAACTAAGTATACCTTGATTTATATTTAATAAACCCTAAAAGTTTCGTAAAAATCGCTTTGTTCTTTCTAGAGAAATAAATATATTTGTATGTATACTGTGTGCACTGTTTATTGCACCTGATAGTAATGCTTTCAGATCTCCTGAGTTGGAGTAAAAACGATTTGCTTTATTACTACAAACACAGACATAAAAATGAATATTTACAATAGTCAACAACACACTTGTATTGCTCTCTGTAAATTAGAAACGTGTATAAAAATAGAATGTACTTCCAACGTATATTTTTTTTAAACGTACAGTATATGTATATCTTAATACATATATATACAATTCTCCAAGTTTTTTCGTTTTGTTCATGAAATGGTTATCAATATTTGTTATCAAATGTAACAGAATGCAAAAGAAAGAAAGAATGGAATACAGACTCATTGTTGACAACAATGAACTAATGCAGTCTGAATTTTCCACTACGGTATCGTTTCCCCCCTCCCCCCGCGCATTTCTTTCTTTCTTGTGTTCTTGACACCTGGTGAGGGAGTTTTGTACATTTTTATATTGACGTGTGGTTTAACACTACTTCACTTTCAAAGTTGTCTTTGCTGCTAAGAGTGCTTTCATGTTTGATCTTAACGGCAATATACCCACTAAGACCAGAAGTTTAGTTTGTGATCAGTTCAATGGCGTCAAGAGGACGACGTTCGTGTGTTAACTCACCAAATAGTTTTTGTTATGTGTGTGGCCAGTTTGTAGTTAAAGGACAGTGTAGATCCATTACGCCATCGGTGAAACTAGCATATTATATATATTTCGGATGTCGTGTGGGAGATCAGGACAAAACTTGGGCACCCAACATAATTTGTGCGTCGTGCTACGTCACTTTACTTGCATGGGCCAAAGGGAAACGGAGGTTTATGAAATTTGCTGTACCAATGGTGTGGAGAGAACCCACCAACCATCTGGATGATTGTTACTTTTGTCTCACAGTAGTTAAGGGACATTCTAAAAAAAGCAAATACACAATAAGTTATCCCAACGTTAAACCCGCAATTAGACCTATTCCGCACGGGGATGAACTTCCACTTCCCGAGCCCCCTACCAACTGGGAAGAGATATGGCCAAAAGACTCTGATGATGATCATGACCTTGATGAACCATCGACATCAACATGTACATCCAAGGATCCAACGTTCATCCCTGACTGTGTTCGCGAGCCACATTTCATCCGGCAATGTGAACTTAATGACTTAGTCCGTGATTTGCACCTGACAAAACAAGAGGCGGAACTTCTGGGATCAAGGCTCCAGCAGTGGAACTTATTGGATGCAGAAACGAACATATCAGTGTACAGGAAAAGGCATGTTCAATTTTCAAGCTATTTCTCAATGCAAGATAATGTGTGCGTATGTACGGATATAAATGGGTTGATGGCGGAGCTAGGAATTCCTTACGTTCCAGAAGAATGGAGGTTATTTATCGACGCGTCAAAGGTCAGCCTTAAAGCTGTCCTTTTACATAATGGAAATAAAAAAACCTTCTATACCACTTGCGCACTCAGTGAAGATTAAGGAATCCTATGACACCATGTCAACTTTGCTAAATCTTATAAATTACAAGGACCATTGTTGGCAAATATGTTGTGATCTCAAGGTAGTTGGTATTTTATTAGGACTGCAGTGCGGTTACACGAAGTACCAATATTTTTTATGTTTATGGGATAGCCGATCTAATGACAAACATTATGAAGTGAAGGAATGGGAACCTAGAGTGAATTACGTACCTGGAGAATGCAACGTCAAATACGGTCCTTTGGTAGATCCTAATAAGATATTACTACCGCCACTTCATATCAAGTTAGGACTTAAGAAAAACTTTGTCAAAGCCATGGACACATCTGGTGAAGGTTTCAAGTATTTGCGAGATAAGTTCCCTAACCTGAGTGATGCTAAGATTTCAGCGGGAGTGTTTATTGGTCCCCAAATTAGGAAATTAATGCTTGATGATAGCTTTGACAGCAAGTTAAACAGTGCTGAGCTAGCTGCCTGGACAGCATTTAAGTGTGTTGTGCGCAACTTTCTGGGCAATAACAAAGCTGAGAGTTACACAGAAATCGTAGAGGACATGATACAGAAATACAAAGAGTTGGGTTGTAGGATGTCTTTAAAAATCCACTTTTTGCACACTTACCTCAGCTTCTTTCCTGCTAACCTAGGTGCTCTCAGTGACGAACAGGGGGAAAGATTCCACCAAGATATAATGGCAATGGAGAAAAGGTACCAGGGACGATGGGATTTTTCAATGATGGGGGACTATTGTTGGGGTCTTGTTAGAGAATGTAACATTTCTTACAAAAGAAGGAAGTAGTGTACGTTTTTGTAACCCAATGGAAGTTTCATATATTGTGATAGTTTCGATTGTCTTTTCATGACCTTTTGGTGCATTTGTATTATTGTTTATTGTAAATTGTCACACTTGTAAATTATATTGTATTATATTTTATATATGTGTTTGTGGTAATAAAGCAAAACGTTTTACCTCAACTTAAGAGATCTGAAAGCATTACTATAAGGTGCAATAAACAGTACACACAGTATACATACAAACATATTTATTTCTCTAGAAAGAATAAAGCGATTATTACGAAACTTGGAGGGTTTGTTAAATATGAATCAAAGTATACTTAGGTATAATTTCTATGTTAGTATATGCAAGGGGACAAGATCTTGGGGTGTAAAATAAACGAAAAGGGAAATTTTTGCGGGATTTTCCCGAAAATCCCTCTGTTACGGGAAAACCGTACGTGATGGAGAAAAACCGAGTGCATATTCGAATTCAGCGCAAAAAGTTCCTTTAAGAACAGGTATTTCCTTTTATGTAACAAAACCTTTGTTAACTAGTGATATCAAAGATTTAGTTTTATTCCTATATGCAACCATAGAGTTCCAATGAATATTGAGTCACTCTCGAGTTTGAAATTATCATTTCAAGGAAAAGAAAAAAAAAACTTTCCACGTTTTAGTACTAAAGGTGTTCTATTCTTATTCTTTTCAGGTGTTATTGATGGGTGTACTTCGTATAGTTGGTGTATATGTTCTCCATTCATTTGACAGAATAGTATTGAAGTGTATGCAAACCAGAGATCACTCAAAGAAGTTCGAATAAGCTAAACGGGAAAAGCAGGTGTCATTTGATGCAATAAAACGCTGGCAAGACTTGTGAGTTTGAACCATATATTAGCGACATTTGAAGGTTCAGAACATATTAAAAGACCTTTAATGCAGAGAAGACTTTAAACCTTTCTTCTGTTTAAAAATGTGCAATTGTACTTATATATATTTTTTGTATATATTTACGTATTTTTATATAATTGATCCTATGACATTCATTTTTTTGTACAGTCATATATATCAAAAGTTTTTTTTAGAAGCTCCTTACTTGCTTTCGTAGGTAGTATGTTTGACATACAATTCTTCAAGCTTTCAAATAAACGAATAATGATGCCTTAAGTGTACAAGTACAGAAATCTAAAACGAAAAGTCGATGCTTTTTATAAAAATATATGACGACACATTCATTAGCGTTCCAGCATAATGTGTTCGTGTGTATCTGTAATCTAATACTATTCTTTATCAATCGTAAGTATTTCAGAGCAGTAGAATGGTAGCATAGAGTTTTGCTTTGGGAATTGTAGCAAAGAACTTGCTATGGTTGAAATATTTGAATGGAGAAATGCGAGTGTGTTGATGCTGGTGTAGCATTGGTTTGTTTTTGAGTTTAATGTTCTTTTTCTTCACTAAGGTTGTGTGAGACGGGACGTACAGTTTAGAGTAAGATTCAAACCACTATTTGGTGTTGTATCCAAGACAAATGCTTCACCGTAAATTGAACTTGGAGTCGCAGGCGCGTTAGCCACCAAGAATAAGAGTATCTAGTACGTATTAATGTAACAGGTTACACTAGCAGCGTTTGTTATACATTCTGTTGAATATATAAACAACAGTAAACTCTTTCCTTTAATTCCTAACTGGACGTTATGCCTGTTTTTTTCTGTACTATCGGTAACGTTTGGACTGAGTACAAACAAATTGGAAATGTCAAGAGTTACCCAAATGAGACGACTTTGAGTGCTCTGCAGACTTCATTAAATGCTAATGTTAGAGATTGCTGAGAAATGAAATTAGTTTTTTTTTCTACCACTCATAGGAGCACATTATACTTTAAAATATTAATAATAAAGGTAAAACGTGTGCTCTTTATAGCCTTTTCGAAGAAGACTGAACTTCGTTTATGATATCTGCAAGTTAGATAAACGGTTAGCGTGTGCGCAAGGCATTCAAACATAACTTCGGAAATTACTTACATGACTGCTCTTAGAAATTAATATTACTGTAAGATTAAAAGTTTGCTGTGGGCCAATGTGATGCATAGCGCTGCTGTTCATGGAATAGTATAAGTAACGGATTCGTATTCCGTATACCCCATCCATTTTCAGTGTAATGTGAAATGAAGATGAAGTGCAAGATCATCATTATAACATTAGAGATTAAAACAAAAAGTCTTACTTTAGTAGATTATCACTGGTACAATAGAACCTCAGACATATGCGAAATAAAATATTCAATGCTTTGCCCAATTACATAAAAATGGAGAAAAACTTAAATAAATTTAAACAAAACTTTAAAAAACGTATCTAATAGAGAAAGAATTTTATAATGTAAAAGAATAGCTGGAAATCCATAGATATTCTTTTAAGAAATCCATAGGAGTAAGTAAAATATTTTACCTTGTGTATATTTATAATCTTACATAAATACTATGTATATGTGAACTGAACCCTCCAAATACAATGTATTGGTTAAGTAGAGTAAATAAATGAAATGAAATGAAATGAAGAGGAGGAAAATTCCGTAATTAAATTACTACTCTTTAAAATATAGCACCTTGCAGGTTTCTACTGCATCACATTTTAAAAGAAATTTATTTCACCACAAGTTGTTTTATTATTATTATCATCATATTGTTTTCAGATAACTACAAATATGTAACGATCATTCCAACTTTCTTTGATGTTCAACTACGTTTCTTTTCTTTTCTTTTCTTTCCTTTTTTTTCAACATTGGGTTTGTCTATTAGAAATCCAAGTAATGTGTTTCACAGTGCGTTGGCTTTGTTATCCGGAAGATAAAAAGTCTTCGAACTGTTTTCTTACGTTACACGTCGTCTAGACATGCTATTATGACAGTTCAGTTAACTTGTCCTAATGTATAATAGACTCTGTTTGTTATGGTGCCTTTAATGTTTATTTTTATTTTTATTTTTATTATTTTTAATTTAACACCATCGTGACCCTTTTCACTTGACTTTTTGACTATTTATTTATTCTATTCCCTAAAATTATGTTGACAATACGTCAAAGCGTATTTTCACATTTGTCAGATGTCTAAATTACATGTGGACAGTGGGAATTAAAAAAAAAAAGTTAATAATGCCAAATTGGTAAATTTCTGTCTCACATACAAAAAATTTCTTTGTTTGATTTTAATGTTTTTATTGATAAAATTCGCGTTATGTCCCTTTTAATTCAGATTTTTACAACGTATATGATCAAAATGTTGCTCTTCAATTTATGTATTAAATCTTTTTTTCGGTCTATAGAAATTAAAGAAATTTTAAACATACAGCTTAGCAACCTGGTATGAAAAACTGAAGGTCAAGAGATAGGGTTACTTAAAGGCAGAGATTGATCTGTAAATGCCTAATAAAATCTTTATTGAATACAGATTTAAAATATACAAAGAAAACGTTTCTGTATCCTACCTACAGAGAACATGCTAATTTTGTAAGTGATTAAGAAATATTTTATAAAGTACTTAGTTTGTGTAGAGGACTTACCTGTATATTGTTTGAATTGTTGTGTATTGTTACAGTCGAATTATATGGTTTTGGAGGCAGTGTTAACATTCATTATCAGTGGAATCTAAACTGTTCACTTTACTAAATAAGGGAGTGTGAACAACTGCGTTTGCAGTATTGTAGAACTGTTCCCGTGAAATTGTTCTAGATTCGAGACGTCAATCAAGACTTACAGAAAAAATGCTATCGTTTGCTATAGTTAATAGTAGAACTATTTTCAGACTGATTTTCTTCACTTCTGGCATATACAGATATCTCGAGTTTGCAGTCAGACAGTGCATACTAATAAACAGTTGAAAAATAGATCAGTCTTCGCCATCTTTGAAATACAAGTGTTTTCATAGATTCCCATTTCAGAAGAACTCACATTTTATATAACTGTGTGTGCGTGTGTTTAAGGTTGTATGTTGCGAAGTGTGTCAACTTACTAACCCTAATTTATATTACATAGTGTCCAAGGTTTTTCAGTTGACACGATTTGTAAACACAATATTCAGTTTGAATCTGCGTTATCGGCTATAATTTGTGCTAGTACTGTCAAAATTATTCGGCATTGAAGAATATGTTTAAATATTCGAAAAAATATGAAATGAAATTTTTAGTTTGACACCCCACGCATGTACCCTGTAGGCTAAGGGAAACTGATGTAAATGAATGACTAGAATGAAATTTTGGAATGAAAATGAGAAAATGCTGAAAAAACCTACGGACACGATGTTTGCCTCCCAAATTTCCATATCTTGGGATCGAGCCAGAGATCCCCTACATTCAAAGTACCAGTGAACCACTGTACCCCTCTTTTGAATATTTGAAGGTAGAATTATTGGCATTTTATAGGTTCCAACACCAGCTGAAGCTTGTGGGCTTTGTACAAAAAGAAAAGGTTTTATAGTCGTCATGGTCATTGGCTTTCCTGTTGCTGTCAAGGAATTCATTTGGTTGGTTGAATTGAAATTCAGCATCCTTTTGAGCACCAAGGCTATATGAGACGTGGACCTACAGCTTAACATATGTTCCCACCGGGAATCGAACCCGGGCCTCCCTCTCTGCAGGCACATACGGTAACTGTATAGCTACACGCAAGCTCCAAGAAGTTTAGTACAGAGACTACATAATTGACGCTTGTAAGCTGTCAACTTCTTTTAACTAAACCCTCATGTTTAGGTGTTAGAGAAGGTTTCATATAGCCTTTACCTCGACATGTAAAATAAGTCAAAATAAATAAATAAATAATATAGCCAACAAAATGCCACTGAGTCATCTTCAACGTTACGGGACAAAATTCTTGTTACTATTTTAACAGCGAACTGGAAAGCTATTTCACCGAGAAAACTATGCATCTGTATATTTCTTGAAAACTTCATGTAGTCGTCACCGAATGCGTTCAGGAAAAGTAAAAAACAGAAAAACCGCGTTCCCAAACATTGAAAACACAGTGACTGAAATGAACACTCAAATGAAACATAATATATTATAAACAACACCATGCATGCAGTAATAACAATGTAATAACACACAAACCGAAACGTTATGAAACGACGAATTGCTCGGATATCCAGCCATACTATTCATTCAGATGTTCTCTGTGCAACACGAGGCGATACATTAACAGAATTTCATGGGCATTGCTTGACACACTAAACAAGCCATTTGATTTGGCCAGAGTATGACGTCAGAGCATGCTTTTCCGCAGGAAGCAAGGATAGAATGGCAAATGTTGGTTATGTACGAGTGGTCATGGATTTTCGAGTGGTGCACGTATAAGACCATCGGTCTTGTTTCCTTTCATAATGTCAGTTGCTCGGATTGCTTCGCGCCCTTGTCATACCTTTGCACCCTATTCTCTAACAAAACGAATTGCTCGAGGTTATACTACAACTTAGGTTGTAATAACTATATTTAGATTCAAGCTGAATATGTGCGAAAGAAAACATTTTTATTTTTTACAGTGAGCTAAAAGAACGGTAAGTGTACAATTCTGTTAGAAACGAGCAAAGCGAAAATATATATTCCAGTGAAATATAATCTTGAACTTCGCCGAAGTGACAATTTACTAAAATAGAGATGTTTGACAGTTATAGGTTGTATGTGTATAGATAAACCAAGTTCTGGACATTCCATGTATTTAACAAGTACAAGATATTGTTTCTGAAAGCGCTGTGAAATCATGAAAACCTTCAAATATTATATATTATATAGAGAGAAATATCGTTTTTTCTTATTAGCATATAATGCTATAATACTTATGTAATGTAATGCTATATATATTTTGATTGATCGTTTACATTAGTGTAAATTCCAAAGTCAATTGAATATATTTATACATATTCACGGGTCTCTATCTGTTTATTATGTATCAAAAATATTTTGTGTTATCTAAGAATTTAGTGTGAAAAATGGAGTTTCCCAATCATATTTTGTATACTCACTTGTTTTTCGAAATATATAATCTTTTGTATAAATGTATTTGAGATTTGTGTTTACTTTTCATATTTTAGGAGCCTTTGTTAGTACCTAGTTAATAATGTCTTCTGTTTTTACTTTGGTCGCTAGTAATGAGGAAAAATGCTATAACGCTGTGAAATTCTACAATATTGTTAACATTTAACGGGAAAAAATGGCCAAAGATGAGACGTATACTAATCGATAGAGCTCATTGAGCTGAACTAAACGATACAACAGAGTGTAATCCTGATGCGTAGTTTACGAAGAAATCGAGACAGTGTCTGATGAAGCCAATATGTTGAGTTAGTTGGCGTTATTATTTTAAAAGAAACGTTGCTTTGTTGAGTGATTTGTTTTTCTAGTTCGAGGAAATCGATTTTTATTGTAAACCTCCCCAATGAGTCACATGGGTACTGAAGAGGAGAATGTCTGTTCTGGGAATCCTCTGCTTCCCATTATGCATACCATCGATGGACCACCGAAGATGCATTGTTGACTTTCCTCTTTCGTACTATCGACCGGTGAGTACCAGGGTCGATATGGGTATGCAGAGAACCAGTAGATTCTCTAGGTAACGAATACGTTAGTTTCGATGTCGCAAAGTGAGGTGTGTTTTAACAGGAGTCGAAAAACTGATGACGGTTCCGACAGTGTTGTAGTCACTTCTCGGGTCACCGTGCGCCACTGGAGAGACTTCCGATGGAGATCTTTGGGTCTATCCCCTCTCCTGAGTCTGCTGCGTAATTCTATGTCGCACACTACCCATGACACCACAGAGATTCAGCAGGATCCTCACAGGAAGTGACGAGAACCGCCACAAAAGCACGGATTGTTTACTTGTGGGGGCGCGTATCTTCGGTGACGACGGGTCCATCGGGTATTGTGGGTATGGGGACAGCGGGAAGACACGCTAGTTTCCGAATATGCAAACCCCGGTGTCACATTTGAAGTTGTTCCAGTGCCAGAACTCAAAACGGTCAGACACTGTTGATCGCTCTCCGCTATTTCGACCCGTGCGTCAGCTGAGCTTGGTTTGGTTCCAGTTGGAACGTATTCTTCGGCTTTGTTGTGATATCCAGCAGGCTCGTAGCTAGGACTGTGTTATGGGAGAGGCACAGTTCAGTTTCTTCCCTGGCACACACACACAAACCAACTTCAAAGCCTATGAGCCGAACTCATTCCTTAAGCATAAAAATGTTTAAATTTTCTAGTTTTTGACATAACATAGAAATCATCTTGATACATTTCGAGATGGGTCTGATAATGGACAAGGAATTCACTTTATACGAGCGGGTATTGAAAATTCCTAGCCTTGCCGGAAAGAGTAAAGCAAGAGGGATGAAATAACAGAGTTATGCAACATATTTTCACTTTGTCCAGCAATGTTGCATCTTTTCTAATCTTTTCAAATAAAATTTCTTTAATCGAACTTTAAACCAGTCTGCACAGCGTGTTTTACGTCAGGAGTATCCTTATTATTATTTTTTTTTTCAGATTTGGGAACTAATGATAATCAGAGGGAGCCAGGTCTGGCGAGTAGGGAGGATGGCGGACCAATTGGAATGTTCGATTTGACAGTCATAACGTGCGACGTGTGAGCAGGTCAATTGTCGTGCAAAATGATAATCCCTTTGGACAACTTTCCGCGGCATTTTGTCTTAATTGCCTCTTGCAGTTTATAGATATTTTCTTAGTAGTCAATGGATGAGTTAAGCATAGCGTATTTCCACTTGTCCTTCCGGCATAATTTGTTTTCGGTAGGTTCCAAAGTTATAAACTACGTAGGGAACATACAATGGTAATTTTTGTGTTGACCGATTAATATTGTAACGAAAGAGAGAACTTTTGTTTAACTTTCTAAAAGAATATGCTTGAAAGAGCAAACGGATCAAACATTAGAAAGAAAAGGAAACGTATTTACAAGGAAATGAAGCGGAACACACACTAGCCTATACTTTGTTTACTTACGAGATATTTTGTATGAAACCGAATATGTGGCTTTAGGAACCTTGCACTTAGGTTCACAGCGAAAATAACGAAACCACTTGACTCATTCATTATTTTCAAGTTCGGGAATCGAACTTCGGACCATTCCAACGCATTTGCAATAATAGCTGATTTTGTGAGCACATGTGCGCTTACACAAGCTACCACTAAAAAAACGCTGTTGTAATATTCAATGTTAAAAGATCACATATACCGTAATTTTTCTTTTATTTCGCCATAATTAACACTAAATACCAGGTTGTTATAAAATAAGTATCGTTGTTCAGAGAACTCTGGAGACGTAACCGACAGAATGCAACCAAACCTGGTGGGAGTAGATTTGGGAACATGCAGAAGCGATTGGTGTAGAAAATAAACTTAGTTCCAATTTTTGTCACCAGAGGTAATTGTGGCGTTGTACATCAAGTAAATGCAACGTGGAAGAAAAACGACACTAGCTATGTTAAATTATAAGAACAGATGTAATTACTTCTCATAATTACTTCTCATGGCATTGATTACCAATGCTATTAATACCCCGTGGTCAGTAGCGGATCTACGGTGAGGGGCCTTTTTAGTTGAAGCGTCCCTGTAAAATTCTTGGATATCTTACAAAAAAGAAGTTAAATGTTAGTCTTTCCTGTGTTCATAAAATGCAAGCTCCCTCCAAAATTCCAAGAAAAGATTAGTGTCGAATCTCGCCTCGAGAGGCTATTGTGTTTCTGTTGAATGTTAAGTACGGTGAGTGTGGTGTGAAAGACAAATGATATTTTTGATATTCAATGAAAGAAAGGCAGTAATTATGCCACCCGTGCGACGAGTGGCATTGATTTGTACTCCTATTACTAACCCCGTGGTGTAGTGATGTGTTAGAGGCGATGATGATGATGTAGGGTTCTGCCCAAAGGCAGGTCTTTGACGTGAAGGTCCCTGGGCAAGGAAAATGACTAGTACCGTATGAGATGATGATGACATTCTAAGGACGGGAACTACAGATTAACATGAGATCCGATTCACGTGTGTGTTCACCGGAAATCGAACCCAGGACCCCTTGAATACATGGCAAAGAGTGTGGGAAGAAAAAAGAAGCAAACATCGGATCACCATCAATTCACTTCAGGCACATAGTGGCGCTCAAACCCGTATCATTGAAACACATGCGGACGTAAGTAAGCACCTGGAGAGGTAATTAAATCCTTTCTTGTCATTTAGCATTGCCAGTGTCTTTTTTTCTTCCACGCTGCACTAATATAGTGTTGTACAGCACCACAATAACCTCTTGTGGTGAGAATTGGAACTAATTTTGTTTTATACGCCAATTGCTTCTGCATGTTTCCAAATATACTCCTACCAAGTTTGGTTGCATTCTGTCGAGTGGTTACGTCTCCAGAGATCTCTGAACAGCGATACTTATTTTTATAATAACCTGGTAGACACTAATCAAAGATGGAAAAAATACAGTAAAAAATATATGTCACAGAAAAGCTGTGGATAAATTCAATATGGAACCCTACACACGTATGTTTCGGTGACATCGGAAAAATTGTGCATACAAATCATAACCCAAATGATTTATGTGCAACACAAATGCATTTACTTTTGACCACCTTTAAAATATTAAATACTTAAGTTGTTGTAGGGTACATGTAACAATAGTAATAATAAAATAGACCATTATAAAATGAATGGTACAATTCACAACAGTTTTACGTGATAGAACACTTCGGCCGTTGGTTGTAGTAATGCGTGTCAGTCTTTTCCTAATCTGTCTTGTGTGCACCATATAGTCTCAAACCCAGGGCGATTTTCGGTAAAACCGCACTCTCGGAAGCCTCAATTTTCATTCATGTCATCTGCAAGAGAGCTCTCATTGGCTCTCAGCGTAATAGCTGGAAAACTCGTTATCAAGAACTTACACGGCTTGAGAAATAATCGTGAACAATGAGTTATTGTTACCTATGAATAAATAAATAAATAAATTTCTCGTTGCACAGCAAGCTGGCTGAATAATTCCACTTCACAGAACTGAAGTAATGTTCAAATTAACGTAAAATAAAGATGGTTCAATAAGTTAGCATATTACTCGCCGGTGATACAAGAGTTCCGAGACAGGTAGTCCACTATCAGAATACCGTCTGTCCCAGAAAACTGAATTCGTGATCTTTATCCTGATTTTTGAATGCAGAACTCCTTTACTCTCAGAGAACCAGAGTGGCGCCACTCTACTAACTGATCCTTGGTCTCAGGATCATAGATATCGGGCCCGGTTTCATCCTGAGTCACTAATCGGGTCAAAATATTCGGAGTACCAGCCTCAAAACGGGCTGCAACTGCCTTGGATGCTCATTCGTCCCTTCTGATCACCGTTTCGGTACTCACTTTGCTGAAAGCTTGCGCATGTGTGGTCAACTATTAACGAAGCTAATATGCTTCCGTGAGATGTTTGTATCTGAGCTTTTCTTTTCCTTCTTTTTTTTTTGGGGGGGGGGGAGATGGTATTCGGCTGCCCTCATGGATCAGTTCATAGACAGCATCTCATATTGCCAGGTCGGTTGAGGTTGAAGGACACCCACTGGGGGGCTCATTTTCAGCGATGAAATGACCCGTTTTAAAATGAGCTATCCAGGTTTTGATGGTGCTGTAGGAAGGACACTGTTTCCCCAATATTTGTGACACTTTAGTGGGAATGTCCTTTGCAGACTTTCCCTGTAGAAACAAAATCTTCACGACAGTCCGACACTCCAAAGCTATGAAACTATCACTTTTTCAAGTCTGAAAAAAAAAATAAAAAAAAATAAAATAAGTGACAAGAAACATATTTTTGCGTCATTTATTGAGCAACTAAGCTTTCAAACAAACCTACACTCAAGTGGACGGAAGGGGTCAAAGCCAGAAACTTTCCTCATATGTCAAGAAGTTAGATCGTTGGTAGAGGTAATGCATTTTTAGTAGGAAACTGAAAAGAGAACCGGTTTTCTCAAAAGAAACTAAACCATACGTACACTTAATAATAAGTTTACTGAAAACATTTTTATAGTGAGTTGATAAAATATAACGAAAATTAAAATTATTGATTACAATAAATTAACGTAATATATGTCGTTGAATGGAAACTTTTATGATGATTTTATACCCATATGGAAAGACTTCTTTTAAAACTATGAGTTCCCATAATTCATGATCTCGACGTTTCATTTTAGCAAAAGAGGCAGAAATAAAAGACGAATTCACTATTATGAAAAAATACCACTTTATTCTATTAAGGAACCCAACTATAATGCAACATTGTTTTTCTTTACAGAACCCTTTTCGTTTTACAACAAATTTACAATATTGAAATCGTGTTATACATAAAGCAGTTCATTTAAATTGTACTTTTTCGTAGCTGCCACCTGGATGACAGTACTTATTTAAGACTTTTTATTAAATATATAAAAATTACACATTGAAGTACACTAGCAACAAAAAATAAAAGCGAACACATGTCAATAACTAGAGGCTACGCACTCTAGTCGTCTGGTTTTCTAGTTCAACCTATATTTAAATGTGAATATAAATGCAGGCATTAGGCATACTCCAGTTCAAAAGAAAAATTTATTATCCTTTCATATACATGAATAAAGTGCTTATGAAGTAATTTTGAAACAGTTTTCAGGCCGCGAATGACTCCTCAAAGGTAATAGAGGAGAAAAAAAGAGAAAAGAAAGCTTTGGTAATGTTTAACTGTCAGCTACTTTAATGTCGAAAAAAAGCAAAAAGAAAACAGAATAATGTTGCTTTTTTAAATTATTATACAACTGAAGTGATAACTACTTTCAAGTTGTACTTCACAATAAGCCTTTTTATGTCCATCGTTTACTTATTCGTCTCACATTTGTCCAGTAAAACTTATATAATTAAATAATTTCTTTCAAATATTATTTAACTAACATATCTTTATGTACTCGAAATCCATAACATGATTAGTTGCATTACTACATGACCAACTTTAGTTTTAATAATTTTGTAACTGTTTCAACATATTGCAACTACTAATATTTTAGCGTTTCTAATATTTTTTTCTTGTATTTGACCAATTAACTTCCAGAGAAAATAAATAATAAAGTGAAAAATATTCGTTGCGCAAATCAGAATTTCTCTCTCTCTCTTTGGTAATTTTTTTTCCCTATTTTTCTCCCATATCTGTTCTCCCTCGACTAGCAATTCGAGGCTTGAAAGCTGTCTATATTCAGCACCTTCGGTGTTTGCGGATAAAACAAACTGGAACGGTCAGTATATTCTTTATTGATCGTTGTTCAAAACTACGAAAGCAAGTTTTAGAATATTTTTGTTTCATTTGAGTATCGGGATTATTGCAATAATATTTGCTGTATCGTCAACACTTGTTACCTATCGGAAATCAGGATAACTATATCAAACTCTCTGTCAATGTGAGGCGCTTGAAAACACGTCTTAAAAAAGAATCTAAAGTTATTCTCTACTGCATCACCATTTACTGAATATTAATTAATCATCAATTTTTTTCCTGGTTTAGCTGGCAGAACTTTCAAGACTCAACTAACAAGTAGGGGGATTGATGGGGACAGGATAAATGCGGGAACATATCAATTATAACAATATAAGCCCAAAAATTATGTAGCTCACAGCTCCGACTGAAAGCCACATGATGACTGTATTTATATGTTATCATTTTTGGTAGATCACAACAAAAATGGGTATCCAATTACATAACTTCTTTCATCTAAAATTTCGAAATAAGGAAAACATCTTTGAATGCATATTCCAGAAATTTAAAGAGAATATGATTGCTTCAAGTACAACCACCTGCACTCAAATCATTTGACACTCAAAAGCTTTAGGGAAGAGAAACTGCGTACACAGAAATCAACTTTTCTTGATGACTGTGCATAGTTGATATTTGTATAATTAATTCCCATTCCTTTTCCTCCTTTTTTACCTTACCTGTGACTTCAAAATGCTGCCAGCGAAAATTCGACGATTGATGATTACTCAATAAGTACCTAATACAAAGAAGTGGAACGTCAGAATTTTTTAGATTATTTACATCAAACTCGTCTCTCTCGCGCGAAGTTTCTTAGAGTTAGTAATGCACCTATTTTTCTTCTAATTTTAAGAAAGGTAATACTTATTGTTTCTATCGTTGGGCAAGTTAAAAAAATAAAAATAGAAAACTAGATTATATATATAACAATACCAAACTAAGTACAGCTTTTCATACGACGATACGTATTCCTTGGAAGATGATATTCAGTTAAAAATATATAAAATGCACGATTCTAATTCGATTGGAATAGAATTCAAAACAGCACCAGAAAAAAATATATAACTTTTAATGCAATTATTAGTTCTAGTTATTTAATATCTAACAACTCAGAAATAAATTTCAACATTTCTTTAATCTTATTAGTTACAAATCAAAGCTGTTCGTTGAACTCTTTTTACATTTCTCAAGATACTCCAAGAAAATAAAATTTCTACAGTGTAACTTTTCTAGTGTGAAACAAGCAAAAAGGCTAACACTCACCGCAAAAAAAAACAGCAGAATAATCTTCTACATATAAGAAGTGCTTTCGGAAGAACCTTCTTTCATCATCAGCTTGCTTAAATTTAAAAAAGGATTTAAAAAAAAATTAAGAAGAACATGGAAGGGTTAAAAATGGTTAAAAGGATTAAGCTACTGTCTATTCCCATGTGTTTAATTTTTGACAGAAGATTTGTGTTTTTGCATTTCTTAATCCTTTTAACAATTTTTTTACCCTTCCATATTTTCCTTCATCTTTTAAAATCCTTTTTGAATTTTAAGCAAGCTGATGATAAAAAAGGTTCTTCCGAAAGCACTTCTTATATGTAGAAGAAAACTCTGCTATGTTTTGCGGTAGGTAAGAGCCTTTTTGCTTGTTTCTCATCAAATATCACTACCACTCGCAATATTGTGATAACTTTTCTAGTATTTACAAAATGTTATAATCTAAAAACGGCAATGCTTTTAAGCAATTTCTCACCTTTAAGCAGACATTAACAACGCGTAGTATGACAGTACAATTACTTCTTGTACCACCTACATCTATTACTCAATAATACAGAAGTTCTTGAAAACAATGATTGTTCCAGCTAATAACATTTTGAAAGAATTAAGAAGTTCCATGGTAAAATCTTATTTTTTTTTTTTTTTTTTTTTACTTTTAATGTACACATCATAATGAAATATTTGTTACATCTCTCATGTAACTTATAGACCCGAGAACTTAAAAGATATACAAATTCAGGTTCGAGAATCATGTACCTAAAGGACTCATGGTGCAGCGTGCAAATGTTTTTCTTCTTTTTTTATATGTGGTGCTCTTAGGTTAAAATTTTGCATTTAATTGAAACAAAAAATCGTAAACGACTGAATAAAGCTGAGCAGAATTTTTTAGATTATTTACATCAAACTCGTCTCTCTCGCGCGAAGTTTCTTAGAGTTAGTAATGCACCTATTTTTCTTCTAATTTTAAGAAAGGTAATACTTATTGTTTCTATCGTTGGGCAAGTTAAAAAAATAAAAATAGAAAACTAGATTATATATATAACAATACCAAACTAAGTACAGCTTTTCATACGACGATACGTATTCCTTGGAAGATGATATTCAGTTAAAAATATATAAAATGCACGATTCTAATTCGATTGGAATAGAATTCAAAACAGCACCAGAAAAAAAAATATATAACTTTTAATGCAATTATTAGTTCTAGTTATTTAATATCTAACAACTCAGAAATAAATTTCAACATTTCTTTAATCTTATTAGTTACAAATCAAAGCTGTTCGTTGAACTCTTTTTACATTTCTCAAGATACTCCAAGAAAATAAAATTTCTACAGTGTAACTTTTCTAGTGTGAAACAAGCAAAAAGGCTAACACTCACCGCAAAAAAAAAAAACAGCAGAATAATCTTCTACATATAAGAAGTGCTTTCGGAAGAACCTTCTTTCATCATCAGCTTGCTTAAATTTAAAAAAGGATTTTAAAAAAAATTAAGAAGAACATGGAAGGGTTAAAAATGGTTAAAAGGATTAAGCTACTGTCTATTCCCATGTGTTTAATTTTTGACAGAAGATTTGTGTTTTTGCATTTCTTAATCCTTTTAACAATTTTTTTACCCTTCCATATTTTCCTTCATCTTTTAAAATCCTTTTTGAATTTTAAGCAAGCTGATGATAAAAAAGGTTCTTCCGAAAGCACTTCTTATATGTAGAAGAAAACTCTGCTATGTTTTGCGGTAGGTAAGAGCCTTTTTGCTTGTTTCTCATCAAATATCACTACCACTCGCAATATTGTGATAACTTTTCTAGTATTTACAAAATGTTATAATCTAAAAACGGCAATGCTTTTAAGCAATTTCTCACCTTTAAGCAGACATTAACAACGCGTAGTATGACAGTACAATTACTTCTTGTACCACCTACATCTATTACTCAATAATACAGAAGTTCTTGAAAACAATGATTGTTCCAGCTAATAACATTTTGAAAGAATTAAGAAGTTCCATGGTAAAATCTTATTTTTTTTTTTTTTTTTTTTACTTTTAATGTACACATCATAATGAAATATTTGTTACATCTCTCATGTAACTTATAGACCCGAGAACTTAAAAGATATACAAATTCAGGTTCGAGAATCATGTACCTAAAGGACTCATGGTGCAGCGTGCAAATGTTTTTCTTCTTTTTTTATATGTGGTGCTCTTAGGTTAAAATTTTGCATTTAATTGAAACAAAAAATCGTAAACGACTGAATAAAGCTGAGTTCTCACTTCATAACCTAGCAGCAGGGACCAAAACGGATGTTAATATGAATAGGTGGCGTCCTTTGAGACCACAACAAATTTTCGAAAAAGAAACTTTTTTTTTTTTTTTTAGTTCAACGTCCCACGTTACGTCCTTTATGTTAAAGAAGAGAGATGATTAATGAAAGTGAATGATTACGGGATTAACACTTTTTGTGCACTTCTACCGGAAATCAAACCCGTGACCACGTGAACTGTAGACACATGTACTACCCACTAGAGAAGCGAGAGCGGCTCACATTTTCGAAATTTAATCTGTTAAGAGTACTAACTTCTGAAGTTTTAAAGAAAAACTAAACTTCCATTTCAAAGCTCAGCAGCACATAAAGGAGAAACGAAAGTGTTATGTGAAAATATTAAAGCAATCGTGCTCCCAAAACTAACTTTATGACGTCAACGCAATGGGTTCGAAGTAGTTTGAAAAATGAACATTGAAAGAACAGTCTTCATTTTACTACATTAATTTCACATTTAAATATAGTTTTTTTAATTATCACAACAAACATAAAGTTTGGGCAAATGTAAAAACTAGTTACAGATACAACTTTAATTATTGCTTCCTAGTTTCGGAAGTCATGTTTGTAAAAGAAAAATGCACAGGTTTGTTTTTTATAAAATATCAAAATAAGCTCAAGTTAATATACCTAGCAATAAAACTAATGGCTATTTTTTAATACATAAAAAAGTACCTCTGGGACTACCATGTTATCCTCGAAATTACCCAGTACACTATAATAACAGAAGATAAATAATCGATTATCACGCTTAGTGTGGAATATATTGATCTGTCTATAATAATGCACAAGGTGATTCAAAAGGTCTTCATATTTTAAGGAAAGCAATTATATTACTTTTCGTTGTTTGATTCTCTTTATTTAACAAGTCATGATGCTGGTTGCCAGAATCGCCCGATACGATCATGTTGAGTGATGAGTCTCGATTCTGCAACAAAATTTTTGCATAAAGTTCTCGGTAAGTGTTTTTTTTTTTTTTTTTTTTTTTTTTTTTTTTAATAAATTGACTCATTCTGGAGTATATCAAGCAAATTGTCAATGTTCGGAATACTATATTAGAATGACCAAAAGAAACATAGAAACTGAGTTAAAGACGCTCATTAGAGATGCATGAAATTAAGATACTGCTGTGACAGATATCTCGAAACGTCCGTGTAGATAGTTCATAAGTGTTACATAGATCGTCATCTTACATTGAAAGAAATGTGTACGAATCACTTTTCATCAGAACAAGGAACTGAAGTTCGAATATAGACAACACAAAATTTCTTTGAGCTTTCAATATGAAAGTAATAATGTTTATTATTCAAATGAAGTTTAATATTCACATGAAGTAGTGAAGTGAAAGACAAAATTATCTATATTAAGCATTTCGTAAGCCAAACACACTCCTCAGAATCCAGAAATAGGTTTAGTAACACAAATCAAAACTGTTAAGATTAGTTACTACCCAAAACTTCAATAATCTACAAGGAAACCTCGCAAAACAAAGAATTGAAAGAAGCTTTTCGCAGCAACAACACTTTTGAAAGGTGATTTTAGTGCAAGAAATTTACACGATGACACTAACAATTTTTTTGTACTTTTTAATTTTTTTATTTGATTTTTTTATGCCGCGCACACGAAATATTGCAAAGTAAAATTCTAACAAGTCAGATAAATTGTGCGTGAGTTGCAGAGATCTACTGAGAAAGGTATCATGGTATGCCGAAACAGTACAGTTAACACATTTCAGTCGAGGCTCTTTGTTGTAATTTTGTCTCTCAGGTCGGTGGTTCCTATCATGTTTTTGTAGTTTTGTAATAAACTATTTAGAAAATTTTGAATAATCTAATATTTATTTTATAAAGTATACACTTAGAACAACAGAATACACTATATGCAAGCCATTTATACACTTCCATTTTTTTTTCATTGTATTATCAAAATTATGGCTTTTGCATACAAGGAAAAAGTTCGATGAAAAATAAACGATGTTTGGATGATTTTGGTTGCATTTTCCCCATTTGACTGTGTGTGAAACGCTTTGAAGATAAAAGTACTAAATTTATAAAATAGTTTCAAGATACAAAGTTGGCAGTCGTTTCGTTTCAGAATAACAAATCAGACAATTCACAGTAAAACCTGTACAGAGGAAGGCAATAGGTTTTTTTTTTTTTCCCGAAATGTACACAATTAAATAATTTTACATGCTTTTCGGGTAAGTAATTTTTAATGAATAGTAAATGCGCATCCTATTGAAAGCAGGGCAGGTTCCAGATATTGATTAAGTGTAAGCAGACAATATTTCGGCGACCTCAGGTAAATAATTATAAAAGAGTAGAAAGTTTATAATGGACCAAAATTCTTCAAATTACAATTCCAAATTTCTTCAATATCTGTAATCTCCCTGTGAATATAAACGAAAAATGGCGAAATTATAACTAATTGACTGTGGCTGAATACTAAACAAAGATCCAATTTTAATAATTAATAGCATTTTTTATTAAATAAACATAAGACACAACCTAAGATGTATTTTTACAAGTAGGTCTACAATCAAAACATAAAAATCGAAACAATAAAACTCTAACATTAACACAGGTTTGATTTTGACAAAGAGATATGCTCTTATGCTTCGTTAAAACCATATTTACTAACTGTATTCAAACAAATTTTGAAATACATTCAGTAGCGTAGGTAGGATTTTTGTTAGGGGGGTCTTAGTGTTGGTGCATATATATATATATATATACAGTGGCGGCGGTTGGAAGTTAAAAGTGGGAGGGCAAGACATGATCTGAAAAATTGTATATCAGTGTTAGATTTCCTGGTTGTTCCTAACCGATGAAAGGTTGTATAACTAATAGGATACTATCCTTTTTCACTTAAAATACCGTATATCATATTTCTATTTTATTAAGTAAATTCATAAGAGCAATACAGGTAGGTACTAGCCCTTTATACTCTAAAACAACGAAAGTATAAGAATAAATTTGAGTTCTTGCTCATGAACATCTTAAAATTCTATCTGGAAAGTTATTTAATAAATTTGCAGAACAAATAAATAGAGGGGATAATATTAATCATAGTAATGAATAATGATGCTTGTTTTGCAGAAGTTATATTGAAACTGGGAATTAATGAACAACTTATACTTTTAATTCCACACATGCCATTAAATGAATGTTTTTACTCTTAGAAAATGAAGTATAGTAAGTAATGCAAGCATATGCTATGACATTTAAAGAAATATGCAATTGCAATATTAATTGCTTTTAATTGCAATTAAAACGCAATTCCTGTAGCTTTCTTAACTCCACGGGAAGACAAATAACCAATACTTACTCACGCAACGGCAAATATCATATGGCACCATTTCTTTCTATGAAACAGTAATACATACAAAACCATTACCAGGGTGTCAACATTCTGGAAAATAAGTGAAAGTCAGATAAGTAAAAATGTATCAGGTAAAGTCAGGGAAATGGCAGATTGGTCAAGGAAAGTCAGTGAAAAATCGATTTAGGTCCATTCTTCACTTACTTAATTTATGAAATAGGGTTGATTTCTTTACTGTTACTGGCTGTAAAATGTGGTGTTCTTAATGATGATATTGAGGGAGTCAGTGTTCTCTGATATAGTTGTTGAAACTAATTTTCTGCGAGAAACACATCTAACTGCATCCTGGCATATTTGCTCAAAAGGTAGACGCTGTTCTAGAAGAATTGCATGGTGCCAAGAGGATATTTGGACAAGTGGCTGAGAACGTGAAGAAATAGTATCTCCAGCTCATAGTGAAAGTTCAGACTGAAGAATTTAGGGAACAATCGAATGAATTCATAGCCAATGACAGAGATGGTATTGACTTTATGAGTTTTTACTTAGTCTTAGGAAATGGGAAGAACTTCGTTGACTTATGGTCAGTTATGAAATTGTGTTTTATCTTCTTTCACGGAAACGCATTTTTTGAAAGTGTTTTCACAATAAATAAAATTCTCATTGTTGACAACTTATAAGAAGAATGGAGAGTAGGTGGATCATCAGGATTAATAATTACAAGAGGTATGATAAATTCAGTGAGAAGTTCAATGAGAAAATATCAGGTGTATTTGCAAAAGAAAAGAGAAATAAATGCTGGAGACGAGAAGAGGAGAGAGAAACAAACGATTCAGCAACAACTAAAGGAGCTGGAGGAAGAAGAGAAGAAAATTAAACTACAGAGACAAGAAGGATATTCAGATCAATGAGAAGAAAACTATGCGAGATAGGATGAAAACAAATTTCTAAATGGATTGCATTTAACAACTGCACGAATCTGGAGGATGGGTTTCTATCTTTTTTCTATATTTTTAAGTTATCCAGTGGGGTCAGGGAAAACTGGAACTTTCGTCATGGAAAGTAAGGGAAAAGTCAGAGATTTTTCTCCAAATTGTGTGGACACCCTGTTTACATTTCCAAATGAAACTACAAACCATTTAGGGCGTCACGTCAAAAAGTGGGGGGGCAACTGCCCCCTCTTGCCCCCCCTAATCGCCGCCCATGTATATATATATATATATATATATATATATATATATATATATATATATATATATATATATATATGTATGTATATATATATATATATGCGTATGTTGAGCCAGAGTGTTTAGTTATAATAATAATAATAATAATAATAATAATAATAATAATAATAATAATATTTTCTTCGCCAAAATAAACACCATTACTGTTTTTTTGCGTCCCTAGCCACTTTTCTAAGACGTTTTTCGGGTCTTTCTCTAAATTAATATCTTGTTTAGATTTTCCTCCGTTTTTTTGTTTGTTTGTTTCAGCCAACGTTCTGAAAGGCTATGGATTTCATCGCGGTAGAACTTGGTGGGCCATGAAGCGAAGAAGGTATCAAGTGCATTTTGCACCTCTACCAGGGAATTGAACTGGCGTTCTGTGAGGTGGTTTCCAAGGAATAGAATAGGTGATAATCGGACGTTGCAATGTCCGGGGAGTATGGTGGATACAATAGTGTTTCCCATCCAGGATTAGAACGGTATCCCGGTCATCCTAACCATGTTGGGTTTATCGTTTTTCTGTAACAGGAGGGTCCTTTTGTGATTCAGAAGTGCTGGTTCCAGATTTTGAGTTATTCATGAACGCGGCTCAACTGCTGGCATTACACAGTTGCATTGATGCTCTGACCAGCTGGTTGCAGTTCCCGATGCACCAAACACACAGGAGGATCTTCTCGTGCAGTACTGGTTTCGGCTGTTTTGGAACCAGTTCATGGAATGCTACCAATGATGACGGCGTTGCGGAGCTTCGTACAGGACCCACTTCTCATCGCATGCCAACACCCTGTTCAGAAAAGGCTCCTTCCTTAGACGAGACAGCAAAGAAACACAAGTATCGGCTTGCGTTGCCTTCTGGCCCGGAGTCAAATCATGTGGGACCAATCGATCCAACTTGTAGTGCTTCCTAAGGTGATGAAGGTGCTACCTAATGGTTTCTCCACTCACTAGAATTGTAGTTCCAGTTCTTCACATGTCTAGTCACTGTTCGCCTCAACTGCTGTCTGAAGATCTTCATTTTGTACATGTGTTTGTCTTCTAGCACGTGGTGCGTCTTCGAGTGTTTCGTCATCGTCCTTAATCTTGTTAAACTACAGCTGCACTGTCTGCGTAGTCATGACACCCTTACCAAAGGCCTGATATATCTTCCGCCGCGCTGCAGAGGCGTTTGATCCCAGTTTGAACTCGTACAGTATACACGCCTATATGACGCTCTGTGGAGGTCTCATGTTCACTCTGTCCTTACGCACGTTCACTGTGTAACTGAACTGCGACAACCAGATGGTATGTTGGATATATCCACACCAACAACTGACCTTCTCCTTATCTCCATTCGCATTCAACTCACGGTGTAAGGGCCAATTTAACACAAACCTCCACAAAAAGTGACAGGAATTCCTTGGTTACCTTTCTACAATAACTGATGAAACATCAGAGATTGCTGTGACATAATCACACGCTACAAGTTTTTACTATTGTTTTCCACCCTCTCCTGTTAACAATTTTTCCTCAAATATTTTTCATCTGAATGAAAACAAAACAGCAAAGGAAAATCTTTATTTTTAGCCCTACTTTCTGTCTTTTTTTTTCTTGTAGATTAAGGAAACTAAATTAGCTGCTGAGCATAGCAGTGTGAAGTTGGTCCGCAAAATCGAGATAAAATTTAAAACTCTATATAGAATGATTGCCCATCGTTTGCCCATGTTTGCCCACCCAAAATTTTTGTTTGCTCACAAATAGAACCTAAGTTATACGTAAAAAACAATTTTAGGGCCAACTTCACACTGGCACAACAAAGTGTGAAAATAAAATATTGCAACAGGCAAATCGAGTGCCCATCGTTTGTCCATGTTTGCTCAACAAAAATTTTTGTTTGCCCACAAACAAACAAAAAGTTATAAACAAAAACTTTTTTACGCCTGATAAACTTTACAAGCAAAATAAAAGATTTGTAAATACTTATATTCTTTTTACATAAAATATTAATTGCTTATATTTCTCTATCAAAACCAACCATTTTGCGCTACATAAACGGAAAATTATGGAACGGACTATGCATCCAATAGTAACAATGACACAATCATATTACTGCATTTGTAGTATGCAAATTGTAATATTGCGGAATCTAACTTTTTTCTATATGTGTAAATACAAGAACTATCATTAAACAAACAAAAACATTTGCTGGGTAAACAAAATCATTTGCTGGACAAACTAAGGCAATCGTTTGGCAAGTCAAACAAAGGCAAACATAGGGCAATCAATATTTGTGATTAGAAACATAGTCCGCTCGAATTATCACATGTAGTCTCAAAAACGTACGAAATTAGGTTCCAGCTTCTTTTCTATCGTTGCGCAAACAAAACCTAATGCTGGGCAAACGAAATCAAGGGCAAATATAGAGCAATCAATATTTGTGATTAGAAACATAGCCCGCTTGAATTATCACATGTAGTCTCGAAAACGTACAAAATTAGGTTCCAGCTTCTTTTCTATCGTTGCGCAAACAAAAACTAATGCTGGGCAAACGAAATCAAGTGCTGGGCAAACAAGGGCAAACATAGGGCAATCAATATTTGTGATTAGAAACAGCCCGCTTAGATTTTCACATGTAGTCTCGAAAACGTACGATTTAAGGCTTTTCTATCGCTGGGCAAACAAAAACTAATGCTGGGCAAACGAAATCAAGTGCTGGGCAAACAAGGGAAACATAGGACAATCAATATTTGTGATCAGAAACATAGCCCGCTTAAATTTTCTCATGTAGTCCGTCTGTGTGGCTTGAAAACGAGCAATATCTACAGAAAACAAGAACAACCAATTCAGAAAACGACATACCTTAGCTATATGCTACAGGTGCATCGAAAACGTACGATTTAAGGTTCCAGCTTCTTTTTTATCGCTGAGCAAACAAAAACTAATGCTGTTTAAACTAAATCAAGTGCTGGGCAAACAAGGGCAAACATAGGACAATTAAGATTTGTGATTAGAAACAGGGCAATCAATATTTGTGATTAGAAGTATTGCCCGCTTGAATTTAAATTTGAATTGAATTTAAATTGAATTTAAGTATTGCCCCTGAAATTAAATACAGTATACTTTTAGAGCATGGCTACTGAAGCGTCTCTCGTGGCATTCAATAGCGAACTTGATTTGACGTTAGCGGTAAACATAAACAGTACGCGTCAGTACGCATCAAGTCATTAATTTATATACGAACGGTAAGTTTTAACGGAAAAGAGAAAAATATGACTGAAAAACAAATTAAAGTTCATATGCGTAGTTTAACAATAACACTTATGTATTTTACATTTATTTATGTTCAATTTATTAAGATATAAAAATTAATATATCATTATCTAATTAAACATAGTTTATTTCGTATCCGTTTTATTCTTTACGTAACCTTTTATTATAAATGGAAGTTTAAATACCTTTTGATGTACTTTTATTTCTAAATAAGCTGAAATGTACGCTGATGAAACCACATGTAATTATTATATTGACTATTATTATTAAAATCTATACTTAATTAACTTAATCTTACGTTAAACTATTTACAATCAAACTGATGTTCAAACGTGCATGATTTGACAAGTTCAAACGTTACCGCGAAAACGTCAAGTCAAGGTCACCGCTAAATGCCACGAGGAGCGCTGATCTTTATGCCCAAATCGTTATTATGAATGACTTACCAACTGTACGTTTTACCGACTGCTGCTATAGACATGTAGTTGCAGTATACAGTGGACTCTTTTTAATTCGAAGTCCAAGGGGATACGAAAAAAATTCGAATTATCCAAAATTCGAATTATCCAACAACATTCATTTTCACATATATAACAACAAGCAAACCAAAGTACTGTACATCAAAAACATATTCATATGGTGTAGACTTTACTTTTAAAGCAGCTTATTATTTGCGTGAACGAATACCGCAAACTAACAAACGATATTGACTCCACATAATTCAAATTACATGTACAATGGAAAATACGACGTAATTTACGTCGTATTTTCGTACTCGTAATTTACGTACAACACTACAACATACATTGAATAGCCCAAACAATTAAATACCAGTAACAATTTGAATATTCTGTTCTCACTTTTAAGAAGTCTTAAATCTCATTTGCTTAAATTTGATTGTTTTTGTACTGTCAATAAATCTTGAATTTCATGTATTGATTGGAATACAATATTAATAACATTTGGTTGACTTTTATCAAAAATTCATCTTAAATTTTCAACCAATTCTGAAACAAGATGAGATTGGCACACGTTCTCTGTGTTTACTTCTTCCCCAACTCACCATCATCTTTATCATTACATAGATTTTCTATTTATCTTTTGTATTGCTCTTCCCTGAGGCTGCATCTGGATAACTGAAAACACGTTAAAACTGTATTTCTCTGTTTACATTTGTCCAACATTAAAAATTCTGAACTGTATTTACTTCGAATTATCCAAAACATAGGTTCAAAAGTTCGAATTATCCACGATTTTTTACTATTGTTTTCAATACAGTTTTCAAGGGGAATGGACTTCTGTTCGAATTATCCAAGTTCGAATTAACGAGACTCCACTGTATTACGTGTGGCGCTATAGCAAGCCTTGTTTCCTTGGGTGCATTCAAGTTCATTGTTGGAATCATTGAGATGAAGAAGAAATCTTTGAATAAACAATAGTATACATTCTTCGCTTGCAAGTTAGTTTCATTCTATCAGGTAATGTTCATTTTGATTCAACTATAATAACACAGGAATAAATTTCAATGTTGAATCAACATCGACCTGATGCTAAATTCACAATAACAATGACAGAATAAATGTAAGTATACAAAACAAACGTTTGTATGATCACGTGATATTCTCGTTGTTTCTTCATTCGTTTTGTATGTTTGGCCCAGCCCTGTGCAATGAGCCCATTTGTCTAATCTATTTATTATGCCACTAAAATCTCATCCGCTTGCAGCATTTGTACAAGGAGAAAAAAAAGATTGCTGATTCTAGTAGATTTTAGATATTATAGCTGCGTTTGGGAGTGTCTATCTTAAAGTAGTTCTATGGTTTCAAATCAATAACTTTTTTAAGTTAAATGAAATAAATGATCAATAAAAAATTATTTTTAAAAAAGGTCGAATGGTATTATTTATTAAACTAAAGTAATTTACATGAAAAATATGAGTTAATATGTATATTTTCCTTGATTTATTTTGAAAATATTGGAATTAAGGACATATGGAGTTATAAAATATGATAAAACACACATCCCAGACAACACGTACGTGTACGACACATGTGCACTATCCATGCATAAGCCGTACATTTGCACATGTGCATTTGTGTGGATGATGAACACATACATAACCCGTGCATAAGCCGTACACGTGAATTTGCGTGGATAAAGCTCACATATATAACCCGTGTATGTGCACATGTGCATTTACGTGGGTTATGCACACGTACATAACCAGTGACTAAGTCGTGCATGTGAACATGTGCATTTGCATGGATAAAGTACACATTTACATAACCCGTGCCTAAGCCGTTACATACACATGTGTATTTGCGTGGATGAAGCACAAGTACAGAACCCGTGCTTAAGCCGTTATGTGCACATATGCATTTGCATGGATGAAGCACATATTTATATAACCCGTGCCTAAGCCGTTATATACGCATGTGCATTTGTATGGATGCAGCGCACGTACGTAACCCGTGCTTAAGCCGTTATGTGCACATATGCATTTGCATGGATGAAGCACATATTTATATAACCCGTGCTTAAGCCATTATGTGCACATGTGCATTTGCATGGATGAAGCACACATTTATATAACCCGTGCTGTAGCCGTTATGTATACATGTGCTTTTGCGGGGATGCAGCGCATGTACATAACCCATGCTTGAGCCGTGCATGTGCACATGTGCATTTGCGTGGATGAAGCACATTTAAATTACCGGTGCTTAAACCGTTGTGTGCACATGGGTATTTGCACGGCTACTGCACGTGTGTATGAGACGTCCATAATACCGTGCAAGTGTATACTTTTACTTTCATTCTTTTACTTTCATTCTCATCAACAGAAAGCAACCTCCATTTTTAGTAGGTGTCGTTTTTCCTCCAGGCGGTGTTATAGAGACTTTTCGACGAATAACAGCCAAATGATTGTAAAAACTCCATAACGTCCACTGAGCTAGGATACAAGATAAACAGGTGGCAGCATTGTACTGATGTAACTACAGTCAGGCAGTTCATAGGTTTACAAAATTATTGTCGTGACCGATTACAGCAGAATATGTTGCGTTATTTGTTACTTGGCAAACATGTCAAAGATACTACCTAAAGCTTTGCTCGTTGCAAATAATAAACTCCAAACCTAAATTCTCACTGACAATTATTAGTTACTTGTTATATACTTTGAAGGTGATGTCTTTGCAGTTATAGATGGTGTTACTGCGTAAGACACCAAATATATAAACTCCTTTTTTCGTTGCATCTCGAATTTGCTTTTACATCACCTCTGTACTATGAGGAAATCACCTGTGCACTACATGTAAATCATTTGGGTACTGCTTCAAATCACCTCTATCGTACATGTAAATCATCTGGGTGCTGCGTGTAAATCACCTCTGTCCTACATGTAAATCACCTGGTTACTGCGTGTAAATCACCTGTGTGCTACATGTAAATCACCTGTGTGCTACGTGTAAATCACCGCTGTCCTACACGTAAATCACCTGTGAACTACATGTAAATCGAATACGTGCTACTTGTAAATCACCTGCGCGGTAGGTGTAAATCACTTGTGCAGGACGTGTACGTGTGCATTGCACATGTTCTGTGCACGTGAAGATGTTGAATAGAACCTGGCATGTATATGTGCATCACATGTACATGCGTGCATTTATACAGATGATGCACATGTTGCATCCGTGCAATTGTACATGTACTATACGGATACTGTACGTGCATTGTGCTGTCTGGGATGTAAGTACTAGTGATTAGTTAAAATTAATTCGTTTGTCGTGATATAATGCGGATGTAAGTGGGACTGTTAAAATAACCAAAGCAACAAGATTCCTGAATGTAAACAAAACGAAGACAGAATTGCAACCTCTGCAAGGGATATTTTTGTGTGAAAAATTCCCTTGTTAAAAATTCGTAAGGAATTTTAATAACGCCACGTGATGTTTTAATAACAAATAACATTCAGTTTGGTACTATATGTCCTAGATAGTGCAGAACAGAAAGTAGTCCAATTACGTATATTTATATTGAGGGCTTGCTTATAACGCTTTTATCGTTTATTCAGAAACGATGGGGATTTGTAGTAAGTGCTCAAAAGCCGTAGCTAGACAAGAGAATCAAAAATCCAGTGTAGGGAATGTAATAATTTATTTCATGGTGCGTGTGTCCAGTTAAAAGAGGAAGATATCAAATTTCTACGTTCTACGGAACAAGTGTGGCGATGCGATAGTTGTGAGAAATCGCGTAGAAGAAGTATGAGTGGTGATACCTCCATAGAAGTTACAAGTAAGTGTCCTACCCTTAGTGAAGTGTATCAATTATTATTATCAATTAGGGAGGAGATTAATAATTTGAAAAAATCAAACAAGCAAACAGAAGACGATTTAGGAAGATCTTTGAATCTAGCACAGGAGAAACTTGATGAGAACTCGAAGCTACTTAAAAGTCAGGGTGAAACACTGAAAAAATGTTCCGAACTCATTGATGATCTAAAACATGAAAACTTAAGGTTACAGAAGGAAATTGATAAGCTAAATTTAAAAATAGATTATCTAGATCAATATGGTAGAAGGAATACCGTAGAATTGTATGGTATCCCAGAATTACCTAATGAAAATGTTGTTTCTGTTGTGAAGAATGTAGGTCGTGCTTTGGATATATCAATTAATGATGACATGATAGACGAATGTCATAGGTTAAAGAAGTCTCCTAATCAGATTAATCCTGGCATAATTGTTAAATTTGTAAGAAGGTTTGATAAAGACAGGTTTCTTCAGAGAAGAAAGGTAAAACGAAATTTAAACTGTGGAGACCTAGGATATACTAATGGGGGACCTATTTATATAAATCAGAGTTTATCTTCAAATAGAATTATAATTAGCGAAGCTAAGAAAATAAAAAGAGACAAAAATTTCGCTTTTCTGTGGGTAGATTGGTCGGGAAATATTAAGCTTAATAAGAATGCTGAAGATCAATTGTATATTCACTTAGAACACTGGAAGACATTAGGAAGCTAAACTAAGCAATATGAGTGTTAAGGATAAATGTTTTTCATGTTACTATCAAAATACAAGAGGATTGAATACAAAATTAAGTGAATTGTACACAAGTGTTCTAGCTGCTGACTTTGATATCATAGTCATTACTGAGACTTAGTTAAAGCCAAGTGTGTATGATAATGAAATTTTAGATGATAAATATAGTATATTTAGACAAGACAGAAATAGTGAAAAAGGAGGTGGCGTTTTTATAGCAGTATTAAACCACTTTCGTACATATAGAATCGACATCAACATAGAAAATATTGAAGCAGTTTGTCTTAAAATTATAGTAGAAAATTGCTCGTATCTAATAATTGCTGTTTATTTTCTGCCCAATTCTAGAGCGGAAAGTTATTATAATTTCTTATCAAGGGTGGAGGAAATCATTAAATCACATCATTTTAATATAATTCTGATTGGTGACTTTAACTTATCTTTGGTAACAGACTCAAATTTTGATTTATTACAAAGTGGAACGATATATTCTTCTCTTGCTAATTTTATCTCATTGAACAATGTTAAATCTATAAATAACATAAAGAATCGGTTTGGCAAAACATTAGATTTAGTAATAACAAACCTTAGTGAAAATATGAATGTATATAGAATATCAGAACCTTTTGTAGCTGAAGATTTATATCACCCAGCTTTGTTAATTCAAGAATCGATAATTGTTAAACCATCTCATGCTAGATGCAACTCGATTACAGTTTATAGCTATTCTAAAGCAGATTTTTTGAGTTTGTATCATGATTTACGGGAAGTTAGTTGGGATGGAATATATAATTCGAAAGACCCGAATGAAGCATTGGATCACTTTTATAGGGTCTTTAACAGCATTATTGAGAAAAATGTCCCTAAAAGAAAGTTATATAAGAAAAGATCATTTCCCAATTGGTTTTCCACAGACATAATTAAAACTTTGAAACAAAAGGAATATTATAGAAAGAGAAAACAACATTCTGAGTATAATGAAACCATGTTTATTGAATTGCGTAAGACGTTGAAGAAAATGATAAAAATGGATTATAATCTGTATTTACACAATCTTGAAAATAATCTTGATAACAACCCTAGTTATTTTTGGAATTACATTAAAAGTAAAAAACTTAACAATCGAAACATCAACACTATGACATATCATGGTACACTTTTACTGTCTACACGGGAAATAGCAGTAAAAGTATTTGCACAGTACTTTAAAACTGTGTATGCTGCAGAACCTCCATCGTACGAAATTCCAAGCACACATCAGTTGACAGTACCTAATTGCTTAAATATTGATATCATACATGAAGACGAATGCAAGGAATCAATAAAGAAATTAAAATCAAGTAAATCCAGTGGACCTGACCAAATACCTCGGTATATATATAAAGGATGTCGCGATCTAATAGTGAAGCCTCTGTGTTATATACACAATATCATTCTGAAAACTCAAATATTTCCTGATAAGTGGAAACTTAGTAAAGTTTGTCCCATTCACAAATCGGGTAATCCTGATGTAATTGAGAACTATAGGCCAATATCATTAATTTCAACACCCTCTAAAATATTTGAACGGATTTTGTACAAAAGAATATATAATCATGTAAAATCATATATTTCTGAATTCCAGCATGGCTTTTGTCCTAAAAGATCAACAGTGACAAATTTAGTAACGTTTACTCAATTTATATCTAATGCAATTAACAATGGTAACTCAGTTGATGTAATTTATACAGATTTTGCTAAAGCGTTTGACAAACTTGATCACTCTATCTTGATCAAAAAATGGCTATGTATGGTTTCTCTAATAGTTTGTTGAAATTGATTATATCCTATGTATCAAGTCGAAAACAGTACATTTCCTATTATCAAACTAATTCAATACAGTATGAAGTTCTGCCAGGTATCCCACAAGGTTCCAACTTAGGACCATTATTCTTTATGTTATTTATAAATGATCTACCGCAAACAATTAAGTCATCTCATTGTTTGCTGTTTGCAGATGACCTTAAAATATATAAAGTAGTTAATAAAATAAATGATGCTTTAGATTTGCAGGCTGACTTAAATAATTGTTACAAGTGGAGCATAGAAAACAGATTGTTTTTTAATATAAGAAAATGTCTTGTTATATCATTTTCTAGAAAGTTAGTAACATATAAATATGAGTATAAGATGAATGACGAAATACTACGAAGAGAGGATAAAGTGAAAGATTTAGGTGTGACAATTAGTTGCCGTCTTACATATGAAAACCATATTGAGTCTGTTATTAATGATGCATACAGAAGATTGGGATTTATAAACAGAAATACTGTTGATTTCAGAAATATAAATGCAATTTGCAGTCTATACAATAGCTTTGTAAGAACTAAATTAGAATATGGATGTATAATTTGGCTTCCCTGCTATCAATATTATATAAAAAGGATTGAACGGGTACAAAATAAATTTTTAAGATGTCTCTTTTATAAAAAGCATAAGAGATAATCGTATCAAGAGAGAATACTCTTTTAACGGAATTTCATTATGATAGCTTGTGTGATAGGAGGGAATTAATTGACCAAATGTTCTTGTACAAAATAGTTAATGGTTTGGTCGATAGTCAGGAACTATTACATTCATTAAATTTTAATATTAGGAAGCACAGTCTACGAGTTCGATTACCTTTTCACTGTTGTAAGTCTAGTACACTCGTACATCAAAACTCGCCAATAGTAAGGATAACTAGAAAGCATAATCTATTAGTGAAAAAATGTTGTGATGTCGACTTTGCAATGAATATTGAATATTATATTAGCATAATAAAATAATACATTAATAAGTAAAACAGTACTTTTGTAGCTAATGAGGACCTACTGATTTGCAATGCGATTTGGACCATGCATATTTAGAAACTACAAAACAAATATCAAATACATATGAAATTTTATATATAGGAATATCTACGGTTTGCACTTTGTTCATGTATTCATTTATTACACATTTATAACAAAACAATGTATTTACTCTTTTCCTATGTAATGTATTGATTGTATGTACTATTTTCCTTCATTATTCTGTATACGTTTGTTACTTTTCTTTTCACTTTGTTTAATCTTTCCTTTTCTCTTCTTTCTTTTTGTAATGTCCGTCTTTATTAGTTTTACTGTGTAATTTTATAAGAAAAATACCTGTAATATCTATTGTAAAGGGAGCAATAGCTCTGTAATAGGTAATAACGATAAATAAATAAATAAATAAATAAATAAATAAATAAATAAATAAATAAATAGATAGATAGATAGATAGATAGATAGATAGATAGATAGATAGATAGATAGATAGATAGATAGATAGATAGATAGATAGATAGATAGATAGATAGATAGGTAGGTAGATAGAGAGAGAGAGAGAGAGAGAGAGAGAACTGGTTGTTAAAAATTAAAATAACACAACTGTCTATACACACCTTTTTATACTCAATTTTCTGGTATCTTCTTTTTTCTTTCCTTTCTTTCTTTCTTTCAAATTTCACCACATAGTAAATAGAATACTACTATTCCATATCGGTTGTATTTGTATGTGATTATAGACAAGTCGATGCACGCAAATATTAATATATGCTCTCATGCCGGGAAAGCAAAACGGCTAAAATAAAAATCGGATTCAAAATGTTACAGATATGTTAAACTTTTATATTTTAATAGCCGTATACCAGGGGTAAAATTGGATCTGAAAAGGTGGGGGAACGCTGGGTAGCAAAATGATGCCACACCGTTCCCCCTGCCTATCTTTGCCCATTGTAATTTTTTTAGGAACTGGGGGCACACCGTACATATTTTTTCGAGGTGGAAGGACGGCGTCGCTTTCCCCTGCACTTTTACCCCTGCTGTATACATATTAAAGAATATGCAGAATATTGTTATATTTTAGTAGTATTTTAAGTAATTAACAATTGAATCAGTTGCCATGACACTGTTAAAATTTAATAACGCCGGAAGCTAAGTGAATAATATAAGGTAAGCTTTATTTGTAATAATGAGAATTAAAATTTGATCAAGGTTTGTACTTTATACTACATTACTTTAAGTAGAAAATTGTATCACATAAAATTAAATGTTCAATTCTACTTCCTATGGTTTATAATTGTGGTTTAAAATAGACGAATGATGGGTGATAATGAATGATGATAAAATTAAAATATTGAAACGAAACACGGACACCCACGGACAATGTCGTCCACTACATACAGTCGCGACGATAACAACCACGCGGTAAGGAGTGAACTTTAGGGATCCTCTCAAGTATTGAAACTCGATTTACATAGAGCTTGTTTCTTAATTTTGTTTTGAGATGGCCTCAAAATCAGTTTCGCCGCAACTGACTACAAGCTTACATAACCTGAGATCGAATCAAGGACTCTTGACATTATAGGTGAGCAACGTATCACTGATTTTTTAAAGTGCTGATATATTTCGTATATCGGATATTTATAAAATAAGAGAGAAGTTCTGACCAAAGCTTTTACTATCGACTAAATAATAGCGTTACACTTTCGGCAAAGTATCTTCATAATGTGTCTGATGAAGCCAAAGATATTTTGCCGAAAATGTAGTGCTATTAGTTATTAAACAGTATATGTTTCGATCAGACTTTCTCTTTTATTTTATAAAAGATGTTCCAAAGTTAGAATGAGTGGAATTTGGATATTTATATTTCAAATTTCGAGAAGAGGAAACGGAAGAGACCGTCCTCAGAACAGAACACCCAAATCAATCTTAATAATGTGTATTAATTTGTATGAAAATACTGCATAAGTTAACCTCTCTATAATAATTTAAACATTATATATTGTGTAGTGTCAAATTGTAGCTCTTTTAAGGGTTCTTTTAAGTTTTCAAATATTCGTTTAAAAAAAAAAAGTAGCAAATAGCATTATCCTGAGCGTACATCAATTTCTTCAGCATCTGAAAATCTAAAGTTATATCTTCGCTTTCCAAATTAAGGTGATTTTCCTGACAGTTTTATTAAACTTGTCATTGCAAAACTAATTGGCACGTTAACTTCTTTTAGCATCTCAAGTAAGAATTAATGGTAAAGCGTTATGCTATTGTGAACGGGGGTAGGGTAGGTTTCATTCCAATCTTGTGAATTTAGGGTACACAACATTGTATTTATGCGTTATATTGAGATTCCTTGAAGCCTTTTCGCACTGGGATACTATTCAGGGTTGACCTGAATCAGCACGCTTTCGTTAGTACGAGATCACCAGAGCTGTCCTTCCGAGTCAGACTGATACATACTGAGTCAAATCGTGTAATAGTGAGGTGTAAGCTTTGATAGATTTGGAGAAGGAAAAATTCAATAACACATTCGTAACATCCTTCTCAAAATTCTTCATTGTTGAAATCTTCTTTGTCGGTTTGCAGGGAGTCTTATTCGACTAGTGATAATGAATTCAATAGGCCTAATTGTATTAATAAGAGTCAATGCCGTACCTACCCACAGCAACGATGTCGACCATCATAAACTTTGAGTTCTTGAGCATCGACATCAAAGCCAAGGTAGAAGATCCAAACCGGAAATGCAGATTTCTCTGCTCCCTGATGGATTTTTCTTGAAGCTGAAAAGTCAAACTTTGAAAAAAGAAAGAAAAAAACACTGAATAGTGTTGGGCCAATGACCCGACCTGAGCAGTGCAATTCAGAGCAACGTCCCTCCCCCCCCCCCCCCCGTTGATCTCCGGCATCATGCTTTACGACATACGACATTGCTTTTAAAATTTCATTCGAAGAAGTGTGTAAAATATCACTATCATGAATGCAAAAATATATATATATAGATGTAGATATATTCAGAGCCGTACTGCAACCCAGGGGCTTACCGGAAGGTTTTTTTTTTTCTGGGGAGCCCATGCACATGTATGAACTACCCCCTCCCCCAGCATGTACGTACAGCGTACTGGCAGTACACACAACTCACACAAATGTATAGTATATTGTACTTATTTCGCACAAGCCAAGACCATGGATCTACAGAGGACTTATTTCACACTAAACCACACAGTCCTTAGGAAAACCCGTAAGCAGGTAGATAATTTTAAAGCAAGCTACGAATGAATGAATTTTATTTATTTCCATTAAGCATTTTTTGGCGGAACGGAAAGAAAACTGATTTAAATTTGCATTTGTACAAGACCCCTCATGATGCCCTCACACGCGTTTTAAAATGCATCATTTAAAAAGCTACTATACATCATTTGAAAAAAACTTAAAAATTGAGTTGAGTGTTCACTTTTTGCTCCGGGACTCCGTGACCAAGAGGGCCCAAAAAAATTTTAAAATTACTGAAAACATTTTCACCATAAAAGTTTGAAAAACATGACATGAATCACTTCTATATAATTCATGAACCCTTGTGAGAGGGCCCATCATAGAAATTTTTGGTGGGACCCCCTTGTATTTTCCCGCTCCAGGGTTCAATGCGGCCCTGTATATTTTATATACGGAAAACAACGGTGCTGTAAAATGTAAATTATTATTTAGTTTCAAGTTATGGCATCATTTGAGATTACAATTTAGCTAAATACTTCAATATTAGCAAAATTATAAAGCAGAGTGGGCAATTAGGAACCTTTCAAGGGTTGAATTACGAAAAATGTGAAAGGATGTTTTTGCAACATCATGGACTAGCAACGCTGATCTGGGATTAGCTGACTGTGTTGCCGGTACTCAACGTGTTATCGTTCTCCGTTCCGTTACTCCTGTATGCGCGGAGTGTGTGACGTGTGCCTTTTTGTACATATATACTCTAGGTCTACCGCAACTTACGATACAAGGCGGAGGGCCCATTAAAAAATTCATTGGAAAGTTTCCTGGTTTCCCGTCTGGCCAGTACGACCCTGGATATATTCTTACTGAACTCTTCCTCACATATCCATAACATCACTTCCAACAGGAGATATACACTTGGTTGATTTTACATATTTCCATAGAAAAAAAAATATACCAGGGATAATGACGGGGTGCCTAGAAGATGATTTTATCATACATTTGTCGTTTCTTGCAGCACGACAGACGAAATAATAAGATAGGTGTTTGTTTAGACATATTCTGATCTGACACAGTATAAAATACTGTTGGTATTTCTGAACTGTACTTGACATCCAGAGACATAATGATTACAGAATTTTAAATCATAATAAAGTGTATTCTGCAAAAGAATCAGAAGAAATTATTGTTGTGTCTAGTTGAAGTTAAGTTCATTCAAATAACACGTATTATTATTATTATTATTATTATTATTATTATTATTATTATTATTATTATTATTATTATTATTATTATTATTATTATTATTATTATTATGTGCAACAACAGCGAATGCAGCAAGTCCACACATCGCATAGTGGTACATTTCCCTCATTTCCTGGTCAAAACATGTAATTGCGCAGAATTTCAAGCTTTTGCTATTCAGGTGTTAAGTATATCAATAAAAAAAGCTGCAAATCGTTGTAGTACCATGGTTGAGTAGTTGAATAAATATTATCTTAATTTTGCCAGATATTAGGCCTACAAGAAAATTTTTGATTGAAATTATGCAGTGAATTAAATTTAGAACATTCAGTAATCATGTTTTATGCATTTTGTATTTATGCAATTGGTAAGTTTGTGAGTATAATTCAGATAAATTATTAATAATGATTAACTGTCTCAATATGAACTGAAAATGATCATAATGTACGCACAAAAGTAACAAGCAAACATACTTACACTTTACATACAATTAATACACATAATTATATACCAATAAAATTATTGTTTGAAATTTTATATGCGTGTTGCAAAATAAATCAAACGAAACGAAAATCAAAGAATGTTTGAAAATTAAAACAAATACCATAGTAAACAAAAATTTTATGAATGATCCAAAAAGTGAATCAAAAGATTGCGATCTTGGCCAATAATTTGGATTAGGGGCCACAAAATTTTTGACCGTCCCCTCAATGGAGTTTTCGTATTTTCTACGAAATAAGCACATCATACTGAGTTAAGTGATAGTTTGGGTTTGGCTACACTATATGTGGTTCTCCAGATACAAGGCGGACAAGAAAATTTTAGATTGAAATATATTGGATCTTTTGATCCAATGATTATATCACAGAAATCCCCGCATTGTCTGTGGTCTTGCCTTACAACATTTTCAGTGAATCACATACACACAATATTTATATTCAGCTTAAAAGAGTGGAAACATAATTATGAACATTACACTACCTATAGTGTGAAATCGCAGTTTATTCATTGTCATCAGAACCTGAAAAACTTTCTGTTACAATATTTCTTCTTCTTCGCTGATTGGACACTTCTGGCTCCGACAGCAGCAATATAACATCCCTTGATAAACATTTCAGCTTCTTTCTAGGCAGCTTCCTAAGACTCAAAATCAATGGATCTGATGAGACTGAAAGTTTGTTGAAAATGTCCCTCATTGTAGAAATCCGTGATGATTTTCTGGAAAATCCCTCTCGATATTTTCTTATAAATTTATTGCGAGCTTCCTGTGCCTCTTCTGATAGCTGACCAATAGGCAGTAAAGCTGATGAAATTGCGATTATTGTCGAAATTGTACGATTACTCTGTACCTTAATATTATTTCTTGACAAAACCAGTTATTTCTGAGAATAATGTGGAATTCTTAAAAAAAAAAAAAAAAAAAAAAAAAATAGTCGAGCTATATTCCTATCATTACTATTTCCGTAACCTTGTTTTGGACGATCTACAATAAGTCCTAATTTGTCTTTTAACTCGAAAGAAATTTTTGCTTTCCTTTCATTGAAAACAATTCTGTCAGCTGTATTTCTTACTTTCACTTCTGAATGCTCAATTTGTAGAACAAGTGAAGAAGATATTCAAAGAAACGTATCCACGCGTGTAACGTAAATAATCCAAAAATGTAGAGACGATTCATTTGCATGTTTACGAAGCATTTTTTTCTATGTTATTCAAATCTTTTGATGTGGCTTCATATAGATGACACTTTTGTGTGAATTTTTGTTTCCGTTACAGCATAGCAGACATTTTCATCTAACATTGTCGGAAGAAATTTGTGCGTAGCAGTAATTTGGTCACCATCAAAAGCTATAACGGAAAGTTGTAGGTCATCTAATTGGTTTCCTATGTGTTCCATTTCTGCAAATAATATCAGAACGTTCCTGTGTATATTGAAGTATCGGAGAAGTGATGGGCGAGGATTTTGCCAAATTATTTTGCTGCTTTCAGTTCTTACCTGAATGGGAACAAAAAATGTGACAAACATGCTTGCGTCAGATGCCTCTTTATCTTCGAGCTTTTGATGATATACTTTATGACAGAAACTCTCATCACATTCCCATTTGGAAATGAGTTCAATATTCCTTTCTTCCGAGTTCAGGGTATGGATAACAGCATCTTGGACTTCGATTACTCTCTTAGCTGTGTGGCTTAAAATCCCTTGCAACATTGTTTCTGTAGCTTTATCAGAAACACTTATCTGTCTCATCAGGGTAGCACTTCTTTTAAGCTTCTAGAACAGTTCTCTATACGGGGAAAATATTACTATTGGCATCATTTGCAGCTGATATCATGACATTACATTGCGATTTTGTTAGCTTGACTTCAACAATAAGTTACAATGGCTTTTGCCCTGTTAAGGGAACCATGAAATCCGACAGTTCTCTGGTCGGGGCTGTAAAAATACTACTACTATTTTGGGTACTCCTATAGGGTCTGCTATTTTGGCTGCTTCGGCGTCTCCTGCACCTCGTAGGCTCATGCGCGTTGCATATTCAAGTTCACTTTTAATTGTTGTTGCTCGCAATTTTCATGTTTTGCTCCTTTTTGAACGGTCGCTACTTTCCTCAAACCCAGACACTGGATGCCCACCTCTCTGATGCGTTTCAGCGGCATTGATAAGAAAACTGAATGCTCTTTTGCAGCCGCTGTTAGTTCTAGTCAAGACATGTTTGTGTATTTCTTCTTGCCTTTTGCCACCTATGTTTAAAGTAGCAGATATGTGATTCAACACAACTTATAAATCTCTAGAAGTCTAGAGCAGTGGTTCTCAAACTTGTTGTTACCGCGACCCACATTAAATAATAAAAAGTATGTTATGGCCCACCTACTTTTATTCAAATACACATTGACGTATTCTACGTAATGGTAATATATTTCAAAGCAATTAAATTTTGTAAATGATGTTTCTAATTCCAGTTCCTTCAATTTATTTGGAGATGTTGCGAAAACCTCGAGTAACCACGAGTGTTACAAAGTAGATCTCGATGCTTAAACTTTAATAAATTAAAATTTACTTGGTTTCATTTATGCCTATCGTAAATATCTCAATTTCAAACTAAATTGTGATGTAAATTTATGAATACAGTGGTCTCGTCGGTGAGAGAATATCAGAATGTGACGATCGAGTAAGTAAAGTAAATTTCTTTCTCAATAACTGTATAATTTAAAATTGATCTATTGCGCAAAGAGAGTTAAAGTTATTCCATACAAAGGTAACACAGAGCTAACACTACTCCCGACACAATACCCTACCCCGTGACAGATTTTCACTGATCCATTATCTCTCCATTCTAACCCAGCATCTCTACTAACTATACAACAGGGCAGGGCTCTGAGTAACAACTTACTCTTCAGCTCGTTAACAAACGCTTGCAATTTTTATTTTCTCAATAATACTTCACAACCAGGGCAGGATTTAGGGGAGGTGCACCGGTGTAGGTGCACCCCCCTCGTTGCAAATATACACTATCTAAGATGAGAAGCTAGTAGTGAAAATAACAACACGTTCCGAAACTTTCTGCCATCATGTTTCCGTTTGGGCTTAAAAGAAAGAAGAGTTTTGCAAAAGCAATGATTTAAGTCAATTTTCAGAAGGTTGAAAGAGAAGGATTCAGCAAGTAAAGCAATATAACATTTATCAAGTAGGGTAGAAAACAGAAGCCAGGAGGAGAGAAGAACAATTTTTCCTGCATATCACTTGCGACTCTCCTCAAAATACTCCCCTCTCCCCCTCCCCCCGTCCGTTGTCAGCTGTAAAGAATATTGTCACATGCCACTTTGAAGAATTTCAATGAGACTGGTTATTTTGGTAGTTATGGTGCACCACCCTCAGAAAATCCTGGATCCGTCCTTGTTCACAACATATGTTTCTGCATCAAAATAAAATTTTCATAATTGAAAGGAAAAACTTATCGCGACCCACCAAAAGACGGCTCACGACCCACCAATGGGTCGTGACCCACACTTTGAGAAACACTGGTCTAGAGTGTTCCTGTTCTGACCCAGTTAGCCTAATATTCCCTCAAAAATGTACATTTCCCTTCAAATTTTTGTGTTGTCTTTTCTTGCATAACATCAAATAATTTCTCCTTTGTTATAGTTATATATATCTGCTTCCTGATCCTGAAAGTAAATAAAAGACTCAATTACTTTTGTACATTTTATTCCAAGAATTGGCATACATTTGCGTAAATTTACTGCGCAGTTTCTGATAATATGTACAATTATGCCTAAAATGGCAGCTAAAAGCAGTAGTTTTGACTGCAACCATAAATAAAATATCCATTCTATGAAGCTTGAGCCATAGTGTTACTGGATCGTGCAGGACGGTAACTTAAAGCTGTGCACTAGTACATTAGTACTTGACTAACGCACATATATAGGTAAATTATTTTCTTTATTTAAATGTTATTAGTAATTCTCAATAAATATAATCGTGAATATTCTACAAACTTTCGGGAATCTAATCCATTTTTTTCAACAGTAATTTTTGTAATATTATAACTTTAGGAAAATAGAACCTCAGAATCACCATTCACAAGATTCCCACAAGCTGACTGAAGTGGATGTTTAAATTATCGTTCTGACACCGTATATTCCTTTAAAAAAAAATGTACCACTGTATGTCGGCTCAATTTGCTATTTTCACCAAAGATGGATGACTGCTTACTTCAGTTGCTTTCCAATTATTTCAGGATGGTGAATCAACGTTGAAAATTCTGAATTCCTCATTCGAAACGTAACTCGGGTTATCATACTAAAGCAAAGGCTTACCAAACAGCTACATATGTGAAACATACAGAGTCTTCGAAAAAGAAAGTTGGGGTTTCGTGGGGCTGCTGTGCATGAATGACGGCAGTTGAGTGGTTGAGTGATACGTCGTTTTATTTGGCAACTCATAGTTTATTCACTGGAAAAACAAATGCAGTGCTACCAGAATCCACTATACTGTGATGTGATTCATGTCAAAGTAAGCTTGCATGTCAGGTTGTTTAACAGTTTATTTTCTCACATATCAAGGGTCTGTAATATCAATGTTAAACTGCTTTTCTTTTATCTGGAAAAGAATATTATATTTATTTAACGTTCTGTTACCGACCAACACAACTTCCTTTAAAACTAAGTAACTTTTCTGGTCATCAAACTATATATATCAACTAACCACTAACTTCTCCAGATACTCTTTATTCCAACCACAATTGATGCTATCTCTTTTCTACAATCTAATTACATATACTTCTCAAACTTCCATAAATTTCTTATTTTAAATTCTAAAACATATAACTCTAATTATCTTTTCTTGTTGACACTCTTAGCAACCATTCTCACTTCTTCTTCTCTCTATCTCTTTTTCTGATACAGTTCTGACACTAAAATACTTTCCGCCCTAAAGTATTACTCAAACCCCATTCCATACAGTAAACCTCATTATCTCATAACCCAACAATCAAGTTTTAAAATTATTTTTAAAATTATTTTCCAGCAAGATGAAGCACTCCTCACTTTGCTAAAGTCGTTTCACGTGGTTTGGATGTTCGTTTTGGATGTCAATGGATCGGATGTCAAGGACACATTCATTGGCCCCCAAAAAGTTCCGACTTCACACCATTACATTTTTTTTTCTAGTGGGACATTATCAAGACATTGTGTAAAGTATTAAAATAGATAATGTGAACCACCTAGAAGCAAGAATCAACTAGATAATTTAGTTCTGTTACATAACACATTCTCGATAGGGTCAATGTCAAATTTGTTGTGCTGTGAATGGTGCACACAGAAACATACTGACGTGCAAAGTACTTTAACATGGTCATGAATTCTGGTAGCACTGCACTTGTTTATCCACTGAATAAACTACTGGAAATGAAATTTTTGACTTTTACGTCCCACGTGTCTCTGGTGAGGCTAAAGGGAACGGTGATGGTGTGAGATGAATTAAATGATGGAATGACCCGAGAGTTCACTTGGCGGGAGCAGGGTTTGAACCCGGGACCTCAAGCACCAGAGGTGAACTCTCTACCACTGAACCACCGCGGCCCCAATAAACTACTTGAGTTGCAAACAAAACGGTGTTATTGTTCAACCACTCAACTGCCATCACTCTTTCTCAGCAGCTTTATGAAACTCCACCATTTTATCTCGAAGAACGTGTATTATCACTCTAATATTTTTAAAATTATTAATTAAAAAACAGATTTTAAATTTAATCTTATGGATCTGTTATGTATATACAAAGGCGAAGAGAAATCACACAAGTATGGTAGGCCCGATAAACTAATAACATAAATAATGTTTAATATATCATAAAATGTTTAAAATTGTGGTAAGAATTCTATTTTCCTTATTGAGATAAACAAAAGAAATTACCAAATCTATTTATTTTAAAGAACTTTTCAGCTGTTTTTCTAACACTGTTTAGAATTAAATTTATATGCATGTATACATGGTAGTTTATTTATTTATTTATTGTTGTTGAACAACAAAGAATGAATATTTATATAAGCAAAAGTAGACGGAAAGTAGTCTATTATTATTATTATTATTATTATTATTATTATTATTATTATTATTCAACAACTATTTACATGCAGGAAAACATGTGAATTAATGGAATATTCCCATTTAGCTCCACTACAAATATTTTGAAGTGCGGTTCATATTTTCTTTTGTCTGAGATTGGCACGGGGATGAAACAAAAATTTCTCCTTACTTGCCATTTTCATTTCATGCATATTTGAAAATGGAGGGAGAGAACAAGAAGGTACATTCTTACAGTTAATTTCTTGGATAAGCGTTTGTTACTTGCATCTTCCACTTTAAAATAAGTACAATACTGCATTTAATAAATACGTCACGTGATAATTACTTCACTAAAAATGCTAATGCTCAGGAGGAACTTCATTTGAATCAACGCAAGATATTTAATATTGTATTCTATGCAGTGACATGTTTAAGGGGGTGGCTTCCTGGCTTAAGCACTCAGCGAAATTTTATCGCAACTTTTTATTGTTTCATACATATTGCAGAATTTTCACATTTCCAGGAATAAAGTTAGCAAATCCCCCCCCCCCGAAACAAAATCGTAAATACCCCACCGATTCCATGAAATGGAAAACTCAAATAAAATTACACAGAAATATTATTATTTTATTCTGTACGGTTTTTATATATATATATCACTAATAGAAATACATAATTGTACACAGAAACTTCTTACTCTGTGTTAAGGAAATCATTTTATAACATATTAGCATTGAAAAACGCCTTCAACGCTAAAACTAAACTCCCAGAGGCGAGCCTTCGCACCTTCCCAAGAATGTGTGCAATCCCCAGCGATAATAGCTTCGCTCCCTGAGCAGTATAGCCAGTAAGCCTGTCTAGCGAGCTGGTGAGGCTCAGGTGGAAGGGTCTCCAAGTGTTTCCAACCTACTATTTTGTTACCGAAACCGAATTGTTGAAATATTGACTTTATTTTATAAGAAATCAAATATAAAGAAAATAAACGATAGAAAACAGGGTAGGTCCTGTTTCAGAGCCCCGTAGTATGCTTCGCTACTATATATATATATGATTTAACTATAGTTAACACACACAAGCTATGATATAATAGCAATAAGTAATGTTTAATGTTTACTATTTACATTATATCCTATAGAGTACTGGTACGGATGCTTCAAATCAACTTTTAAGCATATAACATCATTCGGCAGCGACTTCAAAATCTTCTGTTTCTTTTGTTGGTGAGGACAGGAATGGCTAAGGGGCGGAGGAGGCCGTTCTAAAGCACAAGTTTGAAAAATCATGAAGAAATATGAAGTAGTTAAGACCTGTTCATGAGAAAACCTGTCTTCATTTATAACATCTTTCGACAGCGACTTCAAAATCTTCTGTTTCTTTTGTTGGTGAGGACAGGAATGGCTAAGGGGCGGAGGAGGCCGTTCTAAAGCACAAGTTTGAAAAATCATGAAGAAATATGAAGTAGTTAAGACCTGTCCATGTGAAAACCTGTCTTCATTTATAACATGTTTCGGCAGCGACTTCAAAATCTTCTGTTTCTTTTGTTGGTGAGGACAGGAATGGCTAAGGGGCGGAGGAGGCCGTTCTAAAGCACAAGTTTGAAAAATCATGAAGAAATATGAAGTTGTTAAGACCTGTCCATGTGAAAACCTGTCTTCGTTTATATTATCTTTCGGCAGCGACTTCAAAATCTTCTGTTTTCTTTTGTTGGTGAGGACAGGAATGGCTAAGGGGCGGAAGAGGCCGTTCTAAAGCACAAGTTTGAAAAATCATGAAGAAATATGAAGTAGTTAAGACCTGTCCATGTGAAAACCTGTCTTCATTTATAACATCTTTCGGTAGTGACTTCAAAATCTTCTGTTTTCTTTTGTTGGTGAGGACAGGAATGGCTAAGAGGCGGAGGAGGCCGTTCTAAAGCACAAGTTTGAAAAATCATGAAGAAATATGAAGTAGTTAAGACCTGTTCATGAGAAAACCTGTCTTCATTTATAACATCTTTCGACAGCGACTTCAAAATCTTCTGTTTCTTTTGTTGGTGAGGACAGGAATGGCTAAGGGGCGGAGGAGGCCGTTCTAAAGCACAAGTTTGAAAAATCATGAAGAAATATGAAGTAGTTAAGACCTGTCCATGTGAAAACCTGTCTTCATTTATAACATCTTTCGGCAGCGACTTCAAAATCTTCTGTTTCTTTTGTTGGTGAGGACAGGAATGGCTAAGGAGTGGAGAAGGCCATTCCCAAACAATAGTTTTAGGACAAATCACGAAGTATGAAACAGTTAACCTATTACCATCATTTGTATGAAAACCTGTCGTAATTTATAACATCATCTGACAAACTACTTCAAAATCCTCCGTTACTTTTCTTCGCCCGACAGACTAAAGTATTTCAAAATGTTCTGGTACCTTTGCAGATGAAGACATAATTCTAATAATTCTAATGTGTATTATCTTTGAAAAGAACAACTTAAAAGTATAATACATAAAATCATTGGCAACAATCATCTTAAGACATAGACATTTTTCTTTATAAAGCAATGCAAGAGAGAAGGAATCAGAAGGAGACAAAATCCTGAAGAAGACGAATGCTTTCCTCACTGAAGAGTAAAGGGCAGTGACTTATTTTTTTAAGATGTAGTGGAAGAACAATTAAATTGAAATACGTAATATAATTATATGTTCTTCATAAGTATTACTTCATTGCTGTACCATTTGAATTCATGTATTCGTATTCTTTTCTGAGAAGCATAGGCGTCAGAAGAATGTAAATTTCAATCACTGATAAAAATATAAACTCGACTATAGTTTAACATGTTCTGTGTTTCTTTGTTCATTTTATGATATATTTTTTGTGCTTAGAAATAAATATTAGTATCTTCCATAATCTCTTCATTACCTAATGTGGACAAGTCTCCCCTCCTTGGCGAAATGCGTGATGGTTGAAAGGATATGATCCTTGATGTTTTCTTCTCTTTGTTCATTTTGTTCCCCTCTTCCTATATGAAAATTAATGATTTGTATACAGAATGTTACTGAAACTGATGGACATTCAAAGCTCGTAATACTGTATGATAAGTAGCTAAAGAGTCGTAGTAATCATAGGTCCAAAATAATTTAGTTTCAGAGTTATTGTATTTGAAATGCATAAAACAAGCAATTAAGTTAATGTTTTGCAAAACTCGAAAAGAAGCAGCATTTAAGATTGACAAATTGGAAATAAAGAATCTTAATATTTATTTATTCTTTACCTCATTGATAACTTAATCGAAGTCTGCTATGGTCGAAAGCTACATATTACTTCAACATAAATAGTATAGTGAAAAATCTGCCTCAAAACTTACGTAAAGTGTTTTTTTTTTTCTTTCTTTTCTAATGACTTGTGCCAACTTACCTATCAAACTTAAACTTCCAGTATAGATCACGAAAAATATGAAGGAAATCTTCTATATTACCGTGTCACTTCTGATGTTTTAGTGAAACAAGAACTAAAATTTAGGAAGAATGGGAGAATTCAGTCTAACTACGATTCAAAATAATTTTATAGTAAAAATAGTTCTTACTGAAAATAGTTTAGACATAAAGTTCATAGTGAAAATAATTTCAGATTTATATTTAATACATGTTTACTATACAAATAAATGCTTTATTTTGAAAATCTAGAAGAAAGAAAAAGAAATTCAACATTTTCTATAAAGACATACGGTAGGTGATCGAATCGATGTTAAAAGAATACATTTGAATATTTACGACTAAAAAATTCCATTTAAAATTCACTTCAGTTAGTTTTATTGAGGAAAGAATGGAGAACGTAGATGCTCCATTCTTCTCCTATTGAGAAACCGAGAAAATCCTACTCCATTAATTTCAACTTGTTCTATTTCCAGGTGACTAATTAGGCAAAAATACCTCTATGTATCGTTCATGCTTGTTTTTCTTGAAAGTAGTATTCGAATCAAAGACGTTGCAATCTACCAAAACGTGATTTCCTCCATGTAAAATTATGATTGCGTTTCTTTTTCTTAAAAGAAAAAAAAATCAAATATTAAGTGCCTTTTGAGTAAAGATTGGACCATAACTATGTAATAAATAGAACTAGGATTTTTAAGTACAGATTTTTTTGTTAAAAAAATGCAAATTTCATATGTAAATTCATACCAAGAGTACCTAAACTAATAACATCATAAAAGGACTCAAAATTCATCAATGTAGTAAAAACTGTTTAAAAGAAGCACTAGAGCACAATGTTATCAAAGTCATAAGGCCTGAAAACTGTTAAAGCAGATAACATTTAACAGTTGAATGAAATTCATAAGTCCGAAAAAAGAAAAACAGATAACATTAAATATTTCATATTTTTCAGTGAGAATACAGCGGCCAAAAGGAAAGTAAGGGTCGTGGTCGACCTGGGTTATATTCCCTGAGGGAGTTCATGAGATTCGAATCTAGTGGCGGATGTAGTTCAAGGCTAGGGGACCTAGTCCCCCTCCCTGCTTAGTAGTTAACAAAAATAAGTTAGTGGCCCCGTGTAGCGTAGTCGCTAACGCTCTCGCCTTCGGTGCAAGCTGTCCCGGGTTCAATTCCCGGTGGAGTCACTCGGTCGAAAAAGTATAACACGCTTTTTCAGACCAGCCACCCTGAATGAGGTTTTCCTGGGTTTTCCTCATTCACACCAGGCAAGTGCGGGGGTGGTACCTAACTTATAGGTCCCAGGCAGCTTCCTCCTTCCCCAATCCTTTCATTCTTCCCTTTCCCCGGATTGTGTGCTCGCCGAGGGACGTCATCCCTCAAATCGTGATGGACTAAATGGCCTTAGATGCCGAAAGCCCAGAAATCTAAATTCTAAATCCTAAAAATAATTTAAGCTATTATTTATATTTTTTTGGAAGTTTATAGTAATCTCATGACATACCTACCATAGTCTGGATTCTGGCTGTCTCTTCCCCCCTCCCCCACACACACACCCCTAAGTTTTCACCTTCTAGATCCATCTCTGTTCAAAGCCCACTTTAAACTGCAGATCCACGTCTCACATAACTTCGGTATTAAACAGGACACTGAAGTACAAATCAACTAACCAATCGATCCATCCGATCACTAAGTAAATATTTACATGTACCAAAGCACTGAACAATACAGATTAGTGGGTGATGTTAGTTGTCATGATACCAGTTTGATGTTGTCATCTGCGATTGTTGTCTATTCAATAGCTTGTGCCTAACAGATGTGCAGCGAAGTAAAATTATGTGATCCCGCACACGCTTGATGTTCCATGTTTAATTATGGTAGGAATGAAATGCGGAAATGAAGCCAAAAAAAAAAAAAAAAAAAAGTTTAAAACGTGCAAAAATGTGATGACATTGTGAAAGGGTCCTTGTATTGAAAATATTGCAAAAATATGCAATGAGAGCACTGTTACGAGTATTTATTTAATGTTTTCTTTACAAGATAAGTTAATTGCACATTTTATTTTTATTTTTTTAAATAAAGTACAACATCTAAATTTCTTAGCTTTAATAATAACAATCGAAGCACATAATTTTGCTTCATATATTGCTCACTCACACATTTTAATATTTTTGCAATATTTTAAAAATGTTTTAGCAAGTGAACGTTCCAGGCATATACAGCTTATCTTAGGCCACGAAAGCGTTAACACAAACTTTTATCGAACATTCATTCCCTGTAATCTACATACAGTGGATTATGAAAGAAAATCAATATACCTTGAGGGCCTAAAGTTAGGTAAACTTTTTTTATGAAACAGTTCGGAATACTTTCGTTTCGGACTTACCATCCTCTAAAATCGTAAGAGTACTAATTCTTTAATTAATAACTCGAATAATATCTAGTAGATGGCATGAGGAGACCTATCTTCTCTACTCAAAACCATGAGTATTTATATTCTGAGAGAGCTGTACTCTCGATTACTTGATCATTGTTTTCATCTGTTACGGAATCTTTATAAGCATCCAATCTATAGAAAGGTATTCTTATTGCAGTCTCTAATTTAAATAAAACTACATTATCTATTTTCCGATAGAGTAGATATGATTTACTTTTAAAGAATTCGCTGTATCGAACTTTAATATTACCCAAATTAATAACCACTGTCTTTTATTTATTTATTTATTTATTTAGAGTGCAATAGCTTTAAAGCAATTCTAGATTTATGTTACCAAAGAACTTTTGCTTATCTTAGGAAGTACTTTTTGCAGGAGTGAATTATAGCCTGAAACCCTGAGGTCTCGAGTCTGCCATGTTGTTTACTATTTATACTTAATTTTAGTATGTTCTTATGATTTTAAATTGCTACTTAAAATTAACGACTCTTTGGATGACAAAATTCTTCACCCTCCTTCCCCAGCTGATTTGCTTCACAAAACTGTAAGCTATGTTATTCATATAGTGAAACAGAATTAGTAACACTGTAGAAGCACTATTTAAGAATCTCCAGCTAGCCTCCGTATAGGATCTTTTTTAGACTCTTACTTCTACAGTTGAATTTTTACATCGAAATGTATCCTAAAATTGTCATTATTTTAAATAAGGGATTCCGTCAGTGATTTTTTTTTTTTTTTTTTTAATTTAAAGGATGAGGACACATACACGAACATAAACAGTTGGGCTTGGCTACTGTCTTTAATATGTTCTTAATGTGATTTTTAATATGTTTCTTTTTCTGTTTTTTCTTTCTTTATATGTCGTTGTTCTTTATTATTGAAAGAAAAGCAGTACTATTTTCAACTTGATAAATGTGGTACCTTAATGCATGAAATTTTTTAAAAAAGTTAATTGATTCAAGTACTACTCTTGTTAAATATTTAACATGTGTCATTTATGTGTCACATATTTCATTGTTTATTCAAGGGAATGCTCTTAAATATATTTTATAAATCTTTCTTTAGGTAATAGAGTCTTTCAAAAGAATAGAAGGAAAAATTCATTGGATCCACAAATATATCAGTACTAAAGCTTAAAACTATAAGGGTGGTGTATGTATGACATGTATCTGTATGTGTGTGTAATAGATGGCCATTTTACAATGGGCTGACACTCACTTCTTTCAACTGGGCTCGCGCTCACTTCCTCCAACTGGGCTCGCGCTCAATTATTGAACCCGAGCCCAGTTGAACGCGAGCGCCGGGCTCGCGAATTTGGACACCTATGGTGTGTAACTTATCGTTACAGTGATTGAAAAAAAAAATCATACCCTCCCCCTTTCTCTTTTCCATATAGATTTTTTTTCTTTCAGTGGTTGTGTACTTAAGGATTCCAATTTTACATCAAATTGTAATTTTAAAAATTCATAATCATAAATAATATATTTAATTACGATAAAATACGTTATGAACTGAAAATAAAATGTTTTAAAACGTTCCATTAAATTTTATTTCATTTAAGCATGCGCACTTTGCCGAGAAATAGGATTCTCAATTAATAAATATATGTAAAAGGGCTGTAACATCAAATTTTCTTTCTTTGGGATTATAATAGTAAAGTTTATCATTTACAGTATTCTTTATAATTATCAAGCCGAAATAACGAATAGAAAATTTTAGCAGTGAGTCTTTTCTGCTTCGTCTTTTCTTTCTCGCGTCACATCTGTCACAGGTGGAACGAACAAATATTATTGGATAAAAATTACAGCGTCCAGATTTTCTAGGAGCTGGAAGGATGAGATAAGGAAGCGTCTTTTTTCTTGGTGACGGTGTGGTGTGGACTTGCGGTGGGATTGTCGTAAAAGAATTTGGTTTTCCGAACATGTAGTGTGCTAGCATGATTGCGTAAGTACTGATACTGCGAGTAGGGTGAACCACGCAGTGCTGATCATACTACTTTTGGAAAATAAACCGGAATTTCTTGAAAACTGTGACTAAAGAACAAGGGATGATTTCGTTGCTTAACTGTACTGGCAGAAATTTTTTGGGGTAATTGGTAAGCAGAAGTGACATTTAAATTAGAATAACCAAAATGCACATTCCCCCCCCCCCTCTAGCTTAAGATTGATTTTGGTTTGATCTCCAAATTTAAGATGGTGGAAATTAGTGTTTACGTGGTGAGTGATAACATAGCCATGCGAGGCTAAATAGGTAGTGAGTGCTGCAAGGTGTAGCATGTCGCCTGCTAAATCTATTTTCCTCCCTAGGAACCATCAGTTCCTAGGTGAGTTGTTCTTCTAACATCACAACAATATGAGATAAATAGTAAGATCGTAGTCTACACTCTTTCTCCCTTTTTTATGCCTTTTCTTTTGTCATGATCAGCAAATAATACATCATGGCTTCAAACAGTTTTAACAATAGTAATGCGCTTATTTAATCTCACCACATAACGGAAAGTTTTAATATTTTAGTTGATGATTTTTTTTTTCTTTTTTTATGTTTAGTGTATAAGTTTTGTAGTGTCTATTTGTTACAGTTCTTTTGGGAAACCCACTAGTGATTATATTTGACTTACATTAATTTTTTTTTTGTATATGACTAGCCCGCCGATATAGTCACATATTCAGCATTGATGCTATAGTGCCGGGTTATTCTCGTGTTATTAACAACTTAGAATTTGAATTTCTGTGTATTATTTTAGTCTGGTTCTTACTGTGAGTTTTCCCGCTATGCGATGTTTCTTTGCCTCGTGGGAATGGCGATAGACTGCATCATGAACAGTTAAGTGATTGTGTTGGGATATGAACTGTTGTAATTCAGTGAGGAAATCCAGGCTTTCGAAAGTTTTGATACCGGGTATTGGACATTCCTTTTCGTGGGGCAGAGTGAGATTTGAGAGTGCTTAACGTGAACATTAAAATTTTACATTTTATATCCAAAATTTTTACTTTCAATAGTAAACTATTGCATTAATGAAATTGCTTTGTTGTGCTTAGTTAGTGTAGGATTTGTCCATAGTTTGAGATGTGGCGCTGCTAGCGTCGTACCAAAAGCTTATTGGTGATAAACAGTGCCAGTTAACAGATCGCAAATATACATGATATTTAATATAATTTCGCTAAAGAATTAGTAGGTTTATTTACTATTGTGAGCATATGTTGATTAACATTGTAATTCAGTGATAGTGTTGCACGAGATGTAAACAACTGATAGAAAGAGAAAAAGGGTTTATGTGGTTTCGCAAGCCGAGATAGGCCTATTGTTTACATAGATGTTTGTAACGCTGAGGGTGTTACTGAAGTACATAAGTTGGAAATGGTATATTTAGTGAAGGTAGTAGGAATGTTAAATAAGATTATTTGAGATTAGTTTACATAGAGAAAGATCAGTTTAGGTGGACGGAACGGGAGTTTTCGTGAAGTATTCTTCTTTCATAACGTATCATATGTATACAATATCCTGGTGGTATTGTGTACATATGACAACCTATAATACAATACAAATAGTTAGTTGCGTATTAATAATATTATTATAGTATGGGATTATTGAGTCTATGGGGCTATTTCGTGAATTGGTTGGTGCTTCGTAGTACTGACGAGTACTTGAGAATATAGATATGTTGCTTTGTGATTACGAATATTATGAATATAATAGGAACCCAACATATGAATATACATTTATATATACCCAATGATGTGTATACATATAAGAGACCACTAGATCGAAATGAGTGTGTGTGTGTGTGTGTGAATGTGATCGGAGTCTCCCGGACCTTTCGTCGAAGACTATAATTTCGGAAAAGTTAATTCACATAATTGGTTTGAGTAGAAATTAGTTGTAGTTTGGTATGTAAATGAAGGCAAAGAGTTTGATGACGTCAATAAATATGGATATTTCGCAAATCTCCATAAACACGTCCGTATATTAATTAGCAATGTTATTATACCATATATTTACAATATTTCTAATAACGTGAAAAGATTTAGCAAGGAATAAGTAATACAGGTTAACACATCCTATGGATTTTTTCAATTCATTATTTTTCACTTGTTTTTTTTAATTTTATTGTTTTCTATATTCGAGTAAGTACTTTATTTTCACTTTGTTTTTGTGTGAGGGAAGTTTTCATCTCATTGTATACTTCATGCCGTTTGTCGTGGTTCCTTTGGAGCGGGGCAGCGTCGTGATGTGGGGGAATGTGTGTGTGAACTCACTGTGGAAAGTTTAGCGTTATTTCCCATCACCGATGGATTCATACTATATCTGATTGAATTTTAAGCTCTCTCTCTCTCTCTCTGTACATATATATATATATATATATATATATATATATATATATATATATATATATATATATATATATATATATATATTCTTGAACTGGAGGTTTTGAATTTTTTTCTTTCTTTCTATTGTATTCTTTTCTTTTCAACCGACTTTTGGTGGTAGCGGAGTTTGTTTGTTATATAGAGATTTCTAAAATTTCAGAGGTACACCAGCATTGGGATATATTTCCTATTCCTGAAGGTCGTCTAGCGGAGACGGAATAACTACGGTATGGCGCAGGTATTAAGGGGAACTTCCTAACAGTGGTCCTCCTTCGTATCTCTGCTTGGTCACAAACTTATAGTGGGTTTCAGGATAATATAATCGGTCTGTATTGTAAGGATTGTACGTTTTTGGTCTATGTATAATCGTTTCGGTTTAAGTCAACAAATGGTTGCACGCTTTGTGTTATCTTCGACTACCCTAATTTGTTCGGTCTCTTTCTTTACCTCTGTTCTTTTCCTTGTATCTCTGATCATCGATGACTCCAAGATATCGATTATTCAAAATTTAAGAAGCTAGCACTATTAGGAATGGGGAAAGATTAAATTTTAAGTTATGTGATTTTTTTTATCGGCTTGGAGGCATTCGATGTTCGCTGTTTTCAATTATTTTCTTTCTTTCCTCTAACTAAATTTTTGTGTCATTTTTAATACCAATTCATATACTCCTTGATATAGGTATTTTTTTTTTTTGTATTTATGATAGAGGCATCTTTAACAGATGACATTTAAGTATATATATATATATATATATATATCCTATTCATTGATATGCAACAGTCTGCATTTTATATTGATTATATATATATATTCATTTAAAGATCTTATAACTGATGTTCTAGGATTTTAGTTCAGAAATAAGTTCGTGATCTTAGAGTCGTTTTCCATATTGCTGAGAAATTATTCTCTACTAGATATGATATACCTGTATTCCGATATTCACAATGGTTCAATAGATTATATTTCTACCAGTCATTGCAGAATAGTATCATTAACATCAGCTAGGTCTAGCTAATCACAAATAAACAGGAATATTAAGCACATATGTACACAATTAACAGTATATTTTATTTTGTAAAATATCTCGATGAGTTAAATAGAACTTGTTTATTGATTAAAATTTTGGTTGGAGATTTCCTAGTTTTTTTTTTTTTTTTTATGTATTATTTTGATTTTTATGACTGATCTTTTCACGAGAATACTATTGTCCGTATATACAAACTTCCGTTATTATGAATTTAAATATTTACTATAATATCTTTGTAAATAATTTGGTATATTCTTTTGCTAGACCGGAACTGTACAGCAATATCTGTAAGTGAATGTAGTTATCCGAAATTCTGTTTCATACCGTAATACCGATGTTTAAGACTCCTGGGTATTAAATACGAAAATCTTTTGTAAATTGCATGTTATTGCACATCAATTTCGATTTTCTGTCCCGTCTTCCTTAGTCTGCGATGAGTATACTGACGACATTTTTTGGAACTGCAGTTATGTTGTAAATTTTTAACCATTATTCGAAATAAATTGATGGAAAAGATAAAATATGAACGTTTATATTCAATGTTGTAAATTCAATATTTCTGTATATGATTTCTCTGTACGGGCGAGAGTACCTCTGTGAACTATACACATTTTTCGTAAACAGTGAAGAAACCGTAGCAATCATTCTACCCCAAAATACTTCCAACAACTAAATGAAAGTTTAACTTGCATTAATTCAGTGGGTTCACCCTTATAAAACAGTGTTTCCATAATCACTTATTTGGAGCTGCCATAGTGTGAAATCACATCCGATTCATATCTTTCTAGAAGTGCAAATAGTGACAGGTTAGCACAGATATTCGGAATCAAAATAAAGTTTAGAAATTAATTACCATGTAATTTGGATAAACAGGAATAATGTACTGAGAAGATATTTAGGTTATTAATTACCATGAATTCGAATATGTCCAAATTTCAGTGAAACAGTTAACTGAAAGAAATTATTAACTTACCGAAACTGTGATTTACTAAATTTTATTCCTATATACACCGTCTTCTTCACAAACAGATAATTTGCTCAAAGATATATATTGACAAAATAGTGGAACAGTTTCTTTTATCTGTATATATATTGTTCTGAAACAATTCTGAAAAAAAAAAACAATGCTATGGAACATTTCCTTGTGAGCTAAAATTCAGAATATTTGTTTTACATTTTTTTTTAACGGTGCAATTTTGCGCAATGTTATTAAAAATTTCATGAAACTTTCTGTGAAAAATAAAGCCATAAGAAAATATTTTTTTAAACCATTGACTGTTTTGAAAATTACCTGATATTAGGAATCTTACATAAAATATTGCTGAAACTATATTACTGTTTACTTCCGTTATGAATGGAGGTATTTCCATTTTGAAAAATATTAATGAGTTTATTTTGCAAAGTTTATTATATTTTTTTCTTAAATTTGAATATTTTGAATTGTTAAGTGAAAATAAAAATTCCAACTGGAAAAATGTTTCTTTATTTCCTGTAAAGTATAGATAAATGCATCCAAGCAAATGAGGGTAGTATAGTCAAATTTTATTTATTTTATTTGTGTGTATATTTTAGGTTGATGTGGTGTGGATTTACTATGTTTCGTTCATACAGAGTATTTCGATAGTGAATGTTTTAAACTAACATTTTAGCAGCCCTCCCTCTTATATATGAAAGTAGAATCAATACCCGGCTTAGGCATACACTGAAAACAATGTCAATCGAACTTATGAAGTAATAGCTGATTATTATTATCATCTCATTTAAATACGATCTAGATATATTCATTGCTGTATAGCACAGAAGAAGAAAGAGTAATCGTTGAAACAGTGACTAGTCAAAAATAGCGAAATAATTTCATTACAGAATTGGATTGTGAATGTTTTCTTTCTAGGTTATATTTTTTTATGTGGATAAGTTTGATATATTCTCTTCTTTCTCTTTCTATTTACTTCTCTTCTTTCTTTTTTCCCTTCTTCTTTCTTTCCTAGTCTAACTGCCGTACTCATGTCATCTTATTCTAAAGACATTTCCTCTGGAATGTTTTTTTTTTTTCCTTCCTTCGGTGAAGTGGCCGCCTTATCTAACACACTGTTAATATATTTACTATGGTTTCTACGGAGACCGTTGCTATAAAGATGACATGAGAGAGGGGGTTAGAGGTGTGTGTGACTGAAACAAAATAATTCCATAGTGGGTATGGGAAACAAATTATTTACTAGATAAGAGTTAATCATCTTATCACAAAAATAAGGAAATAAATACTATTTTGTAAAACTGTATTTGACGACACTTCATCAGACAGAGTGGAGAAGAAATATAAAGAGAAGAAAAACTACAGAAAACAACAGTAACAGAATAACTTCAAGCTTGACACTTGAAACTGTATTTGACGACACTTCATCAGACAGAGTGGAGAAGAAATATAAAGAGAAGAAAAACTACAGAAAACAACAGTAACAGAATAACTTCAAGCTTGACACTATATTGATGTACGAAGTCACATGATACCTTTGCCAGATTTTTATTATTTATCATATGCATATATCTGAATGTTTGCTTGCTTATCCTCTATACAAATTCATGCCACTAGCTTGGCATACTTTTTGGTATGGCATGCTTCTAGGTAACTGTTAGGAAGAGACCATAACTATTCATATTTCTTCGTCGGGTATATGCCTTTCATATTATATAAAACATATATGTACCAATACAAAATCCTGCCTTTCCTGCAAAAATCGCAAGTATCCTGCCATTCTGATAAATCATCTCTCACTATCATTGAAAATGATATTCTATTAGCAACGTTGCGTTCCTCGGTGTAGATTTACTGAAAGAAAAGGAAACAGAAAAAATAGAGTAAAGGATGTCCCTCAGGAAAGCCGCGACCGGACAGTGAGCACAACTGTGCTGAAAAAATACAAAAAATACAGCAAATTGTTTACAATGAAAGAAGGTAATACAAATCAAATAATATAAATAACACGACTAAGTACAGTAAAAAAAGTTATGAAGGTACAATAATTACTAATAATAATGAACAATAAAAATATATAAAAAAGAAGAAAATATTGAAAAGGGGAAAAACATGTCGGTAAAACAGAACATGATGTAAAGTAATACAGTAAAAGATTATAAACATCCCGTCAATAGAAAAAGTTGGCAATGCATCAAAGAATATATATGATGACTAACATATTCATATGACAATAAAAATAATGTATTAGAAAGAAAAAGTGAATAATCAACAATAAACGATAAAAAGTGACTAAACAATTAAAAAAAAAGTGTAGTCTCCGATAAGACCTAGAGCAATTACAAACTTCTAAAATAATAAGTTGATGTACAATAGAAAGTTTAATTTGAAATAGACCTACGCTCCTAAAACATATTAATGTGTCATGTAGAGCCTTAAACTTAAACTTATATATAGAACAGTAGCAATCCAATTATAAATAGACGATTTTGAGAAAGTTAATACGAAAAGAAAAGGAGTGAAATTTCCTGTCCACTTGTAAGGGATTCTCATAAACATAAATTGGTCAATATAAAAATCTCCATATAGGATATTATGGATGAATCTGAGATCAAATAGGTAACGCCTATCACTTAAGGTTAATAAGTCCAAATCACGACAAAAATCTGATAACTTCATACTATTGAAATTTTAAAATTTTCATCGGAGCAATACAAGAAAATGACTCTGAATTGATTCCGTGCAGTTAGGTAAGTATCTTGTTCCACACGTCCAAATAATTGTACCCTCTTCTTCTTAATGAGAACGTAGACTGCATGTGTACATACAGGGTGTTTTAAAACGACATCGACAACGTTTGGGACGTGATTCCTGACACCAAGATAAGATAAAAAGTATAGACCAACCTGGGTGAACAAATGCTTCCTTTCGGAGTTATAGACTGGCAAAAACATGAAAAAAATGAAATTCAAAGGTCCATAGCTTCAAAATTATGGGATTTATCGTAGTCGGGTCAAGACTTCACTTAGAAATTAATGTGTGCGCTATCCAAAAATACATGTTTCATACTAAGGAACTCATGCAACAACTTTTATAGAGTGAGTTTGGCTACGAGTATATAATTTGAAGTACTCACCAACTACCTCTATAAAAATTGTTCCGAAGTACCCCAGGGTTCTGAAACTTGGATATGTGGATAGGGCACGTACTAGTTCCTAAGTGAATTCTTGACCTGACTACGGTAGGTCTCATAGTTTTGGAGCTATGGACCTTTGAAGTTCTTTTTTTTTTTTCGTGTTTTTGGCAGCCTATGACTTCGAAAGGAAGCATTTGTGCACCCAGATTGGTCTATACTTTTTTGTTTTATCTTAGTGTCAGGAATCACCTTCCAAATGTTGTCAGTGTTGTTTTGAAACATCCTGTATATAAAGAGAGACTTACAGGTGTTTACATTGTTAAAATTTCTACATATCCATTTCACAGTGTTAATGAAACAAAACTGACCTAAGCACCTAAGCACCAAATATTAACGATGCTGTGTAACGATTTCGACAATGTAATATTCGGCTTCATCAGACATTATGAAACATAACGCGTTTTATCGCTTCATCAGACACAAATATAATGTGTCTGACGAAGGCGATGTTACATTCCCGAAACCGTTATACAAGTATTATTAATATATGTTTGGTATTTTGGTTAATTTGGTTTTGCTAATACTATGGAATAATTCCAAAGCTAAACTGAACAAGATAGAAATACCCATTTCATAAGTGTTATGTTTTCTTAGCTTTCGTTGTTGTAAGCTGCAAGTGTTTTGGGGACAATAATTTATTATCCAAGATGATTGTAAGATTGTTCACACTATTGTGAAATTTAATTTCTTGTGGACTTCTTTTAAAGTTAAACAAAGAGAGATTAGTTTTTCTAGAAAATATTTTCTTTTGTATTTTTTACAAAATTTAAAGAAAAAGTTTTTTATGTACCAATGTGCAATTGTATTAATATTCTGCAAAATTTGATAATGATGAGTACAAAAAATAGAATTAAAAAATTCTTTATATTATCGGCATACAGTAAATATTTAACATGTTTTTCTCAGATATGTCACTTATGTACAACAGAAACTACAAGGGGACCAAATTGGAGCCTTAAGGTATTCCAGATATTAAAAGTGAACCAATTAATAATACAAACAGATAGATCAAATTTAACCAATTTCTTCAACAGCAAGTGATGAGGCAGCTTAATAAAGGGTTTAGTAAACTCGAGGTAAATTGCATTTGTTTGACCACTTGTGCTGCACGAATAAACTACAGGTAATATATTGTTCATTAAACTGGGTAAATCATAAAGCCGTGTTAGTTAATATCAATTTTAACATGTATCTGATTATACGAATATTTATAAAATATTTTTTTGAAAATCTTTGGATTGACATTAATAAGAGATATTGGTCTAAATTCTTAACAGAATTACCTTTAGTTTTAAGAATCAGAGTAATAGCAACAGTCTTCCTGATGTCTGGATAAATACTAGCATTGAGACTTCAATTGAACAAAGAGGTCAATACAGGAGTAAAAATATCAGCTATTCCCTTTATAATAAATGCCTGAATACCATCAATACCATACTATTTAGTGTTTCAATTGATTCTAATATCTGTAGAGTCGAAATCACAGGTGTCTTCATAGTACAAAATTTGTTAGGTAATGGAAGAACTTTCGGCGAAAAAGTCAGCTAATAATTTATCATTTATAATTAAGTTATCCTTTTATTCCTGATGACTGATCAAAATTAAGACATCTCCAAAATCTGTGACGAGGACTGCTCAAGTATTTTTCAACTCTTCTATAATAAATGCGTTGGTCTTCTTTCATTTGTAATTTAACAGCTGTGAAAAAAGTGTAAAGTATTTTTTTTTATATTATGAACAGAAATCTTCACTTTTAATTTTTTTAAATAATTTTTTAGACTATCATAAGGAACACTTAGATTTTCTAGGTCTTGACATGGAATATAATTCTTCATAGTTCATATTAAGGTTCCTAATTTACGGACGACTACATTAATATCATTACCCAATAAAATATTACCCCAATAGATTTTAAGAAGCTGAGAATACAGGGAATAACAATCTCCTTCAGCGAATTTTAAGCGTTCAGGAACTTCATACAATTTATAACCCTCACAAGGTAAAAGCTCAATTTCAGTAGAATGATGATATACAGTGGCGTATTTAGGGGGAGGGCTTCCGGGCTTAAGCCCCCCCCCCCGAAATCTTACTTACTATAGTAAAATATATGAAATATCTTGCAGAATTTTCACATTTTCAGGCAAAGACCCCCCCGAAAGTTAGCAAAGCCCTCCCCGAAACAAAATCGTAAATACGCCACTGATTATATATATCAAGATACTATGTATTCACAATTTTTGTTTAAAAGAATATTAGCATTAGATATTACCCAGTCTAAATTAGAAACTGATGAATCCACTCTTAAATCTGTATTATCCAGAAAGTTTAAGAGAGTTTAAAATTTGATTTTGAACTCGTAATACAAGAAGTAGCTCATTTTTGATACAATCAAGTTTAGAAATATTAAAATCTCCAATTATCAACATATTATTATTGAGAAAATTCAACTTACAAACAATTTAATCAAGATAACTCTCAAAATCTAGAGAAGAAAAACTTGGATGAAGGTAAACTTACGATATCAACAACGGCCAGCAAAGAGCCACCGCCGCTGTTAAACATTGCATCACAATATTGCCTATCTGTCCTAAAACTTACGTAAGCATAAGGAAAACAACTATAACCGTTGTGAATATCTGACAAAAGTTTCAGCAACTGCTATTACATAATTACAATATGCAACAGAAGAATTTTGATACCATATCCTAATACTGGTCATGCTCAATATGAGAATCAATAGTAGCAGAAACTTCCTCATGATTGTCTATTAAAAAAAAAAGTCATATTAAAATAGCACTATGCCACACTGTAGAATTATTCACTGTGGAAAAATCAGTTTCGTTCATCTCAACATGAAATGATGAATAAGAGTTATATTTGGTTTTTAGTTTAATACACACCACACCCACAATGATTTATTGTTTAGCAATGTCTTCAACCATATCAGACGTAACTTACAGACTAAACCAAGTTACAAATAAGGCTTTTGTCCCCGATCTTAATATTAACTCAGAAATACTAACACCACAACTAACAGCAAGTTCTCTTTATTCTTTCTTAGAACTGGAATCTGTAAACTACTTTTTTTTTTTTTTTTTTTTTTTTTTTTTTTTTTTTTTTTTTTTTTTTGTAAAGTACCTGAGACCAAGGCTCAGAATTCTGGTTCAAAGATGCATTATCAATAGGCTCATTATTACCAATCCAACGAGGGTACTGTTCCTGATCATTGATATCAGACACAGTTTCAACATCAGCTTCAGGAGCAGAATTTAAAATTACACTACTTCAATTGGATATATTTTCTCCAACTATCAATTATCTCAGTTTTCATAAATAACTATTCAGCCCACACACTTTGATGTTCTTGTAGTAATACGCGACCAAATCTATTGAAGCAGTCCTATATTAATTTAGAGACAGACTCCGAATCAATAGTTAACTGGTTATTATTACGACTTGATTGGTTAACCTTTCTTTGTTTATTTTTTGGCTATCAGGTGGATTGCCAACAATTGGATTACTAAGAACTCCTAAAGTATAGAAGTCAATAATATTCGACTTAATTACACAAATATCATATTTATAGTTCACTAAATTGAGAAGCGTTTACAGCTTTACTCCATTGTTCTAGACATATAAGGTGGCTTTTATATAAATAAATAATGCATTTTATAGTTTTTTTTCTCTATCAACTGGCTGTTTACTTTGGGACAACGAAATAATTTGGTCAATCGCAGGAGGACAATTGCAGTCATCTAACAGCGATATGAGTAATTTCTACTATCTTTGTTTCAATAATAGAAAATGGGATATGTATAGCTACGGGTAAAGTCAGCTTTACCCATTAAAATATTAACTAAATAATTTCATTAACGAACTCGGCCGAGCTAATTGCTCTGGAAACATACGAAGGCGGGCTGATAAGTTCTCGGCCCGACCCAGAAGGACTTGAGTTGCAGGCATGAAAGTGTGAGGCTATCCAACATAGTCTCGTCGAAGGTCAACACATTTGGCACTTCGATGCTGCAATTTCTCCAACCCCTCCAAAAAAAAAATCTCAAGGTCTGGAAAAAACTGTTCCACAGCTGTTATCGCCTCCTCATCACTGTGAAATTTCTGTCCTTTCAGTGCTATTTTGAGTTTTGGAAACAGATACTGTTGTACTTATAGTGTAACTGTACCAAAATTTTGCTTAAAATATTTTTCGTATAGACGCAAATTCTGCGTTAGTGCATTATGTGACGTTCATCTGAATTTGTACACTTTGTGTGGCATATGTTTCTCATTGATCGTGCTGCCGCCTGGTGGTGCTAAAAGACAGGGTAGAAGAAGAGGAAAAGGAAAGAAATGAGAGGCAATAGTTAGTTTTTCGATGTAAGTGTGTGTGTGTAAAGAATGACTCGACAAAAATTCTAGAACAAAGTCGAGCCTAGAACCCAATATACTTTGAAAATATATAGATATTAATATACTTTTTAAAGAAACATCGATATTCGCAAAACTGTGTAAACAATCAGTAAAAATAGTGTTGTTGATATGGATGTTTTGATGTTTTTTACGTAAGTCGTTGTCAAAGTAAATCAGCCCCAAGTAATATTTTATAACGATTGGAGGGGGGCTGAGCGAGATTACGAGTAAAAAAAAAAAGGACTTGGCAAGGTGCACTCGAAGGTAATGGACTCATGATTACCGACTAAAGTGAAAATGTCCGAATAACATATTTTCTCCAACAGTAGCTGCAACATAATGCTGTTATTACGTCAGCCAGGAAAGACTGTTTCATAAACTCTTAAAGTTGGAAGAAAGGACAATTTCTACAAGAAGATTATTTCGGATTCGTAGTGTGTATACTAAAATGTGATCACAATAACAGGCGCCACGACGAAATAAAACTGTTCTTGTGAACGATTTCAAAACGTATCTACGAACTTGCTACGTTATTGGGGCAATGTATCCAAAATACTCAATATGTTACAGGTATGTTTAACTATTGAATAAAGGCACTCTAATGTTTAGATTTGTTTGTTTTCTCTTTTTCTAGATCGCATGACGAAGTAAGAATATGGTTGTTACGTCACTTGTAAGCAATCTATGAAAGTGGGTGATGTTCTCATCTATTTTTCATAATACGCCTTAGGTCTTCGCCCAGGTGATTCCGTCCGAATCTGGACCATTACGGTGAGGTGTGTCGCGCCTTCCTTAAACGATTGTCGTGGGGACGAACTTTCTGAACCCACAAATAAAATAGTGCAAAGCTATATTATTTGAGGGCGAAGAGTAGAAAGTTCTCTGCGGTGGCCGGTTGAGGATGGTGTGTACCGGGCAGCGCTATGCTGTACCGTAATAATAGGAGGCACTAATGATGTGTCAAAAAATGAGTCTGAAGATGCTGTCCGTGTTTTAAAGACTACACTCAGCACTCTTAGTCATACAAATGTAATAGTAGTTAATCTACCACACCGGCATGATCTATCGAAGAGTTCTTGTGTTAACTCAGAAGTACATAAAACAAATAGCATCATTAGTAAAGTTTGTAGTCGATTTAAAAATGTACAGTTATTAGATGTAAGTAGTCTTCCACGAGAATTTCACACCCATCATGGTTTACATTTGAATAATCTAGGAAAGCGTCATGTAAGCTATGTGAAAATTTAAATAATATGATTAAGGCTCAGAACAGGAACAGGGATCCCATTCCTCTTACTTTCCCCCGTACAGGTTTTAGTAATGATAATACAGTATCGTTTGCAGCCGGACAAAATAACGTAAAAAATGTAACTTTTTTAGCACACCAGATGAAAAATCCGAACCCAAGATAGCTAATACAATAAGTATTTTTCATCACAATGTACAAGGGATCCAGAATAAACTCGAATACTTTGATGTACTTTTAGATTTGAAAGAATGTAAGGTTATTTGTCTTGGTGAACATTGGCTAAATGATACACTTATTAAGGAGGTCAATTTTGAAAACTTTAATCTTATTACAGTAAAACCTGCTTTCAACGGACCCTTTATTAAACGGAAAACTGTCTTAAACGGAAATATTTCACGGTCCCATGAATTTTGGAGTGCAAAACGTGTAAAAGTCCCTTCATTAAGCGGAAACTGTGTTATGCGGACAACGGAAAGCAAAATAAAAATTTAACGGAAAATTCAGAGTTCCAGACTACAGCGTTTAGAAAATATTTTGACATTCTGTGAGACGGTAAATAGATACATTACATGTCTGCGATAAATTGTTCTTTCTTTTGTTAAATTTTTCTGGGCATTGTTGACCTTTCCCAAGCACTACTCATATTCACCCCCACAATTTGTCCGTAGTCCCCTCACCATAATCAAGAATGAAACGGAAAGTCGGAAGGAGAAGACGTGGTGGAAGAAGAAGAGGAATACGGTACCGAGTTCGAATAAAGATGTATCAAGATGATCTCAGAAGTTTAAAGAAACTGCAACAATTTGCCTTACGGAAAAATGACTCTGATTTACTCAGTGTAGTTTCTCAGGCTAAAGTGTGTACGGAAAGTAGAACAGCTAAGCAGCAATGTATACAGAAAACTCTGCTTGACTACTGCAAAAATAAAGAAAGCATGTGCATAGCATATTTTGTATTAATTTTAAACTTTTTGTGTATTAATTCGTAGAAAAAAGAAGCATTGTAATTGAAAAAGGTACGTACAACGTACGTACAATATTTTCTCAGTATGTCCGTTACAAGCATGTATTAAAAAAAAAAAAGACAGCGTCTACCTCCATTAAGCGGAAACCTGACTTTAACGGAAATTTCTGCGAGTCCCGCTCGATTCCGCTAAAGACAGGTTTCACTGTACTAAATTCTCTCGTGTTTCACACGAACATGGAGGTGTATGCATCTTTGTTCACAATAGTCTAAAAGCTTCTGAAATAGATATTACAAAATTCACCTGTGAATTTGACTTTGAAGCTGTAGCCATTAAATTACCAAGTGTTAACATTTGTATTATATGCATTTATAGGTCGCCATCCGGCATATTTACTGTTTTCTTAAAGAAACTCGAAAGTCTTTTGGACTTCATACGAAAAGACTGTGAAAAAATGATCATCTGTGGTGATATTAATGTAAATTGGATAGTGGAAGCAAAAAAGAAATCCGATCTACGAGATTTGCTGAATGTGTACAATCTCCAAGCGCTAGTGGATGCACCGACACGTCAAAATAAAAGTGCGCTAGATCAGTTCATCATTAGTAAAAACCAATTTGCCTATAACATTGAAGTATTTGATCCCGGTTTCTCTGATCATGATGCGATTATTTTAAAAATCACTTTAAACAATACCACTGTTCTTAAGTCTAAAGTATACACAGTTACAAAGAGAATTTTCTCCAGTCATAGTATGGAATATCTAAATTTCTTGCTTTCTCACGAGTCTTGGAATGGCATATATAATACGTCTAACACTGAATTAACTACTTTGAATACTTCTTTGAAACTTTCTTACATTACTTCAATATGGCGTTTCCAAAAGTTACTCGTAAAATCCGAACGTCGTCCACTAAATTGTGGTTAACTAAAGCCATTAAAATTTCTAAAAGTAACCTATTTAGATATAATAGATTACTCAAAATAAATACATCACTTCCTCACAGGTTTCGAAATTATATTTTTAAGTACAGGAAAATATACAGAAGAGTAATTAAAACAGCTAAATTACTATCAAATAGCTCCACAATACTTAATTCTACTAATAAAGCTAAAACTATGTGGAAAATCTTAAATGGTGGAACAAACAACAAAAAGAGCGACTTTGAGTATGTTTAAGTTGGGACGAAATTATTAAAGAACCTAAGCGGATTGCAGATGTCTTCAATGATCATTTTCTAGATAGTGTACCATTACCTGACCCCATACAAGCGAGTTATGACGACTCGATGAAATTTCCAATGCATTCACATACGATTTTTTTAATTCCAGCAACAGTAGAGGAGTTATGGAAAATATTGAGTAGGATGTCTAATTCGGGATCTTCGGGTTTTGATGAAGTTCCAGTGACTGTTATTAAATTTTGTTTTCCTTTCATTGTAAATCATCTCTGTTATTTAGTAAACCTATCTCTTGAGAAAGGATATTTTCCATCAGTGTTAAAAGTGGCAAAAGTAATTTCTCTCCATAAAAAGGGGAGTATGCATGATGTAAGAAATTATCGCCCAGTATCCATTCTTTCCACGTTTTCAAAAATTTTTGAATATGTGATGAAGTCACGACTCTGTAATTTTTTGAAGTCATGTAACTTACTATTACCATCACAACATTCTTTCAAAATAAGAAAAGTATTGAAACAGCCTTGTTTGATTTCTTGTCCAATATAGCTCTTGAATTGAAAAACAGTAAATATGTTGTTGGCCTATTCATCGACTTATCCAAAGCTTTTAAGCAAGTTGTATGCTTATGGTATTAGAGGAGTAGCTCACAGCTGGTTTTTCTCTTATTTATCCAGTAGGCAACAAGCAGTACAAATATCAAAATTAGCTGCAAATGGGTTTCAAACAACTTGTTCGTCTTTCTCAACAGTAATCAGAGGTGTTCCTCAAGGTTCCATTTTGGGTCCTATTCTCTTCCTGATATATATAAATGACTTGCTAGAATTTATGCATCCAGTAAAATGTATTCTATATGCTGATTACATCAGTATGATAATATCAGGAAAATCAATAGAAGTTGATACGGAGAAATTAGTAAAATGGTTAACAGCGAATCGATTAATTATAAATCATGATAAATCGATCCTCTTACATTTTCATTTCCCAGGAAAACCGCGTATATCACCTAGAATAAAAATATCTTCTAACTTACTCCAATATTCTCGCATAACAAAGCTTTTAGGTGTAATCATAAGTGATGATCTTTCATGGTCTGCTCATATCTCCACTTTAAACAAGAAACTAAGTAGCGTGTGTTTTGTCTTATACAAACTTCAAGGTACTGTGTCGAGAGAAGCACTTCTTAGCTTTTACTATGCCAAGTTTAATTCATTAATTAACTTCGGCATAATACACTGGGGATCTGCTGAAAATAGTTTAAGCACTTTTCGATTGCAAAAGAAAGCGATTAGAATAATTTTTGGATTACCCACAAAATCAACATGTAAAAAGGTTTTCATAGAAGCAAAAATTTTAACACTCCCCAGCTTATATATCTATAAATCTATTCTTTTTACTGTAAAAAACAAGCATCTTTTTATCTTTAACAAAAATGTTCATAGCCATAATACAAGACAAGGTAGTGACATATTTGTGATGCATCAAAAATATGCTAATATAAGCAAAACCGTGTACATGAATTGTGTCAGATTGTATAATAAACTTCCTCTGTACTTGAAAAATATGACCAATGTTTCCATTCTTGGTAAGACTTTATATAATCTATTCACTGAAAAGTGCTATTATACAATTAAAGAATATTTAAATGACTCATTAACTGAAGAGTTGGTTACATACTTACCCGTGAGTACATGCCTGGTGTGGTACAAACAATTACCTAATTAGATGTAAATTATCATGTTTTTATACTTAATATATCCTATTATGTGGTTTTGGAAATATGCATGATGTACACCTCTGGTACTTGACAATATTGTATGTTTTTTTTTTCTTTCTTTTCTTTCTGACAACTGTAACGCTTACATGAGAATTTCTCATGCTTTGTAAGCTAATGAAGCAGGCAAATAAATGAAATGAAATTTAGATACAATAAAACACTTATGCGATAAAATAAAACCCAATAGCTAAATACATTACATCAACAGTTACTCTGTACTTATAATAAGAACAATGTTACTGATGGATGTCAAAATAGCCCTGATGACATTCCCGGACCTTCATGAATGCAAAATGGAACCAGCGAAAGTAGCCCACAACAACCAGATCAAAGTTCTTTAGTGCGTTTGCACACAGCAACGATAATATCGGTGGAACCACCGATAATGTCGGCGGTAAAATCGACTTCAATGTATTCAAATCGTAGCTTGCACACGCCACCGATATTATCGGCCGATCCTCCGACACGCAGATGCTGTCGGCCAAGCCCCCGATACTGTCAGCGGTACTGCCGACACTGATTTTGTCGGGGGCAATGTTTTCTTATGATTGGATGCACACGCCACCGATAATGTCGGCCGGCCAGCGGGTTAGATGAAGAGAGTGAGTGACAAGGCGCTGTGTATTTTTGTTTCGTTTCTTGTCTCTGGAATTTTGTTTTTTCCATTTTTCCTATTACAATTGTATATTATTATTATTATTATTATTATCTTGTCCTATAAACAACTTCGGAACAGCTTATTATTTTTTTACTGTCTCTGTTTTTGAGTAGCTAATTCCCTTTATTAAATAAATATAAAATGTGGGAAGTCTGAAGAGTACTGGTTTCCCTCTAAGTAGCTATTACCAAATAGAATATAGGAAATTTAGATAACCAATTTCTTGATTATTTTCCACTCTTTTTTTATTTTTGTTCTTTCTCTCTTACACACACACACACACACTCTTTGATGGTATATTTTTTAATCTATTAATGCTTTTAAATTTTAATACATTCTGGAAATGAATTTAAGCGTAATTTTCAAAGTGTGAACACTGTGAACATAAGCATATGGAAAAAATCCTGATTATTATTACTTTCTTTTATTTTCATCAGAATTGTGTGCAAATCGCTTTTCCCGGTTCCACTCAATAAGCAATGATTGAATAGAATATTTGTTGACAAGTCAAAGTAGAATTATTATTATTTTGAAACGAAACCATCACAATCAAACACTCTTTCCAAAGCTCCAAGGACAAGTTACTCACTTGGCATTTTCTTGATTGTGATCTCAACAATAGGGATGTGACTTCATGCTTCACTTGTTGCAGATTTTTTCTCTCATTTCCAAAACTATCCCAAATCCCCCCCTTTTAAAAATAATTTGTGGAATGGCAACTGAAAACAAAAACCAAAGCTATGTATCCAAGTTTTCCCTCTCCTCTTTGTAACGGGATCGACCCCCTGATAGAGTTCTACAGTTTAGCTACAGTGGCTGGATGAAAAGGTTGTGTATTATTGCATTCTTACTTTTCTAGTTTTCCTTAGATTTTTAGAGATGGCAGGAATTTTTCTATTCGATATTTTAACCCTTATTGAACTTGTGGAATGTAGACCTTGCATATGGGATAAGATAATAGACTCTTTCAAGGACAGAATTGAAAAGCAAAAAGCATGGCGAAAAGTTTATGCAAGACTTGCCCATATTATATATATAGCGATGTTCAAACTATTTCTGTAGTCGAGAAACAATGCTGTGGAGAATCAGGGGAGCAGAGTTGTCTTAACATTGGGAGGCGGACAGATTTGAGGCTTATTCTGAGTGGACATTAATTTCATCTCACTTTCCTTTCTGGCGATCGGACACAATCAAATTTCTCTCCCAAAAACACATTTCAAATTGGATTATTGGGGGGGACGATCTCCCCAGTTCCAAGATTGAAGGGGACATGTCCCCTTCATCCCCCCGGGATTTGCGCCAGTGTATGTATGGAGCAATATAAACCAGAATTATTAATTCGAATCTTATCATTTAATCTACTATGACATTAATGTTAATTGCATGGAAAACAAAATAATATACATGCAATATGTAACAGTGTTCCAACAAAAATTAAAACTAATATAGTTTGCAATGTACAGCAGCATCAATTCTCATCGAAACGAAAATAATATGTTTACAGCACCTATTTAAAACGGCACTGTTAAATCTAAACATGTTTAGACATAGGGCTATTTTTTCTATGTTTTGTACCGTCCTCTACACCTTTTCAGAACAGTTTTTGTAGTCCTTGTTTTAAACAATAATATTCCCAATTTTTATTTTTTTTTTCATATATGGAGAAGTTTTTTTTTGTGTGTGTGTGTGTCGCTTACTTCGCTCATCACTGGCAACGATATTGTCGGGGCTTCCACCGATATTGTCGGCGACGTGTGCAAAGTACGCCGACTCCGACACCGATATTATCGGGGCTCCCACCGATATTATCGTTGCCGTGTGCAAACGCACTTAGAGTTACGCGACTTAGATATCCAGTAAGTATACAGCTAGGAGGAAGTGATGTCTACATTCGATTATGAATCACTTTCGTCGTCAGTCGTCAGTTCTACGTTCAATGCGACATATTCCTCCTGTTAATCCTTCAGATGTTGCCAATGTGCTGGGCACAGTAGATACTCTAACATTAGCTGACGCGGCTTGAGCTGTTGCGGCCATTCAAGATGGATTAGATAGTCCATCAGCTGTTATATCGACTATTGGGATGCTTGTGCTGTGAAGCGTCATTAATTTAGTGGAAGCGGAGGAACCAACAGGTGATACGACTGATTACAGCCTCCTGATCTATGTCGGAATGGACATAGTAAAATCTCAAGGTGAGAAGAATTAACTTCTGACCTTCAGACCAGCTGGATATGTATTTGCCCAGCGATAAGAGTGCTTTTCTTAGAGGACGGCTACTGCTCTGAAAACAGATCTACTTCAATAGTTTACTTGTAAATAGAGTACCAAAGGTAAAAGAAGCAGATGATTCATGCCTCGTACACGAAAGATTTCAATTGTTGTTTTACTAACTACGTAACATTTCAGAAAGGAAAAATCGTCATTCCATCCTACAGTATTGTGTGACTAATGAATTTCAGTAATGAGAAGCAGTACCGTATTCCGAATTTCATCAAGGGATGACTGCAATACTCAACTTTATTTCGTTTATGATCACGTGCGAATTTTGTGTATATTGCTTAACATGTAAATTGTTTATATTTCAACAATACTTTTCAACTAGAATTCTGTATATTCAATCTCATTCAATAAAATCTGGCTACTAACTTCTTTTGAAAACCATGTATTCTTTTCCGTTGCTGTAACTCCTTTTCTTTCTCTCTTTTTCAAATAAGTATTATTTACTCAATAGAGGTCCTTATTTCAGGCTAAAATATTAAAGTAAAGTGTAATCTTTAAAGAAAAACAAATCATAGAAATTCAAAATTGAAAATCAAAAATTGAGCACAACATAATTCTCTATTGACATTTAATGGATATACAAGGGGAGAAAAACTTTGACAAATTATTTAAACATGGACCAGACATAAAATCGTCACACGACATTAACTCCGATTAAACTATACTAGATTAAAGCAAAAGATATTTACTTCTATTAGTGTGACAAAAGAGTGGAACATTAGGTCACATTATATTTAACTGTGAACTTAAGATAAAAAAGGAATTACTAGATAAAATATATAAATAAATGGGATACAACCCATTTACAACAGCAGATGTTAGCAACAAATAATTGGAGTCTAATGAAAACGTAACATAATATATTCAATTGAATAACTAGTTTTTATCCACCAAATAGAATACAACTAATTTAAAAAAAATATCTACAAAATAAAGTATTATTTCTCAAATATAGGCTAATCCAATGAAGAAAAGATATAAAGAACACACAAAACCTGAATAAGAAACATATGAGCCGCTTGGATACTAAGTGGCCTAAATCCAAAATTAAAATTTTTCAGAAAAGAAATTTGAAGTTCAAGACAATGAAAAATTTATATTTTTATGTTGGCAACCAAAACCATAATTATGTAGTTTATGGTCTACTAACTTGCTGAAACTTTCCTAGGTATGGAAGTGAGTGATGATATTAGTGCTTTTTTTTTTTTTACTTATTCCACTTAACATTCAAGCTGTCCATATATATAACTACAATTCTAACATAAATGAGTAATTTAAAACAACAAAAATTGTTCCTTTTCCCATCAAAGCACAAAAATAATAGAAAAAAAGAACCAAATAAAGGGCATAGGCAACATGCACAATGTCCCTGCTTGGTAACGGCATCTATGAACTAGGTCGAAAGAAAGAGAAAGAGAGGAGAAATGATGTTGATGAGAAATTGGACAAGTAATGCCCCCCCCCACTTTTTTGAAGTGACCCATTGATGTATATAGTTTCATTTGGAAATGTAAAGTTGTTCTATATATATTACTGGTTCATAAAAAAGAATGATGCCATATATTTGCCGCTGCGTGAGTACGTATTGGTTAATTCTCTTACCGTTGTGTTAAGAAAGCTACAGGAATTGGGTTTTAATTGCCACTGAAAATGGTCCAAACTTTAACGTATTACAGCACAATGATTCCAGCGTACTTCATTTCTTCTTACAATGTTAGTCAGCCGCTTTGAAACTAATTCAGATAACACTTTGGAAAAAAACACTTTCACAAGTTATTCTTTAATTTCATAAATATTGACTAAAATATTTTTTCTTTTTTGTAATAGCAAGGAATATTGATTAAAAACAAGAGCAATAGGAAAGAATTACTACCTTTTTCATTGTTTTACAGTGTAATATACGAGTGAAGTGGTGTGTTCAGGGGTGTACGAGGGTATATACAATTAAATTTACTGAATTCAACATAATCCTAGGTTTCAGGATTATTTTGTATAACTGGAGTGTGGATTGATTCTAAGTATTGTTGAGTTTAGATGTATTCCAAGAAAGTGAAAATTGCACCTAATGGCAACGAAAATATTTCGGGAAGCTTACTGTCTTTCTAGAGTAATAACATACATTTAATACCTTGTGTGTAATTAAAAATATAAGTTGTTCATTAATCCCTAATTCATTAAAGTTTCTATGTAACTTTTGCAAAACAAGCCTCATTATTCATTACTGAGTAATACAGGGTTAGCCTAAAAGAAATAGGCAACCTTAGTGGTCCCCCGAATGAAGAGTTTTAATTACATTGTAACGTAACTTACGTGAGTTGTAGGGTACATCTGGAAGTGGTTGTGATACAACTACAGATGTTCTATGTGTAACCCTTTGGTTACACGAGAAACATCTAGTCTGTAGTCCAATTCTTCCCAAACAGGCATCAAAGTCTGACTGTCCACCAATGCAACAGCATCTCTGATTCGTTCTTTCAGTTCCGTTAGATTGAGGGATGTGACATGTTGTCACAATAAAATTTAGTTTTTCTTTTTAAAAAAGTAGAGAAGAAAAATGTAAAGGAAAAGTTCCGTAAGTCATTGTAAATCGAATGGTGAGTTGCAATTGTTTCGCATTTCCGATAATAGATGGCAGTGTTCTTCACTCAAGGTTCGTTGCGCGAACCTGTTTCCCTCCCCTCCTTTTTCACCTTGTTGTGTGTGTAGCGGAAACTGCCGTGTCATTCACGGAAGGATTATTAATTGGGTTAACATCGCTAGCTGATTCTGGGATTACTCGTACTAGTTGATTTCGCCCGTTGATAGCTGTATCTACGTTCTTCGTTTTCTTTAGCATTGAAGTTTGTAGTTTGAAGCTTTCGTACAAAGTTGTGCATTGAAAGTTTTGTGTTAAAATGGAGTGATGATAAAGAGCAAATGTAGTATGATTCTAGTGTCTTTTTGGAGTAAAAACCAAGCTATTGAATTGGCGTGGAGTACAAAATGTTGCCTTTGTCATACAAAAGGATTCTTGACTGAGTAGTGTCATTAGGAAAATGGAGTTTTTTTTACTAGCTTTTGCTAACAACTCCTTTTGTGTTTAAAAGAATGAGTTAGAGAAAAATTAAGCTAAATCCTTTTTGTTCTCTTGAACCAAAATTGACTTAAAAAACTAAAAATAGAAAAATTTAAAGTAGCTATTAATTATAAATTTAAAGTTGGTCTAAAGGGAAACTAAAAATTAACGTCAAAGATTCCTTATTAATTTTCATAAATTTCTTAAATTTCATTAAATAGAGAATTTAAGGGGTTTTAAGAAGTATTTGAGGTTTGGGTATAAAATTTTCGTGAATCTATAAAAACTAGTTATAGTTATTTTATTGGTTTAAAGGGTATCACTACTAAAATTTAGGGACATTAAACCACGTTTCTGAGTAGTGGCAAATTCTGAAAGGATCTTTAAAATACGGCTAAGATATTGTAAATTCGGGACGTTAATCTTTTGTAGATAAAACCTATTACTATTCAAAGTATTTTAACGCAATTAAATGCCATGATTTAGAGATTCTAAAAACCGACATAAGGGTGAGACGTTAAATTGAAAATTTGTGTGGGTTGTAAAATAATTATTAAATCAATGTTTAATCTTTAACAATCTCATTAACTGGGATTAAAACTTATAACTGAGTGAGTGGCTTATAAAATTTTTAAAGGGATTAAGTAAAAAAATTAGAGAAAACGTTTTCTTAAACAGTAAATTTGGATAAAATAAAAAATCCTAAAATTTGGAGTGAATGAGATTATTGGTCAGTCAAGTAATTCCTTCATGGCTAGAGTCTTCAGATATTGAAGTAAGTGTCTACTGCAAAATTGGTGAGTATCCAAATTTTCTATATTTTGTAGTTTTGGTTGAATTATGTTCACTGCACGTATGAGTGAGAAATTAAACCCTAATTAAATAAAGGTTCGAATAAAAAAAAATATCTACACTTAAGTTTTATTCCTCTTCGAAGTAATTAAATTTCTGGAGTTATTCCTTTTGAACCTTATATACAGAATTTTGTTTGATATTGCGAAACAATTAGTAACGAGCTATTTGATCCTTTTCTTTTAACGGAACTCTTTCTCCTTGAGATTTATCAATTTAGTAGGAAAAATAGTAAAGTAGTATGCCTACCCTCTTACGTATTTGTTAATAAAGTTTTTGTGAAATTAAAAGTTCTGGAATTTATACAAATTGTTTTGATTTACAATTTAAAGGCATTTCTATTACCTAATATTATAACCAATGTGGTGCAGTGCACATTATGGTGAGATTGGAGTGTGAGAGTGGCATAATATGTATGATTTGTTTTGCAGGATAAATTCTTCATAAATATTTATATAAGATCTTGTGACTTGAATGAATCATAATCTACTTTTCAATTTGCGGTCAAGCCCACAAGTTGCGAGGAGAATAGTTACTATTAAGTTTTACACGTTAATTGGTCATCGTTGGCGTGATTATACTTTAATAGAACCGGTGAATCCTCAACATATGCGACAATAAAGATAATCCTTCCGTGAATCACACACAAATAGCTATGGGTCTTACGAATTGGTATGAGTGACTCGAGTAGCCGTAAATTTAAAATAATAGTATTAAGTAGGCTGAGGATTGTTCAATGAATAGAATTTTGTTCAAATAAAAATTTAGGATTGTAATAAATTAATAAATTTTGAATTGTTCTTTTAATTAGATTGAAATTGATCAAAAAAAATTTAATGGCCTTTTTTGGAATGGCTGTATTGAGTACTGTATGAATGTTCAATTTAGAGATAATTATTTTAAATTAAATGTGTGTATTTATTAGGTCGGGTTATAGCTGCGAAAACCTTTTCGGAAACTGTTCAGCAAAATTAGTAAATTGAGTTGTGGGTTAAAAAACTATAAACACTAATTGATTAAGAATTTAGAATTATTTGTAACTCTGGTTATACGCTACGTTATAGTTGAATGGGTTTGAATTTGGTGAATAAAAATTTTTTGATTAAAAATTTCAATAATGAGGTCATTAGTCAACAGTGTGATCCAATTAAGGTGGACTTAGCCAATGGAAAGCAACTTGAAAGTAATCAAGTGGTCACCCTTCAGGTTGAAATTGCTGGTATAAGAAATACAGTCTCATTTATAGTGGTGGAAACGCTCCCTTGCGATATTTTATTGGGTGTTCCCTATTTAACTGTGGTTAACGCTCTTATTGACATGAGTGAGGAAAAATTAATTTTTAAAAACTCTGGAAGATCAGTTCGTCTTTGTTGGATGGATGATGGTGAGGTTCGAGAAAATGTTGCTTCATCGCACAAGTTTGTGTCATCGTCAAATTTGGTTTGTGTTTATCTTAGAGGAAGATCATCACCATCTGGATTGAATACTCAAATTAGGAGTGTTTTACCTAATCAATTAGGTGGAAATTTTTCGGTTACACCTGAAATTTTTCAAGCTCGTGAATGTATGGTGGACATTGGATTGAGTACTAGTAATGAGGAGGTGCATCATCAAGGAGGAACTTTGCCTAATCAGATTACGGTGGTCGAAGGAGTTAACAAGAAGAGTGTTGCATCACAGACTGTGAACAATTTAATATCGTGTGGTACATCGAATAGTGATTTGAATGAGAAGGTGGAGTGGACTGATAGTTTCGAGGAGGAGTTCGAACTTCGATTTAATCGTCTCACCGGACAATTACGTGGTGATGTGGTGGCAAAGGTTGAAACACCTAATGATCAAAAGGAGGAATCACCGTTGATGAATGAAGTTGAAAATTTAAATGAATCTGATTGGATTGATACTGACATTAGGGATTTTATAAATGAAGTAAAGTCAGAATATTCTGATATCATCAGTAAAAAAATTGGTTGTCTTAAAAATTTTAAATGTAAGTTATATTTAAGAGAAAACAAATTTATTAGGGAAAATCCATTTCCAGTTCCTAGAGATAAGCGTGAAATTTTTGAAAGGGTGATAAAAGATTTAGTTGAACAGGGTGTTTTAAAAGAAGTTGATCATTCTAATTACGGAAGTACTTGCTTTATTGTAAAGAATAGAGATGGGTCCTTTCGTTTAGTTGCGAATTATATTAAACTTAATTCTATATTAGCAGATTACTTATATCCGATTCCTAATATGGAAGAATGTCTAGGAAACGTCACAGGGTGTCAATATTTCAGTAAAATTGATCTTTCGAAAGCTTACTTCCAATTAGAGATCGATGAGGATAGTAGGGACCTTACTACGATTGTTACACCTATTGGATCTTTCCAATATTGCAAATTGCCAGCTGGAATTAAGATCGGATCAAGCGTTTTAGCGAAGTGTATGAGGGTTGTTCTTGGTGATTTGGAAGATCAGGGAGTTTATTCCTACTTTGATGATGTAGTCCTGGCCCATCAAACAAAGGAAGAACATATGAAGATGATTCGCATAGTGCTTGATCGTTTACGGCAAGTTGGACTAACTATTTCCCCAACTAAATCCTTCTTTTTTAAGAAGAGATTAATGTATCTTGGGTTTATTGTAGATGGAAAGGAAGTCAGAATGGATCCGAGCAGAATAGAGGCCATAGTAAATTTACCACCCCCCAAAACTAGGAGAGGAGTGCAGAAAATATGTGGATTGATGCAATTTTATGCTCGTTTCATTCCAGGATTTCAAGATATAATTGGACCTATATCTGAATTAAGATCTGTTAAAAAACCATTTGTGTGGGGACAGGAACAACAAACTGCATTTGACAATATAAAAAGGTCATTTATGGAAAATGTAGTATTAAAAAGTCCTGACCTAAATAAAAGATTTATTATCCACGTGGATTCTTCGACCCGAGGAATTGGAGGCGTGATTTCCCAGTATTCTGAAAATAATGAATTACAACCTGTGGGGTTCTTTAATAGAAGACTTTCAGAAGCAGATAGGCATAGGTCCATTTATGAATTGGAATTCATAAGTTTAGTTAGAACTATTTTAAGGTTTAAACATTATCTTTTCAGGGAATTTGACATTTATACTGATAACCGAGCTTTGTCTTGGATTACCAATAATCCGAAGAGGTTATTGAAATATGGATCTATGGTAGAGCAATTGTCCCAGTTCTCTTTCAAAATTCATCATATTGGAACTAAGGAAAATTTAATAGCAGATGTATTGTCCAGAGTGTATGATCCTTATAATTTTGAGATGCAGAAGGAGATGGTTGGTTTACATCTTCTTGGTAATTATATATCTTGTATTAATGTATGGAATCTTCCTTATTTAAAGGAACCTCTTCAGAACTACCAACGTAAGGATCCGCAACTACATCAAATTATTGAAAGTTTTGAAGCAGGTAGGCCAGTGGAAGGATATGAATTCCATAATGGGTTTTTGCTTAAAAGAACTAGAGCTATTAAATTTCCATTGAAGATTGTAATACCAAAGGAATTAACTCCGTACATATTAGAATATTTTCATCAAGAGAAACTAACTGGGGGACATTCTGGTATGCAGAGGACACTAAGAAAAATTTTAAAAAGGTTTACATGGGACCAAGTTATAAATGACGTCAAGGAATATGTCAGATCATGTGAAATATGTCAAAAGTCCAAACAAGCTAATACGGCAAAAATGGGACGTCTAGGATCTATTGTTGAAACTAGAGTTAATGCAAATTGGATGGCGGACCTTGTTGGCCCCCTTCCAAAGTCAAATGGATTTTCTTTTTTGTTATTAGTAGTAGATCATTGCTCTCGGTTTGTGATGGTAGAAAAATTGAGGCAGATAAATTCTAAGGTAATTTGTGATCGTCTATATTCCCTACTAGCAGCGTTCACCCCGCTTCGCTGCGGTCACCCCGGAACGCAATAAACTTTGTTACTTAGATAATTTTTACTTTTTCGCTTTCAAGTGATATGATAAAAACCATAGAAGATTGCACTAATGTTAACATTATATCGCCTGTCATTTATGTTAACCCGCCCCGCTTCGCTGCGGTCACCCCAACCCGCCCCGCTTCGCTGCGGTCATCCCGGAACGCAATAAACTTTGTTACTTAGATAATTTTTACTTTTTCGCTTTCAAGTGATTTATAGCGCCTGTCATTTATGTTAACCCGCCGAGTCACAGGGTCATGCGGGTTGCATATAAGTACGTTTATTTTTATACCTATGATGAACTAATAACAAAGGATTTGTACGTATGGACACCTGAATGGTCAATTATCTCAAGACACTGGTAATTGAAAATTAAAGTGATATGATAAAAACCATCTAGGGTCCAAATCCTAACAACCCCCCAAAAATGAAAGAAATCGGTTCAGCCGTATTAGCGTGATGAGCGGACAAAGGATTTTTTGTACGTATGAACACCTGATTGGTCAATTATCTCAAGACACTGCTAATTGAAAATTAAAGTGATATGATAAAAACCATCTAGGGTCCAAATCCTAACAACCCCCCAAAAATGAAAGAAATCGGTTCAGCCGTATTAGCGTGATGAGCGGACAAAGGATTTTGTGCGTTCTCTTTTATATATATAGATTTATTAGATATGGGTTCATTGAATCCTTATCTACAGATAATGCGTCTGTTTTTACCTCAGAAGTGTTTGAAAGGTTTTGCTTTAGTTTGGGCATAAGACATATTAAATTAAGTCCGTATCACCCGGAAGCTAACATATCGGAACGTTTCATCAAGACATTGAAGGTCTGTATGAAATCGTACTTTGCTGAAGCGCAAGATAAATGGAGCTCTTATGTTGAAGATCTTCAGTTTAGTATGAATCTTTGTGAGCACGATGGGTTGAAAGCGGTTCCATCAGAAATATTCTTAGGTAGAGCTCTTATGAGTCCTCTAGAAGCCCGATGGAAAATATCTGAAGCAGATATTGATGGAGGAAGACAAAGGGAAATTTGGACGAAGGCTATGGAAAATATGCGTAAAAGCTGGGAAAAACGTCGGCTTTTATTTGAAAAGACCAGACGAGAAGTAAATTTAGCCATAGGAGATCAAGTTCTAATTAAAAATCATGTTAAGTCATCCTTGAAAGATAAATTTGCTAAAAGTTTAGCTTATGTATGGATTGGTCCTTTTAAGTTAAGTAGGTTTCTTACTGCTAATACATTGCTCGTTGAAGATATTGACGATGAAAATAATAAACGAAGGGTTCACGTCTCGGACGTTAAAAAGTTTATTCCTAGAAGGGATCTGTAATGTAAAAAAAAAGGTTAGGTAATCTCTTAAAATTATGGAATAGTTATACAATGTTAATAAATGTTGTAAGGTAATGTGTAAAAGGGATAAGGAATAAAGAAGTAATTAAATTGATGTATGAGATTTGAAAAAGGTGGTACCTTTCTTCCGAACAGTTTCTGAAATAAATTAGAATTGTAAATATGTAGAAATATGTATATATATATATATATATATGATATTGCTTAAATTGTATATAATATTCTTATTTTTTAATATTTTCACAGAGAAAAATGAGGCTGGTCCTTAGTGTGATGATTGTAAATTTCTTCACCTGTTTGTTGATGCACGTTAATGTATGATGGATCCAGAAATGTTCAATGTTTGTCCATTTGTATTTTTGGTTGGAATTGCTCAGATATGGTACCAAAGATGAATCTCCATGGAGAAAAATTGGAAGACTTCCAGAAAATTGACCTTAAACTTCCAGAACGAGTCTTGAAAATACAACATATTAAGACATTCTATTGAAATGAAAATATCAAAAATTGAAAATTGAACTCTCCAGGTTTGGAAATTTGTTAAGTGTTAAAAACAGAGTAATAAAATAGTTCAAAGATAGAGATTTTTGGAAAAAATTTTGAAAGAATTTCATTCTTATTTATATATTACAAATTTTTTTTTTTGGTAGGAGGGAGGTTGTGACATGTTGTCACAATAAAATTTAGTTTTTCTTTTTAAAAAAGTAGAGAAGAAAAAATGTAAAGGAAAAGTTCCGTAAGTCATTGTAAATCGAATGGTGAGTTGCAATTGTTTCGCATTTCCGATAATAGATGGCAGTGTTCTTCACTCAAGGTTCGTTGCGCGAACCTGTTTCCCTCCCCTCCTTTTTCACCTTGTTGTGTGTGTAGCGGAAACTGCCGTGTCATTCACGGAAGGATTATTAATTGGGTTAACATCGCTAGCTGATTCTGGGATTACTCGTACTAGTTGATTTCGCCCGTTGATAGCTGTATCTACGTTCTTCGTTTTCTTTAGCATTGAAGTTTGTAGTTTGAAGCTTTCGTACAAAGTTGTGCATTGAAAGTTTTGTGTTAAAATGGAGTGATGATAAAGAGCAAATGTAGTATGATTCTAGTGTCTTTTTGGAGTAAAAACCAAGCTATTGAATTGGCGTGGAGTACAAAATGTTGCCTTTGTCATACAAAAGGATTCTTGACTGAGTAGTGTCATTAGGAAAATGGAGTTTTTTTTTTGACTAGCTTTTGCTAACAACTCCTTTTGTGTTTAAAAGAATGAGTTAGAGAAAAATTAAGCTAAATCCTTTTTGTTCTCTTGAACCAAAATTGACTTAAAAAACTAAAAATAGAAAAATTTAAAGTAGCTATTAATTATAAATTTAAAGTTGGTCTAAAGGAAAACTAAAAATTAACGTCAAAGATTCCTTATTAATTTTCATAAATTTCTTAAATTTCATTAAATAGAGAATTTAAGGGGTTTTAAGAAGTATTTGAGTTTTGGGTATAAAATTTTCGTGAATCTATAAAAACTAGTTATAGTTATTTTATTGGTTTAAAGGGTATCACTACTAAAATTTAGGGACATTAAACCACGTTTCTGAGTAGTGGCAAATTCTGAAAGGATCTTTAAAATACGGCTAAGATATTGTAAATTCGGGACGTTAATCTTTTGTAGATAAAACCTATTACTATTCAAAGTATTTTAACGCAATTAAATGCCATGATTTAGAGATTCTAAAAACCGACATAAGGGTGAGACGTTAAATTGAAAATTTGTGTGGGTTGTAAAATAATTATTAAATCAATGTTTAATCTTTAACAATCTCATTAACTGGGATTAAAACTTATAACTGAGTGAGTGGCTTATAAAATTTTTAAAGGGATTAAGTAAAAAAATTAGAGAAAACGTTTTCTTAAACAGTAAATTTGGATAAAATAAAAAATCCTAAAATTTGGAGTGAATGAGATTATTGGTCAGTCAAGTAATTCCTTCATGGCTAGAGTCTTCAGATATTGAAGTAAGTGTCTACTGCAAAATTGGTGAGTATCCAAATTTTCTATATTTTGTAGTTTTGGTTGAATTATGTTCACTGCACGTATGAGTGAGAAATTAAACCCTAATTAAATAAAGGTTCGAATAAAAAAAAATGTCTACACTTAAATTTTATTCCTCTTCGAAGTAATTAAATTTCTGGAGTTATTCCTTTTGAACCTTATATACAGAATTTTGTTTGATATTGCGAAACAATTAGTAACGAGCTATTTGATCCTTTTCTTTTAACGGAACTCTTTCTCCTTGAGATTTATCAATTTAGTAGGAAAAATAGTAAAGTAGTATGCCTACCCTCTTACGTATTTGTTAATAAAGTTTTTGTGAAATTAAAAGTTCTGGAATTTATACAAATTGTTTTGATTTACAATTTAAAGGCATTTCTATTACCTAATATTATAACCAATGTGGTGCAGTGCACATTATGGTGAGATTGGAGTGTGAGAGTGGCATAATATGTATGATTTGTTTTGCAGGATAAATTCTTCATAAATATTTATATAAGATCTTGTGACTTGAATGAATCATAATCTACTTTTCAATTTGCGGTCAAGCCCACAAGTTGCGAGGAGAATAGTTACTATTAAGTTTTACACGTTAATTGGTCATCGTTGGCGTGATTATACTTTAATAGAACCGGTGAATCCTCAACATATGCGACAGGGAGAGGAGGAAACATACACATTATCTTTTCTGAAACCCCACAGAAAGTAATTACACGGTATGAAGTCTGGACTTTATGGTGGCCATTGAGTCATAGCCATGTTCTCATCAGTTGAACGGCCAATCCACCGCCTAGGAAGAACTTCGTTAAGATAACCCCTTACATCTAAATGTCAGTGAGGTGGGATTCCATCCTGCACAAATATGAAATTGTCACTATCTTCTTCAAGTTGTGGCATCAACCAAAGCTGCAACATGTGCAGGTACGTTCTTGCAGTAACAGTTTCTTCTTGAAAAAGAACGGTACATACACCTTTTTGGGCGATACAGCACAAAACACGTTAACCTTTCTGAGTCCCTAATCTGCTCTGTTTACGACATCACTAGTGTGAAAGGTTGATTCGTCCCAAAATGTAAGCAGCTGAATGAGGTCATCTTTTTCTTTACAAAGATTTTGTATGAACACGCAAAACTGAACGTTGCTGTTTGTTACTTTCATTGAGACATTGCAGTAATTGCAGTCGATATGGATAGAAATTGAGACGTTTGCATAGAATGTTCCAGACAGTCTTTTGAGGGATATCAAGTTCTTTTTCTGCACATGTCGTTGATTTCCTCGGGCTACGAGCGTAGCTCGCACGAATGCGCTCAACTGTTTCATTTGACACTGGAGGTCTTCCCGTGAATTTCTTCTTACACAGACAACCTGATTCTTCAAATTTATGCACCCAGTCATAAATGGAGTGTCGTGTGGGTGGTTCTTTCCCATACTTTGTTCTAAAATGACGTTGCACTACAGTAACTTAATTTGTCTTGACATATTCCGGAACACAGCCTTCTCAACTTGACTCGCCATATTCCTCCAAGCCACGTCAATGTCAAGTTCGAGGGTAGGGCCGCTTACGTCACACACCCATCATTGAAACAAAAGAAAAACTGTCAGCCGCAAAACTTCAAGTATGTATGCATGTACCACAGGTAAAATCTTTTTGCTCAAAAAAATTTTATACATAGTATAACTTGTCTATTTCCTTTAGGTTAACCCTATATTATCCTTTCTATTTATTTGTTTTGCAAGTTTGTTATTACATAATCTGATCACACAATTTTCCAGACAGCATTTTAAGATGTTCATGAGCAAGAAATCAAATCTCTTCTTACACTTTCGTTGTTTAAGAATACAAAGAGCTAGTACCTACTTCCGTTACTCTTGTCAATTTCCTTAATAAAATATGAAATAGAATATACAGTATTTTAACTGAAAAATATAGTATCCTATTAGTTATACAATCTTTCGACAAAGTGTTAGCATCAACCTGGTAAACTAACATTGATATACAAATATTCAAATCATGTCTTGCCCCCCCCCCCCACTTTTAACGTCCAATCGCCGCCACTGGGTAAATAAATAACAAAATCAAATTTAGCAGCGAAATTGTACTAGAATGTACAACACACAAAAGAATGAAGTCCACTTTTAATCATTTTGGACTTATTTCATCTTTAAGAACACCATCTGAAACTAATTAAGTGTTCTGTACCCACTTTGTCTATTTCCCTCACTTCGTTCATGTGACTTAATTCCCTTGTACAATACTTTGAACGTCCCGTATAACGCTTTACTAGATGATGTCCCCATTGAAAGCAAAATCATTGGTTTTCACAATTTTTCACAAATTTTAATTTAGATTGAAGAACCCGACTGATCATTAGTAATTCACCCACCTAGGAATAGCGGTGTAATAGAATTCAGTTAATGGTGATAACTAGTTTAACTGGTGAATTATAAATAATATTGTAGTATTGTTATATTTTTGCTCTATGTATATGTATTATTTAGTAGTTGTACACTTCTTGTTGAGCTTTACATGTATTCAACAATTAATTTAGTAGTATCTGATGAGATATAATAAGCTTGTAAGTTTTGAGTTGTTTCTTGTATAAGCAAATAAAAGGAGATTGAGAAGTTATACATAATATAACAGAAATGTGAATGATATTACAATTTGCGTTATATCTGCATCGTAGCTTCGCAGAAGAAAATGAAAATTAGCTCACTATTAATTAAGAAAAATTCAAAACTAAAGTTTCTGTACTGGAAGTGCTTCATAAAAAGAAGTCCTTTTTATCAAATTCTTCTCTGTAAGGAAGTCTTTCAAACAAAATCATTTCTCAAAGTGTTAGTTCATTCTAACTAGAAAATGATTACAACCAGTATTCTTTGACGAAGTAGAAGGATCCCAACAACACTGCACTCACTGCTATAAGCAACCTTGGCTTCTTCTTCTCGGTTCTCTCCACCACCGCACAATTTCTTATGATTGATTCTCCGTCAATTTCTATTTCTCTGTCCGTGCGAGTGTGAGTCACTAAATAGTCTTCAAGGGTTTCGCAATTGTCTTTAAAATGGGTGCTGCACGCCACAGAAGCTGACACTACACATTCGAAAAAATACACTTCTTCCGCTGGAAGAATTGTAGGACAGGAAGGAACTGATACAAAGCGCTATGGAAGTCCAGTGGTATCTATCTCCTGTAAATATAATCTTACAAATAAGGTTTCTAGGTGAGGAAGAATTGACGTATAAGACACGTCTGTCACGCTCAATCTCGTGCCTTATCGCTGGCCAACATACATCCAGCTGGTCTGAAGGTCAGAAGTTAATCCTTCCCGCCTTGAAATTTTAAAGGCACTGAATAGATAAATAATTTTAATTCTTTAGAGACTAAAAGAATCTGCATGAAAGAAGAGTGCAACAAAAAAAAAAAAAAAAAAAGAAAGAAAGGTAAAAAGGGAAAAGTATAACTGTTTTCAAAGTAAATAAGTAAGAGAATGAGGGAGAGGGAGGCGAGGCGAATGAAACTGGAAGTAATTTGTTGATTCAATCGATCGAAAGTAACAAGGTTGGATAAAACTCCATTTGTTCAACAAACATCTCAAGGGATTATTCGCAGAGAAGCATACCTGATTTATCTCAGCACTTACAAACAGAGAGAATCATAGGTGTCTTCATAGTATAAAAATTGTTAGATAATGAAAGAACTTCAATACTCTTATCAGGAAACACCTGGAAAACTGATTTGAAACATTCGGCGAAAAACTCAGCTAATAACGTATTATCAGTTATAATTGAGTTATTCATAATTATTCCTGATAACTAACAATTAACAAAATTAAGACATCTGAAGTATGTTTTTGGAGGTTTTTTTTATTTTATTTTATTGTGGTATTTTTATGTGGGTTTTAATAAGAAACGAAAAACGTTGGAGAATTTTGAGCTGGGGAAAGTTCCAACAACCCTGGTAGCTTGAATATAAAATGTAACACGCATATAGTTATCCCTTGTAGAGTAAAATAGAATTCATATGCAGTTATTCTTGTTTAGTAGCTTTCTTTTGCCTTAGAAGCAATTGATAATGTAGCTATTATGTTGTAGTCGCTTGTAGTTGTAGGTCTAGTTTTGAGATATTACTTGTATTATGTAAATCGCTTTATATAAAGTAGTTTATGCGCTTATTTAGAAATGTCCAATGTTATTACCACTATTGTTTAGTATCCGCTAGTGTACTCTTAGATATAAATGTATGATGTGGCAATATGTACTTTTTATTCTTGGTAATATGCACCTCCTTATCCATTTTGCCATTATATGAGATTTATCCTAAAGCTTTGCAATCTTCGTCGAAGTATATTCATATTTTGTGTCGCTATATATATTAATTAATGGACAAAATGGAACATGGACTATTGATATTTGTATTATTGATATTTGTATTTCCTTTTGTATTCATATTTTATATAATTTTCTATTTTCTCTGTTATATTTTTATTGTTATTTCTTAATATATTATTGTAGACTTAATATAAAATCCGTGCTAAGTGTCAAAAATGTGAAAGTTCGGTATAATGTCAAAATGTGGCCTATTTGTCTAACACTGCTCAGTGGAAAAAGGGCTATCTACGTGTATTCACTGTGGAAGTGGCCCAAATAGTCCTCAGAAGAATGCGCGTGGATATAAGTCCCATCAGTTCTGAAGTAAAATCTGGGCTGTATCAACATTTTCGTTTTGGCACTTATCACGGATTTTATATTCAGTCTTCATATATATTCCACTTTGTTTCTTTGACGATTTCCTGAACACGCACCCAAAAACTAATGTGCGTGGAGAAAAGGAGATACACACCGCAGAACCGTATATTCCAGAACCCAATCGAATAGAAGTAGAAACCGCTATAAAGAAATTAAAGAAACACAAATCTCAGGGTGTAGATGAAATTCCGGCTGAGTTAATTTTCGCTGGAGGCGAAAAATTGTGAAACAAGATACACAAACTCATTCTCCTTATCTGGAAGAAGGAAGAATTGCCGCAAGAGTAGAAAGAATCAATCATTGTTCCAATTCACAAGAAAGGCGACAAAACTGACTGTAATAATTATCGATGCATTTCTCTTCTGTCAACATCCTATAAAATCCTTTCAAATGTTCTATTAGCAAGATTGACCCCATACGCAGATGAAATTATTGGAGATTATCAGTGTGGATTTAGACGAAATCGATCAACTATCGACCAAATATTTACCATTCGCCAAATACTCGAAAAAAGGTTAGAATACAATACCCCGGTACATCAATTATTTATTGATTTAAGAAAGGCGTACGACTCGGTTAGGAGAGAAACATTATACAACGTTCTTACAGAACTTGGAATACCGAGAAGGCTAATTAGATTAATTAAGATATGTTTAAATGAATCCCAAAGTAAAGTCTGGGTAGGAAAATTTTTGTCCACGAGCTTTCACGTCGAAAATGGCCTGAAACAAGGAGATGCGTTATCGCCATTATTATTTAACTTTGTTCTTGAATACGCTATAAGGAAAATCAAAGATAGCAACCAGGGCCTAGAATTGAAGTATTCACCAGGTTATGGCATATGCTGATGATGTAAATTTAATAGGGGATGATAGGAGAACAATAGAAAGAAATGCAGAGATCTTATTAAACGCTTGCAGGGACATGGGTTTAGAAGTAAATGCAGAGAAAACTAAATACATGGAAGTGCGTCGGGACCGTAATATGGCAAATTGTGGAGGCGTTAAAATATTAAATAATACTTTTGATAAAGTGGATACTTTCAAATATTTAGGATCAATATTAACAGACGAAAATCATATTCACGAAGAAATTGAATGTCGACTAAAAGCAGGTTAATTCGTGTTACTATTTGGTTGAAAATCTCTTGTCGTCGCGAATTCTGTCGAAGAATTTGAAGCTTAAAATATATAAATCGATAATCATGCCTGTTGTTCTGTATGGTTGCGAAACATGGTCGCTTACTCTGAGGAAAGAACATAGACTGAAAGTATTTGAGAACATAATCCTGAGAAGAATATTCGGACCCAAGAGGAACGAGAATGGGGAATGGCGGAAACTTCATAACGAGGAACTGCATAATTTATACGGTTTACCCAACATTGCTAGGGTCGTCAAGTCTAGGAGGCTTAGGAGGGCGGGTCATGTAGCTAGAATGGAAGAAAGTAGAAACGCTTTCAAAGTCTTGACTGGAAGACCCATAGGAAAACGACCATTAGGAAGACCTAGGCGCAGATGGGAGGACAATATTAAGATGGATCTCGCAGAGATTGGAATACAAAGTAGAAACTGGATGCAATTAGCTAAGGATAGAAGTCAGTGGAGAGCTTTTGTGAACGCGGGAGTGAACCTCCGAGTTCCATAGGCCATAGAGTTAGTTAGTTAGTTATATATTCTACTTATTTTACATATTTATTACGTTAGGTGATTGTTGCTAACTGAACATATCCTTGAGTTTGGAGTAAGATACTATATCGTTATTGGAAGTTTCTAGCTTAGTCTGTTATTATTACATATAGCGTGTACGTCTTATTGATGCGATCTATAACCTGAGCTTCTATTATTGTATCTTTACATATGGGTACCATGCAGAACTATGATAGACATGGTATCAATATAGTTTTAGACTTAAAAGTTAACTTTTGGTTTCACTGGGGTTTTGACTTGATTAAACTTTATCATTTCATATTAGTCAACAACATCTGGTGGAATTTGATATAAGAACCCGAAGAATTCTGGACCTACAAACGCTGCATGTTATCCTTTAAACATCTCATCCCAATAATATACAATAATCTTAAATTAGAGATTACCTTGATTCTCAGATTTAAACAACAATCGTTTTCAAATACTATCTAAAAAATAGTATTTGAAATCACCATTACAGTATTGACTTCGTTAATTCTTGTTTTTTGTTTTAAGGTTTTTGTCGTGTTATTTTACTTGATTATCATACAAAATTTGATTTTAAATATTAAATTTTATTAATGAAATATTATTCTATTTGTTGTGTATGTTCATTTATTCTTTTTCTTTTCAGATAAGTTTACTCTTCAATATTAAATGTGTTCTTGCCAGCCTGTGAAAAACAAACTGTATATCAGGTTAATGGTTAAATTAAACAAGTCATTACAACGTTAGTAGGAAAATAAACTCTTTAACATGATACTTAGAAATCGTAAATAAACAGAACTGAAAATTAAACGAAATAATTAAATAATTTTCATTGTAGATCAAATCAAATTATAATGGTTGCAATGGGTTGTTCAGCGGTCTATTATAGCTACTTTTCAAGGATATGATCGATTATAATACTGTATTTTACTTTAGAACCGTGTGTACCATAGTGATTATCATCATACAAGCTTTCTTAATGTGGTTCAAATAATATCTGACTAACCTGATCAGGTAGCAACGGAAATACCTTTAATCTTATAACGATAAGTACTAAATGACCGGTCATGACTAGTGTTGTAAAATTTCCGGAAATTTTGAACCTGTTGGTAAAAAACCGTTTTTCCTATTTCTTTCCGGAAAAATTGGGAAAGTAACAAAAATCTTCGTATTAGGTTCATTTAACTAGTAATGGAACCATTTTTTGTTTTCGAAAGAGTGAAAAATGCAAGTTGAGACATTTCAATATTGCAAATATTTAAATAAGAAGCGTTCGAAAATAAAACTGTTGTAATTATTCTTGAAAATTAATAATCTGTACTCATTTCCTTTATGTGCTTTTTAGTCGTTTATTCGTGGTTGTGCATTAATTACAGAACTTTTGCAGTTGCATGCACATCTACTACCATCATAAAGCGTTTCTGTTGCAACAAATAGTGCTCTTGAATGAAACTGAGTTCTTAATGTGCTCTCTGATCTGGTGAAATTTTGTTAATTTTAACCAAATTACTTTTTAAAAGAAAGAGCAGTAGGCAAATTTCACTAATACTCATGCACTAAAACGTTTAATTACTATTAATATGCTAATACAAAGTATAGGCTTTTATATAAACTATATACAAAATTTTATATGTAAACATATCTGTTTTCTAGTGCAACAAATTATATACATATATAAATGAAAGTGACTATTTTTGTAACTTAACTCTTGAACCACCACACCGATCTCGATAAAATTTTCAACATAGATGAGGCTCGAGCCTCGGGTGGTTTTCGTCATTTTACCTTAAAGGTGCAGTGTAGGGGAGGGAGAGATGTATAAAGAAAATAAAAATGAAAGTGACTATCTTCGTGACTTAATAACTCTTGAACCAGCCGACCGATCTCGACCAAATTTTCAACATAGATGAGATTCGGATATGGGTTATTTTTTATTACTTCACTTTGAAGGAGCAACTTGGAGGAAGGAAGGGGGAATATATATATTGAAAATGACCGATGTTAGTGTCGAATCCATAGTTTTTGGGGTTGCTGAGATGAACAGTGACACTTTCAATGCCGCTTAAATCCAAATTCAGCAGTCCAACTTAGGGAAAGTTGTAGATATATAAAAATGATCAAAAATGGCCTATATTAGTGTCGAATCTGTAGTTTTCGGGGTTGCTGAGATGAACAGTGACTTCCCGATGCCGTTTAAATCCAAATTCTGCTCCGATTAGTACTCCTAAAGGGGGAGGCTGACATGTAAATGTAATTGAAAATGACCGATACTAGTGTCGAATTCATAGTTCCTGGGGTCCCTAAGTTCATTGGTGACAGTTTTGGTATTCTTTATATCCAAAATGAAACATATTTTCCCCGTGTGAAGAATGTGTATTCTATTAGTCGTTAATAATAATGAACGAAAGTTTCACATGTTAAATTCTTCAATACATTTCTCGCTGCTCAAATTTACGCACTTCTGCGGTGTATATGTGTATTTGTAAATAAGATCATCTCTCTTTTTGAGTTGTTCGAAGAATATACAAATAATAAAGAGGGGTTTTTACCCGCTATCAGAAAACTAAAAAGCATAATTAAAACCTGTTGCTCTAAGTATTTTTCCTGCTATCGAATATATTATGTATATGCTGCAGACACATTACAGCAAGTAAGATTAGCATCAGATGAAGAAATAGTTTTTAAATTATATTTTTCAGCTTTTGTCAATATTTCCGAATAAAATACTTTTTTCCTAATGGGTTCAAAATTTCCGGAAATTTTACACAGCACAAGGAAGATACGTATCTCCATAAAATGTATATTTGATTTTAACATACCGTATTATTTAAAATGATTCTGGCCTCGTTATTATAACACTTTCCTGTCATAAAGCGGGAACTTCATAAAATTGCTTAAGATAATTTAAATGCGTCCATATTAATTAATCTAACTAAGATTATATTTTAGTATCTTTTGTAGCCATAACTCCATTCTATCACGTTGCTATATTCAAAGGAGTGGTGCACATATATTCGTTGCCAAAATTTTTCCTATTCTAATACAAGAAACATATGTACTCAATGATCTTAACTGTGAACTAGTAAATATAAAATAGTTTTCATTTTAAAAGCATAATGTAGTAAAATATTCGAAAATTTCAATTTTTCCCAAATTTTCCGTTTTGTTCCAGGCCTTTTACAACACTAGTCATGACTCATCTTGCTTTGAAACCATATCATTTAACCATTATCAATATACAAAGTTTGATGTTTCTGTCGCAGATAGCCTTGGAAAAATCAATGTTAATATATATAACAGTTATTCGGGCACTTATTTTTCAAAGGGATGGTCTGTTACAACTTTCATTTTTTAAAATAATCTGCATTATGACCAATATCAACATATATAATTTAGGTGCAGTAGTTGAACCTCTCGAACTAATTCGATCACGAAGGTACTATTGCTGATGCTATTCTATGAGATACTTCTTTTGGACACTTCCTTAAAGACACGACCGATTATACCACCTTGCTTGGCAACCTACTACATCACGTCTTATTAACATACGTAGTTTGGTCGCTCTAAATAACTGTTTTTGAATAAATCAATGCGAATATTTTGAATACTTTTGCGGATCTATCAGGACAAGACCGATAATAACCATTTCGCTTCGGAACAGCCTACATTGTGAATACTATCGTCAAGCAAAATTTGGTTAATATAACTTAAAATGTCTCGGATAAAACAGCTTACAAGTAAACCAAGTGAATGCATAAGAGAGCATTAAAATTGGTACAAATTAAAAATATGAATACACAAAAAGTGATTTAGGTAAGAAATAGGACCACCAAATCTACAGTAACGTACATCATATAAAAGTAAATATTGTTCTCCTTAAACGAATAGCATGTGAAACTTACAAAAGAATGTTAAGCACAGCATACACAAAGCTCAACAAATGAAAACAATGCAATAAATTAAAAAGTATAGTCAAAAGCTCAATGATGTAGACAAATGGAGTACCGGTAAAACTATAATTTAGCACGACAAAGATCAAAATATTGAAAAGTAACTTAAATAATATTGAGTCACTGATAAAAGATGCAAAGTAACAGAACTAAGCGCATTAATAAATATATTACTGGTACCACGGTGGCTCACTGGTAAAGGGCTCACCTCTAGCGCATGGATTCGTGGTTCGATCCCAGCTCCCAACAAGCGGACTTTGTGGTGAACAAATATATCCATTTTTGGAGCAAATATAACTACTGTATTTGGAAAACTTGTGCACATTCGCGTAATTGTAACACTCTTTCTGACGAAATATTTAGCGAAAGTTCTTACATAAGTTTTTTGGGGGGAGGGGATTTTATAACCATGCTTTCACTGTTTCCTGTTAACTTATTCATTTTCCATTCCCGTTTCATGACTCTTTTAATTCAACTGAGAGTGGATCCACGATTTGGCCAAGAAGGGAGCTATTGCATTTCCATGTTCCATTTTGTCCATTATAAAATACGGGCAAATATTATAATTGCCATTTTATCTAGTATATACTTATTATCTAGTCTAATTTTATCTAGTGTTTAATTAGGTATATGTACTGTATATTCGTAGAAAATAGAATGTTGGAATGCTCTTAACGATGGTGCTGAAAAGCTCACGACAGTCTTTCATGATAATTTCATCTGCTCCTAGTCACCAAACGATCAATTTTAAATTTCTTTCACATATTAGTGAAATTAGAAATGTGTGCACATCCTTGAACAGCGAGCGCTGATTGAAATATAAAAAAGTTTCTACTTACAGAGTGAAGGGTTAATATATTAGAGAATGAAATCGTAAAATTGTGCCAAAAATAAATTATTATATCGGCTTTTTCATGTGAAATGTCCTATCAGGAAAAGTCTGACATGTTGTATTAAAAGCTATAGAAATTTCTTTTCGTAATGTGTTTCTGTGATCATACTTTCACTATTTTATCTTTAAATGTTTCTTTTATTTTCAATTTCCTAACCTGAAGAAGAGCACTAAGGTATTGCTCCAGATATATCAGCATGTTTGCATTTATTTTGGAAAATTAACTTAGTAAACTTTTATTGAAAACTTCTCATGATGTGAAATGAAACCGTTAGTTTTATGCCCTTCACTTGTGGCCTCGTAAAGTTCAGAAGACGGGAAAGATATCGTTAAATTAAAATACAATAACATATCTTGGTGTACATTGATAGTCTCCTAAACTTCTATTTTACATCATATTAGGATGAACATGAAATTAAACGTTAACTTCTTCGTGGCTGTATGGTTAACGTACGTGTCTTAGAAACGGGAGAGCCAGGTTTGATTCTCTGCGGGAGCTCATGTAGTTCAGATGCCACGTTAAGCTGTAGGTCTACATCTCATAGCCTCGGTGCTGGAAGGAAGGCTAAACTCCAGTTCAATCAACCAATGAAATCAAACAAAAATGTTTTGCATTTAAGCTTAATGATAAGCTAAGCAAATCTCAAAAGTACTTGCTGGTGTTAATAACTTAATGAATTTAAATTAGTGCAAGGGCAGACCTAAACAGCTACAGGTATTATGTTATTATAGTACGTTCGCAAAGAACATAACCTAAGCTGTGTTTTGTATCATTGTTTCATTGTTTATAATTTCAGTGACATTTTTCTGAACTGTTACCTTCATCAGGGCAGTTAAGAAAGGGTAGTTACAAAATTTCATGTGTACAGATACTGCTTCTATCTTGTAATATTAGTTCATAGTTTCAATTCTATGATGAATAATTGCGTGGAGGTCATTAGTCCATATTGTCATTTCTCTGTATTCGATTTTTATTTGTGTTGTTAGAACGTGAACTGTTCTAATTGAAAGTAACTGTGTAATTGAAAGTAACTAACTACTGTTATAAAAAAGACTATCGTGTATTATTTGTTAATCTTTATTATTACATCTTATCTTTTAAACTTCGCTTTCTGCATTAAGATCTAGTTTTCTTTGGTTCAGATAGGAATCTATTGAAAAGTGTTCCTTTCAATACGCAATTATAATTTATTTAAGATATGCGTGCCATTTATGTTGTGTTTCTGCTGGAATATGCACTTGGATAAATTTTAAATTGCAAATCCCTCTTCTTTTGAATTTTTGTATTCATTAATTCAGGGGCATAGAAGCAAAACCTACTAAACCCATTTTTCAATTTTGTCAGGAAACGAATAAAAAGTGACGTCCTTATGTTTCAGATTTTTTTTTCCTTAAGTGTTCACTAGTTAACGCAGATGAGTGAAACCTACCACTAATTAAACAATTCTGAAACATAAGGGCGTCACTTTTTCTTCGTTCCCTGACAAATTGAAAAATGGATTTAGCAGGGTTTGCTTCTATACCACTGAATTCTTGTTTCAAGATTGCGTTGCGTCATGCCAATACAAGTGCTATCACGTGTACACATGACTTCATACTCTTGATTGAGTATCTCAGTTCACAAAATAATTTTTGTATCCAGTTTACGATTTTTTAATATTAATTGGAAGCTTAAAACTGAGGTGGTAATATATTTGTGAACGAAATCCTGCATTCTATATGTTATCCTTTTGTTTTGTTTTTATTTTTTCTGTTGCAATAAACTTCACAGCATAATATGTCCACCATTTTTTAATATGTCACATTATGTTCACTTTCTATACATTATTTAAAATTTAATTATTTCCTATATCTTCTTTTAAAGTCAGCAGCCTATATGATCTAAGGAAAGCAATTTTCCAAACATCGTCTTCGTTAAATAAGAAGGCGATTTTTTTAAATATAAGAACTGCTGTAGACCTTAGTAATAAACTTATTGTTTTTTCTGTGTGTCTTAAATATAAACGTTTTAAAGACTTTCATTCTCCAATTCAACTATAAATTTTATTTTTTCATAAATGTAAATTTATATTTACTAGAAGAAATTATAACTATTCGTCTGTTTTATGAATTAGGATTGTATCATCCACATATCGATTGTTTTTTGTGTATTCTAATTCTTCTAGTGTTGGTATTTCAGAGCAATTGATATTCATCCAATAATTCTGCTTAAATCTTCCTCTAGCATAATACTCATATTGTTATCAATATCGTTTACTTTCTGAAAAGCTTAATATCGTAAGCAAAAAGAAAAACGATAGATTAGTTTAAAACTGTTAGTAAGCCATTAGCAAAATTTGAGAAGAGTAATAGTCTCAATGGAGAACCTTGAGGAACTCTATTATTGATAACAGTTGCAATATTAAAGGTATGTGCGTACGCGCGAGTGTTCTTCTCATCCGGCGTTCTTGAGCCATATCCAAATAATATTCAGGAAATCTCTTCAAGCTCTATTTGTACATTTATTGATTTAAGTATATTCTTTAATATTGATTTAATGTATAAGATATTTCCTTTTTTTTCAGAAAAATTAACAATAAGACATGAATGATAGAGCTACTGAAAAAGCACTAAAAAAAATGCGTATATTCATGCACTCACTTAAACAAAATTATTTAATTAAATAAACCATTCGTTATTTAAAATGGAAGCTCATTCTTCGTTCTTTACTAGTTGCAAATTTTTCTTTTGCCTTCTGATTGAAATCTAGAATGCTGTTCATCAAGTCTCTCTAAGTAGAAAGTATCACTACCGCAAATATTTTCCGCTTATTTTCTTTAAGGCAGAGAAACATCTCTCTTGTCCGACAATTGACATTTGTTAGCATTATTTATTTATTTATATATTTATTTATCACTATTACCTATTACAGAATTATTGCTCCCTTTAGGTAAATTTTACATTGCCTGTAAAATGGCAAACAGTACTGCAAAAAGAAAATGAAAAACATACATTACAAAAGAAAAAATAGAAAGAAGAAAGAAAAGAACAAACATATACAGAACAATGAAACAAAAAAAAAAGAATACTGGAATAAAGTGCAAACCGTACTTATTCTTATATAGCACTTCACATTTTTTAGTATTTGCAAAATATAAATTTGCGTGGTCCAAATTGCATGGCAAATTAATAACTCACTATTGGTTTCAAAACTATTGTCCTACTTGTTAATGTATTTTTGCTCACTAATAGGTTGTGTTTTCTAGTTATCCTTATTGGCGAGTTTTGATGTACAACAGTATTAAATTTACAACAATGAAAAGGTAAACGTACGCGTTAAAATTTAATGAACGTAAAGAGTTCCTGGCTATAAACCAAATCATTAACTATTTTGTATATGAACATGTGATCAATTAATTCCCTCTTATCACACAAACTATTATAATTAAATTCATGAATAGGGCTTTATAAGATATTCTCTCTTGATACGATGATTTTCTATGCTTTTTATAAAAGAAATATCTTAAAAAAATTATTTTGTACCCATTCAATCCTTTTTATAAAATGTTGAAAGCAGGGTGCTCTCACTATACATCTATATTCTAATTTACTTCTTACAAAACTATTGTACAGACTACATACTGCATTTATATTACTGAAATCAGCCGTATTTCTGTTTACAAATCCAAATGTTCTGAATGTATCATTAATAATAGACTCAATATGATATTCATATGTAAGACGGCAAGTTTTTGTCACAGCTAAATCTTTTACTTTATCCTCTATTCGTAGTATTTCGTCATTCATTTTGAAATCGTATTTATATGTAACCACGTTTCTAGAAAATGAAGTGATATGGCATTTCCTTACATTTGAAAAAACAGTCTGTTTTCTATGTTCCACATGTAACAGTTATTTAAGTCAACCTGTAAATCTAAAGCATCATTCATTTTATTGACTACTTTATATATTTTAAGGTCATCTGCAAACAGCAAACAATGAGATGACTTAATCCTTTACGGCAAATCATTTATAAATAACATAAAAACAATGGTCTTAAATTGAAACCTTGTGGAACACCTGATAAAAGTTCATACCATATTGAATCTGTCTGACAATAGGAAATATGCTGCTTTCTCCTGATACATAGGATATGTCAATTTCAATAAACGATCAAAAAAAAATACATAGCTAATTTTTTGATCAGGATAGAATGATGAAGTTTGTCAAAAGCTTTAGCAAAATCTGTATAAGTTACATCAACTGAATTTCCTCTATTAATTGCATTAGCTATAAGTTGCGTGAACGTCACTAAGTTTGATCCTGTCAATTTTTTAGGACAAAATTAATGCTGGAATTCAGAAATATACGATTTTACATGATTGTATATTCTTTGGTGCAAAATCTGTTCAAATAGTTTAGAAGGTTCTGAAATTAATGATATTGGTCTGTAATTCTCTATCACGTCAGTATTTCCTGACTTATAAATAGGACAAACTTTACTCAATTTCCATTTGTCAGGAAATATTTGAATTTTAAGACAGAATTATATATATAGCACAGGAGTATCAATATTAAATCACAACATAGTTTATATATTGTAATATTTGTGTGGGTAGAGACAATGACAGTTCGGGATTTTAGCCCTTCACGTAATTACAAAGTTATTTTTATTTATTTATTTATTTTTTATGACCAGAGAGGTGAAGTAAGGAAATGTTTTATACGAGAACCTCTTTAGCTTATAGCAGTTCCCAGAGCGTCTTGCAGCGATTTCAGGATATGGTCCTTTTGGTATTTGATCCGGTCCACTGAATTTACTTGATTTTAACCTCATTATAGATTCTTTGCATTCGTCTTTATATATAGTATCAATACATATAATTAACAATTAGATACTTCTAACTACACTGTGCTTAAAATTTCATATGATGAGGTTTTGCAGCGTACACAGTTTAAAATATTGTGCAAAACTATCTGCTATTTCCCGTATAGACAATAATTGTATACCACGATATGTCATGGTATTGATATTTCGTTTATTAACTTCTTTACTTTTAACTAGCTGAATCTGCGCTGTCTACTCAGCGCATCGTTCTATTATGACCATGAATCTCCTTCCCACTGTGCATGTCTCCTTACTCACACAAGTAAAGGATAGCAGACTCACAAAGGAAGTGAATTGCTATGTATAGATGTTTGAGTGAGTTTGGAGCAAATTTGTAGAAGTAACATGATATCAAGTGAAAATATTTTTTCCCTTAATAAATCCGATACACTTCATTGTTTCTCTTGAAGCCTGTGAAGTTGCCAGCATGCAATAGATTTTGCCATTCATATTTAAGCAAGGCGCCACTAATAATATATAATAAACTTATTTAGCAATCTTTAGTTTCCAACTCCAAATCGGCATCACTGTCCTCAATTTTTTTGACACTACTGTACACATCCTTATTGGCACTACTGTACTTTGAACAACAACAATATTTCCATCCCCTCCTAAACATAGTTGAATTTAAGGAATGGATACAGTTTTGCCATTTGCCAATTCGCAAATCGTTATCGATTTATTTGATCGGAAATGACTGTTAAAAACCTTAGTGTGTATGTGTTTTATTATTATTTAGTGTACATCTGCAATTTATTGCTCATTCAAAGACTGCAAAAACATGTGCGTTCTAAAATTATCATATATTAATTCACCTATTATCGTAAGGGCATTATCGTATATATTATTAAAGCTTAAATAACCGTATATCTCGATAAATTATCGTATGGTTGGTAAGCTTGGGTCTGATCCACTGCGACTCATATACTCTGAGATTTTGTATACAGATGTCATTTCGTGTGCAAAAGGCTCAATATATTTTAGACTACTTGATATAGGTTTTAGTGAATATGTAATTTTTCAAATACAATAGAAATGCATTTCTTTATAAGCACGGGTAAACTAGTTCTCATAAATGCAGAAATACCACCATTTATAACCTACGTGAGATTTAACTTGAAAAGGGAAAATTTTGTTTCGTTACTGCGAAATTTGTCTCAGAAATACAAGGAGCACTGCAAGAGATTAATCACAAACCTCGTAAGAATGTGTATTTTTATGTTAGAATACACAAGAAGAACCAACACATTTTTATTCCTCTAATCGTTGAATAAATTAGCAACAATAGTGATGAAACAATAATTACAGAAAATGTTGATTTAAGAGCAAAAACTAAAATAAAAAATACAACAATGTTCCTTTATAACCATAGCAGCAGTTTATTCATTTTTCATTTTCCCTCATTGCTTACACTAACACTTTCTTTGAAATTTCCTTATTTTCTCTTCTTCAACAATTCTCTATCCACACACACACACACACACACACACACACACACACACACACACACACACACACACACACACACACACACACACACACACACACACACACACACACACACACACACACACACACACACACACACACACACACACATATTAACATCCTTCTACTTCATCATTCTCTGTCCCCTTTTTTTGCTGATAATAACAAATTCTTTGGTAAAGTACCGCTGCAAAATCTTTGGGATTGAAAGAATAGCAAAGGGTTTACGTCGTGAAATACTAAGGAATTTATTAGAATTGCCCCGCCTTTCATCTCATCATCATCCACTAGCAAGTTACTTGATAAAGTATCGCAGCAAAACCTTTGGCATTAAAGGAATTCCAAAGGGTTTTCTAAGTGAAATATTAAGGAATTTGCTAGAATCTGGTTCTCCGGCATAAGATTGTATGGTGCATATGATCTTACGTCCCTCTCCAGTCAAAAGTAGGCCCTCACAGAGGTAGAGACCTTGACGAGGTTGTGGGGCTTTCAACCAACATCTGCCTGCACCAACCTTCCTACTTTGCTTTGGATGAAAAATAATATCTTGTTCTTTTCTTTGCAGGAGAACAGAAGTTCAGAGATATTTTAAAGATCATTACTCGTGGAAGACACAAGCGAAATATAGAACGGACCTGTGCTAAATAGAAGGAATATTATAGGTAGATTATTTTCGGAACAGCTGTGAGCATTCATACCTGCACCTCTGAATCCATCGCACAGCATGAAGTTCCTTCAGCAGCGCGAAAACAATTGGCTAACAGCTCACACATACTGACCAAAGCGCTTTCACTGTGCGCAACTCATCACTCCCCTCCCATATTCCAATTCACTGACTAGCTTCGCGCCAAAAGTCATAGCTGTTCCGAAAATAATCTACCTATACCTGTTTGAAAGTTATGTAATAAGAACAACATCGTATGGTATCTCTGAAGATACTGTGGCAATAAAAATCCAACATCTAAAACTCCAGAAGATTGAAGAATGAATACAAGGAAGAATTTGTGACTCAAGTAAAATAGAGGTGCTTGAAAGGCGTTTAGAAGTGTCCAGGTCATTAGTTTGGAGCTATGATGTAGTGTAGCCCTAATCTATGGAATGGTACAACTTAGCCAGTTAGTGAATGGAAACTAAAGTGCTTGAAGTGCTTGAAGAAGATCGACTTATTCACTCAGTCTGATAGTTGGATTATATTCATGAGTAGTTGATTTTAAGGTATAAAAGTAAACCGTGCTCAAGAATCGTATCGAGAGACTGGAACTTAATCCTCTAATGATACCGTCGACTGCCGTGACTCATTGCAAGTAAAATTAGAGTTTTCTTCAGGTTGCCCCAGAAAGTATTTTGTTCCTTTCTTTCAAAATTAAGAATAGTTGATATACGAAGGAAATTTGATTCAGCACTACGAAGGAATCAGGAAGAAACCAGGAAGAATCGCTTTTCCATTCTAAAAAATAAGGAAAGCATGCAAGTTCTCACTCAAGCAAGTGTTGACTACAAGGAAAAAGAAAGAAATTTCATGAAAATCAAAATTCTTACATTTGGCGAATTTATCGTATTAAAGAGTTATTTGAGCAATGATTTTCAAAATTTACCAAAATTCCTCCCCGAGACACAATATATTATAAAGGTAACCAAGAGACTTCTGTCGCTTTTTCACCCATCGCCTTCGAACATCGATATGTCACCTAAGACGTGCCTGGAAGATCCAAAATGGTCCCCAGCAGCATCGACGAACTTCTGTCAACGTTCTGGAAGGCCATAGATTCCATCGCGGTAGAATTTGATGGACCGTGAAGCGAAGAAGGTATCAAGTGCATTTTGCACCTCTACTAGCGATTTGAACTGGCGTCCTCTAAGGTGATTTTTCAAGGAATGGAATAAGTGATAATCGGACAGTGCAGTGCCCGAGGAATATGACGGATGCAATAATGTTTCCCGTCCAAGTGATAGAATGGTGTCTCTGGTCATCCTAGCATGTGGAGCTTAGCGTTGTCCTGTAACAGGAGGACCCCTTTGCGATTCAGAAGTGCTGGCTCCAGAGTTTTGAGTTTTTCATAAACACGGCTCTCAACTGCTGACAGTACACAGTTCCATTGATGTTCTGAGATGCTGGTAGCAGTTTGGTGGACTGCACGATGCAGCCAGCAGTCCACCAAACACACAGGAGGACCTTCTTCTGATGCAGAGCTGGTTTCGGAACCGGTTCATGGCATACTAACCAATAATAACGGCGCCGTGGAGCTTCGACAGGACCCGCTTCTCATCACATGTCAACACCCTGTCCAGAAATGACTAAATGGCTCCTTTCTCAGTTGAGACAGCAAAGGAACACAAGTGTCTGCTGGCGTTGCCTTCTGGCCTGGAGTCAAATCATGTGGGACCCATCGACCCAATATGTTGTGCTTCCGAAGTTGATGGAGGTGTTGCCGAATGGTTTCTCCACTCAGACTGAATTGTAGTCCCAGTTCCTCACATGTCTGGCCACTGTTCGCCTCAATTGCTGCCTGAAGACCTTAATTGTTTACATGTGTTGGTTTTCCGGCACGTGGTGCGTCTTCGAGTGTTTCGTCGCCATCCATAAACTTGTTAAACCACCGTTGCATTGTCCGCGTAGTTACGACACACTCACCAAAGGCCTGGTATATCTTCCGCTCCGCTGCAGCGGCGTTTGACCTGTTTGAACTCGTACAGCATACACGCCTTTATGACACTCTATGGAGTTTCATGTTCACTGTCCTTACGCAAGTTCACGGTGTAACTGAATTCCCGTAACCATTTATTATGTTGGATATACCCACACCAACAACTGACCTTCGCCTTATATCCATTCACATTCTACTTATGGTGTGAGGGCTAATTGAACATAAATCTCCACAAAAAGCGACAAAACTTTCTTGGTTACCTTTATATATTTAGGAATACATCACAAATCGGTAAAAAGGAGAAAAGATCGAGAGAATTAAGAGTTATTGCGTATTTGTCTTGAATTGAAATCAATTCTTAATCACACAGAATAGAACATTCACGAAACTTAACGTTCGAAATGAAATGAAATGAAATATTTCAATTTTACGTCCCATAATTTAGCCCTTTAGGTTAAGGGAGAGGATGATTAAGGCAAGTGAATGATGTTGGAAAATGTGATGGAATGAGAAAGTAGGAGGAAATGGGAGTACCCTGAGAAAACCCACGAACACGATGTTGTCCACTATAAACTTACTTGGCCGGGATCGAGCTAGGGTCTCCATGCACGAGAGGTAAGCGCTCTACCACTATGTCCTCCTCCAAATGAAGTAATCTTAACTTTTGGCAGTGTACATTAATATATGATAAAGTAAAAAAGAATAAACACTAAAGGATATAATGAAACACGAATTACAAAATACCACCTCAGAAATCTCAGAGTTAATATCTTAATCAAGTACTAGCTGAACCCGCGCTGTCTACTCAGCGCATCGTTCTATTATGGCCATGAATCTCCTTCCCACTGTGCATGTGTCCTTACTCACACAAGTAAAGGATAGGAGACTCACAAAGGAAGTGAATTGCTATGTATAGATGTTGGAGTGAGTTTGTAGCAAATTTGTAGAAGTAACACGATATCAAGTGGAAATATTTTTTCTAATAAATCCATATCCGTCCGAGTACGCCTCATTGCGTCTGAGGCCTTTGAAGTTGCCAGCATGCAATAGGTTTTGCCATTCCGATTTAAGCAAAGCACCTGCAATGTCCGTTAACCCGCCATACGTAACTTTTCTACTGGTTGCCTAACACCGTAGTTTCAGCCTGCAACAATGTTAATCTTATGGGCTCAAAACGGCTCCTAAAATATTCAATAGAACAATAATGACACGGTTTTTGAAAATTTGAATGAGAACTGAACAATCTACACAAAATTTGGAATCGACACGTTTCTAGCACGTGTGGTTTTTCGAGATGTCATTGTCGAAATGATTGGGGACAAACATACAAACCTAGCATTTTAATATATAGATGTGTAATTCCAGAAATAATTAAGATTATTTTCTAGAGTATATATATATATATATATATATATATATATATATATATATATATATATATATATATATATATATATATATATATATATATAATTATGTCATTTTTTATCATTTTCTTTAGCTTCTTACGCAGTTCTGTAAACATAGTTTCATTATACTCAGAATATTTTTCCTCTTTGTATAATATTCCTTCTGTTTCAACGTTTTAATTATATCAGCAGAGAACCAACTGGGAAATTATCTTTTCTTATATAACTTTCCTTTAAGAACTTTTTATCAATAATTCCGTTAAGTACCCTATAAAAATAATCCAATGCTTCAGTCGGATCTTTAAAATTATGTATGCCGTCCCATCTAACTTCCTTCAGATCATGATACAAACTCAAAAAATCTGCTTCAGAATAGTTATGCACTGTAATCGAGTTACACCTAGCACGAGGTGATCTAATAATTATCGATTCTCGAATCAACAGAGCTGAGTGATATAAATCTTTACCTACAAAAGGTTCTGAAGTTCTATTTACGTTCATATTTTCACTGAGGTTTGTTATTGATAAATCTAATGTTTTACGATATCGATTTTTAATGTCATTTATAGATTTAACCAGGGGCGGCGATTCGGGGGAAAATAGGGGGCAGTTGCCCCCCATTTTTTTTTGAAGTGACCCCGTAATGTATATAGTTTCATTTGGAAATATAAAGTTTTTGTATGTATTACTGGTTCATAGAAGAAATGGTGCCATATAATATTTGTTGTTGCGTGAGTACGTATTGGTTATTTGTCTTCCAGTGGAGTTAAGAAACTTATAGGTATTGCATTTTAATTGCAATTAAAAGCAATTAATATTGCAATTGTGTATTTCTTTAAATGTCGTAGGATATGCCTGTAGTATTTACTGTCTTGCATTATCTAAACCATAAGAGTAATAACATACATTTAATGGCATGTGTGGAATTAAAAATATGTTGTTCATTAATCCCCAGTTTCAATATAACTTCTACAAAACAAGCCTCATTATTCATTACTATGAATAATATTATCGTTTCTATTTATTTGTTTTGCAAATTTGTTATTAAATAATCTGATCACACAATTATCCAGGCGGAATTTTAAGATGTTCATGAGCAAGGAATCAAATCTCTTCTTACATTTTGGTTATTTATGAGTAGCTACTTGCGTTGCTCTTGTCAATTTATTAATAAAATATGAAACACGATATATGGTATTTTAACTAAAAAAGATAGTATAGTATCGTCAAACTATACTATCTTTCGTCAAACAAATTTTGTAAAACAATCAGAAAAACTAACATTGATATACAAATATTCAGATTCTGCCTTGCCCCCCCCCCCACTTTTAACATCCATCGCCGCCACTGGATTTAACATAGTTTAATAACATAAAATTGGCAAGAGAAGTATATATCGTACCACTTTGTATCGTACCACAATTCATAATTTGAATCTGTTATTAAAGATAAATTAAAACCACCAATCAGAATAATACAATGATGTGATTTAATAATTTCCTCGACCCTTGACAATAAATTATAATCTTTCCGCTTTAGAGTTAGGCGGAAAATAAACCGCAATTACTAGATACGTGCGATTTTCTACTATAATTTTAAAGCAGACTACTTCTATATTTTCTATGTTAATACCAATCCTACACAAAATGGTTTAATATTCCTTTCAAAACACCACCTCCTTTTTTATTATTTCTATCTTGTTTAAATATACCATACATATTATCTAAAATTTCATTATCATATACACTTGGCTTTAACCAAGTCTCAGTAATAATAATATGACATCAAAATTAGCAGCTAGAACACTTGTGTACAATTCACCTAATTTAGTAATTAATCCTCTTGTATTTTGGTTGTACATTATATTTGAATATATGAATATAAGGGACAAAAATTCAGTTTCCAGTTACCATGTATTTTTGTCTACTGCTCTACTATAAAGAAACATGAAATATAAGATTTTTTCATAGAAACTGAAAAAAAAAGTGAAATGTTTAGTTTATAGTCCCACGCATATGCCCTTTAGAATAAAGGAAACAGATAATTTTTGGAAGAGAGTGATTATGAAGTTAATGTTTTGTACTCTCCCACAGAAAATTTCACTGTCACAAATTATTTCCTAGATCAAAAGTTACCTGGAACCCCTGGTTCGATCCCAAGTCATATCAAGTAGGCTTTGTGGTGGACAAACACCGAGTACGTGGGGTTTCTCAGGGTTCCTCTGTTTCCTCCCACTTTCTTCATTCCACCATTTCATTCATTCTTGCCGCCTTCTTTAGCCTATACGATACAATTATGGGACATAAAACTGAAAGATTTCATTTTATAAAAGTTACTTATATGCCAATCAAAAATATTGATGAGAAATTAATTTCGAATTACTTAACTGAGTGGAATGAGAAGGAATGACATAAACGTTAAGTTTGTTACAATTTTCGGCATCGTTAGCTGCATTTATATTTCATTTTTTCGTTAGGTATACCTCCTCGTTTTCCACTTTGGAATCTCCTGATTTCATCGACTTTTTAACAGAGAGCAACATGATGTAGCACTATGATCCAAACACAGAAAATAAGAGATATTCAAACCCAGTGGAGGAATAAGCTTCCCCGGCAACCCCTGGGTACAAACTTAGGAGCGCCCTTTGCAGCACTTTTACAGAACAATCCGAAAATTTGTGTACATATCGAAATAAAAACTGAACGAAAAGTCAATGACGAAAAATGTAGTGCAAATAACTCACTTTGTGTTCAATGATGTTATAATTATATTGACATAGAAATTTCACCACTTAACGGTCATAAATGAAGTTGTTTCCATCTCACTTTGGTTGCTGCAAACTCATCTGTAAATTCTTCAATGTAAAGTGTAGATAATTATTCAATCTTTTATAATTTTCTGTATTTGGCTCATGTTGCTCCATCATGTTGCTCTCTGTTCAAAAGTAGATGAAATCAGAAGATTCCAACATGGAAAACCAGGAGGTATACCTAATGAAAAACTGAAATATAAATGCAACTAACAATGTACAAAATTGTAACAGACTTAATATATATGGCATTCCTCCCCATTTCATTTCATGGTTGAACGGAGATATGACTTCAGCCGAAAACAAACATTCAGCTGAGCAGTTCACTACATTGCGAGAGCAATGTATAAAAATATTCTAAGGGCAATGTATACAATTGCAGCTTTTCTTTTCGTAGAAATGTTCAACATTTCAGCTGGCCAACCACTGATTCATTGGGCCTTTAGAAGCTTCGAGAAATGTGCTTAATCTGGGAAGGTTGATTCCAGATCAGCTTTATATGCAGCCTAAAGGTTAGCTGCGTATTCAGCAATAATACCAGAACTTAGTAGAAATTTACTGAAAACCATGAACTTGTCACACATTTATGGATAGTTTTTCTTCTAGTTAATTGAGTATGTAATTTATGAAGAATAGGGAAACTTCTTAACTTTAATTTACTTCCTTCCTCTTTGTATCCATGTTCCTCTTCTCTTATTGATCAGTATGTCTGTGATAAAGATGTTACTGTTTTGCTTCCTAAATTCATGAGTAAAAAAGAAAGGAGATTCCAGCGAAGCATAGTGGAAACAGAACACGCCTCCCGACAACTGCATATTGAATGAGCTTTTCCACCCAAAGTGAATGAGCTGTGTAAAGCTCACACAACACTTTAGAACTTATTTCTTTAATTTGACCCTGTAAACCTGGGTACCCCCACACACGTTGCTAGGAATTTCATAAGACAGACGTTCACATTTAGTAAGGTCAACAGAATCTCTGGTCAAATTCATTACTGTCTCAGCTTGCCCGCTACTTGTCAACTTCTTTACGACAGATAAAACCCTCCATAGTACGTAAATTCCATCTGAACACGAGACTGAATATAGTTCGCCTAATTTTCAACTAAATTCTGACTGTGAACAGGCACGTAGCCAAGGGGGGGGGGGTCCGGACCCCCCCACTTCGAGACCAGAAGTGAAAAAATTAGGGAAGGATAAAACAAAATGAAATGAGAAAAAGAAGGATCAGCGTTAAAAATAAACTACAGGAAGCTTTTGGTTACTCTTTTTTTATGAGGAAATTTGTATTGCAATATGGTCGCGAGGTGAGCGATATATACTGGAAGAGTCAGGAAATTTGAAATTTCTAGAAAAGTTGCGGAATTCTCAGAATTTCTGCTACCAGTCAGGGAGATTTCAATCTTCCGAAAGCATAGTGCCGTTGTGTAACAGCGTGGAGATATTTTATCATAATTTTTCGTCATCGCATCTTTGCAATATTAAACATGTTATTTCAAACACAATTTTCTACTGCTCTTTAACCTGTCATTTGAAACAGACAGTAGTTGACGGAAAAATAAAAACAAACATATATGTGGAAAGAAAGTTCTGTTAACATTTGATTCAACAGAAAAAGGAACGCAGATATTGCAAAATATTTTACAAGACATTATTGAGTATGTACTTTTTATATTAGTGAATATGTACTTTTTATAATTAGTGAGGTCATAATGAAAGGAAAATTGTTATATTTGAATAAACAGAAGAAGGATGTAAATTACGTTTTTTTCAATACGTTTTTTTACTCGAGATTTCTTTATAGTTTATTAAAATACTTACCAACATATCCTCACAAACCAATAAATGTTGATAGTAAAGTAGTTTAGATTGATCGAGCTTCTGGGCCTTCAGAATTTTGTCACACACCTCTCCCCCGTTATGAAATCCTGGCTAAACGAACTAATATATGTTCCAGTAAAATTGTTTAGAATGATCGAGCCCCTGTTGTGATGACCACGTTTGAGTGTTACTTGCCACGGTGTTACTTGCCACTATTGGAATTTCGTGTTACTTGCCACGGTTACCTTATCGCATATTTTATCTGTCTATGACAACGTGTCCGTTGCCACGCACCTGCATCTAGATTTGACCTTGAGGGAGTGGGAGTAATTTCCCAAGCAATTTTCAAAGCAAGGCAATCACCTGAAACACAAGAAACAAAGCAAATTTCTGATAGGAACATTGTTACATTTGTGCGTGTCACAAAACTCACAAAACTCGCACGAAATACAAGAAACAAAACAAGATTCTGATGAAAGGAGTATTCTTGCAAATCTACACAAACAATTGAAGTTCTTCAGTAATTCGAGCGCTCATTTTGCCGCCTGAAAGCATGGAAGAAACGCAATGATTTTTATATTACATCACATTCGATCGATACTCCTAGGTAGTTCCAATAGGAACCTTGTCACTTGCGCGTCGCACGCCATAATGATTATAAACAATAATTATTTACAAAATCCAACAGCATGTCCCTTTTCTTCTTTATCAACTATTCCAACTTTTGTACATAACTCAAATTTCTAATACATTTTTTTAAATCACAGCCTCTTCTCAGATTCTCGAGAATTCGTTGTATTCTCTCGTCAAACTTTATGGAAGATACTTTCCTTCTCTTTTGCGGTATACCTTGCACTTGGTGTCTTGTAAAGGCATGGAAACTAAATTTAGCGCCTTCCTTCAGCACCTTTACCAAAGTAAGTATGTGCGGCGAACGTTTAGATATTGTAGTGTTCAATTTGTGGTTCCATCCTTCCACTACGTAGTTGGTTCTGTGTCTCTCAGCACTGCAGTTCCAAGTACTTCTTTTAATGGCAGGATTTTCTAGCCACTGTCCGACAAAATAATCATTAAACGCTTCAACCTTGGTCCCAGGTGGGCAGTCCTCCATAATAAGTAGCCAGCTATCATCAATATACTCTAGGGGTATTAGGGCCAATGCAGCACACATCCGGACATGTTGACACACCTCCTCGTTGTAAGTGTAGTCTTCTACAAGGCCAAGACTTTGCACTTTTGTCCATATGCTCTGGGCGAAGTGGAAGTTACAACCTGATATTTCAGCGTGTGGGAATGTAGCGTGAAGTGCATTCATTGCTGCAGTTTCAAAATCTAATTTGCACACTTTTGGGTACTTCTCTCCAACCCAAACTTTAAGAAAAGAGAACAGTTGATTGTAGGTGACCTCCATTTTATCTGGCAGCAAAGCATACAGAACAGGTACAACTGACGTAGTCTCATGTACGCTCCCGATGTCTGCATGTACCGTGTACAGCTGTGCAGTGTTTGGGGCAACTCCATCGAAGTTCCATCGAAAAACCACTGTTCACTGTTCCCCAGTGCTTCCCGGAGACCCTCGTATACAAAACAAAGAATTCGTTGCCCGTCTCCCAACTTGTCATACTGCAAAACCGAAGTGCCATCTTCAAACAGGAGAAAATCATCTGGAAAACATATATTGCTTGGTGTAGGTGTGCCCTGATTGATACTCAAAGATTCTCTTCTCGTTTTGTTCAGATTATCTTTTCTATTGCTGTACAAAGGAATTGCAGTGACCAGATCCAATCCCTGATTTATCGGTACAGCCATTTCCTCTTGGAAGATCATACACACAGGCGTTAGGATTTCTTCCCGTGTCCTCTTGCTAGGCGCTTTCGTATCTTGCAAACCGCCACATCCGGATGCATGTGTGGTCATGTTGCACTGTATAGTAATTTCACCTACTGTCCTAACTGAACCCGGACACGTAGATTTCTTTCTGTTCATACACAGCTGAAAAATGAGACCACAATAAGAAGCACGGAAATACTGACCTTTAAAAACATTTAAATTTACATTTAAACATAACATTTAAAAGCAATAACAGTAGAGTCTACGGAGGTTGGATACCAATAATAAAGGCACACACACACACACACAAACTCGCAACTGGAGTTACATTGTCCATTTGCAGATTTTTGTGCGCGTTGTGTACTAATTTTTATTTAATAATATATTTCACTTCTGATTACAGTGGTGTAGCGAGCCCCCCTACGCCCCCCGCAAAGTAAAGAGAAGGGATCCTGGTTGTAAAGTCTATGGTTATGACGACAATGATAAAAATACCTTTCGGCCAAGCCTACAGGCGGATTTAATCAAGTGTATCAAAGTATCAAATACCTTTAGTAACCACCAATAAGAAGTTCAAACGATCAAAAAGCAACTCAATAGATACTGCCATAATTTAACCCTTATCCGGGCAAGACATTTTTGTAACGTAAACGGGCAACCGGGGCCTGTGAGGCCCAGTATATATTTTAAGTGCAGAATACACAAAATCAATGCCTATTGTCACTTACTGTTCAGACTAGTCTAGAATGTACCGGTATATATTTTTGTCAAGTAGCGAAACTTCGTGTCACGCTTTTGTAAGTCGACCAAGCAGAATAGCAAATCCGGTCCAGACATTTTTGTAACGAAAACGGGCAACCGGGGCCTGTCAGGCCCAGTATATATTTTAAGTGCAGAACACTCAAAGTTCAATGTCTGTTGCCGCATACTGTTCCGACTAAAGGTTACAATAGTCACGTGTTCAATATATAATTATGTGACAATTTGATCTAATATTTGACAGGAATTTCACTAAAGTTATACGGGGCCTCCTAGGCCCCGGTTGCCCGGTTACGTCAGGAAAAGATTTTCAAACTTAAAAAAAAAAAAAAAAAAAAAAAGCTTTACCAACTCGATATGTTCATGATTTTAACTTCGACGAAAGATAGAAGAATTCAGTATTTTATGTCTTCGAAATATGTATGGTTATTGAGAAATTTTAGAAAAATGAAGCTACTGGGCCTGGGAGGCCCCAGTTGCCCGGATAAGGGTTTAAAAAATGAACAATTAATAGCAAGTTCTTCTGCTACTAAATTTGAACTTGTTTATAATAGCCGAGAAAATGCGAACAATACTAAAACAGCCAATTTAATTGTCTAAGATAATCGAAGTATTCGGCAACTATAAGTGCGATTCGCAGAGCATGTATATAAAATACAACCTGACAAACTGACGTCCAGGAGTTGAAAAAGGCCGGCATGCAAGAAGTGAAAGACGGTGAACTGTACAAAGAGAAAACACACTAAAATAGTATTATATATGCATACCCACATTGTCTATTCAATGTTCTTTCTCTGCAAGTCGTACTGAAATCCTTCGTGCAGTAAAAGGGGTTTGCCCTTTGACGTAGTTGAAAACTCCATTATGCTCACAAGAAATTAATCCACACTAGGTAATCACAAAACTAATGTTACATTTCAGCACAAACCTTAGCTTTTAGGCCTACCGCTCACTGGTGACAAAACAGTTGCGCAACTATCTTGTCGCTGTCACCTACAGTAAGCAACTTCACGGAGACAAAACTTTTTTTTTTTTTTTGCCACATCCTCGCTCACTGGCGAAGGCAACACAAAAGTTGCCGGGCATTTTATATCACAATTTGGCGGGATTGGGCACAGTACGATGGACTTCGAAGAATGTACTATTGTTTGTGCGCTAATGTTGAATTTAGGAAGGAAGAAAAAAAGAAAAAAAGAAATAGTGGGTACATCCTATATATACAGTGAGAGATTGCTGAAGGAAAACGTTTACACGCTATATTGTGATTTACGCAATTAACCCTCGAAGTTCTTTAGCTACTGTAGAATGAGTGTGATTACCTTTGATGAACTGTTGTCTCTAGTAGCACCAGCAATAACAAAGATAAACATAAACTTCAGACTAGCTGTTCCTTTAGCCTATCCGGCATAACCGTGGAACAAAACTCCAAGGTTTCATTTCATTTTCATTTCAAAATGTAATAGACTCCTGTGTAAATACCTGTGTTATTTTTTCTTGGCTGGGAAGCTCATTCCAGTTACTTACAATAGCGAAACACACTTTCTCCCACAATTTCTTCTTTAAATTTATATCTGAATATTCTTGCACACTTTTTTTTATATAACGCTGAGTGTTTCTCTATTTCCTCAATTTTTCATTGTCTTTACCACTAATTAAAGACATACATGTATTAGCTTCCATTGCGAACACTTCTTTTCATACTCTACACACGGAGCGAACTGTTATGTGAAAAAACTTGTAGAAAACATTTTTTTTATCTCTCTGTTTGGATGTACTGTACGTCGGCAACTTTTCTGTCGCCGTCGCCGCAGTGAGCGGACTCCCATAAGACTCAATGCATTTTTAGATGTTGCCCAACTGTTTCGTCGCCAAGCTGTTGCCTTAGGCCTACCACTCACTGGCAACATTTTGTCGGGCAACTATCTTGTTGCTCTGGCTAAATGCATTGAGTCTTATGGGAGTCCGCTCATTGAAGCGACAGCGACAGAAAAGTTGCCGAGGTGTCGCCAAGCACAGCGACAGCAGGGCAACAGCTCGGCGACGGAACAGTTGCGCAACATCTAAAAATGCATTGAGTCTTATGGGAGTCCGCTCACTGAGGCGACGGCGACAGAAAAGTTGCCGAGGTACCGCCAAGTAGAAAGGTAAAAAATAAATGTTTTCTATAAGTTTTTTCACGTAACAGTTCGTTCCGTGTGTAGCGCGTGAAAAGAAGTGTTCGCAATAGAAACTAACACTTCTTTGATTAGTGACTAGCATGTCTTTAGTGATAAAGACTATGGAAAATTAATTGAGGATATAGAGAAACTCAGCGTTAAAGAAGAAATATATAGCTATAAAGAAGAAATTATGGAAGGAAGTGTGTTTCGCTGTTATAAGAAACTAGAATGAGCTTTCCAGCCAAGAAAAAACAACACAGGTGGTACATTTTTCGATAATGACATATCGCTATCGTACTACACACTACTACTTTCATTAATTTCCCACAACTAGAAAAAAATACAGATAAAATTATAATTTTCAAGTTTCTTTCCATTTCAAATATAAAAAAGAAAAAAAACTGTACTGTATAAAAATGGCCGATTTTAAAACGTGAAGAATACGCGGGAAGAACGAAGAACGCCAATTTTTATTTTATGGCTATACGTAGAACATTGAGAGTACAGTTACTGTACAGTGTTGTCGGATTGCCGCTTTTGTTAGTTTCGTTCTGTTAGTTATTTCCAGTCGTTTTATATTTTCGTTATTCTTGTTATCTTTTGATTCGAATAATTGTTCACGTTCGTATTAGCTTACACAATGCAGTTATTTTTGTCACTTATTGACGTTCAGGGACGTCATTTAGGGGGGGCATGAGGTGCAATTGCTCCCCAAGAGTTTGAGGAATACATATACTTTAATCAATTGTCTACTAATATACTAGTACAAAACATGAAAATCTTATGTCGGTGGTGCTTTTGACCCCTCTCAAGTGAAATCTGAAATAACGCCCCTGTTGACGCTACCTTCGAAAGTTTATTTAAATTTATTTATTTAACCATTGGAATGGGCGGTAGTTTTTTTTTATGTCCGAAACCAGCGATTATGTGAACTGTTCCGGTTGCCGATTATGTAAATTGTGATATCAAATGCTCGGCAACTTTTCTGTTGCCGTCGCCAGTGAGCGAGGGTATGGCAACAAAACTGTTTTGTCTCCGTGAAGTTGCTGACTGCAGGCGACAGCGACGAGATAGTTGCGCAACTGTTTTGTCGCCTCGGCAACATTTTGTCGGGCAACTATCTTGTTGCTCTGGCTAAATGCATTGAGTCTTATGGGAGTCCGCTCACTGAGACGACGGCGACATAAAAGTTGCCGAGGTGTTGCTAAGCAGGGTGACAGCAGGGCAACAGCTCGGCGACGGAACAGTTGCGCAACATCTAAAAATGCATTGAGTCTTATGGGAGTCCGCTCACTGAGGCGACGGCAACAGAAAAGTTGCCGAGATGTCTCCAAGTAGAAAGGTAAAAAATAAATGTTTTCTACAAGTTTTTTCACGTAACAGTTCGTTCCGTGTGTAGCGCGTGAAAAGAAGTGTTCGCAATGGAAACTAATACATTCTTTGATTAGTGACTAGCATGTCTTCAATTAGTGATAAAGACTATGAAAAATTAATTGAAGAAATAGAGAAACGCCCAGCATTAAAGAAGAAATATATATAAAGAAGAAATTGTGGAAGGAAGTATGTTTCGCTGTTACAAGAAACTAGAATAAGCTTTCCAGCCAAGATAAAACAACACATGGAAATTACTCCCACCCCCTCAAGGTCAAATCTAGATGCAGGTGCGTGGCAACGGACACGCTGTCATAGATAGATAAATATGCGATAAGGTAACCGTGGCAAGTAACACGAAATTCCAATAGTGGCAAGTAACACCGTGGCAAGTAACACGAAACGATGACCACAGTATTTCATGTCACGGACCCCCCCTTCACGAAATCCTGGCTACGGGCCTGCTGTGAAGAGTGCTAGCTAGCAGTTTTTGTGCTCTTCAGAATTTTCATCAGATGATTAAATATTTGAAATATATTTTCCTGTCCAAAATGATATGAGTTGCAATCTAAAATCCTGTCCTTGAACAACCTACATGATGCAAAATAAGCGCACCAGTGCAGTATACCAATTCTTCCTCTACCAGACCAAGAACATTATGAGCGTTTTGCGTATCACAAGATTCACTGATGTAGTCATTTTTACCTTTTTGTGTGTGTGTGTGTGTGGTGTGAACTTTAAGTACCGCTTCCGCAGCGAAGTCTTTCTTATTCCAAGTCTATGTCGATGTCACCAGCAGCGACATTTCATATTTTCCGTGTTGGAAGGAGGGGAGAGACTGACATGAGTGTTTCACATTTTTATTAGTATCTTACTATACAATTGATTAGAATGTATGTTTTTCTCAAAACTTGGGAGATTTACCTACTTGCCCTTCCCAAATGACACCCTAGATTTCAGAACACTTTTTCTATAAGATGGCTATGCTTGCCTTTCTCGTTTTTCATTTGTAAGTTTACGATAAACTACCTCAATTCCGTTCGCTTCATGTTTTTGGATTAACACTAATAACCCACCAATTAACAAATGCTATAAAGCTTGCAAATATGGATAAGAACACAATAACACACTGAGCAAGGCTATGTGATAATATGTAAAAAAAAAAAAAAAAAAAAAAAAAAAAAAAAAAAAAAAAAAACACTATAACGTAACAGTTTCAACACAATAACAGTATCTTCATCAGACTTCCACTCCTTCTGGCTGCTTGGGAGTTGGTCATCATTATATATTCTCCGGAGATCAACTTTTCATTAGGCTCCGCCCCTTCATTAAAAAGTAACACTTGTGTGGCTTTCACTTTCACTTTTTAGCTGCACACGTGTCCAATTAAAAGTTTACTTTTTTCGCTGAATACATTCTGTCCTCTAATTATCCTTATTTCCCTTATTATTTTTTCTCTTTCTTTCTTTTTCCTTTTCATTTCTTCTTCTTTAAGCAGAATCTTCTCCCACTCTTTATTTATCGAGAATCCTGCATTCCAATTCATCATCTTGTCTCCTGCATTCATAATTTCCCTGGCTTCCTTCCATTTTCTCACCAAAGTTCTCTTCTCTACTTTTATGACCTCTGCTTCTTCCCACCCTATCCTGTGGTTTGTCTCTTTCTGATGCTTGTATATCGCATTGTTGTTCCTTTTCAATCTTACATCATCCTGGTTCTGTTTAATCCTTTCTTGCATTTTCTTTTTTGTTTCTCCTATGTAAATTTTGTTACACTCCGCGCATCCTACTCTTCCCCTTTGATCTTTGTCCGCTATTGCTTTTCTCTTGATTCTTCTGACTAGTTCAATTATTCTGCTTCCTCCTTTCCTGTACGTCCTAATTCCTGCTTTGATGTCCTATTCCTGCTTTTATTTTGATGTCAGGAATCATCTCTTACAGTTTGTAGGTGTAGTTCATTAACACTCTGTATAAAAGGTAAGTGTATTATTGTTGTTAAATTTATAAGATCCTACGGCTTTAATTCCAAACGTCCCAGTCTTTTTATGCTAGGAAAAAAAAAGAGTCATTACATAGGGAAATATACCCTCCCTACTTTCGCCAAACATAGGGAAACAAAAATTGATTTTTTTTTAAGAGCCTTAACGAAAGTATATTTGCAAGTTTTGTTTCACTATGAAAAATTTTATGGAGTATAGTCTCTCTCCCCCTCTGTATATGTAAAGAGATACCTTTTTTTTTTAATTATAGGCCAAAGAACTGTGGACACTGCAAGTTTGGTTGCAATCGTTCCAGTCCTTCTAGGCTAAGCCTAAGTGCCAAAAACCTAACCCGAAACATATTGACACCAATCGAAAGGTGATGCCCAAACGAGATACACCAAAATCTCACACCCTTTTGTGCACAAACGAGATTTTTGTTGCACCAATGTGCACAACCGACACACTAACTATTGAAACCGTTTGGACGCTAATCGGCGCTTAAACTCAAGGATGTTATAAAATAGAGAATCTGCCCATACGTATCTTCATCATATGAACTCAATGAAGCCAAAAAACAACCGAGCATCGTCTGATCCGCCACGTCTGATTGGCTACTCTCGTTTCCGCCATGATTGTTGGCTCAAAACATTGCGATCTTAGTGGCGCGGAGTGGGCAGAGTAGGTGTGGGGAAGCTGTGACGTATGGCTTCATGATTTTGTTGTATGGGCCTCTATTTTATACCATCCTTGCTTAAACTAGACAAGCCAAAATCTCACACTTATTGTTAGGTAGAAACAAAAATTTTGCACACACAACGTGCACAAACAATTCTCTAGCGATTGATACCATTTTGGTACCAAACAGCCTCGGTGGTGGTGGGGTGAGGGTTGACGCCTAAGATAGATACGCCAATACATCTCATACTTCTTGCTATACACAAATGAAGATTTTAAACTAACGGTTAAGACCATTTTGGCGCCAATCGGCGGGGTGAGGAGCTGCCAGTGGCAGCTTTAACAAGTACGCCGGGTAGGTCGGGACAAAAATTTTTAAAAATATATAGACGCTAAAAGATACAATAAAGAGTAAATATATTACCCCTATTTATATTAATGGTATATAATTATTTCAAAAATAGCATCAACAACTACTGTAAAAGAAAATTTCCACTTTCACTAATCAATCAATCAAATATGTGTGTATATCCATAAGCGAGGGTGCGGGCCTACCCAAAATTAAAATCCTAAGGCCGCTCTTGGGAGCTGATGTTCAGACAGCACCCCAAATTATTTTTTTCAATACCTTAAAAAATTGCTTTGTGCACAAACACCATTTTTCGTGCGCAAAGGTTTGATACTATTTTAATGAAATTCGGGGGAGGGGAAGTTGGGGGGGCATGATTTCTGTTTACTGAAAACATCTCCTTTGCAAGTAGTCTGCCTGACTTACGTACTTCCCTCAAGCTGTATTTAACTTTACCGGTAACATATTAACTGCAGAGAGGTGTTTTTCAAAGTTGAAATTATTCAAAATATTTCAAAGAAATGTCATGAGTCTCATGACTCACAATCGGTATAGGTTAAGTATTCTACCATTGCTAACCATTGCTAAGCATTCTACCCTATGAATCTGCCGCCCCGTGTAATGGCATCATTTGTCCCCCTCCCCCTTTGTCCAAATAGGAAAAATCTTAAAAGCCACGATTTTAAGTATGCTACCCAGTGGCGGATTTAGGGGGGCCTAGAAGGGCTACAGCCCAGGGCGACAAATTTTGGCCAAATTTCAGGGGCGGCAAATTTTTGAAGATATGAAGTAGTTCAAAATGAAGTTTGAAAAAATATTTAAGTTTTCGCGATGGGAAGCCTACAAAATAGGGAGGTGGAAGACCATGTGCCGCCCATGGAAAAGGGCATACAGAGACACCACTGCATTAAGTAGTTAGTATTTCATACTGAGTTACCAAAAGTCAATTTTTTAGCATGGTACTAGTGGTTGGTTTTGATAAAGTTGGCTAATTTGCGAAATTTCAGATCACTAGGAGGTACAACACTGATTTCCGAATTGATCTTGTTTTGTTATGAAGTGTAAAGCGTCGGCTTCCATTTTGTAACGTGTAATAGGTGCGTTCTTGTGCTGAATAAGTGAATTTAATTTTTAGTTTTTATTTTTTTTAAATTTTTTTTTATTTGTTTTTAAAATGAGCTGAATGGAGATATAGTAGAAGCAGAGTTTTGGATGCTAAACTAAAATTCGAATCTGACACATTGGGCCAAATTCCGTAACGGTTTGCGTCAACAAAAAGCAAAATCTGTATTTATGTACTGTGCCTATTATAACTGCTGTAAAGTATGTTGCGTTTCTCTCCGCAATTCTTGTGAAGGCTAAAACGAAATAAGGGCCTCCAGTCTGACTCGTCTGCTTCTTCACTCTCACTGTAAATTTGAGATGTCAAAGTTAACAAAAAGTTTCCGGGAGATAAGTTTTGATATCAGTTTAAAGAGTCTTCCAATAATACACTGTAGTTGTGCACTCATACCATTTCCAGTAAGCGAGTTTGATAATAATATAAGGCAGTGGTTCTCAAACTTTCCGATAACACGGGCCCCCTGTTCATTCGGAAAGTTAACTGCGGACCCCCTTGCAATGCTATCTGAAATTTCATATGGTATTAAAAATATATTAATTAGAATTACCACTGACAAGAAAAATAATTCAATAAGTAATTTATTCTAAAGATGCATGATTGTTTCCTAGTGGACGAAATTTCAATTGAAAAAAACAGTAACTTTAAAGACTAGAATCAATTTTTTAAGGAAATCCGCCTGATAAACAATGTTCACAAATGTGGGATCAGTAACGTAAGGAATGAAATTCTTTGTGTTTTTTCATAATTGCATTGAAATCTGGAATAAGTTTTGTCACCTTCAATCTTAGGTCCGAATCCACTAAGGCGATTTCGCTTTAGGTTTTAATACTGTAAAGATCAGAAAAGATCTTCTCACATAATGGCAGGGAAGGGCATCAAATGTTGCAATGCCTTTTTAGACAACTCTTCATACTCAAAACGCACACGCAATCAAAGGCTAGAAGTACATTTTCTTTGAAAACGTTTTCCATGAAGTATTGCAGGATAGTTCCAATAGCTGTTCCTGTTCTGTGTTAGAGATATTCATACCTTGTAATTCATGAATTTCTACATTAGTGAAGGAATTTTTAATCCAACCAGTGCAAGGTTGTGGGACAGGGAAATATTCTCCCAAATTTGTAGCTAACGCTCTCAAGTGTTCTACAAGTGTTCTGTGCATTTCAGCCGGGAGTTTTTCACCTGAACAATCAATGAATCCTTACCTACAGCTACAGATTCTTAATCTTAAAAGTACTTTTTACTAACAGCTGTGGGTTCCATTCTATTCAATACATTTCAATTTTTAGGCGTTGCGGGTCTCGAGGGGTCCACGGACCCCACTTTGAGAACCCTGATCTAAGGAGTCTCCGAACACGATATTGTAGTAATTGTGCTAAGAACATTTGCAGTCATGGACGCCTCACCAGGGGAGAATTGCCCCCTCCCACTGTTAAGAAAGATTAACATTTTATAGGCTCTTCTGGTGACAAAAGTTTGCTTTTAAAATCAATATTCAAATAAATGATTAGAAATAACAAAGTTTAGTCGGGCTCATCCCCAAGATTTTAACCTACTCCTCTCCTGCGTGAAATGTGTTATTATTATTATTATTATTATTATTATTATTATTATTATTATTATTATTATTATTATTATTATTATTATTATTATTATTTTCAGTAGTGATTATATTCAACCTGATGAATGCAATATCAAAGTATTTTGAATGATAGTATCCGCCAGTTTTTTGTTGTTGCTTTTACAGACGCAGTGCTGATAACAATGAAGTTTTGTTCTTGTTGGGTTTTATTCTAGCAATTATAAAGATCGAAAACTGACATCTAAGATAGACTTTTAATACTGCCATTTTTAAATAAAGGAAGACTTCGTTCTTCAAGCCCAGACTAAATGACAAAATTTTAGTGATTTTTGCCTTTTACAAATAAACGCAAAAAGCATATAGGGATACCGCTCCAAACATTTTGTACGGAGTTACCAAAACTGATTTTTTTTAGTGGAGTACTAGTGGTTGGTGATAAAGTTAGCTAATTTGAGCATTCGTTCTAAGCGCTGCTATCGGCTGAAGGAATTCGACGCCCTTTCGCCATCAGTTCTCTCGCTTAGCAACAGCTGAACCCGTATTGGCTCAACGCGTGGGTGCGTCGAGGGTATGAGCTTTAGTTTGCATTTTTGCACGGATCAAGACATTTCGGCAGCACTCGAAATTACAACTCTGATTTCCGATACTGGCTTTGTTTTGTTATGAAGTGTAAAATGTCAGTTTAGATTTATAACACGTATTGGGTGCGTTCTTGTGCTGAATAAGTGTGTTACTTTAATAAACCACGAGGTGAAGAAAATTAATATTTATAATAATAGTATAATTAAATCAGAGTGATTTTTTGTTCAGTGTTTTGCTGGAGACGAAAGGAATAAAATTTTACAAAACTTAGCCAATTAACGCGCACAATGTAACTGTTTAATGGTAATGAGCTGTGTTTCTCGCACATAGTTAGATTTTTTTTTTTTTAAGAAAGTTTTGAGTGAATAAGTGTAGTGTAAGAATTGAGTAAAGTAAATAATTGCGTGGGTGTGCTATACTAGCATTGAGTTACGGTAGAAAGCGTTTAAGTGGTGCTACTTACAGAAAAACAGCATTAGAAAAATTAGAAAAAGAACAGGAAGTGTTAAAGAAGACTGCAAAAATATTTAACTTCTTTCGAAAACCCGAAACTGGACATGGTTCAGGGTCATCTGATCTGATAGCAAAAGCCACGTGGAAACGCAAAAATCTTAACAAAAATTAGAATTGTCCCGAAACAAATTACACCCAACTACAGAATCTCCAAGCGCAGTATAATTTGCAGCTAGCGGCGCGACTAGAGATGAGCCAACAGAATCAAAAGGCGAGGATTTCTAGGACTCCAAAATTGAGTGTGGTCCCGGGTAGCGTAATCGCTATCGCCTTCGGTGCGAGCGGACCCGGGTTCGATTCCCGGTGGTCGAAAAAGTGTAAAACGCTTTTTCAGGCCAGCCACCCTGAATGAGGTTTTCCTGGGTTTTCCTCATTCACACCAGGCAAATGCCGGGGTTTTACCTAATTTATAGGTCCCAGGCCGCTTACTTCCTTCCTCAATCCTTTCTTCCTTCCCTTTCCCAGATTGTGTGCTCGCCGAGGGACGTTATCCCTCAAAAACGTGAAGGGCTAAATGGCTTTAGATGTCGAAAGCCCAGAAATCTAAATCCTAAATTCTAATCCAAAATTGAGTGTAAAGCTAAACATGCTGAACTGGAAGACAACAAAGATTTTTCTAATTTTTATTCCTCATGGGAGCTCAAATGCTATAGAACACTCAGAAAAGTATGAAAAAGATTTTGTGTTTGATCCTACTTTATGGCCTATCAATGAAAACACCCGAGAGCAAGTTATAAAAAAGGGAATAAACCAAGATATTTCGAAGTTAGATTTTAGCCGTTCTAAAAGATTAATTGGGGGGGCAACATCGCTACTTAACCCAGATTCTTTTTTAAAATCACTTTGATGAACGGACAGAAAGTTAAACGATCTTACCTTATGTACTCCGAAAGTTCCGGAAAACTTTTTTATATACCATGCCAACTTTTCGGTGGGATTTCAAATTTAGCTAAAGAGGGCTTCGATAACTGGAAACATGGAAATGATAGTTTAACAAGCCACGAGAATTCGGCAGACCATAAATCATGCGTCTTAGTAATGAAAAGAAGAATGAACACTGCAAGAAGAGTTGATTCTAAGCTGCGAACTCAAATTGAGGATGAAACCAATTACTGGAGAAATGTCTTGAAACGAGTAGTTGCTGTTGTGAGATCCCTAGCTGCTGCTGGTCTATCTTCAAGAGGGCAATATGAGAAATTTGAGTCAACACACAACTGAGGAAATTTTATAATGTGTATAGCCTAATTTGACCCCTTATTAGCTACCCATGTTTCTAAATATGGTAACTCAGGTCAAGGTCACATCTCATACTTGTCCTCCATCACATACGAGGAATTTCTTGTACTGATGGGCCGAAAAGTCACGGAAGAAATAGTAACTGAAATAAAAGATTTTTTTTTCTTTAGTAATTGATTCTACACCAGATATTTCCCATATTGATCAACTGGCCGTAATAATTAGATACGTTCCCGGAAATGGCATTCCTGTAGAAAGATTTCTCTGCATTTTACCTAATGTGGGCCATAAAGCAGGTGAGCTTTCCAGTGCTGTTACAAATGTTCTCGATAAATATGGTATTGACATTAAAAAACTGCAGGCGACAGTCGTATGACAATGCCTCCAACATGTCTGGAGAGTACACTGGACTGCAAGCCAGAATACATGAGACAACGCCGACAGCAACTATGTGCTTTACAGTGCTCATTTGCTGAATTTAGTCAGTAAGCATTCAACCTGTAGCTGTAAAGAAAGTCGAGGTTTTTTTTAATGCTTCTTAATAACCTGTATAATTGTTTCCCATGCTCTGCCAGAAGGTGGGAAGTATGGCAAGAAAAACAACTTAAGTCTAAAATCCTTGTCAAATACTCGTTGGTCTGCAAAGGATGGCGCTTGTAAGGCGTTAAATGAAGATTGGGATGAAGTAATAGAAGCACAATTATTTCGAATGACAAAGGGAAAAAGCAACTATACGAAGTGAAGCATCTAGCTACCTCCGCCAGCTTCAAAGATTAAAACGGCTTTTCTGTCAATTCTGTGGGAAGATTTGTTATCCAGATTTAACGCATCAAGTAAAAAGCTACAGTCACCTGAAATCGACGTATCAACTGTATCAGTCTTATATGGATCATTATCATAGTATATACAAAATATAAGAAGAAACTTTGACATGTACGAAACTGGGGCGTTGACAAAGTCGAAAATGACTCACTATGAGGATAAAGTAAAGAGGAGGAAGAGACGAAAAGTTCAAGTAGATGAAATTCGAGAAGAAGAATTAGAGTTTATTGGCAGAGAAAACTTCCGAATCAATACTTTCAATGTAATAATGGACACATTAAGTAATGAATGGGAGGAAGAAAAACTGTATACGATGACCTCAACGCGTTGTTTGAATTTTTAATTAGTGCCGGCAAAGATGACCTTGACAAAAGCATACTAGTGCAATACAGCAAGAAGTTATGTGCTTTTTACGATAAAGATCTAACAATTACAGAAGATTTTGTTAACGAGTGTTTACACGTTTTGGGATTTTTGAAAGAATTGGATGAATGTCCAAAATCCATATTCAAACTTTATCAACTTGTAAATGAGTACGGACTTCAGGAAGTATACCCTTACGTTAATATAGCTCTAAACCTTTTCTTGATAATCCCGGTGTCCAACTGCTCAACGGAAAGATCATTCTCAATCTTGAAAAGGTTAAAGTGCTACACGAGATCTACCATGCCTGAGGGATGTTTCAGTTTTAAGTATCGAATCAGAATAACCAAAAAGTTGGACTTTGTTGATGTAATAGACTCATTTTCAAATTCTGCTTCACGAAAGAAGTTCTTTTAATTACGACAGCCTATGTATTTGTCACCAGAAGGAAAAATATATAAGTTCAAACACTGTAAATATTTCAAATTTCAAACAATTGATAAAAGTTCTTTCGTGTCTCAGACTCATCATCTCACCATAGTGTTTCTGGTAAGTTTCTTTCTTAATTTAGACAACTAGTTTGTTTTGATACATTTCCTTTTGTTCATCAGTGTTACATAGTTTCTTGTACTTAATGTTTAAAGCTCTAACAAAGAACGCTATTTTTAATATTAAATGCTTTATTCATGTGTATTGTGTTAGGACTCGGAAGATTCAGTACAAGGTATCTTCAATGTAAGGAGGTTCTCTAGGATTGAGTATAGCGCGCTCCTTGCAGTGATTTTAACATTTCATACAGCTAACAATGAATCAGTCACGCTTTGCCAAAAAAAAAAAAAAATCGCTATTCATCTGTTCTTTTGTTACCAATAATTCGCGATACCGTAGTTATTTTTTAAAATGATAATTATTTATGTGTGAAAAAGGGAAGATTATTTAGAATTTCTGACTTCAGATTAATTAAAGTTTAGTTTGTTTGCTTTAGCAGTAGAAAAATGCAGTTACCTCACATACAAAACGTAGGCCGGCCTTGTAATAGTTTAAACAAAAATAACAGTGATATGATATGAAATACATATTCCGACCTGTGACAGTTCTGGTTCCAAATGAGCTTCAGGGAGCTGGTTATACACAACCTGTTCTTTAGCCAGCCCGTATGCCTAAGTACACTGTATTACGAAGTTTGGATTTCATCTTAATCGTGTGAAAGCGGAAGAGTTTAGTTCAGGAGAGACTGTCCAAAAATCGAATTTAGCACATGGAACCAATTCTAATAAAGTATAACAACGTTTCTGATTGCACATTTGTTTCTTGCTAAATTTGGAAGAAGACATCTTATCTTGACATACAAGATATTACTTTGGTTTTAAAAAAAAATCTTTATGATCATAGGTATTTTTGTTATTCAATCCAAGGAAGCTGGAATATAAATGGAACGAAAGTCTTTGAGACAAGTGTTTTGCGTAGCGGCTGTATTACTGAGAAAACGTTGTCTTCATTATGTTATTATTATTATTATGTTCTGATGTATAGTTCCGTGTATAGTACTACTACCTTGGTTTGAAACCATTTATCCCCCCTGCAAAAGTTGTTTTGATATTAGTTTCTTTCGTTTCGTGCCAGTGTCTTCTGTGTTTTGTTCCTTTCTACGGCCAGATAATGGAATATAGCACACCATTCTTTATTTTTGTGTCGTATTTACGCAAGTATAAGGTAAAGAGAAGAAAAGGGAGCTAGAAGGTGCGAGTAGAGAGGAGATGGCTCCGAAGTAACTGATGAGGGGACGGCAAGTTGCCGCGGCAGAAGTCTAAATCCGCCTCTGATGCTACCCCATCATGAACAACGAAAGGGAGGGAAATTTAACTCGCACTCAGAAAGGCCTAAACACTACAAATATAATCTCGTTGTGTCTGTTTTTCTTCTTTAAATAATAATCTATTATGTTAATGAAAGATAAAACAAACATACATGCAGAGGAAAGTTGGTAATCCTTTTTATAGAATTCAATATGGAACTTCATTCTCAATATATCAGCTTGTAATTCCAGTGCAACTAGCTCTTTTATTTCTTGATTTTCCCTCTACATCTGTAAAAAATAAATAAATAAATAAATAATAATAATAATAATAATAATAATAATAATAATAATAATAATAATAATAATAATAATAATAATAATAATAATAATAATAATAATAATAATAAAAACTTGTTTCCACTTTCAATGATGAGGAACTTGCTTATGATAAAGATAAAACTAGTTTTTATATCAAAACTGTGATAACTAACTAAATGGAACAGCTGTTCGCTACTGTTCAGAATTGGCTTCTTTCTTATATAAAGGTAACCAAGAAAGTTATATCGCTTTTACATCCACCAGCTAAGAACATCGATATGTCACCTAAGACGTACCTGGAAGATCAAAAATAGTCCTCAACAGCATCGACGACCTTCTGCCAACGTTCTGGAAGGCCATCGATTCCATCACGGTAGAACTTGGTGGGCCGTATCAAGTGCATTTTGCACCTCTATTAGGAATTTCAACTGACGTCTTCTACGGTGATTTTGAAAGGAATGGAATAGGTGAAAGTCGGACGGTGCAATAATGTAGTCCGGGTAGAATGGCGGATACAATAATGTTTCCCATCCAAGGCGTAGAATGGTGTCCCGGGTCATCCTAGCCACGTGGGGCTTAGCGTTGTCCTGTAACAGGAGGACTCCTTTGCGATTCAGAAGTGCTGGCTCCAGAGTTGAGTTTTCTTGAACACGGTTCAACTTCTCATAATACACAGTTGCCATGGGCGGCAATTAGGGGGGAAAAGGGGGGCAGTTGCACCCCACCTTTTTGAAGTAACCCATTAATGTATATAGTTTCATTTGGAAATGTAAAGTTTTTGTATGTATTACTGTTTCATAGGAAAAAATGGTGCCATATAATATTTGCCGTTGCGTGACTACGTATTGGTTGCCTTCCGTGAAGTTAAGAAAACTACAGGAATTGCGTTTTAATTGCCACGGAAAATAACCCAAAAATTAACCTATTGGAGCACAATAATTCCAGCATACTTTCAATTTAGGGGTATAGAAGCAAAACCTGCTAAATTCATTTTTCAATTTTGTCAGGAAACGAAGGAAAAGTAACGCCCTTATGTTTCAGAATTGTTGAACATTTTCTTTTGTTTAGTGGTCACTACTTAATACAAATGAGTGAAATCAACCACTTAAAAAAAAAAAAAAAAAAAAAAAAAGTTGTTCAACAATTGTGAGAACATGAGGGCGTCACTTTTTGTTCGTTCCCTGACAAAATTTTAAAAAATGGATTTACCCCCTTCTTACAAGGGCTCGATATGGTAGTCAGCCGCTTTGAAACTAATTGAGAGAACATTTCGCAAAAAAGGAAGTATTTCATAAGTTAATCTTTAATTGCACAAAAATTGACAGTTCCTAAAATGTCTTTTCTTCTTTCTAAAGTAATGAATATTAATTAAAAAGAGCGTATTAAGAAACAGCTTCTACCTTTTCCATTGTTTTGTAGTGTAATATACGAGTGAAATGGTGTGTTTAGGGGTGTACGAGTTTATATACAATTAAATTTAGTGAATTCAACATAATTCTAGATTTTAGGATTATTTTGTATAACTGGAGTGTGAAGTGATTCTAAATACTGTGTTTGATGTGTTCCAAGAAAAGTGAAAACCGCACCTAATGACAACGAACATGATTCGGGAAGCTGCAAAAGTATTTCTTTAAATGTCATAGCATATGCTTGTAGGATTTACTGTCTTTCATTTAATAGCATCTGTGGAATTAAAAATTAAGTTGCTCATTAATCCCCAGTTTCAATATAACTTCTACAAAACTAGACTCGTTATTCATTTCTATTATCCTTTCTATTCATTTGTTTTGTAAATTCGTTATTAAATAATCTGATTACACAATTTCCCAGACAGAATTTTAAGATGTTCATGAGCAAGGAATCAAATTTCTTCTTACACTTTCGTTGTTTTAAGAGTACAAAGGGCTAGTATCTACCTCCGTTGCTTTTGTCAATTTACTTAACGGCATTTCAACCGAAAAAGATAGTATCCTATTAGTTATACAACCTCTCGTCAAACAAAGTGTTAGAAACACCCAGGGAAACTAAGATTGATATACAAATATTCAGATCTTGCCCCTCCACTGTTAACGTCCAATCGCCGCCACTGACAGTTGCATTGATGCTCTGATTAGCAGTTCCCGATGCACGATACCGAGAGCAGGCCCCAAAGATCCAGGACATTCTTCTGATGCGGTGCTGGTTTCGGCTGTTTTCGAACCCGTTCATGGAATGCTAACCAATGATGACGGCGCCATGGAGCTTCGTACAGGACCTATTTCTCGTCACATGTGAAAACCTTGTCCAGAAATGACTCCTTCTTCAGACGAGACAGCAAAGAAACACAGGTGTCTGCTCGCGTTGCCTTCTAGCCCGAAGTCAAATCCTGTGGGATCCATCGACCCAACTTGTAGTGCTTCCCAAGTTGATGAAGGTGCTGCCAAATGGTTTCTCCACTCACACTGAATTTAGTCTCAGTTCCTTACATGTCTGGCCACAGTTCGGCTCAATTGCTGCCTGAAGATCTTCATTTTGTACATGTGTTGATTTTCCGGCACGTGGTGCGTCTTCGAGTGTTTCGTCACCGTCCTAAACTTGTTAAACCACCGTTGCACTATTCGCGTAGTCATGGCATCCTTAGTACAGGCCTGGTATATCTTCCACTCCACTGCAGCGGCGTTTGACCCCAGTTTGAACTCGTACAGTATACACGCCCTTATGACGCTTTGTGGAGGTCCCAATTTCACTCTGTCCTTACGCAAGTTCACAGTGTAACTGAACTACCACAACCAGATAGTATGTTGGATATACCCACACCAACAGCTGACCTCCGCCTTATCTCCATTCACATTCAACTCACGATCTGAGGGCCAATTGAACACAGACCTCCATAAAAAAAAAAAAAAAAATGAAAGCCACAGAACTTTCTTGGTTGCCTTATTTGACAACAATCAAGCAATTGATGCTGGGATTAATTTGACCATTTACTTTAGCACTGCCCATGTGACCTTAAACTAATGCGACCTAAACAAGATTTATGAATGTAGTATTAAAATAGAAGGTCAGCTTAGTAAATTTAACTAGCATCATCATGAAGTTTGTTTCCAACAAGAAATATTTATATTAAAAAAATATAGTTATGACATTTTGCCGCCACGTGCAAATGCACGAGTTGCATATATGGTAGAGCCGCTTTGATTGCTAAATATTGTAAATGAAGCGTGTCACAAAATGGACCTGGTCGATGTGATTAACAGATTTCTAACCGTGAAACAAAGGCAATTTGGAAAATGTTGAACATTTGAAAGCCCTACTAGGTTTGCAATTTTTTTTCTTTTAGCTACAGAAGAAAGGTCGGGTTGTTTAAGTGAAAGAATATATTTTTTAAATCTGTTGATTTCGAGAAATCGTTTTAAATCTTTTAATGCTTCTAGTGTACCTGACATTCTGGTTTGTGTGTGTGTCTTATATGTATCTTTTTATCTCACACGAAATGACATTTATCTTTATGATGTTTGATTTCATTCAACCAAGTACCAAGGAAACCAGGAACCTTTCATGGATTGAATTACGAAAAATGTGAAAGACTGTTTTCGCAACGTCATGGACTGGCAACGCTGGTCTGGGATTAGTTGACTGTTTTGCCGTTACTCAACGTATTATCGTCTCCGTTCCGTTACTCCCGTATGCGAGGAGTGCGTGATGTGTGCTTTTTTTGTACATCTATCACTACTTACAATACGAGTCGGAAGGCCTACTGAAAAATTCACCCTCCAGGCCCTACCGGGAAATTCCCCGGTTTCCCGCCTGGCCAGTACGGCTCTGCTAATATCGGTTACTTTGAAAATGTTCCTTTTCACGCCCTGCTCAAACCCCATGTTGATGAGGGCTAAAGTTGGACTTGAACGGCATCGGGGGTGTTATTAGCCATCTCAGCGCTTCCGAAAACTATGTATTTGACACTAATATCTGCGTTCCGGGTATTTATCATCTCCTTTTACGAATACATTTTAAACCTCCATAATTCCTCCCCCTCCCCGTGCAGAAATTCGAAAAAAAAGGGGCTTCGTAAGCGATTAGATTTGGTGAAACTCTATTCGTGTACTAAATTCGGTGGTTCTAGACAGTTAGGGATGGTACCGAGACCAAGACGGGCTTTTATATACCAAGACGAGACTGAGACCGAGACGGATTTTATATAACCGAGGCGAGACCGAGACCGAGACAGGCCTCTATAAATCGAGACGAGACTTAGGTCAGTTTCGAAAGTCTCGGTCTCGTCTCGAATATTGATAAAAATTAAAATTGCCTTCACTCAAAATCTCTTTCGTTGCAGTGTTAGATAATATTGGAACGGTTGACTGATGTACAGTCCTGTCTTTAGGGGGTGACTATCAGGTTCAAGCCTCTCCTGAAATAAATTTGTGATTATTTTTTCTCACTGCATGTACAGCACAAATGTTTCTTACCCGTTCCTCAAACCTCTCCCGAAACAAAATCTACTGCTGATGTAGCATTCTCTATCTATCTATCTATCTATCTATCTATGAAACAAAATAACTACTGTATATGAAAAACTAACATGCAGTGCACCTTACCTTTAAAAGCACCACATTTTCGTAAAAAATTAGAATACTCTCCACCATTCGGCATTGTGCATAATGCACGCCAATAGATCACACACGAATCTGCTTACATTTTTGTCTCTGCTTTTAGTTCAGTTAATTGGAATTGCACAAATGTTTCCCACAAGTCATTTGCTAGTGGAGGACAGGGAGGACAATGGAGGACAGTGGAGGACAGGTCATTCACACTTCTATAGAAGGGATGAACACTTCCAGATTATAGAGGAGGAGGAGAGATGCATACCAAGCACCTTCTGCCAGATTCTGTAGAGCGAGAGGGTGTTCAGCGGAGGTGGTATCAACAAATAATGCTTTCTCTTTCCCACAGTTGCCTCTGGATAAGATAACAGATAAATATGACCAGTTGGAATTGCATTGTTCTATTTGCAATCTGTCGAACACTAGAATTTTTTCCACTGTAAATACTTCGAATTATCCAAACAGGAGATTTAAAAGTTCGATTTATCCACAATTTTTTACCATTGTTTTCAATACCGTTTTCAAGGGGAAATGAAATCTGTGAGTTTTACGTCCCACGTTTATGCCGGTTAGGCTAAAGGAGACGATGATTATGAGAAATGAATGAAATGGTGGAATGAAGAAAGTGGGAGGAAACGGGAGAACCCCGAGAAAACCCACGCACACGGTGTTTGTCCACCGCAAAGTTCACTTGGCGGGAGCAGGGTTTGAACCCGTGACCCCATGCACCAGAGGTGAACGCTCTACCACTGAGCCACCGCGGCCCCCGTTTTCAAGGGGATTAGACTTTAGTTCGAATTATCCAATAATTCGAATTATCCAAGTTCGAATTAAAAAGAGTCTGCTGTAATATGTGTCCTATCCAAAAATTCATGTTTCAGAATCCTGCGGTACTCACGCAACAATTTTCATAGAGGGATGTTGGCTATGGGCATATAATTTGAAGAAATCACCAACTACCTCTGCAAAAACTGTTGCAGAAGTACCGCAGGATACTGATACATGGATATTTGGATAGGGCACATACTAGTTCTTAGGTGAAGTCTTGATCCGACTACGGTAAATCCCATAGTATTGGAGCTATGGACCATTAAAGTTCTTTTTTTTTTTCATGTTTTCGGTAGCCTATAACTCCGAAAGGAAGCATTTGTGCACCCAGGATGGTTTATCTTTTTCTTATCTTGGTGTCAGGAATCACCTCCCAAACGTTGTCGGTGTTGTTTTGAAACACCCCGTACGTATATATATAGTGTGTGTGTTTCTGTCCGTCTGTGTGAGGTCGTGAGGTCTGGGGACCAGGCGAGTGAACCGAGAGTTGTCAAATTTTGGTCACGGATACCTTGATCCAGGCCCCAGACCAAGACGAAGGGATTTTTTTTTCAAACCAGAGAGTCCCAGGGGGGTCACTTCCAAATTCATCAAATTCGGCTGCGGGCCGGAGTTACCGAGATATGTAAAAATATTAAAAACTGAGAGATATTAGTGTCATATCCATATTTTCGTGGTCACTGAGATCAATGGTGACACTTCCAGTAGCGATGACTTCAAATTCAGCTACCATTGTATATGGGCCGGGGGGTCACCGGGAGGGATACCGAGACGTAAAAAAAATCCAAAATGACAGATATTTGTGTCAAATCCATAGTTTTCGCTGTCGCTGAGATCAATAGTGACACTTCCATTAACGATGACTATAAAATTCAGCTACCATTGTATGCGAACCGGGGGGCGCTTGCGGTGTGGTTACCGATAAGTAGTAGAAAATGACCGATATTAGTGTCGAATTTATAGTTTTCTCGGTCGCTGAGATCAATAGTGACACTTTCATTAGAGATGACATTCAAACTCAGCTACCATTGTATTCGACCCGGGGGGGGAGCCTAACAGCATAATTACATAGCAGGCCTATGCCTATCATTTTTCCTCAGGAACATGGGAATGTGTCCAGTATGTGCCTTATGTACCTCTCAGAGAGAAATCACATGCATGGCAAATGATAGTCACAGTCCATGTCCGTCCGTAGGCACATGCCTAACATGTACCTGGGGAACGTGCCTATGTTCTAAGTATGTTCCCCATACCGTAAGCGTCAATGAACCACAAAATTACTTCACCAAAATATGTTAAATCACCTATATGCGTAATGTGTTTACATTAAGGAAAATCTAAAAAAAAAAAAAAAAAAAAAACAGGTAAAAAAATGTATCCCAGGGTGGGCGCGAACCACCAGCCTTTGGATTACTAGTCGCATGCTTTTCGGACTTAGCCACGGAAGTGATGAAGAGGTCATCGCTAAATTGTTGAGGTCTTTTGAATTTGGCTAATCAGAGCGTTCCTTTAACCGTGTATATTCGACGATAACCGTTTGGGATCAGATAAAATCTGCTCGCCATGTAATTTTATAACAAAATGACGAGTGTCTATTTTCTTTATTTCATGTTTCTTACATATTCACTTTCAAATGATCGGCGAAGTTGCCATCTAATAAAGTTGATGCGTTTCTTCCTTCTAGTACACAATCGCTTAGAAAAAGAAGTAACAAATGCATCAAATGTGGGAGATAAATTTAGAACACCTAAATGGCGCATGCCTAGAACATCTTGTGCTGTTAGGGTATCTGAAACAGTATGTACATAAGGGACGTACCTAGAACATGACAGATATATGTCCCAAGTGACGACATAGAAACAAATGATTGTTAGAATGAGAAACTGAGCCAGGTATATACATGCTATATTTGTGGTACATAGTTGCAAATATTAATTAGGTGTAACAAGCTGTAAATAGCTGAAGTATATACTTAGCACATGAATATCATATGTGCCACCCTAAATGGCACATGCCTAGCAAATCTTGTGCTGTTAGGGGCATTTGCGGGGTGGTTACCGATATATGTAAAAGTAGTAGAATAACCGATATTAGTGACGAATTCATAGTTTTCGCGGTCGCTGAGATCAATGGTGATATTCCCACAAGCTTTGAGTTCCAAATACAACCCCCATCGGCTGGAAACCAAGGGGTCTCAGGGGGCGTTTACCGGGACATATAATAGTAGTATTGACTGATATTAGTGTCGAATTCATTTTTCGCGGTCGCTGAGGTTAATGGTGAAACTCGGATCGCATTAACTTCCAAATTCATCCCATTCGGCTTTGGGCAGGGGGTCACTGGGATAATACCGAAAAATGTAAAAATAATCCAAAATGACCGATATTAGTATCAAATTCATAATTTTGGCAGTCGCTAAGATGAATGGTGATACTCCCACAGGCGTTCACTTTCAAATACAGCCCCATCGGCTGGGAAGCAGAGGGCTCAGGGGGTGTTTACCAGGATATGTGACAGTAGTAAAAATGGCCAATATCTTTTTCTTCCGTTGTTCTGTTTGTTTACATAGATATTCTATCTGACCCGTGCAAAGAATGGGTATTTCAGCTGATGTATATATAGACCCTAGACTATATATAGGCCTTCCATAGTATAATTCGTTTTCCAGACACGAGTCGTTGACACATTGCCATTTTGATCGGCCATATTGCGTTCCATACGTCAACGTCCGCGAAATTTCAAACCAATAGATGTGTAGTGTTCATACATATATCAATCTGCAAAACATTAAGACAATCTGCCCATGGTAAGTGGATGAGAGATTGCTTGCAAAAGTCGATTGACATGACCTTCGGGTGGCCATATTGCTGTCGGCCCGGCATATTTCACGAGTATTCCTTCATGGCCCTCCTCTATCTAAATATATTCCCAGTTTCCGCCCCGATTCTTGGGAGAGAACCTTTACTTGTTAGGCCTGGTATACACTTTAGATTAAAAACGTGCTTAATTAAAAGTTATAATTACACCCTAATTACATTTAACTTGTTTTAGTTTGACCATCGACTCGAACTCGATCCATACCATTTAGCTACACTGAAAAAAAAAGCCAAGTCCAGATATAAGGAGAAAACGAGGATAAAATGCTTTCTGTTGGGAACACCATGACAAGACGGTGATGTCAATTGTAATACTGGGTGTAACACCCGTATTTCATGTGGCTATGTACGTCAGTAAGTGAGAGCACCAATTACTCCTATGAAAACAGTAAGCAACACTCTCACTTACTATGTCGCCATAGGAAATGAGGGTGTTTCATCCAGTATTACGATTGATACCACTATCTTGTCATGGTGTTCCCAACAGAAAGCATATTATCCTCGTTTTCTCCTAAAATCTGGACTTGACTTTTTTTCAGTGTATATGTAATTATTCAAAGACTTACAGTTAGTAATACGCATTGTGTTGATTTCTGAGTTGGTTTGTTCTAGTTTAACGTCCCACGGTTATGCTAGGGCGGCTAAAGGAGACGTGGAGCTACTGATTACAGTGGAACCACTTCGGTTGTTCAACTGTACCCTCGCCGGGAATCGAACTTGGGACCACGCGAATTGTAGTCAAGCGTGCTGTAGTCTGCTTACGTCTCTGCGTGACATCATTGAAATTCTATGGTAAATCAGAGCAAAAAATAAATAAAATAAAATAAAAATAAAATAAATAAATAAAATAAATAAATAAATAAATAAATAAATAAAAATAATTTTTAAAACTTTTTTATATTTCACATAAACTACTGCGAAGAGTAGTACGAAGAGTAAAACTAGATATTTCCAAAAGGAAACAAATTATTGTTTTGTCCTACTTAGATGAGTAACAATAACTCTGTGGGCCCCCAAAGCTGATTTCGTCGCCACCAAGGGGCGACATTTTTTCTAGCGTACAAAGAGATAGATCTGCAGCATCCATAACAATTTATTTAAATTATAGCACTAAATTCTTCAATTTCTTAGGTATTATCCTTTCTTTAGTTCTCAGAGTAGAAATTTTGTAAGCCTGACTGGGTTTTTCGACGCCCTTATGGGTAAGGACCCCGGGACACTGTCCCAGTTTTTCCTGCCTAGTTATGGCTCTGGATATATGTTTATGTAATGCATTACGACCTTATGAACTTGTATAAGAAACAAAATGTACTTAAATTGAGACGTGAACTATGCGAAATATCGGACTTTGAATCTAACTTGTTTGATGATCCAACCAAAGACCACACATAGCAAAGGTGAGTGTCTTAGCTCCCACCACAAGGTTCAGGAAGTTCGTGTTATAAAGTGTAAATTAAACACGGAGATGTGAAACTCTAATAAAGCATTTGATCAATTAGAAACAAAATATATTGTAGTAATAATTTACCCTATTTGTTAAGATCATAAATGTTATGACAGTCAAAGCAAAATGTCTTGGATAATAAATGAGATATTGGAAATTACAATTTTGGTCCAATTTAATACATTCGTGCTGCTATGTGTTGCGTTATCCGTTAGGAGGTATTGATCAATTCTGATTCAAAGGAAGGAAATAAACTACTGTATAGTACTGTAGTTAATTTAATAGAGTTTAAATGTATAGGCAGTACTAAGGCTGTATGAGACAAAGTCTATTGCTAAAAAGTGAAATATGGGTTACTATTAGGGTTTTATCCCAGATATGATATACCCACTAATGATTGAATCTGGAACACACACATGGAAAACATTAGCGTTAGCAAATTAGCTATGAATACAGTAGGTGCAGCGTACCGTAATTGTCGAGAATGAAGGCAAAAAATATGAAGCGGAAACGCCAGACTGTACGATAATAATACTTTCACAATTTTAATTTCACTCTATCTATTTCGAGACTTTCGAGACGAGACCGAGATTTGGTCCTTGAGACCGAGACCGAGATCGAGACAAGCAACTGTTGACCGAGACGAGACCGAGACGGCGATTTTTGACTCGAGACGAGACCGAGATTGTACAAAGTCTCGTCTCGATACAATCCCTAAGACAGTGGTGCTATTCTAATCTTTTTAACAACATGTTCTCTCTCTCTCCTCTCTCATATATATATATATATATATATATATATATATATATATATATATATATATATATATAGTGGCGGATCCAGAATATGATCAAGGGGGGAGCTAAACCATATTTTACCGCTTTATCCAGTGTAAAACAGGATTGATGTCCATTTTATCCAGTGTATAGCTGAGGGTCAAGGGGGGCTATAGCCCCTATAGCCCCCTTGGATCCGCCCTTATATATATATACAGACTATTCCATAATTCGTGTTATTTTCTACGGCGCTGGGAGAAGATGAAGTTTATACACTATTAATGTAAAATTTGGCACTCTTATTGAGAAATATCTGAATTTTTCGAATTTCTAAAGAAAATAAGAGAAAATTGCTGTTTAGCCCCCCTTTTAGAGGTGTAAACACGAAAGTTCATTTTTCTTATAGGAGATTCAATGTTAAATTTTAGAAGCAGTTTTCTCCAATAATTATTCGTTAAGATTTTAGAGCAAATGAGTTGTATTTGTTACAAAATGCAAAAATACTCATTCACAAAGCTAGTAAAGCCGTTTCAAACATTATTTTGCGAAGGTCCCCCTTTTGGGGGGCAAGAGGTGTAAAAAAGGTGGTGGGTGATATGTTACTAAAATCCCAAAATTTATTTTCGGAATGCCAGTAAGCGTGAGATTAATCACAAATGTCACAGAATTAATGCTCCAATGTCCTTATATGTAAGAGTGACTGATAATGGAGCTACAGCCCCCTTTCAAAAATAAAAAAATCACCATAAGTATCCTTAGTAGGGACATACGAGAAGAAGGAATTTTTGTTAATTAATGTGAAATTTGGCATCATTGTATCAAATGAGTATGCGTTTTTCAAATCTGGAATGTTATTTTGATAACGCACCGCCTAAGGGGGGCACAGGGAGCGAAGCACTCAATGATGGATCTTTATAAAAATTCAATTTTTTTTTTCGGAAATGCCAGTGAGCGTCAGATTTTTCACAACTGTCACAGAATTAATATTCTAATGCTCCTTGCATGTGCCAGTGACTTATGTGGGGCTATAGCCCCCTTTCAAAAATAAAAAACACCATAAATATCCTTAGTAGGGACATACGAGAAGAAGGTATTTTTTTAATTAATGTAAAATTAGGCGTTATTTTATCAAAAGAGTATGCGTTTTTCAAATCTGGAATGTTATTTTGATAACACACCGCCTTAGGGAGGCACAGGGAGCGAAGCATCAGATGATAGACCTTTATAAAAATTCCAAATTTTATTCCGGAAATGCCAGTGAGTTTCAGATTAATCACAAATGTCACAGGATTAATATTCCAATGTTTTTTGCATGTGCCAGTGATTGATGTGGTGCTACAGCCACCTTCCACAAATCACCAAAAATCACGATAAATATCCTTAACAGGGACATACCAGAAGAAGCTTTTTTTTTTCTATTGGTCGATTAATGTGAAATTTGGCGTTATTGTAATAAAAAGTTTCGTATTTTCCAAATCTGAAATTTTGGTAACAGGGGACAAAGGGCGCGGTTGGTAATTTTTGGCTTTGGAGGGCACAGGAGCCGAAGGATAAAAATTCCAAATTTTATTTTGGTAGTGCCAATGAGCATGAAATTAATTGCAACGCGCACAGAATTAATGCTCCTATGCTATTTCCATGTACAATCCGCAGCAAAGAACATGCAACATGAGCATATAAGTTTATTGTGAAACTACGACTAACAGCACAGGGAATCAACATAACGTCTAAGTGGCATGAATCACGCCAGGAGAAACCTCGGCGTCCTCCCCTGCACACTTATTTTAGAGCAAAAGACTTCGTCGTTTCACAATAAACATATATGCTCATGTTGCAGGTTTTTTGCTGCGGACTGTACCAGTGACTGATATTAGCAATGGCGTATTTAGGGGGGCTTTCGGGCTTAAGCCCCCTGAAATCTCACTTACTATAGTCAAGTATATGAAATATCTTGCAGAATTTTGACATTTTCAGGCAAAGCCCCCCCCCCGAAAGTTAGCAAAGTCCCCTCCCAAAAGTTAGCAAAGCCCCTCTCGAAACAAAATCGTAAATACGCCACTGGATATTAGGCTACAATCCCCTTTTATAAAATAATAGAAATTCATAATGAATGTCCTTATACGCAAGGACCTACTGGCAGAAAGTAAATATTTTTCATTATTAAAGTGAAATATAGCATTATTGTCGAAAAATGTTTGTTTAGAAAAAGAGCTAAAGCGACAATATGATAATGGTCATGTGTTGATCTCTTTTAGTGGCGTCAACTCAAAATTTGATTGGTCTAACTGGAGTTTCAATGTAAAATGCGGAAAGCAATTTGCTCTATATTTATACGAATTTTGCTGTAAATTAGCAGTTTTAGGTAGAAACTACGATACCATTCCTCTTCTTCCTCCCCTTTCATCTATGATGGTACATGCGTTTCTAGTTTTATTACGCCAAACCTCCAAATTGGGGAAGATAGGCAGTAAGAAAAATCCAAACTTTTCGTTATTTCCCGTGAGCGTCAAAATATTTGGAAATATACCAAAATTAATGCTTAGAAGCTACCTCTATGTGCCAGCGACCACTTTAGTGATTCATTTCCCCTTCCCGGTCCCAAAATTATTTGAAGAACCACACCACTTTGTTTTATTATCTTCCATGCTTCTCTCTGGCCTATTCAGAATGCATGCTAAGAGATGTGTGTTTAAGAAGCACTGGAACACGTCCGAATCATTTGTTGGCGTCCCATTGTAAGCTGATTTTGAGCAATGTCAACAAACTTTTGTTTATAAAACACCCTCTAATTCCTGACTCAACTTCTAGTTCATGTTTGCTGACAACAGTTTCAGACCTTTTCTTATCGCAATACACCAACGATTTACGAGTTAACGTGTTGACAGTTCAATAGGATTTCGTGTCTTTAATCAACACCTGGGTTAGATTGACTTCTTCGGAATTTGACATTACATAGTAGGTGAATCTCGGGGATAGACTGGCTTAATCATTTGATAATTACTTGTCTTTTCCAGTATACTTTAAGAATGCATTTATACTGTAGTGTCCTTCGATCATGCAGTCTTTAACTCAGGATCAGCGTGCTAATGTAATTGAAGAAGTACATTTTATCAGAAAAATCTGCAAGAGCAACAAGATCCCGTATAGTTAAAGAACTCGGATTAAAAGTACACGATAAGTAAATTCACCGTTTATACAAACAGTTCCGCAGCAATTGTTTTCACACTGCCCATCTTGCATCTAGAAAAAGTGCAGGAAGATCTCCAAGTGTATCTACAGAAGAAACAAAAAGACAGGTGTTGTTATCTGTTACTAGTTCACTGCGGAAATCCCTTGCTCGTCGAAGCTTAGGCTTAAATACTAAGAACACTACGCTACAAAGAATTTTAAGGAACTTGAAGGTAAAACCATACAAGGTCCAAATGGTTTCTGAATTGTTTGCAAGTGATTATGGTGATCGTGTTTATTACTGTAAGTGGTTTATCGAGAAGTTAAATGAAAAGTTTAAAGAGAAGTGTTCTTATTTCAAGTGATGTTTCCCGAGGAAGCAAAATTCTTCTTAAATGGTTCTGTGTCCTCATCACATGCAAGATATTGGTCATCGATACAGCCGAACGTGAGATCAGAAGTGTCAATGGACAAACGAGGAATAATGGTTTGGTGTGGTATAACTGTGACTGAGGTGATAGGACCTTTCTTTTTTGATGAAAATGTAACGTCATTATACCAAAAGCTACTAAGAGAAAAAGTATTTGCTGAACTTGATCGTTTAAATTTAGGTCAAAGTGATGAATTATGGTTTATGCAAGATGGAGCGCCAGCGCATCGCTCAAATACGACTATAAATCTTTTGAGAGAGAAATTTGGGGAACGGATTATTTCTATGGGTCAAATGTCGAATGGCCACCAAGAAGTCCGGATCTTACACCATGCGATTTTTTCTTGTGGGGATTCCTAAAACAAATTGTCTACCAAAAATCATGTAACAGTGTAGAGGACTTGAAACAGAGGATTATCCACAGTATAGAGATGATCACTCCAGATATGTTGGAGAAGGTGTTCACAGTTTCTTTAGTAAATCGCATTAATTTATGTCTTGCTCGTTCAAGAGGGCATGCCGAATAAAAGTAAGTTGATTTTATGGGTTTTACACTTAGGTTAATGATCTTTTTAAACAATTAGTGATAGTAGAGCCAAAAAGAGTAATTTTCAACAAAGAATAATTTCCAGCAACTGATTCTTATTCCTCGGGAAACATTTGTTTTTATTACAACCGTGTGTCCGTGTGTATTACGTCTGCAGTACATACGAGTAAGTTGTTATATGGAAAATTGGATAATACGGTTATTGTGTAAGAAGTAATGAAAATACATGCTTTTTCTTTTTACGAATAAAGCAAACAATATTGAAACTTAAAGCTCACTTTTAATTTTTAAGATCTTACTTTTCATTAAGTTTTTTTTTTTTTTTTTTTTTTTTTTTGTTCCTGCTACGTTTTCCATTGTCATTTTGTGTTCTATTTAGAGATGGTTCTGCTTAAGTGTGTAGAAAATACGTAGGTGATTTGTGTGTGAGATTTTTTGCTGTAAAAAGAGCCCTAATTGATTTTTAAAAATATAAAATTCTTTGATTATATTCCAGTGACACCATAACAACAAAGCTATATGCATAATCAGTTACACTGACAGAAGTTATTCATTTACAGTAATTTCCAGGTTTATTGTTTTTTTTTTCTTTTGTTGTTTTGCAATAATGACAACTTACATATTAATTATGACATTTATTGTGAGTTTTTGTGATTTTTGGAAGGGGGCTGTAGCCCATATAAGTCACTGGGACATGCAAAGAGCATCGGAATATTAATTCCGTGACATTTGTGACTAATCTCACGCTCATTAGCATTTTCAAAATAAAATTTGGAATTTTCATAAAGATCCACAATCTTATGCTTCGCCTCCTTTGCCGCTAAAGGTGGTGCGTTATCAAAATTATACCGAATTAAAAAAAAAAAACGCCAGCGCCAAATTTACATTACTTGATTTTAAAAAAATAGCTTCTTCCGGTGTGTCCCTGTTAAGGATATTTATCGTGATTTGTGGAAAGGAGCTGTAGCCCCATATCAATCACTGCCACATGCAAAAAACATTGGAATATTAATTCTGTGAAATTTATGATTAATCTGATGCTCACTGGCATTTCCAGAATAAAATTTGGAATTTTTTATAAAGGTTATCATCTGATGCTTCGCCCCCTGTGCCCCCTAAGGCAGTGGTTACTAAAATAACATTTCAGATGTGAAAAACGCATACCTTTGTGCTACAACGACGCCAAATTGCACATTAATTGACAAAAAGTACCTTCTTTTCGTATGTCACTACTAACAATATTTATGGTGATTTTTTTTTTAATTTTTGAAAGGGGGCTATAGCCCCATATAGGTCACTGGCACATGCAAGGAGCATTAGAATATTAATTCTGTGACAGTGGTAAAAAATCTGACGCTCACTGGCATTTCCGGAAAAAAAATTTTGAATTTTTATAAAGATCCATCATTGAGTGCTTCGCCCCCTGTGCCCCCCTAAGGCGGTGCGTTATCAAAATAACATTCCAGATTTGAAAAACGCATACTCATTTGATACAATGATGCCAAATTTCACATTAATTAACAAAAATTCCTTCTTCTCGTATGTCCCTACTAATGATACTTATGGTGATTTTTTTATTTTTGAAAGGGGGCTGTAGCCCCATTATCAGTCACTCTTACATATAAGGACATTGGAGCATTAATTCTGTGACATTTGTGATTAATCTCACGCTTACTGGCATTCCGAAAATAAATTTTGGGATTTTAGTAACATATCACCCACCACCTTTTTACACCTCTTACCCTCCAAAAGGGGGACCTTCGCAAAATAATGTTTGAAACGGCTTTACTAGCTTTGTGAATGAGTATTTTTGCATTTTGTAACAAATACAACTCATTTGCTCTAAAATCTTAACGAATAATTATTGGAGAAAACTGCTTCTAAAATTTAACATTGAATCTCCCATAAGGAAAATGAACTTTCGTGTTTACACCCCTAAAAGGAGGGCCAAACAGCAATTTTCTCTTATTTTCTTTAGAAATTCGAAAAATTCAGATATTTCTCAATAAGAGTGCCAAATTTTACATTAATAGTGTATAAACAGAGCCGTAGCTAAGGGGGGGCCAGCGGGGCGCCCGCCCCGGGGCTGGTATCAAGGGGGCGCCGAACGAGCAAGGAGAAAGAAAAAGTGTTGTTGGGCATGAGTAAAAGACGAGTCGCCCCCAGAAAGTATTGGCGCCCTATTAGATTAATATTGCTGTCGGTTATCAATAAAATACGTAGATTTCTTAAAAATTTTCTTGCTCGCTTCGCTCGCAATCCAAGAGTTTAAATAAGTCACAACAAGTTTTTATTTATTACTTAAAGAGTTATTATAGATTATTTTTTAATGACATGTGGTATACAAGGTGCCGAGTAATGACTTATAGGGTCTAGTGTATGCAGGAGTATTTGCAAAATCCGAAATGAGCAAAGTCGTATTCGGCGTTTTGACAGTGATGAGTTTGCCCAGTTCGAAACGTTTTTCTACCCAATCGGATTAATCACAAAGCACAGTGGGGCCAAAGCACTGAATTCTTGGCAAAAATAAGAATTCGCAATATGAAGCAGAAAATTGAAAGAAAACCAATTAGTTCGGTATGTGTAGTGGCCACAATAATGTTATTTCGACATTATTTCATCAAAAACTTAGAGTTTTACATCATAAAAGGAAATATTCTTTATATTCGCGCCTAAATTATATAACATATTATATGATTGGCATAAACAAACGCGTGTGCAATATGCTTTGATTTGTCAATTTACGATTGTCTTACATTCTTACGCATGAAAGAAAGAGCGTACTTATTCATTTTACAACTGATGAGTAATAAAAATTAAGAAAAGTTTTTGCTCCTCAAAATTATTTCAAAGTTGTGGAGGATTCGTTATGACAATGAAGATGCAAGGACGCTTCAATACATAAAAATTATCTCATTACAAGTTCTCGATATGAATATATTATCAGGTATATTAAACATAGTATGATTTACACGCATCGGTAACCTGTTCGGGTTGTTTCATATATTGCATCGTGCATTACGTGAACTCATTTCAGGGCTTGATTGGAACACTCTGAGCTGAAGTGAGCGGAGGTCATTACAGTTGATTCCAATGTCACTTCTGTGCACGCGTCACAAAAAATAAAACATAAAATAAAATAAAATAAAATAAAATAAAATAAAATAATTCTGTTTATGTGTATTACTATATAATTTCTTTGTAATTAATTTTAAATGAAAATTACAAATACCAAATTTTATGTGTCTAACCAAGGAGTCCTATTATAATAATTATAATCCCCGCACCTTTTTCTTCCCACTGTCTTTCCTTGTTTTCTAAATCAAATATTTAAAAAAATTTAAAAAAAATAAAATATATAAATAAAATAAAAAAGTACTGATTTGATCAATACCATTTTAATATGGTTCTACCTTATGGTCCATAGATTGTTTAGCAAACATTGGCGTTTCAAAATGTCGCCACCATTAATCAAATATGTTTGACTAGAGTTTAGTTCTGTTGGTGAATGCCTGAGAAATATGACTAGATGTTGGAATCAAGATGGGTCCTGGGGACGAAGCCCCCAACGAGGCCTGGGGGCAAAATTCCACGAAACGACCTATATTCAACTTTGTCACTGCGTACATGGGGATCACAAGTCTAATAACCTAACACTTGTTAACACACTCATCCCAGCTCAATTCAAAAGCAGCATTGCATCCAGAATGCGGTTTTCCTCAAACATTTTCATGCGATATTTTTCCCAAAAGTGCAAATATGTGCAGGTTTTCTCTTTGCATACAGTAAGAACAATGTTTCCGCTACGACATATTAAAAAATCATAGACATATTATGCCATATTTTCTACTGAAATGACATTCTATCGTTTGTCCATAGTTTATGTGCTTTCAGTACCACAGCATTTTCCAAATATTTTATTAAGTAGGGGATTATCGTAGGGATATGATAATGATATTAGCATCATTCCAAATATGATTATTCCGGCGGGAGCTCATGTGGTTCGGATTCCACGTTAATCAGTAGGTCCACGTCTCATATAGCCTCGCTGCTGAACGGGACGTTAAACTCAAAATCAACTCAACTCAACCAAATATGATTATTGACTACACATGACATCAACATTCTAAATATACAAAACGATACATACATGTCGGTCGTGTCACCATGTTTACCAGCCACTGAATATCTACACGCAATGTAGGAATAGTCGCATTCCAAGTCAATTTCCTATCTTCTGTCACTAAGAAGCGCCTCTCTGACTTCGGCGGATAACCAAATTTACACATCCCATGAGTTCATTGTAAGCTGCTATCACTTCTTTTCCTGCACACTATCTTATGCGTACACTATAAAGGTTTCATTAGAACAAATTAAATCGAGTCAATCTTTTACTTCATTTTTCGAGTTTTTGCTAAGAATTGCCTTGTTTGGTCTTATTGTGCGACGGTGAAAATGAAGGTATGAAAGTGGGAAGAGTGAAGAGACACATTTAAATTGCTGTTTGCGCGGGAATATTAAAAATAAAGGTAAACGAAGGGAACAATAGCATTTTCGAACTTCAAGCAGTTGTAGAATAGGGGCTTATCCCAACAAGTTCGACTTTTTCAGACACTAATCACTACCAATGATTTATTTTTAAATTCTATTGACATATCAAATGCTTCCAATTTGGAAGAATTTATTGGGGTCATTTTTCATCAACTTTTTGTATCGCCAGCATATTATTTTGTGCATACGTGTCTAGTTGTGTGATGTTTCTATCTATTTACATACATACAAAACATAAGTACACACACTATATATGTACCAAATTTCACAAAATTAAATCCCCACGTTAAGCGGGTTTGCATATCCAGGCTCCTAACTATGAAAACATTTACGCTCAGTCCAACCTCAATCATTTCACGAATTCAACCTGTTTTACGTATGTTATTAGGACATAATATCGATTGTGATTTATTCTAAAAACACTTTTATACATTGCAAGAGCTGTAACGTCCAAATATTTACTGAGAACTCATAGTCGTATCGGAATAAACAAAAGCGAGTATGGAACAGTAAACTGCTTTCACAAAAGGAAAAAGAAGATGTGCAAAAGGCATACAAAACGGTCGAGTGGTTTGGGTCGGTACACTGTCAATCACATGTTGGTGAGTTCAAACTCTGTAGCAAGTTGTTTCTTTTTTAAGTGTCTTCCTATTTTCATCCGGAGGCTGAAAATATTTCTTTGAGTAACTCATTGAAAACTTCTTTTGTTTCAAATTCGATTAGAACGGAACATTATATGAATTGCGAATCTTAAATCCATAGCTAAAAAAAATGAAGTATACTCACTACTTCATTATCCTCTGATTTGTAACGAAAAACTATTTATAAACAGTGGTGACTTCAGAAAATTATCCTCGGGGGGAATTTCAATATGCGGGTGGAGGGCAAACATTGGTAGTCCACATTGAGCACGATCGAATATATGGTCCTGAAGGCGGAAATTTCTTAGCTCGAGAGGGGTCTCAAATTCTCCCTCAGATCACGTCCTGAAAGCATCATTGCTTAAAAGCTTTTCGTAACAAATATAATATTACACTTGTTTCTCGTTCTACATTTAGAATTGGTAAAATCATAACTTATAGAGCATTATAATAAAAGTATAAAAATTACAATACCAATCATGTATAAATTATCCTGTAAGTTACCAACTTTAGGTCAGATTAAAACTCTAATATTTGTTTTCGGATTGCACTTAGAAGTAAGTCCTCTCTATATAATCCTGATTGGAAAGCCATGTTTAACACTAATTAATTAATCAATATTTATACGTTTTTTTTATTTTACTATTTTTACTATTCAGTATTATATACACTTCATTTCCAAAATCAAAATCTGGAAAATGTATATTGTACGAGTGCAGACTCGCAAATAAATGATTATTAATCATATATATTTGTCTCTATTCGAAATTCTATTTAATCGAATCCGACAGGAACACAGACAGAAACATCCAGAACAGGTGACAAAAAGGAGAGATAAAAACGTTGTACCCGGACTCGATGTAAGTTCGAAGGTTTTTTTTTTAGCCGAACGCCTTAGACCACTCGGCTATGGTAGCAACTAGTGATTGTAGCAAAGGTTTCGAGTAGTAGTTCTTATTACAGAATAGCATTTCCTATTGCCTAAAATTTAAACCTAATTTACTTTAATATAATATATCTATTAATTTGTTTCATGAACGTTTTCGTTACTTTGATGAATGATGTATGTTGTTGATATAGATTCTATTACACGTTCTTTCGTAAATATTATAGAAAGTATCAGGGTTATTTATGATCTTTTATGGAAATTGACTGGCGCATGCGCAGTACACAGACAGTTCAATTGGAAGGCGAGGAAGGAAACGCTAACACACTGTTAGAATGTTTCATCGCTATGAAGTATAAAGAACAGCTAAAATGTATTTTACGCTTGTCATTGCGTAAAGAATCACCAGGTTAATGTTTGTCCAAGTTCTCACTAATCAACTGGACTCATGAAAAATAATTAATATTGTCATTATTGCACAATATGAAGAATAAAGAACGTATATTACACCAAATTGTTTTCGAATTCGAACTTAGCTAAGGAAGGGACAATAAACAAAATGTGATTTATTCATTAGAATTGAGATAATTCAATGAAACTAGAAATTACACAATCAAAAGGAAAAATATCGTTAAAAAGACGAAAAGAAAGTATTATTATACTTTTATCCGAGATGTGAAATAAAGTTATTAATTAACTGAAATGAAAGTAATATTGGGCATGATATAGAGTAAGAAAAAAAGTAAATGTATTCTTAGAAACGTTCAAAGTAAATTCACAAATACTTTTTGAAGATATACTACTCTTCCTTTACGTTTTAACGAACTAATAAGTAAACAAGCAAAGGAAAAGAATGAAGAACGAAAGTATTGCTCTTGAAAAAATATCTATATATATAAAAGAGAACGTACAAAATCCTTTGTCCGCTCATCACGCTGAACCAATTTCTTTCATTTTTGGGGGGTTATTAGGATTTGGACCCTAGATGGTTTTTATCATATCACTTTAATTTTTAATTACCAGTGTCTTGAGATAATTGACCATTCAAGTGTCCATAACGTACAAATCCTTTGTTATTAGTTCATCATAGGTAAAAATAAACGTATTTATATGCAACCCGCATGACCGTGTCACTCGGCGGGTTAACATAAATGACAGGCGATATACAGCGGAAAATAGCTTGAATCTTCTGTTTAAAATTTTTTAATTGATTTGCTTATTTTTACAGACACTTTTACAATATGCCAGCACCGGGATGACCGCAGCGAAGCGGGGCGGGTTAACATAAATGACAGGCGATATAATGTTAAGATTTACTGCAATCTTCTATGGTTTTTATCATATCACTTGAAAGCGAAAAAGTAAAAATTATCTAAGTAACAAAGTTTATTGCGTTCCGGGGTGACCGCAGCGAAGCGGGGTGAACGCTGCTAGTAATTAATAAATGAAACTTAACTAAATGTTTACACAAAAAATAGCACACTAGTACTTCGTGTAGTCACCTCCAGAGTCAGTAACTTCTTGAAGCCTGGAGGGGATACTAGATACAAGTCTCGAGCAATACGACGGTGTGTCACGAAAATGTTGCCACAGTTCCATAACATGATTTTGAAGAAACGTTTGGTCTCTGTCTTCACGTCTCTCTTCCCATTCTTGCACGATGTAGGCCCACAGATGTTCAATTGGGTTCAAATCTGGGGATAGAGGGGGCCACTCAATACAAATTAACTCTGGATGTTCACTTAGCCACTCTCGTGTTTGCCGGGAAGTGTGAACAGCACTGTTGTCATGCATAAATATATATTCTTCCTGTTCGGGGAAGTTTCTTTCTAAGGACGGTAACAACGTATTTTCGAGGATATTAATGTAAACAGTGCTGTTCATTCTCTCAGGCACCGCAACTAAATCTCCAGGACCAGCAGTCGTCATGTATCCCCAAAAGTGTGCTGATATTCGTCCTGAACAAGAAGTTCTGATAATATTTTGTTCAGCATACCTGGTTCTGCGCGGTCTATACAATATAACTCTGCCTTCTTGGTTAGACTTGAAAACCTTCTCGTCGGTCCAGATGATAAGTCCCAATATGACTGAGGTTGGGTTATGTTATTCTGTGCCCATTCCATTCGTCTGGCCTTGTGAATTTCAGTCAGGAAAGTCTTCCTAGCGGGTCTTGAACAGTGTAGACCAGCCCCCAATAATCTTCTTCATATTGTTTCGTGAGAACAATTATATTCCCTGGCTTTGTCCAAGAGGATTGACGTGTGGCATAGAGGTCTGTTGATTACTTCTGTAACTAAAGCTTGATCTTGAGCTGCAGTTGTCACTTTTGGCCTTCCACTTCTTGACCGAGACCTGAACCATTCACCACCTTCTTCATGTCGCTGAACCCATTTCTTTACCGTTTTCTTGTCACATCCCAGATCTCTAGCAATCTGAGGCACAGTTTGTCCCATTTTTGCTCGGCCTATGATTCCTCCTCTCAGAGCAACAGACAGTCCTCCACAACCTTTAGAGCGAGGCATTTTGAGAACCTGTTAGAAATTTGCGTTCTGGTGTGTATGACAAATGTCGATAAAGTGCATCTTTCTGTTTCTATTGCGCATGCACCAGTCAATTTTCATGAAAGATCATAAATAATCCTGACAATTGCTGTAATATTTATGAACGAATACGTAATAGAACCTATATTAACAACATCATTCGTCAAAGTAAAGAATACCGTAAACATAAAACAATTTCAACAGACTATTACGTCAGGCCAAAATAGGTTTAAACTTCAGAGAATACAAAATAAATTTCATACTGTAACAAAAGATTGAACATGAAACACGCTTACTATATTTTCAACTTGTCACATTAGCCGAGTGGACTAAGGCATTCGGCTAGAAATTCTGAGGCACCATTGAAGAGTAGTTCGAATCCCACCACAGTACAATTTGGTTTTACCTCATCTTGACGTTTCTGTTTGTGATCCTACCGGATTCTATTAAATATAATTCCGTAATACGCTAAAATATACGTAATATTTGAAGTTCTTAATTTCCCATTTTTACATTTTTCAAGCTCAGTTGAGAAGAAAGAGGGAAAATGAAGGTACAAAGATTTACAAAAATTACTTAGCATTTACTGTCATTGTAATTGTGGATATTTTATTTATGAAAATGTATAATGAACTAAAAATATATTTAGTAGGTCACATGTCTCCATTTTTCGATTCTAACTTGAAAGTTACAGTTTAGGCGGTGACATATCGAAGACCAAGGGGGTTGAGGGGGTTGTAACCCCTCCCATTGAAACTTTTATATTCTATTGAAATAAAAAGTGTTTCAGTTTATAATCTTGGAAAAGCAACAATCACTGTGTGTGGAGGACGGTTTACTTATACTACAATTTTCACTTCCAAATGTGTAAAGATGTGACTGGATATTGTGTATAATCATTCAAGAAATATGACAACGAAGGGACTTCGTAAACCCTTCACGCCACCCCAGGAGGAGGAAGTGCGTCCCGCCGTCCCTCGGTTGGGAACTACTAACAGTGTGTAAGCGTTTCATTTCTCGCCTTCCAATTGAACTGTCTGTGTACTGCGCATCCGCCAGTCAATTTCCATAAAAGATCATAAATAACCCTGATACTTTCTATAATATTTACGAAAGAACGTGTAATAGAATCTATATCAACAACATACATCATTCATCAAAGTAACGAAAACGTTCATGAAACAAATTAATAGATATATTATATTAAAGTAAATTAGGTTTAAATTTTAGGCAATAGGAAATGCTATTCTGTAATAAGAACTACTACTCGAAACCTTTGCTACAATCACTAGTTGCTACCATAGCCGAGTGGTCTAAGGCGTTCGGCTGAGAAAAAAACCTTCGAACTTACATCGAGTCCGGGTACAACGTTTTTATCTCTCCTTTTTGTCACCTGTTCTGGATGTTTCTGTCTGTGTTCCTGTCGGATTCGATTAAATAGAATTTCGAATAGAGACAAATATATATGATTAATAATCATTTATTTGCGAGTCTGCACTCGTACAATATACATTTTCCAGATTTTGATTTTGGAAATGAAGTGTATATAACATTGAATAGTAAAAATAGTAAAATAAAAAAAACGTATAAATATTGATTAATTAATTAGTGTTAAACATGGCTTTCCAATCAGGATTATATAGAGAGGACTTACTTCTAAGTGCAATCCGAAAACAAATATTAGAGTTTTAATCTGACCTAAAGTTGGTAACTTACAGGATAATTTATACATGATTGGTATTGTAATTTTTATACTTTTATTATAATGCTCTATAAGTTATGATTTTACCAATTCTAAAGGTAGAACAAGAAACAAGTGTAATATTATATTTGTTACGAAAAGCTTTTAAGCAATGATGCTTTCAGGACGTGATCTGAGGGAGAATTTGAGACCCCTCTCGAGCTAAGAAATTTCCGCCTTCAGGACCATATATTCGATCGTGCTCAATGTGGACTACCAATGTTTGCCCTCCACCCGCATATTGAAATTCCCCCCGAGGATAATTTTCTGAAGTCACCACTGTTTATAAATAGTTTTTCGTTACAAATCAGAGGATAATGAAGTAGTGAGTATACTTCATTTTTTTTTAGCTATGGATTTAAGATTCGCAATTCATATAATGTTCCGTTCTAATCGAATTTGAAACAAAAGAAGTTTTCAATGAGTTACTCAAAGAAATATTTTCAGCCTCCGGATGAAAATAGGAAGACACTTAAAAAAGAAACAACTTGCTACAGGGTTTGAACTCACAAACATGTGATTGATAGTGTATCGACCCAAACCACTCGACCGTTTTGTATGCCTTTTGCACATCTTCTTTTTCCTTTTGTGAAAGCAGTTTACTGTTCCATACTCGCTTTTGTTTATTCCGATACGACTATGAGTTCTCAGTAAATATTTGGACGTTACAGCTCTTGCAATGTATAAAAGTGTTTTTAGAATAAATCACAATCGATATTATGTCCTAATAACATACGTAAAACAGGTTGAATTCGTGAAATGATTGAGGTTGGACTGAGCGTAAATGTTTTCATAGTTAGGAGCCTGGATATGCAAACCCGCTTAACTTGGGGGTTTAATTTTGTGAAATTTGGTACGTGTTAGTGTATTTTAATGTATTAATTAATAATAAGTACCTTAAATTCGGAACTTTGATTCATTAAGAAATTAAGTAATTACTATAATTTCAGACATATGTAGTAGCCAAATTATATTTTGAATTTTAAGTACAAACATTGAACATATTCTTCACCTCCATCGATCAATATTTAGAAATTCACAAAGAAGGCTCCTTCTGAATTTCCATTACATTTCACAAAATATTTCTTACCGTAAAAAGATCGAAATTAAAATGCTATTGATGTGGTCACATACAGAATAAAATTTAAAATTTTACAATTATTACTGGAAATTAATACTGTCGCCCATTTCGAACAATTTAAAAGCGCATAGTTTTTAACGTATTGATATTTCATTTCTTATCAACAGTATGGAACGTTGTAAATAACAGTAACTTTCCATAACAGTTCTCCTAGTGAATCTGTATACAACCAAAGGTAGTTCTGTCAAGTTTAAGAAAAAGTCCAAAATAAGACTTGAAAACAGCTCCTATTTGAAAAAGGATACATAATGATCGTTTGGGTCTTTCCAAGAAGATTAATAAAAATTCAGTATAGCATAACAACAAAAGCTGATTATATATATATATATATATATATATATATATATATATATATATATATATATATATATATATATATATATATATATATATATATATATATATATATATATATATATAAAATTATTGGTAAGGTGAGTGTAGGGGGCGCCGAATTCTACTTCGCCCCGGGCGCCGAAATCTCTAGCTACGGCTCTGTGTATAAACTTCATCTTCTCCCAGCGCTGTAGAAAATAACACGAATTATGGAACAGTCTATATATTTTGTAGCGTATATATATATCGATCGATCGATCGAGATATCGATGAAAAGACCACTTTATTGTGTATACATTGTTTCTAAGGTACATCTCGAAAACTAATGAAGACATTGGAGTCATTCAAAAACGTGTTGCAGAGAGGTAGTACACGTGATAGGCATTAGGGGTCATTCATATATTGCGTAACGCTGGTTTTGATCAATTTTATCACCTCCTTTGTCACACTTCGTAATGCAAGGCTGAATCCCTCCGCCTTTGTTACGTAACGCCTTTTGATTTTTGTTTTTTCACCAATTTTGCTTATTTTTGGGGTTATCACAATAAAAGAAAATATTTTTAATGGCAGAACTTTTTGTTACAAAACGCTTGTATTTTGAATATACATTTGTAACGTTTTTTCGCCAACAATTAAAGTATTAGAAATTGGTAGTAGTGTAATAGTATTTTAACCCCATAAACTTGTTTAATTAACCAGTCTTAATTCTTCGAAATTCCATACGGTTGTTTTCCCAAGGAGATCGCATCCAACCGCTTAGGTTACCGATGATTGAAAAAGAGGAAGTGCTGCAGGAAGGTGCAGGTGAAACAGGATTTAAAGAATTGACATTGACCTCTTTTTCTGGAATCCAGGACGCTTCCTGTATTTGAAGTTTTCCAGTATCGACGATACAAAGAAGTTCTTTTCCCGGTAGATCACTGATTCGACGTGGCTGCACACGTGAAGGAGCTCGGACATCTCTTTGTACACAAGCTTTCGACCATCTTTGGACTTCAGTTTGCCCCTTTTTCAAATTCTTCTTGTCCTAAATCAGTGCGAGAATGCGAATAAACTCGATTTCTCTTGGAAAATTCAAATCTAAAGATAAAAAAAAAAAAAAAAAAAAAAAAAAGTATAAGATGAATATCCGACGAACTCGGTTTTTAATATCTTGTTTTGCTTGCATCGTTCTGTCGCGGAAAATATTATTTCACGAAAAAGAGTTTCTTCTGTTTCACATGCAAAACCCCTTGGAAGAATAGAGTTGGCAATGGTTCAAATCAAAATTTTAAAATCTATTCTCAAAAGTAGCGATACAAGTGGGAACGCGAAGGCATTTTTAAGCGGTAGTTACGATCCAGAAAAGCATGTACCGTAAATGCATTTCAACGATAGCCACAGAACAGAACTGTGTTCTATTGTAATATACGCAGGGTTCATCACCAATCATGCTGGTGTCTAGTAGCGTCTTCAAATCCCTTCTGTTTGATTCAATTTATACAGGCTGTATGTTCTCAATTTTCCAAAACAATGAAAAGAACTGAATAAAAATTATTTGTTTAAAAAATTGCATATAAACCTGAGAAAAATAAAGATTACAGAAAAAAAGACGTTACGTAACGAAAACATTAACTCCCTCCTCCCTCTTGTCATACTTCGTAACGCAAGGCCGCACCCTCCCTCCCTCTTTCCCGCGTTACGTAATATGTGGACGACCCCTTAAATACGTTTACATTCATTACACTCACAGATCCCAGTATCCCGGAATTCTTATTCAAATTTCTATCTGCCCATTCAAATTTCTGTCTACCCATTGAACTGAAACAACTGAAAGTTGTTTTCACAACTATACAAACGAGCGGGAAAAGTACAGAAGTGTTTTCACTAATTTCTTTGGCTTTCTTTCATTCTTGGTTAGGTCATGCGTGCGTGTGTTTATGCCTGAGTATAACAAACGGTTCTGCGAACTCGCAATATTTTAACAACCGGTTCTAGCGAACCGCCTGAATAGTACCACTGGTTCTAGATCACTATTTTCTATCCGGAAAGGTGATGACAAACAGGCAGATCCACAGACAAAAATTATGAAAAATTATTTTATTATTAGTAAAGACACATGTAGTTCAATGAACTGAATGTTACTGGAGCGGCTTGTGGTCGATACTTGCAATTTTGCTAAGTTAAATTTATTCAATTACCGCCCTTTCACATTATCCGGCGATTTGCCGGATCTGTAACCGGCGAGTTGCCGGACAAGGTAGAAAGACATTGCAAGCAATGATGCTTTTCACATGTGTGCGGCGGTCGCCGAACATTTATCCGGTGAGGAAAAACAGCAGGATCTCCCGGCTAGAATCTGGCGCGGCAGATTGCCGTGTATAGACAAGCGGGACATTACAAGCAATGAAGCTCTTCACATATGCGCGGCAAACTGCCGGATGGATGTTGGGAGAGGAAGCAAGTGTTGCCAGGAAAGAGTAGAGAGTGGCTGCGATAATATGGATGCGTGTGTTTGCGATAATATGGAGTTTGGTTAAAATTACTCCAGGTGTACTGGGCTAGAACATAACCAGATACACAAACACGCTACACACACACACACACACACACATATATATATATATATATATATATATATATATATATATATATATATATATATATATATATATATATATATATATATATATATTATCGCGTTATTATTATGTGTGTGTGTGGAGCGTGTTTGTGTATCTGGTTATGTTCTAGCCCAGTACACCTGGAGTAATTTTAACCAAACTATTTACTTACAATATATGGGAAAAGATAACATGTAAAAATAATCGAAAACGACCGATACTACCGAAGTGTCGAATCCATAGGTCGTTGATTAAAGAGTCCAAATCAATATAAATTCTATTTTTCTGCGTAATAGAAGATTATGAAATAAATGTCCGGGTAGCAAATGATCTTGTAATTCTATTAATTTGTGGTGTCCCAAAATTGAAATATACACTATCAAATATTTCAGCAATGTTATATATTTAGTAATAATACCTTTATGTGCTTTCGCAAAGTAAGAGAGAATTCATGATGTGATATTTGATAAATATACCATACTTTATATACATATTTTATAATTATCTTTAACACTTCTATGGTTGCAATTTCTTCAATAGTCCTTTGAATACAGGGACTAAAGCAGTACTTTAAAGAGACTTGAGTCAATAATCGGAACGCTTAAAACAAAAGAATAAACCCGAAATACTATAATAATAATAATAATAATAATAATAATAATAATAATAATAATAATAATAATAATAATAATAATAATAATAATAATAATAATAATAATAATAATACCTACAGATCAGACTTGGGCTCAGTGGTTGTGTTGACTTGGGATTCTGGCAGTGGCGGATCTAGCCCAGGACCGGGGGCCTAGGCCCCCCCAGTTTTCAGGGTGACGAAAATAATTTAAGCTATTCTTTATATATTTTTTGAAATTTTACAGTAAAATCATGATATATTTCTCATAGTCTGGGATCTGGCAGCACCCCCCCAGTTTTCATCTTCTTGATCCGCCACTGGCTTCTGGGATAGATTTCAACCACTGACTATCCTGAAAGGACTTTATCCTGGTTTTCCCAGTCACAACAGGTGAATATCGGGATCGTATTTTAAATATCCAGAACCTGGCCGCTATTTTGCTCAAGTCTATCAATTGTGGAAACAGTATAGAAAAATCTCCTTCAAGATACCACTTCTCTGAAAAAAAAGAAAAGAAAAAGAAAAGAAAAAGAAAAAAAGTGAACCCATATGTGTCTATGACTTTTTTTTCTATCTGTCTTAACAAGGCGAGTAGAGGACGCTTTGTGCATCTGTCAATTGCAACCACCTAGTAGTGTAGCCAGGATGTGTGTTGGGGGGGGGCAAGTACTGTTATAGGTACATATAGAAAAATTACAAACAAAAAAATATATAAATATAAAAATATATAAAAATTACAAACGTTAAAGTACCAAAGTACATTGTCGGACCTCTTGGCAGGGGCGGCCCCTCTGTCCCCCCTTCTCTACGCCACTGCAACCATCACAACACAACAAGAGTCAAAAGGTTTTGTTTCTTCAGTTGCACAGCAACCCTGCTCGCATATTTTTCATCACGGCAAAGCGCCGGATAATATGAAAGGGTACACTTCTCATCCGGCAAACTACCAGAAACGGATCCGGCAAATCGCCGGATAATGTGAAAGAAGCTTTATAGTAGAACACTCTTTAATCATTATAGAGGTACTATGCAAATCTTTCAGTTTAACGTCCCACGATTATGGCTAAGGTAGATGGATGATTAAGGCAAGTGAATGATGATGGAAGAATTGGGCAATGAGAATGTGGGAGGAAACGGGAATACTTCGAGAAAATCTACGGACACGATAGTGTCCACCACAAACTTACTTGGTGGGGGATCGAATCAATGACCCCATGCACCAGAGGTAAGCGCTCTACCACTGAGTCACCGTGCCCTTTGGAGATGTTATGCAATTTAGGGTTTATAATGTGCTGATTTCTGTTTTAACCGATTTTTCTTACCCGACCATGACCTATTATTTCATTTTCATTTTCATGTTAATACTGTATCCTATCCAGCTTGCTTCAAGTCTCTACCTAAAAGCACCAGTAGTGTCATTTCAAGTCTTGATTCAGGAGAAGGGAAGACACTCTACCGATATAAGTAGTTGTACATCTCAAACTCAGAACATTTTGTAATCTGTAGGTTGCCTAATGGTGAGCATGGTTAGGAATTGGGAACTGCACAAATAAATTTTAAAAAATACTACTTGTTGAAAGTGTATATGGCCAACCAACAATTTCCCGTCATTATCCCTTAAGTTTATATTGGCCAACTAACAACTTGCCGTCATTTATCCAACATTGTTTAAAGCATATGTTGGTCAACAATAATATCACGTCATTTATCCGTTGTTTAACGTTACGTTGGCCAACTAACATCTTGCCGTCATTTACCCAACATTGTCTAAAGTGTATTAGCCAACCAACGATTTCCTGTCATTTATCATCGTTATTTAAAGTGTATGTGGATCAACGAACAACTTGTCGTCATTTATCTGATGTTGTTTAAAGCCTATATTGTACAATTTTACTTCTATAGTAGGGATTACGTTGGTAATTGAGTTGGTTGGTAACTGGTCGGCAAAGTGGCCAATTACAATATACAGCTTATGTTGGCAGTTGGTAGCCTACTGTTTACCATTGCTAGGTCTATTGTCTTTGCTGATAAGGTTCCGTATATTTTCATAATTAATTTCTCACTTACAAGATGAAGTGCGGCACAATATGTTCACATACTGTCTCAAACTGCTACTTTACTTTCATTTTCTAAAGAACCCTCGATATAAGAAGGGCATTAGTGGGTGCTATTACTAGAATGCCCCTAAATATAGCTATAACAAATTATAGACCCGATGGAAACACTGGTAATAATTATCCGCAAGAGGGTAGCACTGATGACACCACATTGATTTTATGTGTTTACCAACAGATGGCGAAAGCATTTCACTTGCTGGCTGATTCATTTCGCTAGGGTTGCGCGAAACTTGGAAAGCCAATGAAATTGCGTGCTGTTGTGACGTAGGCGCTTTTCTTTGAGTAGGCAGCTAACGCCACACCTTGGTTTCGGAGCACATGCCGTGCTTACACGGACAGTGGCAGAATCATTGAATCCAGTCAGTGTTCAGAAGTAGGTGGGAGAGCGTGGTGACGGATGTAAACTGTCGCAGGGAAGCTGTGCTCTGTGTTTATTTTTTGTTTTAGTTTTTTGTTTCTTTTAATTAAAAAAGAAAACAAATTTCGTGTGGAGAAAGTTAAAAGAAAATTTGTTAGGCCTTATTGTGGGGCCTTGTGAAAGAGAATAAACCGAATTTTATTTTTTTGTGTATTGAAAACGTTACTTTCCGTGGTGGGAGTGAACGCCCAAATTCCTTTGTTTGTGCCGGGCTAGGCGTTAATCGAAAACAATGGATGATATCAGTGCGGCCCATTGCTTAATCCAAATGTCACATGCCAAGGACCAGAATTGGACACCTTTACCACTGGATTTATCACGGACATCAAAAGAAAAAGCAGTCAACAATAGTTGCAACAATATCACCAATATCTATTACAACAATCATCATATTGTTGGAAGGGATAACAGAGCAATTCCTCCAGTTTTGGAACAAGAGCCCAGTAACACAACTAATGATTCTTTGTTTATGGTAGCAAGAATTCTCACAGATCTCACAAGAATTAAGCAGGAACCGGTGCCTAATGTACCTACTTCGAATGATGATTCGGAATTGCAACATGAAAGGACTCAGATCATTGTGGCAGCCAGGGGCAAATCTGCCGTTGAATCAAATGACGAATTCAGTAACGAAATTTCGTCACACACAGAAAGTTCCAGTGCTAGTAGTAGTAGCGCAGTGGGCCGAAAATTATCATCTGCATCATCATCTCCAGTTTGCAATAGACCGTCTTCCAGAAGTTTGATGCGGAAAGTACACAAATGTATTTACACCGGTTGTGATAAGGTTTATGGAAAGAGTTCACATCTGAAGGCGCATCTCCGTACACATACAGGTAAGTGTTGATTAATTTATATTTTTTGGTTACGCCCTTTTGTTCGAAGTATATGGAATGCACAAAATAAACTAAACGTTGATCATGCATGCTTTAGTTTTATGATTTACTTTCTATAGTTGACTTCATAGAAAACTGCTAGTAGAAATTCTAAAATTAAGTGTGCAACACAATAATGTAGCCGAGAACAGTACAATTTCGAAGATGAAAGTGTACCAATTAGCCTTCAACGGACCTTCACAACATTCAGCTGGAACACTGCTCCGTGATTTTAAAGTCGATTAAGATAGGTTTACGCACTTTGGGACCTTTAAATTTCGATTAGCTTTGATGCAATCAAACATGTAGATCCCTTGTTTCTCCCCGATATCTAGAAAATCTTGATGACCCCGATCAATATATATTCTACAATGCAAGTTGTGGATACGCATTTATTATAATCTAATTGAATAGGTTCATCCTCTTTACAAAAAAGTAAAGCAAACTCTGAGACAGATTGTTGACGAAAATAACCTAATTAGTAATCACTTTCAAGACAAAAGAGTATTGCAAAGTACTATGAATAGTAAGTATTGTTGCAAATATTACAGCTGTCCGTAAATTATTGTTGGATTAAAATTTGTAGTCTTGTAAGTGCTTCTTAATGACATTAATTAACAGTGCGATAGTGTTTTTATTTGAAAACAAGGCACTTTTTTATAGACAAAGAATACTTTTTAGTTTTTTTGTTATTTGGAACAGTGCTTTTTGTTTAGAATAATATTTTTCGTTTCAATAATTCTCTGAAGACTTCCGAACAATAGATAGTTTCGTTACGATAGAGGGAACGCCCACCGGGAATCGATCGGAGTACAATCAACAAAACAGTAAGCGAAGCATCATAGACGACCACGCATCACATAACAAAAGAAAATGCTGTTACTTTATGATAGAAATATTTTGGCGTAATGAAGTAAATCGTGTAAAACTGAGAACAGAAGAAAGTTAATCAGCTTTCGTGTATGAATCTCTCTTGGCGTACAGAAATGCATCAAGCTATTTTGCTGCGATAGTGGTTGTTGACAAGCATCCGCGCAGAAGGGCGTCGTCACCTGTGATGCGAGAACGCCTCTGTTCCAAAATCACAGCGACAGACTGTCTGAAGTGGAGATATTGATTTCCCTTTGTATTTTGATTCATGATTTCGAAATTCAGTCCTTTCTTTTAATAGATCATTGCTCAAGGCTTAGAATTAGTTCGTGTCGTGTCTCCGTGAATACGTGTGGGAGTAGGGAATACGGGTTCAGGCATTGCCTCCGGTGCGTAAGATCCATGGTTCGATCTAAGGCCATGTCTATTTGGAAAGCACAGTTTACGTTTTTTTTTTTTTAAATTGTGTGTGTTTCGTTTCGTTTCATTCTCTATTTCACATTAGCTTTTTTGAACTAATAGTAACTTTTGTAGCTTCGTAGGGCTATAGCTGATCAGATGGCGCATCTCAATTGGGATTGTGGTTAGCGCGTCGGCTAAAAGCAGTTCTTTCAGGCTTTGTAGACCGGTGTCCGCAATGTCTTAATTCGTGTCCCACACTCCAGTTGTTTTATGATTCCCGGGATCCACTCCGAAAAATCGGACGTCACCGGAAATTGACGAAACACGGTAATTCAATGAGAAACTTGTATCTTCGGTCCAAGTGGTCCTAAGTTCGATTTCTAGCTATGAGATATAGTAAATAACATTGTATCCGTGCGTTTTCTCGATGTTCTTCGATATTCTCATTCCTCCAGTTAATCTGTAATCGTTCACATTTATTACGCATTCGTCTCCTGTAGTCGAAAGGACGTGATTATGGGACTTTTAACTACTTCATTTTCTATCTATAATCGAGTTCGGGACCAGAGTGCGGAATCCTGGGGAGAGGGGCATAACTTAGCCCCAATTAATGTTTTTGAAATAGGATTAGGATTAGGAATTAGATTTCTGGGTTTTCGACGTCCATGTTAGCCCGTCACACATATGAGGTATTACGTCTCTCAGCGATCACACTACTCGCTGAATTGGAGAAGAAGAAAAGAATGGGGAAGGAAGGAAGCATCCAGGAATAATTATATTAAGTACCATCCCAGTATTTGGTGTGAATGAGGAAAATCCAGGATGGCTAGCCTGAAGAAGTTGTTATAGCTTTCTAACCGAGTGTCCCCACCGGGATCGAACGTGGGACCGCTCGCACTGAAGACAATATTTTGGAATAAAATAATTCCCATTAATAAGTTACTGGAGGAAGACATTCCTGTATCCCCTCCACTTGGACTACGATTATTTCGCACTCTGTCCTGGACTACTCTCACCAAAGGTCCAAAATGATTGTCGCATATTTATAACTGTCTTCTTGTAAGAATATAATTTGATAATAACTTTGCAGGGTACTTTTAATACGATATTATGTGTATAATCGGGAAATGTACATTTGCGGTAAATTTCATAGGAAAAGAGTTCTAAATACAAAAATTAGAATGAGTAAAACAAAATATAGCTAAATGGATAAGAAAGTTTTATTTTCGTTTTATTGTTCTTATTTACTGCTCTTTTGATATGAACTTTGTCACATACATGTCTTTGCCGATTATACACATACTAACATTATAAGAAATACCGCGCGAATTCGTTATCAAATTATACTCTTACTACAGCATATTTATAGACATGCGACAATCATTTTGGGCATGAGTGTACATGCATTAATATTCGGTTATAGAGAAGTACGAGTATAATTTATTTTAACTCGCTTGAATTTATGTCCTTAGGTAAAAGCAAGAGACGTATTATTTTCATAAATACGTGTGTATGTGTTTATTTGAAAATATGACAAAATAATATCTTGCGTCCCTATTGGTTTTCAAATTATGAAACATACAAAATATAGTTGATAATTGGTACTGTCATCTAGAGAAATGTTTCAGAAAGCCCGCGTCAAAAGAGAGTTCGACGGGACAAGAAACCGTTTTCTGTTGCTCCCTCTTGTGAGGTTGATCTGTTGCTTTTGAGTTTGTCTCTTTCAATTTTTTTTTTTTTTTTTCATGTAAGGCATACAATCTTTTTTTTTTTTTTCTTGGCCAACCTACCTTGCTTTGGAAGACCATATTCTGCCATTTATACATAGGAAACTCTAAGATCTCAATTGACCAAACAAAATCAACATTTCTTTGATTTAATTCTAACTGTAAGTTAGAACACTGAAGCTTTTTAAAGAGTGGGTGACCAGGTTTCTTTTTTCAAGAAGACTACTTGCAGCTTAACACATGGGATGCAAATCACATAATCTCAAACCGAGACTCGAATCTGAATATATGGGCGCGGTGGCTCAGTGGTAGAGCGTTCACCTCTGGTGCTTGGGGTCCCGGGTTCGATCCCAGCCCCCGCCAAGTGAACTTTGTGGTGGACAAACATCGTGCTCATGGGTTTTCTCGGGGTTCTCCCGTTTCCTCCCACTTTCTTGATTCCACCATTTCACTCATCTCTCATCATCACCGTCTCCTTTAGCCTAACCAGCATAACCGTGGGACGTAAAACTTAAAGATTTCATTTCATTTTTTTTTTCGAATCTGAATATGTTAACCACATACCCATGAGGGAACTATCCGTATTTTAAAGAAACTACTTAAATGAAAAGATAACCAACTCTCAGAAATATGGTTAATTGGAGCGATGTGCTGACCACATATCAATCAAATCTAGCAAACCATAGTCTTCCGCAGACAGTAATTAGTTCCATGTAGTTTTATGTAATTGATAACGTGCTTTGTCACTATTATATTAATTAAACGAAATTTTCTCGAGAGGATAAAAAATTGCACGATGTGTAGGTCGTGCAATCGTCTGTCTCCGGGACACGATATAACTAAGAACCTTGTACTCATTCTCCTACATACTATATAATTGAGATGTACGTACAAACATTTCCTACTTTCTAGTTATGCGGTTTCCTTAGAGCTTGGTAAAAATAAATAAATAAAATAAAATAAAAGCTAAGTTCTTGAGGGTAATGTTACGTATTTGATTCCACCTTACGTCACATGAACATTATGATGGACTAACTGATCACTCGCTACACCTGATTTCTTTAGAAAGCACAATAAACTCGGTGTGCATTTCATGAAGGTCGCAGATGTCGGGTTAAATTGCTAGACTCAAATCCCCCCCCTCTATATGAATTATAACGGATCAAAATATATGGTGGGTTTTTTAAGGTTGTGATAGCCTAACTTTCGGTATATACTGGTGGCGGCCTGTGCCACGGCCACCTTGGCCCTGTAGAAAACCACAATCACTTGTCGCTGTCTGTAACAACTCTGCCAGTGCCATTGGCAACGACGGACTTTCAGGTGGTCGTGCCTGTACCCAGTAGCTCCTTTCAGATTTTGTTTTGGGTATAAGATTCTCTCTAGCGCTATAAGTCGAGTTACACGTTTTTGTTAGTACATTGCTGTATAGTGGTGTACACATAATTTTATCGAAGGGGGAAAAGGTTCAAGCACAACAAGCGCCGTGATATTTACAGAAACATATCTTTATATAGTAAATATTTCTCTCCCCATAATATATTCCTATGCTACTGTTAACTATACATAGTATATTAGACAAGACAATCCCGACAAATATCAGGTGGCTCGTGAAAAAAAAAAAAATAAGTTTCTTATTTTTTTTTTAACTTCGAATTACCGAGAACGATAATAAATAATCACAATTTTTCTTGAATAAAATTAGGTTTTTAAACATGTGAATGTAGCGACTTTGCACCCTTTGCTGACATGAATAAAGTTTCGTCCGCTGATAATATAGGAAATTAACTATTTTTGACTTATTAATTAGCTATTTTCATAAAAACTGAGTTGGCAACAATGCTGACGACTGTGGGGAGGGGACTCATATAAGTTTCGGGAGTTCTCAGTTGCTTGCATTGGGAGGAGTATTCATTGACGTATGTATGATCAACGCTAAATTATAATTTTTATATAGTGATGTCCTTGATTTTAATTGTCCATCTATGCCATTGCCAAGAATCAAAGTCTGCAATTTCTGCTTCTCCATATAACTTTTTGAACTTTAGTGGAAAGAAACTTGACACCCTATTTCTGCTTTACTGACTTTGTAGCTATGCATAGATACTTTGAGTAAATGGGCTAGAATCTATATTCGAACAAAACGTTGATGTAAGAGAACGGAACACAGTTACAAATCTCTCCGTGTTCGACCAGAGATTACAAATCGAGACGGGCGGCTGTTGAGGGAAGTCATATCAGTAAGAATGGCTGTTATTGGTACAAACTAAAGGAAGAAAATTTCTCTAATGTAATAATTTAGTGTATTAGATAAGTTATTTTCCCTCAGTTTGTATCTATAAATTGTACGAGATACGTCCAGAAAGCCATTTTCCCTAGGGCGGTAAACACAAAGAAGACAGTGACATCGAAATACTTAATGTCGCAGGTACTACTTTTTATCGTATTTACCACTGGAATTCAGGCATTTGTCACATCGTGGGATCAAATTTTGCACTGTTGTAGAAGTCAGCCGCCTGGGAGTGGAACCAGTGTATGACAACCGTCTGCAGTTGCTCATCGCTGTCAACATGCTTACCGGACAGGAATTTCATGATGTGTAAGAAGACGTGAAAATCGCTCGAATATAAGAGCGAGGCTATACGACAAGTGACAACTGATCTTCTGCAATCGCTCCATTGGGACATGTTTGACCACCCACCGTATAGACTGGATCTTGATCCGAGTGATTTATATGTCTTTGTACACCTCAAGAAATTCCTGTCCGGTAAGCATCTTGGTAGTGATGAATAACTGCAGAAGTTTGTCATTCATACATTAGTTTTACTTCTAGGTGTCGTGATTTTTTATGACATCGGAATACATACGTTGATTGCACGGTATGACAAGCATCTGAATTCCAGTGGTCGATATGTTGAAAAGTGGTGTATCTGTAACACTAAATGTTTCAAGGTCACTGCGTCGTCTTTGTGTTTACCGCCCTAGGGAAATTTACTTTTTATACGAGCCTCGTAATTTTTATCGCTGTGACTTCCATCTAGAGCCGCCACTTCCACTCACTTAACGCCCGTTCGGTAGGTAGACATGAAAATAACATTGACAGTGCCCATTTTAACTATTGTGACCAATATTCTGAAACAGTTACGTAACATCTTTGAACTGAAGTAAAACTATAAAGAAAAATCGCTTTACATAAAATGAATTTTTAAAAAGTTAGTACCGATAAGGGATAAGTTTATCTAGAACGTTTGTTCTTTTGTTTCATGTCAATTATTTAAGTCACGCCATCCTTCTTATTTTAGTTCAGCAATTGTTTCGTTATCGTTCATTTCATTAGGTCATGGTCTCTATTACCTTGTAGTCATAGCAGTGGCGGGACTTGGAAAGAATGTTAGGATAGTAGCCCAAAGGGTGTGACAGGAAAGTCCTGGGACAAAATCAGGAATTGGAGTTGAGCTAGCATACACACATTATCTATCAAATTATGAGCAATGTTGAGTTACTTCATCATATAATAAAGGTAGCATTACGTTACCTCACGAACAGGGAAGCAAGCGTACATATATATATATATATATATATATATATATATATATATATATATATATATATATATATATATATTGGAAATGTAACGCATTGCAGCCAGTATACTAATGGTGTGTACGCAGAAGTTCGTCAAGGAAAGGGGTTCAAGTTTGCAAGTTCATATAATTTCAAATATATATACCTATTAATATGGTAAATGTTTAATTTTGCATATCATCAATAATACTCAATTTATCGAAATTGTTTATTGTCGATTAATTCAAAATTGAGATATCAATTAATTCTGCCAATAATTGTAGTGTCTGGCTAAGTTGAACTCGAATTTACAAATAAGAGCATGGACTGAGGGTCTTCGTATAAAGAAAAATTTCGAGAAGAATATAGGCCTACGAAGCATAGGTGGACGAAAAACAAAATCCTATAGGCCTATATCGCAGAATATATTTCGAGTAATTGAATCTGGAAATTGTGATGAGCGTGACACGTGGCTCAAAGATGTAAGGAAAAGTTGCACATTTTAGCATGAAATACTGAGGAAGGCACGGTGGCTTAGTGGTAGAGCGCTCACTTCTGGTTTGAGGGTTCCTTGGTTCGATCCAAAGTCATGTAAATTTGTGGTAGATAATGAAGTGCCCATGGGTTTTCTCGAGGTTCTCCCAATTATTATTCCACCAAGTATTGTATAATCATTCAATTTCGTGTTAATCATCTGTCTCCATGAGCAAAAAGAGCATAATTGCGGGTCGTTAAACTAGAAGTTTCATTCCATTTTGATATACTGATACAGTGTATGAGTAGGCCTATATCAGATTAAAAACACTTTACTGAAGAAAAATCATTGTTTCCTTATTAAACTGTGAAACTATGAAATTATTAAATCCTTTCATAATAATGTTGTTTATTTTGTATTTAAAAAAAAAAAAAAAAAAAAAAAACTTTCAGTATAATGTCCTACGGACACGATTATCTATCACAAACCTACGTGGCCGAGGATCGACCAAAGGTAGTATGTTTGTTTTGTGATGTTAGTAATAAGCAGTAGTTTTATATGCATTACAAATGAATTTAGTAACTACCAGCTCGTTCAAAATCATGATTTTTCCCACAATGGTGCACACCATGCTTGTCATGTGAGCAATTGAAGGAGGTGGGTGTTGCCTTGAGACAGGCAAGTAAAATCTCATCCCGCGCTTTGTGTCCATCGACCTTTGTGGCTATGCGCGTGCGCAAAATGCAAATCACGTTGTTTTCGGGATACAACAGCGGGCCTTCTGCAATGCGTTTGTATGTTTACTATTTTGTCGTATCACGTTGTGGAGAGACAAAGCTTTACCGTTGTAAATATGCAAAGAGTACTTTGTAAAGAATGTTTATAAAACTGCGGCGCACATTACTTATAGAATTATGGAAGGTGAATGTGTCTTTTAAAACGTGACTGGGATGAATATGTATTTTAAATTTGTTTACTTGTCATGTCAAGTTAGATTTTAAAATCAAAACAGTACTTTTGATATTGTCACTTCATAAAACTGTATATTTTCTATTAACGAAGTTGTTTAATACTGAAAACAAATAAATAACAATAGGGAAAGGAAAGAATTTAAGAAGGAACTCAACAAGAGATTGTATGATTAAAGGTACCATCTCATGAGTGGGCTGACTCTTCAATAGTTCTGAGTTTCAATACCGAGAACATGCTTGCTTTCTGTGCATGTGGTCACAGATTCGATCCCTGGTAGGAGCACATAGCACGGATAAGAACCCGAGTAGTTGAATAGAATAAAATTTTCAAGGTTAGACTAGCAGCGTTCACCCCGCTTCGCTGCGGTCACCCCGGAACGCAATAAACTTTGTTACTTAGATAATTTTTACTTTTTCGCTTTCAAGTGATATGATAAAAACCATAGAAGATTGCAGTAAATCTTAACATTATATCGCCTGTCATTTATGTTAACCCGCCCCGCTTCGCTGTGGTCATCCCGGTGCTGGCATATTGTAAAAGTGTCTGTAAAAATAAGCAAATCAATTAAAAAATTTTAAACAGAAGATTCAAGCTATTTTCCGCTGTATATCGCCTGTCATTTATGTTAACCCGCCGAGTGACACGGTCATGCGGGTTGCATATAAATACGTTTATTTTTACCTATGATGAACTAATAACAAAGGATTTGTACGTTATGGACACTTGAATGGTCAATTATCTCAAGACACTGGTAATTAAAAATTAAAGTGATATGATAAAAACCATCTAGGGTCCAAATCCTAATAACCCCCCAAAAATGAAAGAAATTGGTTCAGCCGTATTAGCGTGATGAGCGGACAAAAATTGTACGTTCTCTTTTATATATATAGATTATAATTTTAAGTTTCATGTTATGATCTTACTAAGTTTCACGTGTTGATAATGATGTCTTCCTGAAATCGGATTAATCTTACCGCTTGGGGCAAGATTAGAGATATTGCTCGGAAAAACGAGGCGAAACTGACTCGAGCTGGAAGAAACACTTGCTTGACAGGTATGAAGAAAAAGAACAGTGTCCCCTGAGATCGTATTTACCCGAAATTTTTAATCTAACGTCTTTCGTTATGCCCTTTAGGCTAGAGACGGAGGTTTAATGAAAGTGGATGGTATGAAAGAAATGGCGGAATACGAATGTGGGAGGAAGTGGACAAACTAACCCACAGACACGATGTTATCTGGCACAAACACACGGCCTGGAATCGAACCAAGGACACGTCCAGTACTAGAAAGAATCTTGCTGAAACATCCTCACAGTTGAAATAAAACCCTACTTAAATGTGAGTTGAAAAACTACTATAAATTCATTTTATGTAATTAATAAACTCTCTGAATCTATTAAGTTACTATGTATGCATTTTTGAATTAGAAGATATATTTGTGTAAGTCGCAGTAACTCCCATTCTGATCCTCATAATTATTTATATGTGGAAACACATGATGTGACGTCAGTATTTTTTTGAAGATAAGTGATAGTTTAACGCAAGATTTGCGTAAAATTCGTAACGGAAGACAAAAATAAACCTATTTTGCTGGTGTTAGGAGTGCCAACGTCGCAAATAGTGGTTATCCTCATTATCTGTATTCCTCGACCATTTGTACCATTTGAACTGACCTTTTGCTTCTGTTATAACAAACGTATCGTAACCTTAGGCTCTTTTAACAACATAATGATTACTGCTGTTATAATTACTTTTAAGTGTCTTCCTGCTGTGAAAGAATATAATCGAAAGCCATTTCAGTAACAGTTTCTCTAGTTCAGTTTAATTCAAACTCTTACGAAGAAGGGAAGGGGTGTAGTTAAAGGTTCAGGATGTGGAAGGTATCTTATAGTCAGTATTGGCGAATCCTAACTGATAAGATAGTGGTATTATAATTTAAATTTACCGTTATTTGTGTTTATTTTGGAGGGCTTTATTATTGGTATTATATAGAGCCTAAGTGTGCCTCTGCTGGCGCTGGTGTCGATGTGTGTTTTTCCGTACCTCCCTCGAAAGAGGAGGAACAACTTGCTGTGACCGAGATCTTGTCACAATGAATTTATTTCACGGGCTTCGCTATGCACTGTCTTGTTGCCCATTTTAAGTAGCCTAAGATCTTCACTCGTCAACGCCAAACGATTGAACGACAAATTGGCAACACAGCTGAGGTCATTTACTTCTTTTCCTAAAGGAAAGGGAGGGCTTCCTCCATAATAAGAGGGTTGCGGGGGTGTGGCCGAAGTACGTTTCACATATTTTCCGAGGGCACACTTGAAATAGAAAGACTCTAGTAGAAATATCGGCGGATTGCCTGTTCCTCGTGCGGGAAGAGTGACGTTTATGGAAAATATTAGAAAGATAAATACAAGTTCTTTTTCTTGTTTTTCTAGTTTCAAAATTATTGTTGATGGAAGTTCGATGTCATTGTAGTTACATAAACACTCATCCCCCCCATTTTCCCCCTTAGTGTCACACGTCATAAAATTCAATGTTATTATCAGCCTTGGGTACATGAGGAATATTTATACATTTCAATATTCTACGCATAATAGTGATCTGATAACTAGAAAACAGCAAACACACATATAATTTTGAAATTCTTTCCCTTTTAGGGGTGCTATTTCGCGAAATCCGCTCTTCCGTAATGCCTAGAATGCAATATAATATTTGTACAAAATTGTAAGGTTTTATGCCTAAAGTTTCGGATATCTGTTGACGAATAGACAATGAGTAAGTCAATGGATTTACGCTTTTTATATGTATAATACAGATATTATTCATTTATTTAGTTTTCTTATGCGAACTTAATAATAAGGAATATGCAATTAGAAAAAACTAGTTAGTAGAATTTAGTAAACCAACAGGAAAAAAGGAAGTTGCATTAATTAGCGTCAATCGTAGGACGTGCAAAGAGAAGAAAGATGAGAAATACCAGAACTCAAAAGGTCGGTGAGGTTATTTACCAAATGAAGGTCTTTTGTCTTGTTTCATTTTTCATATGTACGCTGATGAGCATGTTTGTAAGAAACAATATTCGGTAAGTAAGTGCTGGTAATTAGTATCGGCTGTTGAAAAAACTAGTTGCAAAACTGCAAGCACACATATACTAGAATGTTCTTTGGCACTTTCCGTATGAACTTGACTACGTACATCAATTACTTCTCTCTTTATATGGTACGGTGGAAATGTACATAACTGTATTAACCATTTACATTTGTCTGTAATGCGTAACAACATTCTTACGAACATGTTCAAGATCTGTGTTAAGTGTAGGTTTATACGCTTGTTGGGATGTAATGATTTTGTGGATATAGACTATACTTGGTTATCTAGCTTTGAAGTCTTAGCATCACAAATTGAACGAAATATACAAGTATGCACTACGTGTATTGTCAAGAACACATTCTTTCAAGATTTGGGGAAGAGGGAGTTCAGTAAAAAAGTATTGAACAATTCTCAGCCAAGAATACAGACAGAGTAACTCGAAATAAAGGAATACAGGACGTAAAAGAAAGAAAAAAATGAAATCTTTAACATCCTACGGATATGCCCTCCAGATTAAAGGAAGCGAACAATTTCTGATAATGAGCTATTATGTAAGAGTGGTGAAATGGGAATATGAGAAAAACCTGGAGAATCCCGAGAAAACCCATAAGCACAATGACCTCCATCACAAACTCGCATGTCCTGGAATCGAATCAGGAATCCTTGTATTAGAAGTGAGTACTGTACACAGTTACTGGGCCCTGTTGCAGCGGGGTGAATGTGTGTCATTCACCCCATCACGCACTTAGTTAAAAAATCGTGTAGGCATCTCTGGATATCATTAGACCTACTATAAGAAATTCAGAAAGAACTGGTCTAGAAGCTATGGTTAGAATCAATTTTAACGGTTTTGGAATTTGTCCACATCTTCGCTGTAGAACCTTTTCAGACATTTTGAAACAACATGTCAACCGTATTCTAGCCGGAAGACCAATTCGCAATCGTAACAAAGGCTTTGTTGCTTAACTGCAGTGGAGTGCCAGTGTCCGAGGGCTAATCTTGGCCAGAGAACGCATGCTATCTATTAGCGACAAGGTACAACGCACCGCACCTGTTTGGCAGTTCTAGGTCTTGGCATCGATCCCAAGTGCGGGTCAGTGGAATGTATAGCCGACAGAGCTGTCATACCAGTCGAAATTAGAAGCTTCTATGTATCTTAAAACAACCTTTGCTTATAGCTATCTTTCCAGTATGATTATGAGGCAGTAAGTTTCGAATATGCAGTTAGGAAGAGATTTTTTTTTTTTTTTTAAAAAAAAAAAGCACAATTTACGTATGTTTTGCAAGCTTTTGTACTGTTACTGTTACAGTAGATCCCCTTTAGAACTGGCAATATGGTCAGAACGCAAAAAGGTCGAATTGTCAGAAAATACAGAAGAATACGGATTAAATTAAACAATCTCTGGACTCGAAAATGACTGTATTATTCTCTACAATAAAAAGAAACGAACAATAAACACTAAAAACTGAACAGTACAGTACAGAAAACACGCACAACGAAAGAAGTGATACAAGGGACGACGGGGCACTAAAGTGAATATGCGGTAAAAACAAGTAAACAACAACGGATGGCAATAAACGACAATGAGCCTCACGAGTCGGGACAAGGTCGGCTCGAGCACGGTCGGATCAACCAGAGTAGCGGACCAGCCGAGGGCGGACGAGAGAGGTTCAACTGTATTTCCGTATTTTTGAACTAGTATGCGTAGTTGCTCCTGCTTTAAAACCTAACATATAGTGCTGCTAGCATCTTTTTGTACTTCTACTAAAATTACCCCGTGGCTTCGGTGCGGTGAAGCCGGGTTCAAGTTCCAGTAGGCGGTCGTGTGATTCGCAGTCCACGTTAAACTTTTGGTCCGCATTTCATATAGCCTCTTTTTTCATTCCTGTTAGATACAGTCGCCAGCAAACATACGGTACATGTCTTCTATTTTCTGTATCTGTTTGTGTCAGTAACATCTAAACCACCGAAAATTTGAATGCATTTTTTATGTAAGATAGAATGCCGTTTTCTGTACAATGTCAAAAACTTCAAAAATTTCGTGCATTAGTCTTGAAGTTACTGCCAAAAAGCATGTAAAGGCAGCAATTATGTAACGCCATCTTTGCAACAGTAGCAAAAGTTATTGTGGACAACTAGGTTTCGTTCTGTTTCATTAATATCCTTCCTTACCGGGTACAGATTGGATGACTTCTATAGTGATAGAGGTTTCTAAGTCTATTCCAGCTTTCGCCAAGTGAACTTTGTGGTGGACAAACCGTGTGCGTGGGTTTTCTCGGGTTTTTCCCGTTTCCTCCTACTTTCTTCATTCCACCATTTCATTCATTATTCATAATCACCGTCTCCTTTAGCCTAATCGGCATAATCGTGGGACGTAAAACTCAAATATTTCATTTCATTTTTCATTTCTATTCCACCTTATATGAACTAGGTATTGACTTATATAATATACAAGTAATGAGGCTTCTTTAGATAAATCCGTTTCTCTATGCTTTCTGATTAACCCACTGATTCTTTCATTACCATTAACTTTTTCATTTATCACTCGACCCTTCAGTTTGCAGGACACTAAAATTAAAGAAGTTAAACAGTTTATGTTCTCACTTTCTAATCTGGATATCCTGCATTTGGTACGCTGCTTGAATTGAGAACAGCCAGTTTTCAATACCACCAGACAAATGCTGTAATTGTACCTTTACATACAAAATAGTTGTTTATATCCTTCTGATAGTTCTTCGCCACAACTGTTGTTTCGTCATACTGCAAAGTAACGTCCATTTTATTTTCGAGCGACGATAGGATTAAGTATGCCAACTGTGAAGAAAGAAAAAAACGAAGGAGAAAAAAAAATCGAATCCGAGATTTCAACGGATTTACAGGTTTCATATCTTGTACATGCCGAGAATTCATTTTTGGATGTCTGTTCTTCCGTTCGTGCATCCCAATGTAGTCCGTATTTAAATTTGTAAACACCATCCCGTTCAAAATTCCCGAACGGGGGGCGCGGTGGCTCAGTGGTACAGCATTCACTTCCGGTTTTTGATCCCAGCTCGCGCCGTGAGGACCTTGTGGTGGACAAACACTGTTCTCGTGGGTTTTCTCGGGGTTCTCCCGTTTCCTTCCACTTTCTTCATTCCACCATTTCATTCATTTCTCATAATCACCGTCTCCTTTAGCCTAACCGGCATAATAGTGGGACGTGAAACTCAAAGATTTCATTTAATTTCATTTCAAAATTCCCAAAACATATTTTGAAGGGGGAGGGGAGTTCTTTGAGGGGTAGGGTAGGTAAATTTCTTTGTAGCACAAAACTAAGGCTAGTTTATTCGAGAGCAAAAATATATATAAAAAAATGGCAAATTTATCGAAAGTGGCTCTAACGATTTTGTTTATATTTCGTAAATCAATATTTTATTAACAGCCCTATAATACGTGTTTGGTATAAATCATTTTTCTGAAAACATCCATAAGTAGTAATTTATTCTTAGAGATAAGTTCACTTCGCATGTTTGTTTTGAAAACAACTCAGGCGATATTGTTCGTATTTTATATCACCATCACCATAGGTATTCTGCCATTATTGGCAGGTGACTTCCTGGAACCGAGAAGCTTCCATCTTCCACGGTCTTCCGTTAACCTCTTCGTCTTTACGTACGATTTCTCTGTTTTGATATTGTCTATTGATTGTAGTCTCCTTCGCCCTCCCTCTCTTTCCTGCCAACATACCCTCTATCACCTCCCTCATGATGCAGTTCCTTCTTACGCAATGCCCCAACCAGTTTATCTTCCTCTTCTTAATAATATGTAAAATTGTTGTTTTCTCCCCTACCATTTCTAACAGCCTCTCATTCGTTTTCCGCTTGACCCAGCAAATTTCTTCACATCCACATTTCGAAAGCTTCCAGGCATTTAATTAACAACGTACAATATGCATAAATTATTTCTCTGGGAAATATCCACACGTAGTAGTTACAAACGGAAGATTTTCTCAAAAGTGATTCGAGTAATTTTGTTCATGTTCCATAAATAAATAATTCAATAATAACTGTAGCATGGCATAATTTAATTTAAGAAGTTGCAGCAGAAACTTTAGTGTAGTGGTCCCTATCTCCCTTCTACCATATTTATCTGCATCTTCTTTTTAAAATAATTAAATAAGATGTAGAATAATTTCAAACTAAACATAACACACTGAGCAAGACTATAGGTAAAAATATATAATAACACAGAAACACGTAACAGTTTCAACACACTAACTGTGTCTCCATCAGACTTTTAACTCCTTGTTTGCCAATATGGAAACAAGGCCTGATCGGAATGATAGAATAGAATTATTTCATTGTGTAGCCCTTTTCTGAGATATTCTATTTAAAGGGGACCGCGGTGGCTCAGTGGTCGCCCTCCTCGCTAGTCTAGTGACTAGCACTGGGAGAGCCTTTGTGATTTTAACTGTTCTCGATGTTTCTGTGTTCGTGTCCCTGTCGTTCTAGGTGATTGAAAAAACCAGTTAAATGAGTAAAGCAAGTAAAATTAGTAATAAGTAGTTCAAGTAAGTTACTGAGACATGTTCGATGAGTCAGTTAACTTTTTAAAAAAAGTGTTAGACTGCTCACCTCTGGTGCATGAGGCTCTTGGTTCGATCCCAGCTCCCGCCAAGTGAACATTATGGTGAACACCGAGTGCGTGGGTTTTCTCGAGGTTCTATTTTCTTCATTTCATTAATTTCTCATCATCATGTTCTTTAGCTTAGCCAGCATAACCCTGGAACCTGTAAAACTTCAGATTTCATGTCATTTTATTTAAAATATTGACTTCGAAAAAGAAGTTTCAACAGGAATTAAATCAACGCTTGTTTTGTTGTCAGCATAAAATTCGACAACGAACATCGCATCTGAATTCTGAGTCTTAAGTTTCTAGTTGTGAACATAATATCCATCATTTCTGGAATTGACATAAATGTTCGTTCATGATTTTTTGTTTTTGTTTATTTGGTGCACTGTCAAGAACTAACTGTATGACATGAAAATTTATGAACTCAAAAAGAGCAATTCTGTACTCTTGATGCCGAAGTCAGGGTGTGTCTAATATAACTGTTGGTTAAGAGTAAATCGATAAGTGTGTAATTAAATGTTTTGAGGATTTCTCTCGCGTACCCTGGAGGATCAGTTCGTGTGTCATATACGGTAGTTTGTGTCAGGTTGGCTTGATAGCGTTTGCCAATTGAAACATAACGGATTTCGAAACGTTTGGGCGAGTTGTATAGCGTGAAGCAGTTGAGGCCGAATCTCCCGTTATGAACTATACAAGATTAAGCTGCCATTTCTGCTTCCTAGTTTATGCTGTTGGCTAACCACCTGGCCTCCTTCCAATGTAACAAAAATCAAAAGATGATCTTCGCTTTTCCCAAATAAAATTTTTGTAATAAAGATGGTTGCAGTCTTAAATGGAGTGCTGCATGTTGTAGGTAGCACGAAAGATGTCAAGTGTGTAAAATTCATGTGAATTTTTCTCAGTTTCCAGGTCACAGACCTTCAAGCTGTTTTTCTTTTCTTCTTCTTTACCTTGCTTTGCTTTACAGAGAACATAGTGGCTTAGTGGTGGAGTGCTCATCTCTGGTACAAATGCGCCGTTGTGGTGTAGTAGACCACTCTGAGGCGTTAGGATGACGATCGTGAGGGGATTCGTGTCCTGCTGCAAAGCATGACTGGATATTTAACTGTTCTGTTGGATTAAGTAGAGAATGGAACTTATTTTCGTGTTCTATTGGATTAAGTAGAGAATGGAACTTATTTTCGTGTTCTGTTGGATTAAGTAGAGAATGGAACTTATTTTCGTGTTCTGTTGGATTAAGTAGAGAATGGAACTTATTTTCGTCTTATGTTGGATTAAGTAGAGAATGGAACTTATTTTAGTGTTATGTTGGATTAAGTAGAGAATGGAACTTATTTTCGTGTTCTATTGGATTAAGTATAGAATGGAACTTATTTTCGTGTTCTGTTGGATTAAGTATAGAATGGAACTTATTTTCGTGTTCTGTTGGATTAAGTAGAGAATGGAACTTATTTTCGTGTTCTGTTGGATTAAGTAGGAAATCAATAAGCAGGTCATGGAGACAAGTGTCAACGGTTTTAAAGAAAGAAATGAAAATGAAATGTTTTAGTTTAACGTCCCACGATTATGCCCTTTAATCTAAGGGAAAGGATGACTAAGATCCTAAGACAAGTGAATGATGATAGAAGAATTGGTGGAATGTGAAAGTGGGAAGAAATATGGGTTCCCCGAGAAAACCCACGAACACGATGTTGTTAATCACAAACTTGCTTGGCTGGGGATCGAAGCAGAGATCCCACACATCAGAAGTAAGCGCTCTATCACTGAGCCATCGTGCGTAAAGAAAGAAAAACAGGTGGTAGATCACCCATCTCTGGTGCGAAAGGTCCCTTGTTCGGACATTAATGCTATTAAAGGGCAAAGTGAACATTAATGCTATTAAATTATTCAAATAATGTATTTTCCATTATTCAAATAACGAACAATTCTTCTAACAGTTATTCGATAATTATTCCAATTACTAATCATTCTTTGAGTAATTAATCGATTAATGTATAATTTTTCGAATAGTTATTCGAACAATGCCTTTATTCGGGTAACCAATATTAGAAAACATGTATTATTAGAATTTTTAAAAAGTGCTAATAGATAATATATTCGTAAATTTTCTCAAGGGTGCCACGTTTCCTACCACGTTTTCATATACGTCTAATTCTTCCACATCATTCACGTGCAATTATCACTCTTCTTGTGTAGTTTACTGGGCATAAATGTGGAACGTTCAATTAAAGATTTTATTTCGTCTTTCATTTTCTTTATTCTTCGATTTCCAAGCAATCTGGGAATCCTTGTTTGTATACGTAAACATGAAAACGAAGATTGATGTAGGCTGTTCAAATTTTCTGATAATAATAAGACTGTTGGAAAAACGATGGACGTCACCTCGTCTCAGTAGCGTTTTCAGCTGAACGGAGGTTCGACACCAGTCGAACTCAAACCTCGGTAAGGCTGACTGTCACATCTTTCTGGAACTAAATATACATTATCAATAAGTTTCCAAATTAACTAACGTTTCTCGACATGTACCTTTCACATCACTGACACATACTCGATGTTTGATTAAGAGTCTGGAGGGTATCTGTTCTCCTTCCTCGTGCAAAAATTCAGCTGTCGACCCTTGCACTGCCTTCTCAAAGCCGATCCGCTCTACGATTTTGATAGTCCACACACATATGATATACACTTATTAATTTAAAAGAGTGAGTGTCAAAATGTATCTGTGTGAATAGAGGAATGAATCTGAACACTTTAATTTAATAAACATTAGTCTAGAGGAGAGAGATTCTCCATAGATGTTCATTTTACTTCGACCTCACTCACCCTCGCCCTCGCAGTAGCAGTTGGCCCTCGCCCTCGCGAATGGAATTGTCCATCGCCCTCACGCGCCCTCACCCTCACTGTCGAAACTTGTCCTCGCCCTCGCCGTCGAAGCTTGTCCTCGCCCTCGCGGCCAAAACTTGTCCTCGCCCTCGTGCACCCTCACCCTCGCTGTCGAAGCTTCTCCTCGCCCTCGCACACCCTCGCCCTTTTCGTCGAAGCTTTTCCTCGCTCTCGCACACCCTCACCCTCGCCATCGAAGCTTGTCCTCACCCTCGCGATAGGAGTTGTCCATTATCCTCGCTCGCCCTCGCCTTCGTGCTTAAAACATTTCCTCGCCCTCGCGCACCCTCGCCCTCATATCATTGAGGGTGAGGGTAATTGAGGGTGAGGAGGCCTCGAGAGGGCCTCCTTCGTGAGGATCAGAGCATCAATTATTCAACCTATTTGTTGAATTATTTCCTTATCGTCAGTGGCGGATCCAGGGGGGCGATCGGGGCGATCGCTCCCCCCCCCAGAAGAGGAAACTTCTTTATTTTATATATACAAATAAAACGCATCCCAGAGTTTGGAGCTCTTAAAAGTAGCTCTAAGTAGCAGTATTACAACCCACCACCCCCACCAGAAGTTCGTCCTGGATCCGCCCTTGCTTAACATACGTCCTAAAGAAAGGAAACTAAACATATCATCGTATAACTTACTGTGAAACATCTAAAATGGAACAACTGTTACAATGGAGATCTCGGTCGATAGTGACGTTTACATCATTTATCAACAGTATCCAATGCCTTTACTTCAAAATGTTCCTTGAACTACGATGCAAGCATAAGTATTCAGCCACACAAGGGCGGCTCTCATGAGGGTGAGGGTGAAATCAAGGTTTGATGAGTGGCGGTAGAGTGACTGCCGCGGACTATCTGTCAGAATTTGACAGTCAACACGTTGGCCATCCCTGATGTATGTAGTGTAACTGAGGAATTTGAACAAATTCAAAGGGAAAGATCTAAAGAGCTTAATTTTGAAACTCTGTCAGCAAACAAATTAAGTACTTCAGAACACTCATTTTCATTCTATGAACCTTAATACATACAAAAACTTTATATTTCCAAATGAAACTATATAGCGACATTAATGGGTCACTTCAAAAGAGTAGGGGGTAACTGTCTCCCTTTGCCCCCCTAATCGCCGCCCATGCTATGATGTGTGGCACATTTGTGCGAAATTAATAATAATATGATTAAACTGTTTACCTCCAACAAAATCCTGCTCGTTTTGCTGAAGTGGCTTTTCCTAAGTTTTATATGTTTCATATATCCTACAGTTTTTTCAGGCCTTTTTTTTAAAATTTGTCCAAATTTATATTTCTCCTTTTACCACACAATCGTTCAATATTTGCACTATAATATTTATAATCAGTATATCATCCTGTAACGTATTTTATTCCTAATAAAAATCATTGAATAACACAACATACAAACCCTATCTCACTGGCTTGCACGCGAACCTTTGGTGCATGGGGTCCTGGGGACAATTCCGAGTGGGAGAACATTGAACGACAGTGGATTGAATTCCGCGTTAAACCTATAGGTCCACTTCTCATATAGCCTCGCCGACGAAAGAGGACGCTAAACGGCAATCAGTCAACAGTTGCAAATTTCGGCTGCATAAACAACTTATATCTTGTGGAACTTATTAAATTTATTTTGTTAAAGCAGCTCTTTTAACAAAATTTCAATATTAACGTGTCAGATATTTCTATTTAAGGACAAGAAAAAACATATTATTTATTTTGTAACTAAATGATAGCTCTACCCACGTAGATTATAAAAGCAGAAACAATGAAAATCGATACAATAGTGACTGACATTATTTTAACAAATATCGATTCAGATAATAGTTTGGGCTGTCACAAAACTATGAAAAGTTAAAAATTCCGATTAATTGTAACAACTTCATCAGTGGTGGACATTGGAGGAGGATGTATGCTATTACAGGGGTGCCCACAAGGGGGGGGTTATGACGCAAACTGCGTCATTGAAATATTTGGGGGGGGTTAAAAATCTATATAAATATGTTTGAGAGGGTGTAAAAATTAATCGAAAAGATTTTTTTTCAAGGAAGAATACCTACGGATAGGCAATTGAGGGGGGGGGGTGCGTCATGGACATGAGGGGGGGCACCACTGGCTATTAATCAGCCCATTTCATGGGCATCCAAACTCACGAGCCCAACGCTCGCTAGCTCGGCATTCGCGCTCAACCGTTCTCGGGTTCAATAATTAAGCGCTACCCCGAGCGCCAATGAAATAAGTCAGCGCGAGTCCAACTGAGGGAAGTGAGCCCGAGCACGATTCCCAAAGGAATAAATGAGCGAGAGCCCAGTTGAAAAAAGTGAGCCCGAGTCCGAGAGAGTCCAGAGCAAAATGGCCATCTATGAACCAAAGTCATTCCATCAAGTCTTTCTCCATCTGATCTACTGCATTCTGATGGTTCTCTCATTGATTGTGTTTGTTCAGATATCAGCGCTCTTGTCATTTACAGCTGAATGACGTGAGTGACTGTCTGTCTGTCTACCAACACTCTTTAAACATGACAGTGTAGTAGACACTTCTTATCTAAAACGTCTCCAGCACAGGGAGGGCAACAATGAGGCACACTTACTTCTTAATGTAGCGCTATTTCTACCCGGAAACTTTCATGGGAAAAATCAAATATTATTCTTATTTGCATTATTATTTTTAATAATTATGTACGTACACACGAGAAATTGTCTACTGCAATTAATTGAAAGGAAAAATACGATTAATGTATAACCTTGCTATGACACTAACTTTTCATCTAGGGGACATGGCAGATGATATTTTAAATTTTGCCTCTCTCCAAAAGAGGTCAAACAGCAAACTCCAAAACAGTTGCTTTTAAGAAAGCTTGTCCTCCTCCCTCGCGTGCTCTCGTTCTCCTGAAGGAAGTTGTCTCTACCCATCGTGCACCCTCGCTCCCGCAGTAACACTTGGCCCTCACCCTCGTTCACCCTCGCCCTCTTCGTCGAAGCTTGTCCTCGCCCTCGCGCATCCTCACCCTCGCTGCCGAAACTTGTCCTCGCCCTCTTCGTCGAAGCTTTTCCTCGCCCTCGCGCACCCTCACCCTCGCCATCGAAGCTTGTCCTCGCCCTCGCGCACCATCGCCCTCGCTGCCGAAACTTGTCCTCGCCCTCGCGCACTCTCACCCTCGCCATCGAAGCTTGTCCTCGCCCTCGCTGCCGAAACTTGTCCTCGCCCTCGCGCACCCTCACCCTCTTCGTCGAAGCTTTTCCTCGCCCTCGCGCACCCTCGCCCTCGCGGCCAAAACTTGTCCTCGCCCTCGCGTCACTGTGGACGAGGGAACTTGAGAGTGAGGATGCCCTCGAGAGGGCCACCCTCGCGAGGGTGAACATCTCTGGATTCTACTTTCTTCTTTCGAAATGTTCACTAATTATGCTTCGTATCTTGATACTGGAAACTAATCACTCATTCTACCCCGTCAAACTTAAGTAGTTGATATCATAACCTCGGAGAGCTTCTCCATGGCTACATGATTAGCATGACACCCAGATTCGAATCCCAATGGGAGCTCATGTGGTTTGGATCCAACATCAAGCTTCTTATATAGCTTCTGTATGCAGAAGGAACATTAGAATCTAACGAACTCATGAGTACAGTTGTTTCTTCTGTCTGTTTTTAAGGGGGGGGGGACGTTATGCTTCCACTGATCTTATCTTCAAAGAAAAATTGCAGAACGTTTGTCAGAACTTAACTGAATTTCATTCTATACTACGGTAGCAAATGTCATCAAAGTTCGTACAGTAAATTCATAATTAATTTTGTTACCATTTATTTTTATTAGCGTAGTTCCATATACAGCTGCTGCTAGTGTAATTTCACGTTATCATCAACAATAACATAATAATCAAAAAATAGAAGAAAGCTTAGAAAAGAAGTTGGCTAATGGTTTGAAGATAACATCCGAAACATTAGCATGGTGAAACTGATAAAGCTTATTGACTGTTGCTGGCTGAGCGATGTGAACTCTCAATCCTCTCAATTAAAAAAGCAAGAACATTAATTAACATTTTACCTATTCGTATATTAACTGGTAATCGATACCAGAGGTATATGCGCCCTCTTCCTGATCTAATGACTAGAGCGTGCGCGTTTGACGCATGTGGTCCCGGGTTCGATCCCTGAAAGGGAAGCATAAAAAATTGAATGTATTCACTGTGTTGCGGATTCCACCTTAAATTGTAGGTTGGGAGGACGGTGGCTCAGTGGTAGAGCGCTTACCTCTGGTGCGTGGGGTCCGTGGTTCGATCCCCGGCTAAGTAAGTTTGTGGTGGACAACATCATGTCCGTGGGTTTTCTCGGGTATTCCCATTTCCTCCCACTTTTTCATTTTATCAACGTTCATTTGCCTTAATCATCGCCTCGTTTAGTGTAAAACTGCATAATCGTGGAACGTTAAACGGAAATATTTCATTTTATTTTTTTAAATTGTATGTCCTCGTCTCATATAGTCTCGATGCTGAAAAAGAACGCCAAAATTCAATAAACAAGCAAATAGTGTATCCATATATTTTGCTGTTTCTGTGAGTTCAAATTTATTGGCACTTATTTTTGTGTTTTCGTCTCGTTCCAGTTGTTTAGTATTACCGAATAACAATTGTGTTTTGTCTCACATATTGATTGTTCGGTCTTCATACCATGTAATCGATAACTTTAATCATCTTTTTTTTTTTTTTTTTCAATTTCTTTTGTTACATGTACAGAATGTGTTGATACTGACTATTAATATAATATACTCGTTGTATGAATCTGTGATATCGCGAAGCAAAAATCATTGCTTTGTATTTAAGAAAAAAAAAAGTAACGTAAGCGATAAGCACGTGAACATCTTGTGAATTGAATCCTATTTGTGGAGAGTTGCTGTGCGTTTGATGTTTGAAGAGGTGCGTTTTGCTGGAATTGCAGAGAGAAAAAGCGGCAGCTGCTAGGAAGGGAGCGAAAGGAAGGTAGACTTGTTTGTTTCCTACGGATGGGTGTGGCGCGCGATTTCTTCTTTTAAATAGTTCTTTTCTTTCTTTTTTTTCTATTCAAGTTTCCTTTCGATTTTCTATTCAACCCAGCCTCATTGGAATCATTGGTAATTCAAATAGTGTACAGTCATGGTCAATAAAAGATGCAGCTGATTCGTCGAGAGTTCGAATCCGGCTTATGGCATAGGTGTCCTTTCACCATTCATTTCGTTATAATAATATATTCCTCATCATCTTGCTTAGCACACAGGGTCAAACCATAGAACATAAAAATAAAATATAACAGTATTTCTCAAACCCTTGTTAACGGACTACAGGCGGTCCACGAGGTATCCCCTTGTGGTCCTCTTAAATAGAATATTAGTCAAAAGAAGAGAGAGAAAAATTAAAATATAAATAAATTATATATTACACACTACAATTGAAATCACAAATAGATACAGATTATCCTGATTAATAAGGCAAACGTGTCAGCCTGAACGTCATGCTATTCTGGAATGGTATACAACCTTGCTGAAAAGATTTGTAATGTTGGTTGTATAAAGACAAGGAACAAATGAGAATTATTATATTAAACTGTAAATGTGTCAGTGCCTTCCATGTAATGAATTAGCGGTGGTGGCACCAAAGTTGATTCTCGCTGAGGGCACAACTCTTCTGGTAACTGAATTAAGATCAAGGGCGCACCTGCGGGGAGGGATCCACCGGGTCCGGACCCCCCCCCCAAAAAAAAAAAAAAAACACTTCCTATCTCAACATACATTTGTACTTTCTCTATAAAATTATACTTGTTTGAGAGGGAAATGACTGCTGTACCATGAAAATTTGGTCTCAGACTTAATCTGTACTCTTTGCCGTATAAAAAACAATCTAGTTCTCTCAGTTTTCTCTAAAAAAAAAATACAGGTTGAAGTATTTTACAATTACTTATCGTCTTTTCGGGTGCAGAATAATACCCGTTCAATATTACATAGACGTAGTGGGAGTGGCTTATAGTATTAGACCTCCCTCCAAGGCTTGGACCTCTCCTAACAATAAGTTCTGGGTACGCGCCTCATTCAGATATGGTGATTCCCAAAATTCTGACTAAAACTACTTGTAAATTATTTAAACTTCACAGTGCGTTGTGAATTTTGGGGGGAAAGGTCATCTGACCTCAATATTCCGTTTGCTTCTGGCCGTGCCTAGAGCTAAAACCTGTGGTAAACAGACTATATGGAAAGTATTGGCAACAGTTATTAGAGAAGATAAAGAATCAAAAGAAATATGTTACGATGAAAGTGTGATAAGTAAATGATTCGTATACTGTTTATATTAATTAATGATCAGTATTCAAAACGTGACGTGACCTGTCACTGTAAGATTACGTGGCAATTAATAATTCCAAGTTACATTGTCAGGACTAGTTAAATATATAATTTTTCACGTAGTATCCTGTTCTGAAAAATACATATATTTTAAAAAGCAACACAGCTCAAACGAGTCTTAAAAACATTTTGGCCCTCAGTATAAGGTAAAACTTTCCACAGGCGTCATAATATGGAAATTCGTTTGTGTGATATTGAAATCTTGTTGCTATCCCCTAAAGGTTTTCTATTAGTTTCTATGTTGTAAATAACACAAGGTTCGAGAACGAAGGACATGTCCTTGAAATTACGTAGGAACTATTTATAATTTCAAAGTTCCTTTTTTGGAGGGGGGGGGGGAAGAGGTGCATAACTATTATGGATCTACTGTTCGTTAGTAGTATATCATCTTCATTCACGTTTTGAGAAAACACGTACTCTGCACTGGTGAAAACTTATTTGAGATAATCTCGAATACTATTTTCGATACGAATGAAGTTCGTACCACCGGATGAGTGTCTATTGAGGGCATATAGCTAATTTGAAGCTTCGAACGTACTGGCCACTGTTGAGGGCAAGTTGATCGTAGTGTATAGTAGGCATGCTTAGGGTTCCCGTATTTATAAACTAAAAGTAACGGGTCACCCAACGAAAAATTAAAGTATATTTATAGTTGTGCATTTTTTTTTTTTTTTTCTTGCTGAAATATCAGAATCAAATAATAGGACAACACACAACAGTCATCAAAAGTGAGTGGTAAAGAGTCGATTATTTTTATTAGATGAATATCGGTGACGAATAAAAGCGTTTTTTTTTAATGCACGAACGGTATTAACTTATGTTTTGAAAGGAAACCGGGACATTTGGAGTCCCGTACAATTCCTAGGGGGAGAGATTATGTAAATCCGGCACTTTCTCGGCTAAACCGAGAAGCCTTGGAGCCCTAAGTATACTGCCCCAGGTAATCGGACAGTGCTTTCGTGTATTCGCATCCATTGTGATCACGGCCTCTTGTCTGCAGAGCCAAAACATTTCAAGCGAACGCCTATTTTTCAGTTGGTTTTGAAGATTGAGTTGTAATATACCCCTTGGTCATTGCGGAAAATTGCTGCTCGCGTAATTCGTAATATGTCTGCACACCAGAGATGGGAAACCTTTTTAGGATTGAGAGTTATTTTCATTTTAGAGATCACCGACGGTGTACTTATGTATTCACTATCTCACTAGAGGAAATTATAAAACAATAATAATGATTGATATAAACAGAAGGACACAAACAGGACTTTCCTGTTAGGACTTTCCGTTCGGCACATTCGTCATTCCGTAGTATACACAATGGGAGGCAGAAGTGTCCCACAACATACGTAAGCACACCTCCCCCCACACATTTAGTGCTCTCGTACACATTACTATCTTTCAGGCCGAACCTACTGGACGCCGGGCGCCAATGAAACCAGTTACCGTGGCCTTAAGGTCTGTCGACCCTACTACTCCTTTCCTGTGCATATAGCCTATAGTGAAATAGTGATAGGGTTTTCGTGTCATAAAATTCTGAATGTAGCCTTCGTGGTTTTAATAATAATAATAATATTTTTATTCCGACTAGTACTGTAGTCTTCAGTAAAGCCTGTCTCAAAATCTTGGAAATGTAATTGGAAATTTATTTTAAGTGTAATGAAACTAGACATGCTTTGAACTTGGATCAGGCTGAATAAAGCCTTAGAACACAGTTGAAGAAAAGAAGAGTAAATAGACACACATGTTACACAGAACGTAAATGGTAGATTTATATCGCACAGCGGTCATGCATCATATATCATAGATAACATGTCAATTACAATTTCGAGTTATTCTGTACAAAATTTGTGTATATACATATCTATTATACATACGATATACTGGTACATGGAACAGAATTGTTGCTGTAGTGCAGCGCTATTTGAGCAGTAAAAAGACAGAAGGAAAATTATATGAGACGCTGTTGCAGCCAGACCCGACTACACGAACGTTCCTTGGTATCGTATCGACCAGTTTTGCGATTTCCCCTTTGCTTGCTTCCCTGGCTGTGGCTACCCACGCTGGTTCGTTTCGTGAGAGAACCAGGTAGGTTGATTGCAGTGGGCGTGGCACAAAGGAACGCCTACTTTTTGTCTGACCACAAATTTTGGATCCTAAGAATGCCATCGCGACAAAGATAAACACTGAAAAAAGAAAGAAAAATGAAATAACTTTCACTCTGGTACAGCATAAATTTCGAATCAACGACGACTGATTTATTGTATATTATTTAATCAGTTAGATGACAACAAAGTAAAATATCTGTATTTAACATTTGGCTTGCGTTTTTTTTCAAACATAAAAGCAGAATTATATAGGCCTACTTCACAGATTCTTTCCGCATCAAAGTGGACCGTCGATAGCAAAAAAGTACATGTTCGAGCATGTTATTATATCTATAAATTAAGAACGAACGGAACTATCTGCTTTTAGTTATTTACTGAGATAGTGTTATTTACGAAACGAGACGATTCGAGAAATAAGGTTTGTCTTGTCTTGTAAGTTTATGTGTAAAATTTATGTCCTGAATTGTTTTTTCTTACAATTAGTTTCATTGAGAGGTTATCTGAGTCGTTCCGACTCACAAGAATTTGATTTTAGTTTGTTTTGATTTTAGCGTTCCTTTCAGCAGCGAGGCGACATGAGACTTGGACCTACAGCTTAACGTGGGAATCGAACCCGAATCTCCCACGTCAAAAGCGCGCACGCTATCCGCTTAGCCACGAAGAAGGCCTGAGTCAAGAGAAGTACACTAAAGGTGTAATATAACAAGATTTAACTATATATTAGAGTATATTTTGTAATGTCATTAAACGTTGATAAATACTTCTCATTGTGTTCGTACAATTACTTTATCAAATTGTAGTTTTTATACCAGGTAAATATACACAATAAAACAGTGTTTGCATTCTAAGACTTGGGTGAAGTATGTCCACGAGACTCGAAAAGCGTCTCGTGTCGAAATCAAGGCCAGAATTGTCATGTTTCTCTTGCTGTCTCGAATTTACATATTTGTTTCTCGCTTTTTTTTTTTTTTTTTTTTTTTTTAGGCGAGACTTACAGAGAATTACGTTACTTTGATTTGAGATTGATTTACTTTTTTATCTTTAAGTTTTATGTCCGACGATTCTGTCCTTGAATTTCAAAGAGACAATGAGAAATCAATAATAATTGCGACAGACAGGCCTTACGAACTCCAACATCATACCTTAGTTCAATCTAGAAGTCGCCTCGATCGTCCCAGACTGTTATTTCACCTATTTGTTTCAGTTATTGATACATGATTCAGTTATCACGTGCCCCACTGGAGATCGAAACGGGAATTGTGCCTTCTAGTCACTTGCATGCAAGACAAGGACTGTTTAAAAACACTCATCATTACCACTTTTGTTCGACAGTTTCAAATGTGTTTCTGTATCGATTAGCAACTTGATATACTTTTTGAAGAATTCTAGCAAAATTCATTCGCAGGGCCGGATTGACACACTCTGATAACTAGGCTGTACTTCTGGAACTGCCTCTCCACACCTACCTCACAGCTCTCTCTCTCTCTCTCTCTCTCTCACACACACACACACAAAAGTAATGTAATGTGATTTAAAGTGTATTTCTGCTTGCCGAACTTGTGCTGCATACCTCCGTACACTCTTGTCTACTCTGCCTAGGTGCTACTACTGAAATTGGTATTGGATACAGGCCTGTCCATTCGAATAATAAGATAATGATTTATCTCATGCAATGGGTTCGTGTCATTTGCCACTTTAGCAGAGAACATTATCTGGTGCACACTTGTAGATGAAAACATTCTACACGGCAATCTGGCAACAAGGGATTTTGTATATACCAATGAAAGTCTTTTTTTTTTTTTCGTTCAGAAACATGTTGCATTCTTAAGAGTCTTCATCCCGGCGAAATTAAAATACCGCTAATTTTACAGTAATTATGTGATATTTTCAAATAGATAAAAGATAATCGAAATGTGGAACAAGAGCGCCCTAGGCAATATTATTTTACATGAGAAACCGTTATCACGATACACTTATCTGCTTTCGATTTCGAGCCATTTTGAAAATCGGCATTTATTTTCGCGTTTCTAAACGGCTGAAAATGGAAAGCTACTACTTTAGTAGGTGACTTGTGGTAACGGTACCTCATGCAAAATAGTATTGTCTAGGGCGCTTTTGTTCCATATTTTAATTACCTTTTATCTATTTTAAGATATCATATAATTACTGTAAAATTAGCGGTATTTTAATTTCGCCGGGATGAAGAGACTTAAATAATATTGTGGAACTTGACAATAAGTCACCGAATATCAATGGCGGCGACTTTCCAAAATTTATGTGAGTGCAAATCAATGGCGGGCCGTGTTATGTTTTCAGGGAGTCAAGATTTTTTTTTTTTTTTAATTGATTTGCTTTTAGTTAAAATCTTATGAACACTGTTTAAAAATACGCTGTGCTGTGATAAAGTAAAATATACCGGTACTATAAGTATAAGGAGGTGCTGTTGTAGCTCAGTTGGTAACACAGCTAACTTAAAGCAAGAGAGACGAGTTCAAACCCGGTTTCAATTTTAAGGATAAGTTACTGTAATGAACAGAAATTTTAACTTCCATCTCAATGTTTTAATTGCTTATTATTTTTTGATAATGGCAAGTGAGAAATATTTATCTTATTTTGTTTCTATCAAATTAAAAATCTTGTGCGTGTGCCGCACCCACAAGATTATTTCTGTGGGTATACTGGAGCCCCGGAGCACCCACGTAGTCCGCGTGCATGCCGAATATAATGCGGGACATAAGATCGAGACGTCTGAAATGAGTGAGTCATGTTGCTTACATAACAGTGAAGAGCTTTTCTTTCTGCGACGATGAACCTTGTAGTTTTAAAGAATATACCATCAGAAAGAAGAAACTGGGATCTTCAAGTGTTGGATACCAATGAAATTGTACAGAATATTTCCGGTGCTGGGAAATCAAGGTTTAATTACCGCATATGTGGCCATTGTCAATACTGTAACAACGGCAGTTTTGACTTTGTCCAGAATTCTCTCCCTCTCGTACATGTTTTTATAGGTTTTTATAATGACTTGTCTTCCTCCAGTCTCCATAAATGGTCCGGCAACAATAGTCTTTTTTTCTTCTTTCTTTCTTTCTTCTTTCCTGCGGGAAAACCAAAACCGAAAAACATGAACAAGGCGAAGAGGAGGAAAAAATGGGCACGGTTCAGGTATCTGTGGGCCTTGGTGATGAGGTAGCTTTACCTTGAATTCTCACAGGTCGCGGTCCGATGTTTTGCTCTTTCGTACCCTGCCTTCAACTATGAAAAGAAACGAGGAGTTGGATTGGAACAAAGGAAAGAGATGGTCCTTGTTTTCTAGCTTACAGGCGCGTTGCTATGTTAATCCATGACTAGCCCTATAAGGGCGCAGTGCTGCTAACTCATATATGGGGCAAGTACTGTCTTTACTTTCGATGGCTAAGCAGACAATGAGGAAAGATGTAAATTTATAAAAGTAAAATTCCGTTACAAACATTGCTTTGGTTGCGGAAAGAATGATTGTGGATTTTTATTGGTGTTATTTGTTTTATTTTATTTTATTATTATTATTGTTGTTGAAGTTTTGAGCGCTGAGAATATATGAAGCATGGACCTACAGTTTAAGGTAAAATCCAAACAATCGTGATCAGTTCAATTTTCTCCTACGCGCTAACCACTAAGCTAGTAGAAAGTTATTATTATTTTATTGTATCCCCAAATCGATTAACCAAATTGGTATAACTCATACCGAGATTCCCCGAATAGTAAAAATCAATTTCCCAACTATTTGTACTGCTTTATATATATATATATATATATATATATATATATATATATATTTACTAAGAAACATGTTGTATTTGTGACTAAATGTTCTATTCGAAACCATTTTCTAGCCCAATTACGCTTACGTACAGGGGTAAAAGTGGATCTGAAAATGTTGGGGAACGGTAGGTAGCAGCATAACGTCACGCCCCCCCCCCTCGCCTATCTTTGCCCGTTGTATTTTTTTAGGAACTGGGAGGGCGCCGTACATATTTTTGGAGGTGGGGGACGGCGACCCTCACGTTCCCCCTCACTTGTACCCGTGCTTACGTAACTAAATGGTGTCACTAAGTACCATAACGTAACCATTCCCTCTTACCCCGTGGTTCAGAAATGGCAGCTTGGTAATTGCTGTAGGAACAGATTGAAAATTATGATTAGGGGTGCATTTATGCAAAAATTGTGTACCAGTAATTATGAATTTATTACATTGGTTGTGGCATGACGTCAGTTAATATTCTTGCGGTATAAAGCACTTTTACTTCCTACAGTGTAAAGAAGTCATACTGTGTCGTTGTATAAGATTTCAGTACAATCGCCAGCAAAAGCATCGCTGCAGTAGATCAGCAATAGTTTATCTATGAAGTTGTTGAGTATCTGTACTTAGTTTTACAGTCGATTGATTTATATGGAGGTGTTCGCTTGGCTTACAAGTTAGTGGTAGAGCGTTCACCCGGTGCATGCGTCCTTGGTTCGATTCCAGCTCGCGTGAAGAGAACTTTGTGGTGGTCAAACACCGCGTGCATGGGTTTGCTCGGGCTTCTCCCGTTTCCTCCTTCCTTCTTCATTCCACCATTTCATTCATTCTCATAATCATTGTCTCCTTTAGTCTACCTGGCATATCCGTGGGACGTAAAACTTAAAGAATTCATTTTATTTCATGTATGTAGGATATTATCTTTTTTGAAAAAAAAAATGTTTGACATGAACAGCAATTTTATGGGTTTATTTTACTATATTTTTTTTTTTTTAAATCTGTTCATAAATATCCGCTGTTTTGTAAAACTGTATTTGTTTTATGTACAAAAATTTAATATTACTTAAAGATCTATAAGTACAGAAACAAATGTGGCTGAGGTACATACGTGCATGCAATAAAACGTGTAACTAACTTTCATCTTTATGTATTGCATCTCACGATATTTATACGGCAATAAACTTTTGGATCATTACATATGCAGTTACTCAACTATATGATTGGGTTTAATATTTGAGTTCAATATATCATAGTCCATGTGAATATCTCAAAATTGTACATATTGTTCTTTAAGCGAAATTTTTAATTTAACGTCCGACAGTAGCTAATATGCTGTAGTCTAAAGTAGAAGCACTCTCCTTTTTCTTATAAATGTCTCAACACCACAAGGCTTAAGGGTAGGGAGATCAAATGTAGACGACTTCTGAAATATAGCGGATATAATTTCCTTTTTCTATGACTGTACTAGCAGTAATTGGGCCAAAAACATGAACCTTAGCCTATTTAGTATTCTTTATAAAACAATGTTTCAAATAATATGTGTCAACGCCGTAGGCGTCGCGTAGCCTAGAGGTAGGAAAATATGAGGAAATTCTGAAGGGAACGAGATGTCACATAAACTACTTTTGTATGGTAATTACAGCAAGACCTATAGCTATCTCTGTATATCGCACGTTTAAACATACGATTTAATAGGATAACTCCGGTAGCAAGGAAAAGTACCAATTTCAGTAGGTTTCTTTGAAATAGAGAGCATATAATTCTCTCAGGGTCTGAGGTATTCGTACTTAGTGATTCTTCGTTTAGAAGTTATATAGAAAGGAGGTAAGGATGTGTGAAACGAAGAACATAAAATAAAGATAGGATAGGTAAAGCAATGCATAAATTTCACAATTTGTGTCATTTCGTTAATTGCTGAAATTGGGCGATGGTATAAATTTGATAAATGATGGTATGGAGCAAAAAAATGACAAATTTAGAAATGGGTTCGGTTTTTGTTCATTTCGTTAAGGTCAGGTTGTAATAGAATCCGTGGAGGTTTCGAAATAGTTGAAAAACAGTTATATCGGAGTGTTCATTGATAACATTATAGTATTAATGTGAGGAAGAGAAATAGAGAATAATACTCTTTTAAATTACCATTGAGTAGTGGATTGTTTCTAAATAATAATAATCACACTTGTTAGAATCCACCAGTTGTGTGGCCACGTGAGGTGCAAGTGTGCCGGTGCTGTGCCATCAGTTAATCTACTTCACACAAGATTTAATTTTATTTAAATTACAGGATGAGTTATGTAGGTTCAAAAGCAGATACTTGTACGTGTTACATGGCGCGATGAAATGGTGATTTTCGTTTTAAGCGACTTTTTCAATATCCCACCGAGCTCCGGTCTCGTGCTGGTCGGTTAGTAGGGAGTCTACTGTAACTTCAAACATATAAAATTATCTCTATAATTATGTATATTTCAGTCTAAAGTTAAAAAAAAATGGTTACATGTGTCACGTACAACAATCACTGGCGGATCCACGGGGGCGGCAAAGGCAACCGCTTCCTTTCTCTCCGAAGGCTATTTTTATAAGTCTATATGTAAAATATTGCACTGCTTTATTTTGATTTGATATAACACTTCATGTTTCCATAAATCGTCCAGGATTCGATCTGCCTTTTTCAAACGATCCTTTTGGATCCACTAGTGACAACAATATTCATTCTATTTTCATAGTCATTTCAATTAAATAAAGACTCATTACATATTAAAATGGTAAACAATATATATACTCGTTATAGAAACATGCAATATGGGATAAGCAGTTTAGTATTTATTCAGAGAATCACGATAATACCATATAATCATCTTACGATCATACTGGATGACCACTGAAATTTGGTTACTGATCTCAAGTGTTGGCAACGATGCACCTAGAACAAATTAACTGGAAAGTTTTGGAGAGTATGGCCTTTCATGAGATTCTAAACAACTGGAACCACCCACTGGGCCTTTCGCTGTTCGCTTTGTACATTGTTAAAGGGCTTTTGCTTTCTTTCTTGTGAAGTAGTAGAAGTAGTAACTAAAAACCACGGGACTGCTGCCCTCTGGTGCTATTCAATGTAGAATAGGATTCATGTACTAAAAGTTCTAAAACCCGTTATTCTTTTCATTATCTTTATGTTCGTTCAGCAAGTTTCAATATTGTTTACAAGAAAAGTTGATGTTCTAGTTTTCAGCTCTATGAACTTATTTGTGAAGAATATTGTATAGGGTCTCCCATAGCGTTTTCAGCTGGGTATTGCACGTGTCATGCAAAATTGGGGTTTTCAAACACGATTTAACTTTTATGTAAAAGCTCTAATGGAATTGTTTCAAGTTGAGGCGTAACTATATCGCTTTTTCGTAATTAGAAATGAGAGATTTACCTTACGTCATGAAAATCATTACCTAAAATGAAGAATCCCTTACTTGATGAATATCTTTTCATATTCTCAGTGACAATCAATTCTCTGTGTCAGTGTTATCCAAATTGTGCACCTTAGCTGCAGTGGTGATCTCAGATTTCTCCCGTTAGGGAAGGGGGACTCAAAATACAAGGGTGAAAGCGGTACAGCAAACATTAACTCACATCGAGCTCAATCTAAACTATGCTCCGGAGGGAATATCGTAGTTTCGGAAGCAAAGTATCCCCTGGGTGACCGTGACCCTCTAAAATTATAACTGCTTGGCTGGCGTATAATGGCATTGCGAAAATTTTGGAAAGTTTCCTTGAAATGATACTTAATCTACAGTGTCTTCGAGCTTGACCACACTTTATTGATAAAAAGTTTGTCAAAAACCACAGTGGAATAGAAAATAAGGGTGGCTGTACCCAATTTGTTTCTATGATTTGATAAGATATGCAAAGTGCAACAGGCTTATTCTTCCCACTAATTACAAAATTTAAAAAAAAAAAAATGTTTGCCTTGTCAAACTGTTTTTTGAATCCGAACAATCGTAATGATTTTAATGCTCTCCCACTGGGAACCTTCTGTCACGAACCACTGCTACTTTCATGTATAATATGTCGTCATTAGTCTGCAGGGCATATTTACAGTACGGTAAACTGAACATAACATGTAGGGCTGCGGTGGCTCAGTGGTAGAGCATGTCGCCTCTGGTGCAGGGGTTCTTGATTCCAACCCAGCTTCTTACCAGAAGAGGGCTTTGTGTTTGACAAACACCGTGTGCTTGGGACTGCTCAGAGTTCTCTTTTCTTCTACTTTTTCATTCCACCTTTTCGTCATAACCTCGACGCATAAACGTGGGACGTTAAATTTAAGAATAAATTCACATCCGATTCAAGTTTAAGTGATAGACCGGAAAAGATGCAAATATTTGCTATGTGAGAACTAGTCAGTCACTAGTCAGGAAATGAGTTCAAGGTATTGTGATGCCTTTGCATTCTTCTTCAGTACTTGTCTTTTTGTCTGTCTATTCAGACTCACACCTGATCGCCAATATAAGGTACAAATTACTTGCATGAATACGTCTTAAACTGTCTAACAAAATGGACATTGCAATGACTCATATGTCGTGTAGGCGCTGTTTGGCATGTAGATCCTCTGGCCCCTAAACTTGAGCTAGGCCTGGCGCCAATTTGCGATGGATGCTCTTCTCCTGTCCCTCGACTGCTCGGGCACTGTAGTTCGTTTACCTCTTCTCTCTCACCTGATGGCCCGACAGGCAAAAAGCTTCCTTTGGCATCACGGTGTGCGCGCGTGCATGCATTCAGTTTTTCTCCTTGTTTTATGTGTTGGTTTTTGGGCAAGTGACAATAGGACAGCAGAGCAATCTAGGCTACAGCAGCAGCTTTTAAAAGACAACGGACCCTGCGACTTTTGTCATTTTGTATCTTCTCAGTGTTGTTTTAGGCGTTGAGTGATTTTTTTCCCCCGTCACTTCTACAAGAAACAATGTGACGCGACGTGAAGATTTGAAAGATGAAAGTTTTAGATTTATAATCATGAGAAGGTTGCATTAGCAACACTTTTAATCAATGTCTGTTTATTAGCAAGTTCCAAATATAGCCGGGCAGTACAAAATATTAGCAAAGCTCACAGGATATGATAGTTTGCTGGTAGAGCGCTTACCTTTAGTGTGAGGGGTCTCTGGTTCGATCCTAGTTTATGTAAGCTTGTGGTGGTAAACATTATATATCCATGAGAGTTTTCTTTGGGTCTTTCCATTCCTTTTCACATTCCTCTAATTCTTTTTATAATCATTTATCTTTTATTGGTCATCTTTCTTTGTTACTTGGTTGGTTCAAGTTTGGTCTCCTTTCAGCACTGAGGCTAGTATGTAAAACATGGACTTACAGTTTAAGGTGGAATCCAAACCACCGTAATCCATTCAAATTTCAAAGGTTTTCTACCGGGAACTAAACCTGGATTCCTTGTGTCAAAGATACGTACCTTCTCTGTTCGTGTACAAAGTATACGGCATAATCGTGGAACATAAAATTAAATGTTTTATTTTGTTTCGTTTACATTGGTCAGTTGGAAGGAAATTTTTGGAAGTCTGTTAGGATTTATGACCAGAGATATCATACCGGCATTCGTCTAATGAGACCAGGAAAAATCACTGGACAACATCCCAGACCATGGGAGATTGTGGTAGATTACATTAATGTGTCTATGTATGATCCTATGACTCACAATCACTCCTGCTGGCAATTGGCTGAATGTCTCGGGTCTTTTGAAGCATTGAAGTCTCGCCGTGATATGTTAAATGTTCCATTTCGTTTTATAGAACGGGTCACAGGACAACTCTGGCACACAGCACAACTACATATATTACTCGTTTGATTTATCTGTGCATGCGGCAAAGTTGCAAACTACTTACTTGTTTACAAGTGACGTCAGCCAGCCACATGGCAGGATTGTCAGAAATACTGATTTTACTTGAGATCTATGCAGTTCTTCAAGAAAATAAGAATATACTGAACTGAATCAACTTTAATAAAAGTAATCGTATGCGTATATAATATGGAGAGAGAGAGAGAGAGAGAGAGAATGGCTCTGGCTCTTGCGATATCTCACGCTGAGTATTTTAGTTTAGTGCACACTGAGGTGAGCTGAATTGCAGGGGAAACGGACAAGTCACATTCTTTTCAGTGTTCTTAAGTCATGTAGAAAAAAGCACTAAACTCACTACTGTTACAATTCATCAAGGGTCATGGTAGCCAACTGTAACACGTTTAACTGTGTGATGCGTTCTTAGCGCATTAGCTTTAAGTTATCATTATTTTGATTTTCTGGACTTGAGTTCGCTGCTTCTTACTTCACGGCATTTTCTAATTGCCTCGCGATGATGTAAAAAAATTCAGTTTTACGTCCCACGATTATGTCTTGAAGGCTCAGTGAGACGATGATGCTAATGAACGAAATGATGGAATAAAGTGGGAACAAACGGGAGAATCTGAGTAAACTTAGTAGTAGTTGTTCATCATGAAGCTCACTTGGCGCGATGGAATCGAAGCAATCGCCCCACGCACAGGAGGTGAGGGTCTATCACTGAGACACCGCGGCCCTTCATGATGGGTCAAAACCGGAAAATGTTAGTGCTTCAATTGAGAGTAAAACCAGGACCACGCATTACGAACACTAACTGTAAGTCATGTGCACTCTTTTTCGACTAAATAAGAGCTTAATAAAGTCTAGAAAAACAACTTGAGCATCCTGTGTCTTTTTTTTTTTTAAAGCTCTGTAATCGCACCAGCAAACGGCAAATTTTGATGTAGGCCTATATGCTGATTAGAAAGAACGCCTCCACCCAAGAAAGAAAAATAGAGTACATAACCAATTTGTTGAAATCTTGCCTGGGGTTGAAGGGAGCTTCTGGGAAATAAGTTTTTTAACATAATTGCACAATACTTGTGATAAGTTATCAGAAAAATCATATTATCGGAAATCAGAAATGGAATATACTACTTATTAGTAGAATCAATTTTTGATATTATACTAGGAGGAGTGGGCTTGCGCGCTAGTTTCGTGCCTACGCCACTGGTCTACAATGTGGATTTAGGGTTGAATGAAATATACCAGAAATGAACCAGTTTTAATAACAATTCTCACACTTCTGTCTACCGCACAAGTACCTCATTCTGATGTTTCATTAAATGCAATATGAGTCAATTTTTATCTTTCTTTTGTACAAAGATTTAACATGTCATGTGTAGTCCTAATATTGGAATGCATTAGTTTATGTAGAGGTGTTTTTTTCTCTTTCCATTTTCCACTTTAAATCACAACAATCATTTTAACAACATTGTAACACAACAAACTAAGAAATGGATTGTGTATTGACTTTTACTCCTCTTATGCTCTGGCAACCTGTAAGTGATGTAGAACACTACTCTTTTCTGCCCTCCCGATAACTTATTCAACCAATAATGCATACAAACACAACAGAAACTCCACAAAACAGATGCACGAACTTGTCAGTAGGTAATACTTAAAAATACCTTGAGGAACTTACACACAGAAGAACTGCTGGACTGAAAACATAACGATTTGTTTCTTGTCTTCGGGTGAACATAAAATGACAGAAACTCTGTGCCCTTCTCCATACTTATTACTAATAATAACCTAAATTAGTATTATGCAACATCTAACCCGCGAGCCGTATCTGCCCTTCCAAATCGATTATTGTAATTTCTATTTCTGATGCTTTTCTATCAAACTGATTGTTTTCCGGATCTCGACCATTCTGTGCAATAGGTACTTCTGTTTGGCAACATTGTTAATAACACAACAAATAGCAGTGTATTCTTCCTATGTTACGGCTTTAAACCTCGTTATAGTAAGTAGCCTGTATGTTTCCACTCCAGTGGGGAAATATCTTAGGTGTCCTAAAAATTCCCGCTTTCCTCAGCAGGACCATGTCATTGATTGGTAACACACATTTCTGTTTTCACATGAAGAGGTAAATGCAAAGAAGGGACGAGGAATACACGTTGGAACATCGATAATTGTAGTATCAAATATTGAACGATTTGTTTTGAAGGACTGTTTCTCCTTAAATTGGCAAGTAAACAGTGCCGGATGTAGCCTGGTGCCGGGAGGCCTACCCCCCCAAGATTTTTGAGTGACAAAAATAATTGTAGTTATTTATATATTTTTGAAAGTTTATAGTAGGCGTTGCTTTTATTCTTAATTGGGATAACTGGGACACTGCTTAATAGTGATGAATTGTATATTTATATTCAACATTTATTTTCTCTGACAATTTCCAACTTGAATGTTAATTACAATTTTTTGCCATATAAAGTACAATGTCTTTTGATTAATCTGTTCAGCTGCCGTACCTGTAAATCCCTGTAAATTTACTAATTGCTAATTCCTGTTTCATGTCTAACTGTAACTGGTGAAAGGAATTATTCCTTTTGGTATTCCCAGTTCCTGTTAACGAAATGCGTAAACAGATTTCAAATTAAAATGATTTGCGTAAACTCATGATATCCTATGCTTGGGTTCTCGCTGCCCCCTCAGTTTTTATTTTCTGGATCCGCCACTGCAAGTAAATACTTCTGTGATTTGATTACGTTATGCTTCGCTACGTCTAGAGGTAGCGAAATACCTGATAAAAACATTGCATGTTGCGAATGCCTCAGCAAACTCTCTGTGACGCACCCTTCCTTCGCGTAAGTTGCATTTGCATGGCTTATACTTGTAGTTTCGTGTATTCTGAAGCTTTATTATTATTATTATTATTATTATTATTATTATTATTATTATTATTATTATTATTATTATTATTATTATTATTATTATTATTATTGATCAGAAGTGAATGTAATATCATCAATAAAAATGCATAAATAATGAATGTTATAACACCGCATCCATTTGCATTTCGCAAACAGCAGAACGAAGTTACGTAAGCTGCAAAGATTTCATTCTGATTATTGTTTAATGTTAACGATTGCCAAACTGTATGAAACGATACATTTGTAATTAACGCTTGCTGTATTTGCAAACATAACACGTGATTATCATAAGTGGTGTTTTTATGAGTTTAAAAAGTTAGTTGAAAGCTATGGTTCGCATAGGAGATTTCATATTAACTGCCGTGTATCATCATAAATGTTAGGGTCGGCGTCTCTATTCACTAAAATTAGGGTTGCTAACTTTTATAAAAGAAAATTACCAGCACCCGCTCATGAATTCTCAAAGCAGGGGAAGATGAGTCTGCAAAACTGCCGGTAAATTACCGGTCAGTTGATAATCCTAACTGAAATACTAAATGCTAGTTGGTATTAATTAAAAAAAAAAAAAAGAGAGAGAGCATTAATATAACTAACTGTAGGTTAAGGAAGTGGTTCCCGTTGTCGCAAAATTCTAAAATTTAAAAATCATAAAGCATTTAATAATTCGTAAAAGCAATTTTGAGGCAGACTGTATCAATCAACGCTTTCAGTGGGAGCACAATGATGAGTGACTATTGACATTGAGTCACTAATTTATAGAAAAAATATTATAAGCGTACACTATTGTCATTTATATTATTATTAATAATAAATTAAGCAAATGTGTCTCGTTGTCGTGCGTGTGTAGTAAAGTGTGTCTAGTTAAAAAAAAAAAAAAAAAAAACGTTGGGGCCCAACTAGAAGATACGTCGCCGCATAAACAAATTCCCTGAGTCAAACGAATCAGCTAAAATTCTGCTTTGTTATTGGTCTATTCAAATGTCTCTTTTTCCCAAGACTTCCCTACCAGCACTCGATACATTTCGCGCATATTACCCGTGCGAGTGACGTCGTGTCCCACCCTCCTAAGACGTCTGAATTTTATTATCCGATTCTGTTCAGCGAACAACTTTTACATCCATATATCATGACGAGGAAAATTATAAGTTTACTTTTAGTTTCTTCAATGTTAGTTGCGATGACAAAGATTTTTGGTCGAACTAGTAAGTGTCATATCTACATTTTATTTTCCGTTCCACTTCATTTTTATTACTATAATGCGTTTCTTAGGTTAATTTTTCAGATTATGAGGGTCAAGTTTTCAACTTTCATCCACTTTTCATACCTGAAATTCTATGTAGACACATAAGCTTATGATATTATGGCATTATTTTCGCTCTAGTGTATCATTTACTGTAGAATTAATAAAATTAAGTAGAAATAATCGTGCATCCATATACTGCGGCCGCGGTGGTTTAGTGGTAGAGCGTTCACCTCTAGTGCATGGGGTCCTTGGTTCGATCCCAGCTCCACCAAGTGAACTTTGTGGTGGACAAACACAGCGTGTGTAAGAAGGACGAGAGGACACAAAGGTACTGAATTGCTATAGACGAACATATATGCGTAACGTTTTAATATGTAGCTGTTGGGGCGAGTTTATGGCAAACTTTGAGAAGTGATAATTGATGTTAAATGCAAATATTGTTATCTTACAAATCCTTATCCGAGTACGCCTCATTGCGGCTGTACAGATTTTTGAAGTTGCCAACATGCAGTAGCTTTTGCCATTCAGATGAAAGCAAAGCGCCTGCAATGTCTGTCAACCCGATGTATGTAGCTCCTCTGCTGGTTGCGTAACACAAGGAAATCTACTGAACAGCATTGTAGCGACAATGTTAATCTTGTGGGCTCAAAACGACCTCTTCAACGTTAAATAAATAAATAAATAATAATAATGACACTTTTCTTTGAATCTTTATATGGGAACTAGCAAATCTGCACAAAATATGGAATTGACCAGTGAGAATAGCACGTTTCTAGAGTTTGTGGTTTCCAACATCTCATTGTGCAAATGATTTGACCATCAACATATAAATGTAGCATTTTAACATATATCATAGATATGGAGTATTTGTGAAAATGAAAGCAACACTAATACATCTGTATTACCATTAATAAAAAAATGCCTTAAGGAGTTTTGCTTTCGAAACAAAGTGAAAATTTTTTGAGGTACTTAAAAAAACTATTATTGAGCATTATATTATTTTCACTTGCTCATATCTCAGTTTATAGTACTTCGTATTACGTAACACACATTGACGTAGGTGTTATGCGCTATAGCAAAATAAAAGTTTCTGACTTTCTCTTACTTATCAGCTTTAAGGGAGCCGACTACATGCGCCATCTTTATTTTTTTTTTTTTTTACCTTTTAGCCCATTGATTTATATGGAGAATTGTTTTGTTACATCTTCCTTTGAAATAAATTGGAACTTTAATGATGTCTAGTTAAATGAACCTTATTTTTCGAGAATGAATTTGCCTTTTCTTCTCAGATCAGTATTTTTTTCGTTTAGTTTGCCGCAGCTTTCGACTCCTCCCTGCGCTGAGCTAGACTTTTCATTTCCATGTACTTGTTCTATCCTATAATTTGTATTCCCTATCCGTAACTGAGTGGCTTCTTGCTCTCTCCCTACACAAATCCATGGAGCTGATTGCTTTTGCAGTATGAGTGTCGTGAGTTTACGTATGGTTATTGGTTCATTTTGAGGGCACGGTGGCTCAGTAATAGAGCGCGTGGGGTGTGGCCAAGTAAGTTTGTGGTGGACAACACCGTACCCGTGGGTTTTTCTCGGGTTACTCCCGTTTTCTGCCACATATTCACTCTACCAATCTTCTACCATTATTCATACGTTTTATCATCCGTCTCCCTTAGCCTAAAGAATATAAACGTGGAACGTTAAATTGAAAGATTTCATTTTACTATGTTGGTTAATTTGAGTTCACCCATTTGGGGCTCCGTACTTTGATGAAATCTCTACACGCCATAGCATCGTTGCCCACGACACCTCTAAGAGGCATGTGCTGTCCTAATCCTAACACACGCGAGCTCCATTGAATTTCCATTATATATAAATGTTATTTATTAAGTTAAAATTGATTATTAAATATTAGGATTATATATAACAAAAAATTAACAAAGTAGGGAACATTCAAATACGAGGGCGATTCAGAAAATAATGCCTTCAAAGTGATACCTTTATTTGTGTTTGACAGGTAGCACAGATACAGATATCGATGGAAAGCTTGCAATGGCAGCTACAAATGATGGCATCATTTTTCACCTCTATGGCCCATAGTCCGCACTACGGCAATACACTTACACCAACGCGAAACATTTTTTTTCATGCCGTCGGCGGAAAATTATGGTGTCTGCTGTCAATTCCATTGTCGAACTGTTGCTTCCACTTCCGCGTCACAACTATACCGGTAATCCTTAAGTTTGGGGAAGAACCAAAGTCGCAGGGCACAAGATCCGCACTATAGGCAGGATGAAGCAGAATGTCAACAACACTTTGCCAGCAGATGGGACAACTTTGATTTTTTTTTTCTTTGCGAAGGAGAGGATATGTGGCGATACTCCTTCTACTGACGCTTCGTTTCCAGGTCATAATGGTGTATCCACGACTCGTCGCCAGCGTTGAATGTTCCTGGACGCACAACCCTCCGCAGTCACAAATTCAATGACAGCTCGCTGTGTCAACCTGACGTCACCACTGGATGCCATGGATTACTCCATTACCCTGGAACGAGAAAAGATAGGAAAGTGAACCAAGTGACATTCTGTGGCTTAAACATCAGTGCATTAATGATAATCAGTTCAGAATGTTTGCAGTACTATTGGCCAAGTAGTGGATTTGGAGGTATTACTTTCTGAATTACCTTCCTACTTTTGAAGAAGAAATCAGTAAAGTCGTATCATTAAAATTCCGGTTTATTTTAAGAAAACAAAAATAATTTCCATATAATTCAATGGGTTAAAAACAAAGATGGCGTAACTACTCAGCATCGTTAAGATTCTGCATTTTACGTTCTTTTTGTTGATTATAATTGTGGCATTGTCGACAGAACCCCACTGTTTTGTTTAAAAATCCCGTTAAGTTTCAAATTGTTGGATTTTTTTTGTTTCGTAACAGTGTTGCCAGATTGGGCTGCAAGTAGCGGATTGAGCGATTTTTATAGGTGTTCTTGCTACCAAAATATCAAATTGGGTGGAGTACTTTTTGGGCTACTTTTAACCATGTGTGCGGTGTAGAAATCTTAAAAGTACGTGACTTTATTTTCATTTATAAAATAAAAATCATTATTAGTTTTATATAATACAATATTTTGTTTGTTGAAAATTTTAATCGCAATAAACAGTAGTTTTACTCAGACTAATATTTTCAATGATAGTTCAATTTTTGTACCTTTTAATCTTCAAATCTGACAACAGTAGACATGTTTTGAGTTTGTGCTGTTACGTTATCACTGATTGTGTTGCTGTCTTTGTTAATGCCAAGGGCCATAAGTAGAATGAGGCCATGTGAACGTGAACATTGCAAATTAAATTTTGTTTCCTATATTATCCATATTAACATAATAAGTGCAGTAGGTATAATAAAAACTTCTTAAATGCATGACTCACTGATAAAGAATTTAGCAAATTAAAGAGGCAAGAAATGTCAGTGAAAAAGCGTATTAAAAATATATTGTGAAGTGTATCTCAGAGCTCACAAAACTGACTTATAAATATGCATTACCTTGAAAATCAGGAAGGTCACTCCTTTTACGTTATCATGATCCGCTTGCACACTGCCATTGTACTGCTTCTCACGTAGGACGGAATTTGCCCTAACACACTATTGCAACAACCCGGACCTGGAGTCGCCACCTGACTGTTGCCACCCCCTACGTCTGAGATGTTTTCAATTCCAAGTGTTTCCATTAAATCCATAAAGATCTTTATATATATCATTAGTAAAAGTATATAGTTGGAGAAGAATTCATTTGTATATTTAGACTATAAATAATCCAAATCCACTACTTTTGGAGCACGTCTCGCTACTTTTTAATCTTCAGATCTGACAACACTGTTTCGTAAAGAGGTTTTTTGCCCATTGTGAGTTTATAATTCTTTTGGTGCAAATCCGCAACGATCTCGAATTTAGTGGGATTAAAAAAAAAGCAGTGGCGTTCTGTCGCCAGTGATACAACGACAGAACCACAATGTATTAAAAGGTTCTGAAATGTAGGTGCTTAACCGTGTTGCATACTTATGCCATCTTTGATTTTGTCTCTTCCCCACCAACACCACCATCCAGCACATGCAAAACCTCATAACTCAAATAGCCTCCGCGATTTTCTATACATTGATCTCAACTCATCCCACACATATAGGGTTGGCAGATTTGTAAAATCAAAAAGGATACTTTGACTTAAAAAGATCACTAAAAAAAAAAAAAAAAAAAAAAAATGATTTTACCGAAACTTAAGTTTGCTTCCAGATTATATCAAACAGCACATTTTAAAGAAAAATAAAAATATTATAGAAATTAATACATTATTAAAGTAAACTAATACGAAAAGTACAACTACAAAATGATGACTCACTAGCAGCCAGCAATTCTAATGATACTTTTAAGTCATGGTATTTAGTAAAGTCATCAAGTATTTAATAAAGCCATGGTACTCCTTATTTATTGTATCTCCATTCTGGTAATATTTAATGCATCTTGAAACTTTGTTGACCTGTTTCATTAATTAGTCTCCAAACTCGAAAAAGGAGGACAAAAGCGCGTCCGGCTTGGGTACAAAGCCGGACATCAATTCCTATGCCCAAAAACCGGACGTCTGGCAACCCTACACACATGATACACAAGCTAGTTTCCACTCATAGTGTATCCAGAACGGAGATAGCCTTAAAAAATTACATATATGCACCTTAAGCATTCATACATGTATATTTCTGTCTGAACAAATTCATCAGCCTCCAACAAATTCCATCAACAAAAATATGTTAACTGAAGGAGAGTGGAAGAAATTTACTGCGACCAAACAACAAAACCGTCTATTCCCGGACTTACAACGAAGACCCCAACACCTCAGGATGTCACTCCAAAAATAAAAACTAGGCCTATATTGGATAAAATAGCAGAATGACTAGGGAATCCATTCCACCCATTCAGGGTGGGAAAACTACGGTTTTGGTTGATTGATTGAAAGATAGAAAGGATAATTGTGTTTGGAAAGTGTGAGAAAATAAATTGTTGGTGTTAGTCCTGAATATTCTTTAAAGAGGCTGAAAGTACCACCACTATAATGTAATTATTCTTAAGAAAAGGTGGGTATCCATATACGTATTTATTTTAATTTTCAGAATAGCGAGATTTTGAGAACTTACGCATATTGCTTTTTTTTTTTTTTTTAATGTATTAGCAAGGTGCTTATACAGTAGATAGGCCATAAGTTGCAAAATATTGTGAGAAAAAGAAATGTCTAGCTGGATACCCATTTTTGCCGTTGACTGTGCACGTGTTAAACGTAAAATTAGGTGTTTAGTATGCATTCTAATAGGCGTTGTAAGGTTTTATATTGAGAACTAGAGACAAAATAGCTGAATTGTTGCGCACTTCATAGTTTTATGATCCCACTCCACCTTGTATGTATGTGTGTGGCAGTTCAATGGCAAGGACAGTTGTCAGTAGAAATCGTGAATGGTGCTGTGCGTGTATTGCTTTGTGTGGTTGGCTCTATCAAGGTCACGCGTGTGCAGCTGCTTCCAGATGACCTTTCGATTCGCTTTTTTTCCCCCGTTGTGGGTGTGCCCGACAGCGTTTAGAGCTAATCTAATATTATTCAGAATATCGTAGGTAAGACCATTTTCTAGTTATGGCCAGTTTTCCTTTGTTGTTTAAATATGAGTGCAAGGATACACAAAGGTTAAGGGCATGGGAAAGCGTATGTTCCTCCCACAGTTTTTTTATTGCTTATTGTAATGCACCTGAGTGTATGAATACGTGCATCCAGATAATAATAATAAGGTGACAACAAAACTTCCAGGGGGCTACAGACCGAAGGCCTGTGGCCAGTTCATAGCCTCCGAATGTCATTATTTTTGTCTTTATAAACCTTTTTATAGTATTTTAATTCATCACAATCCTGGCGCACAATGTGATCCTGGAAGATTGGGGATTCAAACCTAGGGTAAAGCGCACCGTTTAATGTCTAATGAAGCTCACGTCTTTGGTATGTGAGATCCCTAGTTCGATCACATCTTGCGCCAAGTGGATTTTGTGCTAGACAAATACTGTATGTGTGGGTTTTCCCGGAGTTTTTCCGTTTACTACCACATTCTTCATTTCACCACTTCGTTCATTACCATCATCGTCTCCGTTAGCCTCGGTGCATAATTCTGAGACGTTAAACTACAAAAAAGAAAAGGAACCTTACTTGTTTGTAAAACGAAGAGATGTCTTTTAAACGAATTAGGGAGGCTACACAGCCTGTGCAGTTGATACGGTTCACGGAAGATAAAATGGTTCAGGCTATTTTCAATTAGCTGTATGTCAGCTAAGATGTTATTCGGAATATTCTTGCATCAGCTGTTTCTGCTTCCTGCTTCAACATGTTAAACTCGCTGAGTGTGTGATTGACGACCTTCTCCTTGAAGAATCGCTAGTGTTAGTGAGAGATATAGCTTTTGAAGAACCAAACCGAAGAATAAAAAAGTAAAAAACACATTTTAAAGTTTAGATATCATCACTATTTGGAAAGATAATTTTAAAAAAAAAAGTGATAGTGAACATATACTATGTGTGTGGATTTTCTCGGGTTTCTTCCATATTTTCTTCATTTTGTCAGTATTATAATTTCTTTGCATTTTAATTTTTAGGAGTAATTTTCTAGTAAGTACGAAACACTACTCAGTAAAGTACTAAATGTTTTTCGGGGATGATCGTTCTTACGCACAATCAGTTCACTATCTAAGTCTATGACAACATACTTTGGAAGGCATAATATTCAACAGCAGAAAACATTTGGACAGCTCAAACTACGTCACTAAGTGGCTTTTCTAAGTAGCATGATTTCCGTAATATTCTTTCTTTTCTTTTTCTTTTTTTTTTTAAATTTAACATGAAAAGTACGTGACGACGAGACTGATGTTACCACTGAATCAATTCGAAATCAGAAAGGATACTGAAACTTTAGGAAAAGCTGATGTACCAACTGTCGTATAGAATGGTCTTCAAGAACTCATGTGGTTTGGGATCTCATGTTATGTTGTAAACTCCACGTCTCATATACCCTAGTTGCTACAAACGAATCTTAAATTCTAAAACAGTGGTTCTGAACGTGGAGGGACGCGAAGAGCGAGCAAGGGGAGCACAAGCTACTGGCAGAAATAAACTATATTCGTAAGCTCTCTATATAAAAGAAGTAGTCATGATTGATCAACGCGCAGGCGAAGCCGCTTAAGAGTCTTCATCCCAGCGAAATTAAAATACCGCTAATTTTACAGTAGTTATGTGATATCTTCAAATACATAAAATATAATTGAAATATGGAACAAGAGCGCCCTAGACAACATTATTTTGCGTGAGGTACCGTTATCACAAGTCACCTGGTGGCTTTCCGTTTTCAGCTGTTTAGAAACGTGAAAATAAATGCCGATTTTCAAAATGGCTCGAAATCGAAAGCAGATAAGTGAGTCGTGATAACGGTTTCTCATGTAAAATAATAGTATATTGCCTAGAGCGCTCTTGTTCCACATTTCGATTATCTTTTATCTATTTGAAGATATCACATAATTATTGTAAAATTAGAGGTATTTTAATTTCGCCAGGATGAAGACTCTTAAGCTAGAAACTTAAAATCTGGACAGGATATATAAGTTGAATGATGTAAGGTTCCGCTAAGCAAGAATTTTCGGGGAAAATCAACAAAGAAGGTAGAAAGAGGGGTGTCAATTATTATCTTAAAATGCCAATATCTCACAATCTCTGAAGGTTAGGTGTATGTACTTCTGATTTAAAATAAATAGACACATCTTTTATCATTTTGTTTAAATTGGGCCCAGAAGGGAAGAAAAGGGAGTGAGAAGGAAAAGGGTTGAGTTGATTTTTAAGTTTAACGCCCCTTTCAGTAGCGAGGCCATATGAGACGGGACATACTGATTAACGTGGAATCCGAACCACATGAGCTCCCGCCGGGTGTTATTATTATTATTATTATTATTATTATTATTATTATTATTATTATTATTATTATTATTATTATTATTATTATTATTATTATTATTATTATTATTAAAGATTTGAGAATTAAATGCTGAATCTAAATTCGCAAAAGATGTCAGACAGGCGTTCGGCAAGGAGGAGCGGAGGTCCGTAAAGAAGTATGCAGAGTTCACGAAGCAGGCTCCAGGACCACTGTTTTAAAACAATGAGCCAACGAATATTTTTAACAGGTAAATTGTTCGCTACGATTTATAAAAAATTCGATGACAGAGAATTATTCGATTGTTTTAAGTTTCACGGTTGTTTTACGACAATAATCGATTAGATAATACTATAAAGCTATATAATATTGAGAGTCTTATTCGTGATGCATACAATTTTGATACTCTATGTAGAAATCATTACATTAAGGGTAAGGACCTGGTTTAAAACAATATCGTGAAGAGTCACTCGTAAAAGAGAAAGTCTTTGAAAAAAAGAAATGTGAAGATATCCTCTTTGTTTTAGATTTAATGCAAGATAACCAGAGAACTCGTGGAAAGCAGCGAGGTGTTTCACATCACTGTGTTTTCGTAGAATGTCACTTTTTTTTTTTTTTTTTTTTTTTTTTTTAAGTGTACACCGTGAATTAAAAACATTCTTCATCGTGAAGATCAGGGAACGTAAAGGCAAAGTGAAAAATGTCAGTTAGGAACAGAATAATATTATAGGTTTGGGAGCTTGTTCTTATGAGAAGGGAACGGGAAAGGGGGAGTTAAACCTATTCAGGGGAACTTGAATAAACCCATCCATCCAGTTGAGCTTCTCGCAAGGTAGCACTTCAGTAATAACCTTGTTGCGCGTGTATAACTGTGTGACATGGTAACGCCTCAAGCTCCAGCTATGTAGCTATCCTTCCTTCTTCAAATTCACTTATATAATGTGATATTTCTTTGCATTCGGTTATTTTGACTTGTTGAATAGCTTCTGTCCTGTGCCACGAAGATTGCCCAAGCGTACACGTTAAAGCGTATATACTGGACAGTATTTACTTCCATGGGTCTTACCAGCTCAGCTACTTGTTTTATTTTAAATCACACGTAATGGCTTTGCTGCTTCGAACGTTGGTTACCTCGGCTTTGATTCACAACGCCACTTTCTGTAGTTATAAAAGTTACACCCATATCTATATACAGTACCAGTCAGAAGTTTTCAGCCACTCCAGATTTGATTCAGAAGCTACTGAGGAGCTGTTATTTTTGCACAGGAACTTTACCGCTGTGTGTCAGAGTACTCTTGTCCAAAGTTTAACGACAGTTGGGTCGAGATCTGAAAGTTGCTAGAGATGATAATTATAGTTCTTAAAAGGGACACACACCTATATATATAATATCAACAATTATGTAAATATGGGGACAGTACAGTGACAGAAGTTTTGAAAAAAGAAACAAGTTTTACATGTTTCGTACTTTTTTCTTATACCTTATTGCTCCATTAACGTTTAAAAATACCAAAAATACCATATTTTGAAAAGTGTTTGCAATGCTTTCGTATGCCCAATTATCGCCTATTACAGTAGCCACGATGAGCACGCTTCCAAATGAGTGACAATTGAGCACATGAGGCAGTATGTAGGCTGTCGTAAACGCTTTAACGAATTGCACGAAGAAGGATGGAGGAATGGTACTGCAAATTCGTAAATTTTGGTCTGAAAAAGTTTATAAAGTCAGAAAATTTTATCTTATCCGTCCAACAATATCAGTATTATTTGTTGACTGAATATTACTAACTATATCTAGGTGGATACAGACAGACCAGAAGTATTGTCCCGCTTAAAATAATAACTCGCTTGTTGAGCCACAAAATTCTATCAAAAGTCAAGTACAGCTAGGGACATCGGTTAATGATGATGGGCTAAATCAGTTAATTAAAACAAGGGAGGTATGATGTTTCGTCAGTGTAAATGGCGTGGCTCCCTCAGATGACCGTTGCTAACATTTTGTGGCGTAAGTGACCGGAAGTCCAGTCAGTTTGATATTTTGAGAGTTGTGAAATGTGGTAATGCTGGAGCGCTCTCATTTGGTAATTTTTCACGGGAACTATAGGCTGTGCTTTCAAATACCCCTCACTATAGAGTTAACACGGAAATTGTTCACTATAGGGGTATTGTAGATGAAGTTGTGTGTATAAAGAATGGGTGTTTTATGTTTCATACACTGTGTACGTATGGAATAAACGTAGCTCGTTTATTTGAGAGAGGGAAAGAAAAGGTTAGCCTGTTTTCCATGGCGGATCACAATACTAAATTCAGCTTTACTGAAGCTTGTTCCTTCATTTATTTTTAATGCACCTTTGGTTAAAAAAAGAAATGTTCGCGATTTATCTAAGAATCTATAAAGTATTTCTCTAAAACTTTTCTGTAGACAAAACAGAACTATTTTTTCAAGTGACGTACAGGTATTAAAAGAAGATGCTTACTATTGTGCAATCATATTCCTTTTGCCTAATATTGTTTCGGTCGTTTGTAATATTGATTTCAGCGACAAGTAAAGGCAAATTTCACAACATATTTCACCATGATGGTAGAATAACAGAAGAATCCTATAGAGAGGAAATAGGAGATAACACGGTTTTTATGGTATTACCTTCTAAAGATCTTATACATTTCGTTCTGCATTCTACATATTCTGTATACATCGAAACAGCCAGTTCTACACAGAGCACATGAAGGAACGGTGACTCAATAGTAGTTTAGTTTAATAATCTGAGAGTCGTTAGGCTAACAATCGAGAGGCGAAACTTATTAGTGGTTCGATTCCGTCTGAAGAGCATGGGCATTTTTTACCTGTCCTTGAAGTTGTGTTCGTCTAACGCAGTGGTAGCCAAACGGCTTCTGAGCTACCGTACCGTTTTTAAACCCTACTGTGAGCTAGCAACCAAAAGAACTACCGGCTTTAAAGAAAAAAATCTAAAGTTTGTTTATTGCCTAGAAACATTTCTAGTAAATATGAAATAAATTTTAATTAAACTGTATGTAAGAAAACGAAACTGAAATTGAATTGTATATAAAGAAATTGAAGTATAGTTAGTAGTAAATAACAAATGTAATAACATATATTTTTTTTTTTATCAGAGTTATTAACTATAATGAGAAGGAAGTCGAAATCGAATCCCCTAGATTTAGCGACTTTTACCACAAATTGGCAACACTGATCAAGTAAAATTAAATGTATGTTAAGTGAATTAGCGATTCTATAAGAATCTATATGTAATAATAGTATGTATGTTTATGTGTACCGATGTCCAATTTCGTTGTATGACGATGTACGGATGCATTAAATTATGATCATGATTATGGTTAGACAACCGGAGCGTTAACGCGATGTACAGAAAATGTCCCCGGGAGCTCGCGATCGACAGTTTGGCGATCACTGATCTAACGTATCGGATTAAGTTGGAAAGTGATAAATTAGCAGACAATGGAGAGAAATGCGATTGAGACGGCTTTAAAAAAAAGAAAAGTGGTAGAGCGCCCACCTTTGGTGCGGCGAGTCCCAGGTTCGGTCCTAATCCATGGGAGTTTGTGGTAGGCAACATCGTGCGTGTGTGTGTGTGTGTGTGTTTTTTTTTTTTTTTTTTTTTTTTTGTGGGGTCTCTTCACAAATTCTTTCATAAATAATTCAATTTCATTAATCATCTGTCACTTTTAACGCAGAATTTCATTTTACATCATGGCCTACTTTCGATAGAGATTTTGGCTTTGAAAAAAAAACTTTATATTATTTCAGGCGAAACGCATCATTTGTATGATAAGGAGAATATTTAAAGAAGAAGAAGACGAATAGCATATGTGACTTTTGTGACGTAAGTACGAGCTTGGTAGCGATAGGCATGTTGAACAAGTCTGTAATTGTCCATATGAATATAACAGGTATTCATAAAACAAGGAATAGTATTGTCAAGCATTAGTCTAGTTAGACAATAGGCCCAAAGAACAGAGTCCAAATGAGGTGATCAGCAAATTTTAAGACAAGCTGGAATATAAAGCAAATTAAAACAATGAAGGGAATGTTGAATCAGAAATTGTTCAGCAAACCAAGGCCCCTCCCGAGTTTCGCTTCAATGTAAGTGACGTAATACAATTCGTTTATCTATCATCCGGCGGTGCTCTGAAGGTTGACTAGCTTCAAGGTTTATTCCCAGTGGCCATCGTGTCTGAGGGTTTTCCCCACCACTCCTACCAAACAGATGCTGGAATGTTTTAGTGGCAATATGACGATGGTGTTGGTGCTCTTTTCTACCATATAGTCAGGAAGGATTATTTCATTGTTACGAGCGGATCTGATACATACACCTTGTTAATTAGTTCCTTTCCACGGAAAAAGCTGCACTGTATTTGCCTTCGAACACCTGCCCTTATTGCAGGTGTTTCTGGGACACTCAAATGATAGCCTCACACATTCTAGCACATTAAAAAAGAAATGAACAGGTTTTAATAGAGGGTGATGACCTTCACAGTATTAAAGGTCAATATATTAGAATTAGTTGTGACTGAAATTACGTAGTAAAGAGGGAAGGTGGTTTACAAAAAATAACTGTTGAACAATTGTGGCTAAAATAAATTATTGACTTTACATCCCGCAAAGGAATACACTACCTTTATTGGACTAGTGCGTGGTCAGCACATCGGTGTTCCTGCTTTCTAGATTGAAATTCGCTAACTTTTAGTTCAAAATAGCTCCGGAATTGCCTCGCTATGAGTTAATATCGGTTATCTGTACACATATCAAGAATCGATCACAGGACCATGCGCTAACTATTCAGCTACACAAAAGCACGCTTTGGACTTAAATTAAAATAATAATATTAGTTAAAAGAAATTTGGCCTCGGACATTGTTCAGCCGTAATATGGAATATTAAAACTGAGTGACTAAGATTACTGTATATAAAATAAATTTATATATAAAATACTTAGCCCATTTTATTTGTTTGTACGTAATGGACCACCTTAAATCACGCAGTGAGAAGGACATCATTCAAATGAAGCCTGCGATATATTCAGAAATTAATTGACGCACGTATCTGCCATATATGTTAGTGGAAATGTACCATATCATATGGTTATAATGTGTAGGTTAAAAGAGGTGGATGGCAGTTGCAACATGAAAAATAAAGAATGCAGCCGGTCAAAGGCTGAGTCGAGATTTTCTTGAATTGGACATCCACTAGAGGAGATGTCAGCTCTACACTTCAAACTCCAGTACCCTTCAAGTTAATCCAAGTAACCATTTTACAGACTGGTTGAAACCGTGAACTTTCAAAGGAGGCTACAAAGGACTTTTTTTTTTTGTCCTATTAACGAAACTTGTGGGGGCAACACTAGTTCACCCAAGTCTTAGAACTAAACACTGTTTCAGTACTTAATGATTCATCGTATAACAAATATAAAAGGAGAAAATGATTGTGGAACACAGTGAAGAGCATTCATTTATCAACGTTGCTTTGTGATCCTGAAGGATTCTGATAACTACTAATTGAAATTAAGAAAAAAAAAATCAGAGCATACATTTTGTATGTAAATTTGCAAAATTTTATTTCTCGTCTATAGGCGATAGTTATCATATTCTTACCGACGATCGAACGGACTCGGTTCAGTAGTCTTTTTAGATTTTTTTTTTTTAAAAGTATTATTTAAGATAAGAAACTAACAAACACTAATCTATTTCAATATAATAATAATTAGCATAGGATATGCTTCATGCGCAAGATTATTCGAGAAATCAAAACCTTTCTACTACAAACGACAAACAATCGATAACCACGGGTGGACTTTCTACTGGAGGGTTACGCCATACCGGCTCTAGGATCATGACGCTTATAAATTTAATAATAATAATAATAATAATAATAATAATAATAATAATAATAATAATAATAATAATAATAATAATAATAAAGAAGACGAGAAGCAATGGAATATGTTTAAAATATGACAATCTGTTGTTGACGCGATGGGACTCAAACACATAATCATTGTTTCTTTCAGGCATACTTTCTGGAAGGCGCATCCCCCCGAATTTGACCTACTGATCTAATCCCCATCCCCTCCATCCGAAGCTAAAGTAAATTAAGTTGTGATTACGTCACTCTTTCCCGGGTTCGATTCCCGGTGGGAACACTCGGTCGAAAACGTGTAAGAAGCTTTTCAGGCCAGCCGTCCTGAATGAGGTTTTCGTGGGTTTTCATCATTCACACCAGACAAACGCCGGGATGTTACCTAACTTATAGGTCCCAGGCCGCTTCCTTTCTTCCCTTTCCCCGGAGAGTGTGCTTGCCAAGGGACGTCATCCTTCAAACGTGACGGGCTAAGTGGCCATAGATACAGAAAGCCCAGAAATCTAAGTCCTAAATCCTACATGTCACTCTTGTGCATGGTCCACTCTTTAGCAAATAATGTCCCAGTATAGTCCGTTCACATTTTGACTCCCCCTTTCCATGGACATTTTTTTTCTGGAAGAAATATTGTACACGATTACCATATTTGGAACTGCAGTCGAATGCCTCGACTATTCAAATATGCAAGCCAGCCCGGAACCTACCAGTTGCGAACAGAGAGAGAGAAACTAGCTATGAGAGGAGAGATTCATAAATTACAGGAAATATCATGATTATTGGATTCGCTCCAATTACAACGCAAGTATTAATTCAATAATAATTGACATCCTCATGCAAATGAAGTAAATAAAGAGTGTGTCTCTCCATGTTTTAATGCAAAATGAAATTATTCTTTTAATCGATTTTTTTGCAACTCTTTTGTATTCCATTTATATCATTAATAATATAAACTGTTAAATGTGTGTATGATTACGTAGTCGCTGATTGAACCAAGTATGGCGGACTTAACTGCTTCCGCGTTACGTGTGACAAAAGTCTTATTCGTTGTTTCGCCCTGCAGATAGTGAAAGGAAATGTTAATTACTGTTTTTGCGACCGTAATTTCAAGATTGACAGCAGCATTTGAAGTATCCTAAAGATAAATAATCCAGTTCAACAACTTTATCAGTTGTTTGTCGTGGAAATTCTGGTTTCAGTTTTTCGAACAATCCTATGCTAAATAATGATATATTTAAATAGATTAGTGTTTGTTAGTTCCTTATCTTAAATAATTCTTAAAAAAAAAAAAAAAAGGTTTTTAGAATGTAAAAAGTTTTTTTTTTAATCGTTTATGTATTATTATTGTTCCGTCTAATTTACTGCGAGAACTACAGATAATTCTTGTTAAATTAATAGTAAAGATTTTGATTGTCAACCCTGGAAATACACGCTTATATTTCGATATACTAAGTACATATTGGGATCTTACTGACCCTGGAGTACTTGAACAATTTTACATAACAAGTCAAAAGTAATTTTAAAAAGCTCTGGTTGGAATATGTCGTACTGTAATAATGAATAACGTTCATCACTGGTGCAAAGAACATACGTAGCTTCGATTGTAGGTTTTTGTGTGCTTGCAGTGTACAGTACAACATTCTGGGCCTAATGCAGAGTCGTTTTGAAGAGTGATTAGTGCCATACTAAAGAGTTTGACCAACATAAGTTTCAAGCAGTAGTAACACCTTTAGTATGACGCTAATCATACGTCAAAACGATTCTGCATAAGGCGGTCTGTCTTTTTAGAAGTTTGAATTCTTCTTTATCTCCATGTCTTCACTGCACCAATTCTCATTCATGTCAGTTTCCTCTTCCCTACAAGCTATAACCTCGCAGGAACGCATCCACATGGGTCCACCGGGCTCGGACCCACCCAAAACCTCCTAACCCAACACATATTTGTACATTTTCTCGATAAAACTATACTTGTTTAGCAGGGAAATGATTGATGTAGCATGAAAATTTGATCTTATACTTCATCTGTACTCTTTCTCTTATGAAAACAATCTAGTTCTATCATTTTCTTCTGAAACTAGAAGTGGATGTACGTATTTTACAATTACTTATCGTCTTTTCGAGTGTAGAATAATACCTGTTCAATACTACATAGACGTAGTAGTGGCTTGTAGTTTGGATCCCCCAAAAGCTTGGACTTCTCCCAACAAAAATTTCTGAGTGCGCACCTGTACCACAGAACATTAAGTAAATACAGTATTTTATTATATCATGAAGTGTTTTTTGAAGTAAAGAAAAAATGCAACGTAATTTAAGCACTACAATTTAGGGATTCGTTCAGGTTCGATCATGTTGAAGGAATTTTCTTTAGTTTCATCTTCGTTTTGATGTATCGATATAGTACCACATTATTTCCGTACAGTAACATTATCAGTATTATTGGTTGGATGGTTGGGGCTTAGTGTGTCTTTTTGACACCAAGAATATGTGAACTATAGACCTAGATACAATTCAAGATAGAATACGAATTCCCGTTTAAATTTCAAGGGGCGAATTAAGGCTTTCGGGGCCCTGGAGCCCACTATTTCAAGGGGATCTATATTAGGAATAATTCTAGCGCATCGAAACACCGAGAACCATACTGTAATATTTTAATGTGTTCCAAGTTTACAATAATTATTTTAATTACATTCATTATTAACAGTTAAATGATTATGTACTGCAGTGTAACACACAAATGTCAAATACAAGCCAAATGGTCAACACCCCCTGTAAAAACACTAATAGAGTAAAGGAGATTTGGAAAACCTCCTAGATTTGCTCTTAGTAATGACAGAGATATTTCCAAGGAATTGTCACCACAAGGTAATAATTTGGCTTGTAACAGAGGCCCAAAATAGCTCACTTCCTCACAAAATAAGTATCGTGAAGACGATGGTGGAAGAAAATTTAACTCTAGCCGTACCGCCAGCGTAGCGAGCGGCAAAAAATTAGCATGGTTCTGAAGCCTATAATATAATAAGTTGATTGCTATATTTTAGTATTAAAGAGAGGGATTTTGGGGGGCCCTTTCAGCTTGAGGGCCCCGGAGCCTGGGCTCCATTTGCTCCGCCCTTAATCCGCTCCTGCTCTTCAATAGGGAATCGAACCAGGGGTTGATATTCTTGAAACAATGAAGTCTTGATAATTAAATTAGTAAGTTGTGATTGATTAATTTTTTCTTGATTTATTTTACGGGAACATATGTATAATACAGTGTATAGTTTGTATCAGAAGTTGATAATTTAATAAAGTCTAACTTAACTTCATTTGATGTGTAGCAGTTAGAAGTATGTGAGGTTGTCATTGAGTAAAGGTATTTCGAGGACCGGAAACAAATAGTAGGAGATCTTTTGTCCTTATTCTTAGCAAGTGAAGCTGCTCAACACAAAAAGATGATTTATATGTTTCTGGTCGCCTAGTGTAGTTTGACCTTAAGGTTCATGGGCCATGAGCGAAAGACGGCGGGCCAATAGTAGTTATCATTACGCAAGTCTGTAATAAAATCATCACATACAGTCTAACTAGTTTTCCTTGATAGAACCTACCGTAAATCGAAATAGAAGGCCAATTTTGTCTTGAAGGTATAGGTGAAAAATTCCGTTAGTAAGCCCATTTCGTTACATTTTAAAGATTGTTGTTTGTTTACGGAAGGCAATGCTTCTATCTTCCTCTCATATGGAACCCGGAGTGTCAATGCCGCCTTCTCAAAAGCTCTACATTGACTTTTGTCCTTAGTCAAGTGGATCCAGTTTCTACTTTGAATTCCTATCTCTGCGAGATCCATCTTAATATTGTCCTCCCATCTGCGCCTAGGTCTCCCTAATGGTCATTTTCCGATTGCACTTCCAGTTAAAACTTTTAAAAGTATTCCTGCTTTATTCCATTCTGACTATATGACCTGCCCACCTGAGCCTACTAGACTTGATGATCCTAACGATGTTTGGTAAACGGTACCTGATTTACGTATATTCTGCACCAAATCTTATAGTTCTGCTGGGTTGCTGCTTGCCAGGTTCTTTTCTGCAATCTGGTTCCATCGCACTTTCGGGAGAAGTTGTGGTTTCGGAAAAAAAAAAAGAAAGAAAAAAGAAAAGAGCTCGTTCTAATCATTGTGTTGCCTAGTTCAGTACCGTACGCAAGCCAGGTCCGGATTCCCCCCTCCCCTTCCTCCCTTGAGCAAGATATTGTGCTGAAATACACATTTACCATACTAACATACGTACACAAATAACTAAAATATGGACTTAAGTTGGACACCCATAGCTACGCTATTGGTCCATCTACGTGCAATTTACAATTTGATTAACTCAAAAAAAAAAAAAAAAAAAAAAAAAAAAAGCCACATGGTTATAAGACAAGCGCAGAAATGTCCTTTTCTTCCCAGATTATGTCATGAAAAACTGGACAGCTTTCGTTCAGTTTCTCTGTTCTGTCTGTCTCAGTTCTTCAAACCGATCCATTAAAAATTATACGGATCCATCATTTTATGTTTGGTTCCGTTGGAGTCAATGCGATTCCTTTCAAAGGGTTTATCTGTCCTTTGATAATATTGATTGATTAATTAGGGGTATAATGAAGACATCACCACCAACGCTATTTCTCTTCAATAAGAGGATTCATTCCTTTGGAATAAATCGTTCTGGCACTATCCATCATGCATTTGTTTTCAAACTATGGCCTATAATCAATCATGATGACCGGGATGTTGTCTGTACCATTGTGTTACTTTTCGGTAACAAACAATGGGTACAGTGGGTCACTCAAAGCTGATCCAGTCCAGAATTTGTCCCTCTAGACTCATGAGTAAGAGCCCCTCTCAGTTTCTATTATTAGTTTACATGAGGTAGAGGAAAGTGGTGTAAGGTTAAAGCTAAGAGTAAATGAGGTTAAAGGAAATTGATAATGATGAAAAGGTATGGTATAGAGGGATGATTGAACGGTTTTTCTTCCAGAAAAGTGCTGTGAAAAATGGATCATTATTGGAATATAATTATTCATCTTTTTGAAAAATAATTTTCTTTGAATATCCTGGTATTATTCGAATTCTAGACGTTTTCTAAAGTCATCACAGTTGTCCGTAGTGTTTGTAGTCTGTGAAAACAGCTGTTATAATATGGAAGGAAGGTATTGTATGCTGTGAGTGTTAGTTCAGCATTGTTAGAAAGAACATGAAAATATCTTCTCTGTTTTCACTCCTTTGCTATTATTGCTATATAATTTAACAACACTCCTCTGCCCTTGTGAAAATAAGTTAAATTTAATTGAATTTAGCACCATTATCCTTATATTTGCTTTTGTGAAACGGATTTGTTATTCATTCATTCTTTTCTGTCTTCCCGTCACGTGCCAACAAGCGATTAAAAAATGTTGAATCAACCGCTGCTAAATGAACAAATTCATAATTACGTATTATGGAAATAAACTGCTAATGGTTGTCAAGTGACTACAACTTGTTGGCAATACGAGAAGATAGGAGCGATGCAGTTATAAAAGTGCTTTTTCATATTGGGAAATTGAAGCTTCCTGTCATATGCTTGATACAACTCTGTTGCAATCAACAAAGCAAACCACTCTATTCCTTTCAGACTTTTTTAAAAAAATGATTTTTTGAGAATTGCATCAATATTGTCCTGCACTGAAGAACCAAGTTTTATTTCTATTCAAACACAACACTAATACTCCAAATACTTTCTTTGGGTCATATGTGGAGTTACTTCTCTGTGTTGAAGTTCTACCTTAGTCAGGAGAATCCTCATAGGCTGAGGATCTATAAATGATGTAAAATTAAGGATTAAGGATAGTCATTGAGGTTTATGTGAATATTTCCCGTCGCTGACATATCTTCGATGTCGTCCTGTTCACCTTGGGAGTTTTATATTTCGTGCTGTTTTTCTTCATCTTTTTGTATGCATTGACCTTCATTGATTTGATGGCTGCCGAAGAAATCGCGTGGTTTTAAAAGTTATTTGAAAATCAGTAAATGTTAAAAAAAGAGGTGTTAAAAAAGAAGAAGAAGAAGAACAAGAATTACGTTTCTATAACACAAAAGGCATTGATGCAATTCCTTCTTAGTCTTGCATGGAATATTTATTGCCCTGACGTGATACTGGCATTTCAGTCAGAAGCTAGCGTACAGTTTGTTTCAAATATTTGCTACATTTGCACCGAATTTTCTTTCAGCCGCGTGTGAAATGCTGTATTATTTATTATTCATTTATCTCTAAAGGTGTATTGTATGTCCGTGCGTCAGATAAATTTAATTGCTTTTTTTTTTTAAACCGATTTTTCACAAACATTATTAAACCATTGTATTATAGCTACAACAGCTAGCTTCAATTAAACATAACATGAAATCGTTGTCAGATTACCATACTTTTCCTTTCAACGATTAGCCCGTTGATACATATAGAAGTCAAAATATGTAGTGAAATCTCATCATATGATGCATCCCAAGAGATCACGTAAGTAGTGTTTAACTCAGATAAGTACCTGATTTGATCTAACCTCAAATAATATGAAGTTATGATGATGGAAGCATTGTAACCTAGATTTTTCTTCGGATTTACTTCCGAAAAGGGCCAAATCAACATCTTCTCGAGATCCGGCGAGGAAAGTAATCCCTATCATATCTTATAATGCAATAACAATAATATACTTATTGATTTTGATGTCCCAACTAATTAAATGCTTCGTGTGGAGAATTGTATTGTATGGATCAGAAACGTGGACATTACGCAAAAATGATGAGAAACGACTGGAAGCTTTCGAAATGTGGGTGTGGAGAAGAATGGAGAGAATTAGCCCGGTTGAGCAGAAAACGAATGAGAGAGTGTTAGAAATGGTAGGGGAGAAAAGAATAATTTTAGATATGATTAACCCCTTTCTGCATGATTTTTTTTTCTTTTAGCGAAAAAATAATAATCAGTATTGGAAATTCTCACATGGGAATTTTAAAAATGAATTATAACTCGAATTTTAGAAATAAGTAAGTGCCATGTATGATACAATTACAACTCACAAAGAACATGCCAGATTACACCAAAATCGGTTATTCATACACGCCAGTATGTCACACAGCAGACAAAACAGTCATTTGATGCCTTTGATAAATCACAAAAAAGCTAAAGTGGAAAAAGGGTATGTGCCATATATGACACGGGATACGGTAAGGGGTTAAGAAGAGAAGGAGAAACTGCTTGGGACATTGGATAATAAGGAACTGTATCATGAGGGATATGCTAGAGAGTATGGTGGCAGGAAAGAGAGGAAGGGAGCAAAGAAGACTACAAGTAATGGGCGATATCAAAACAGAAAAATCGTACGTGAAGACGAAGAGGTTAGCGGAAGACCATGGAGTATGGGAGCTTCTCAGTTGCAGCAAGCGACCTGCCATAATGGCAGAATACCTATGATGATGATGGTGACTTGATTCTGTTGATGGATATGAAGATCATTGGGGATCACGGTGATTCACTGGTAGAGCATATTTCTAGCACAAGGGATTCCTGATTCGATCCCATACCGTGTAAGTTTGTGGAGGACAACATCCTGTCCATGGGTTTTGCTCGAGGCTTTCCTGTTTTCCACGAATCCTATAATAATAATTATCTAGTCATTATCCGTCTCCTCGCTAATGATCATAAGCGTAGGACATTAGTTTAAAAATTTCATTTTCATTTTTCTGTTATTCGAATAACAGTTTTTTTTTTTTTTTTTTAATAATGAATTATTCGTGACACTACTACTTATGCAGCAAAGACGTTATGAAAGATAGGACCTAGTATAAGTCCATTTATATCAAATCCCAGAAAACCGAGGAAAACTGTAGGATCGATGCCTTTTGTAGAACTGGAAATATTTGAGAATGTTCAAGTTTTCACATGAACACATTGGAATATTCCCAGTTCTACAAAACATGCAGGTCCTACACTTTTTCTAAGTTTTCTGCGATTTTCTGTAAATGGACAAGAGCCATTTCGGAACTGGACGACTCATTAACGTGGGCTCCGAGTCGCGGTTTAAGTGTTGCGAATTTGAGAGTGTACAGACCATCGTGCAGGATCATATATAACAGGATAGGCCGTTCCTCTCCACATTACCTCGCCTCCAAAAGAGCCAGACTTCATGACCATGCCACCGACTCTATTAGCTTCTATCAAGTGCACATCATAAGTACATACGAGCAGCACAAATTACATAACATTCCAAAAAGTGCCTTACACAATTACTATATGTACTGAAACCTCAGGTACAGTTTAATGAGTTGATAATTACAAACACAAAATATGTTTTTTCTTCTGCCTTGCAATCCTTAGGTTAAGTTGATGAAGATATAAACTTATTTAATTACTTATAATGGCCTATGGAGTAAGATTTTTCAAAATGTCGACCGGTTGCAAATCACAAAGGAAGCAGAGTTTATGAAATATATATGTGTTTCTGTAGTGAACTGATGAAAAAACGGATACAGATTTAATTGTTCAATTAATATGGAGTATAATATCAGTGACCTTACGTCATACTTTTTTTTTTTTTTTAACAGGTTAAGCCTAGGAATTAACAGTGCACACGCGTTTGACTTTCTTCTGTAGCTTGTAATCGATTTTCGTGAAAGAGTTCTTGAAAGTCTTCGATAAGAGGTAGCTGTGCTAATGAATATTCCAATCCTTAACAAATACCACTCATCAAATTTTAATGAAGATCGTTTTGTATAATTAAACTGTAAAGTCAGTTTTAATCCTGCTAATTATTCCTCATAAAAGTTGCTTACGCAATCCATTATTTGCCGTGTTCTCTTAGAGAAAATTGCTCAAGTGTCTTTTTCTTCCCCCCTTTTTTCTTTCCTGTTGAATCTTTGAACTCTACACAGAATTATTATAAAACTCTTCATAATTAAAATTACGATTAGCTATAAAAGAACAGTATTGGCCATATTTTACGTACACAAGTTGTTTGTACTATGCAAAACAGAAGCGTAGTTTGCTAGGCAATAGTGTCGACAGATTCCTTGTTTTTGGGAATATCGACTTTTTTTTTTTTTTTAAAGTTAAAACGAATTTATAAACTGTCCTTCCTCAGTGATGCTAAAATCCTATGGTAACATGGTTTTGGAGGGTAATCCCTATTCCGTTAGTGGTAATGTTACGAATTTACTGTACATGCAGGTTAAAATGTTACAATAAGGACTACTACAATATACTATTCGGCTGACTATTTAAAGAAGTCTAAAGTTAGCCGAATAGTATATGTTCATATGTTCTTGGGTGCTAGAAAAGTTTTTTTTTTTCGTTATTTTGATTGGATAGATCAGTGGTTTCTAATCAATGTTTGGCACATCCAATAGGGTGTGTCGCGAAATCTTAGAATTTAAAAGCCATAAAGTATTTAGTAATTAGTTAAAGCCAATTTTGAGACTGATTGTAACAGTCAACGCCTCCAGCAACAGAAATAATGCTCAGCACTACATACAGTCACTACTTAATAGAAACGTATAGCTTTGTACCACTGTAACTGAAAATGAAGAAAGTGAGTCGTGTGAAGTTAGTGTGTTGTGGATGTTTAATAAAAGTGTGTCATCAATCAAAAAAGGTTGGGAACCACTGGGTTATATTGCAGTACAACACAAATACATGCACACACAAAGTTATTGCTATGTCGATTATCACAAAGTAAAACGCAATTTGTGCAGTGCCTTGACGCGGACCACACCGCCAAGTTTGGTAAATCTTTCAATTTAATGTCCCACGCTTATGTCTTTTGGGCTAAGGGAGACGATGATTAAGGCAAGTGAATGACGAGGAAGGTATTGGTGGAATGTTAATGTGGGATGAAACGGGAGTACATCCAGAAAACTCACGGACACAATGGTGTCCACCACAAACTTAATTGGCCGGGGATCGAACTAGAGATCCCACACACCAGAAGTAATTGTTCTACCACTGAACCAACGTGTCCTCGCCAATTTTGCTTAAGATCGAGTGAATTTCATCGATCACACTTGACATACGAGCTCAGTGGTAGAGCGTTCATTCACCTCCGGTGCTTGGGGTCCCTGGTTCGATCCCAGCTCACGCCGTGTGGACTTCGTGGTAGACAAACATCATGCTCGTGGGTTTTCTCGGGGTTCTCCTGTTTCCTCCCACTTTCTTCATTTCACTCATTTCTCATTATCACCGTCTCGTTTAGCCTAACCGGCATAACGTGGGACGTTCAACTTAAAGATTTCATTTCATTTTTTCTGGCAACACTGTAATTTCTATGGATGGCAAGACTGAACATTCTTGGGATTCATATTTTCTGTTGTAGAATAACATTATCTATAGGGTCTAATTGTTGTAAGTTGCATTTCATTATCTGCTTTCACTTATGAGAAACAAGCAAAAGAAAAATTGTAAATTTTGTATTATTTTTTAGTAAGGCAGGCTCTTAATGAGTTCTGGACGCAATCCGGACGGTTGGGCGGTCATTAAAAAAGTTATTTTCTAAGGTGTTAAAAAGATCGCTTTTGTTTAGTATACAAGTAGGCCTAATGTACGTTGTAAATAAAATCACGTCTATTACAAAGATATTTTTTAAGTAATGATAGTTCCCATTAAATATAAATTTTAATCTTGGTTTAAATAGGAATTTCAAAGAAATTATATTTTTATGAACGAATACATACACTTTGAATTTGATTTTTTAAAATGTTCATTTCGTTATAGTTGGTGTTATATTGTACTTTGAAGAACTTTAAAAAGTAGAAAATAGTGAACAGTTCAGTTAGAAATGATCATTCTTAACACTTTAACCAAAACATGGGTCTCTGAGACCCAGTGGTAAATTTTAAAACATAGTGATGGAACCTTGGTTGATTGTGAAGGTTTACATTTATTTGGCCCTTTTATTATAAAAGACCTTAACTACATTTCAAAGTAAATATAATACAAAATTGACTTATGGTTTTCTGAGACCTTGTGTTTCTCATAACGTTTCTGAAACGCATGTTTAGGTTAAAGTGTTAAATATATTGTTCAGTTATTCACCAAAACTTTATATACTTACCTTATGTGTTAGTCCGGGAGACAAAACTTTGAAGAATTTGACGGATCACCAGTAGTTGTGGCCAGGATATAGAGGACCAAGAGTTGGGAATCGAATTCATTGTAGAGGTGATTCATCCCGTTAATCCCAAGATATGATCCCCCTTGTATTCCCATAAAGAGATTATTATTATTGATGAATTTGCCTTTTGGTAACATGCAACCCAATTGTACCTAAAAGTCATGCTCTTTGCATACTATTCAGTTACTTCCAATATTCTAACCAAACTGCTTCACATGGTGTACATTTTACACTGCTACTTGTTTATCTTTTCAGAAAAATATTTCTTCTTATTATTCTTATTCTTATTATTGTTATTATTCGTTTCAGGTAAGATTCATTTGGCTATTTGCTGCAGAAGTTAGGCCTATAGAACACATGAGTGGGGTAAGTTCTGTAAATTTAGTGTTAATTGTTGTTAGATTATTTTCTATTAAACCAACAAATGTTGGAAAGATGTTTTAAAAAATAAAGAAAATCTAATAACTAAACTGACTAAGACGTTGACTTCCATTTGTCATCTACAGCAAGAATAATCTCCGATCACTGAGATCAGTATAAGCAGCACCATATTTAGGGGAGGGGGGGAATCAGAGTAATTCCAATAATTTGTCATTCTACATAGGTACAGTCATTGTTGTGTTGTTATCCATAACAAGATTTAAACAAGAAGTATAGAATCTACGCGTTAACTTTTGATTATCGATCCAAGCAAGGCTAATAAGTATATGTTGTTTACTATGGTGCCATTTGTTGCGAACATGCTAGATGAAATTATTTTACAATATTTTGAAATCGTCCCAAACGAAGACTTCAGTAGGCGGCTTACGAGCACGTAAAAAGTTATACCGCGAGCAAGGAAATGGGACGCTTAACATAAATAATAAATAAAGGGATATCGTGCGTCCTGTTTACATGTTTCTTGGAACACCGGAGAACCTTCGAATACAAGAAGCAATCCCGTTAAAAACTGGACTTTTGGTCACTTCACCTATTACTTTAGGCATAGAACTGGATTAGTTTTGTGTACTTATTAGTTGTTCTTCGAGAAACAAGGACAAGACAACTTCCGGCAGTTACTTTAAATAGAAAGTTTACCCTAGTGCTTATATAGATACCAGAACTCATTATTAAGTGTATTGTCCGACACATTTTGATTGACTGAGAATGCACACGTCAAAATCTAAACAAATTTGCAGTTGTTGCCGTATGTTAATCCTATTAGCTTTCAAATGTATGCAATATACCCTTGAACCAGTCTTCAAATCTATTTAAATTGACAAATTCATTTCCTAAATACAAGAAATAACTAGAGAAATTCTAATTAGAAATATATATATAAAGAAAACAAAGTACCAGTATTACGACTAGAAAAAATACTGGTTCATTCATTGTCAGTCCTCGCAAATAAACGTAAAACCGGAAGTTGTATTATTACTTAACATCCGAGAATAAAAACTAAAATTAACCGTGGTTGTGCAGTTCTTGAATAGCTATGATCGGTCAAATTGTAGATGGCACAAATTCAATCTGATGATGTGTGGTCAGCGCATCGGCACTGAACGCCATTAATTTTGGTTTCTTACTTCCGTAGTTCAATTAACTCTTCCTCTCTTTTCTCAGAATAGTAAGGTCAATATGGAAAATTTTGTGAATCCTGTGGCAGTGATAATTTTAGATTTTCCTCGGGCGGGGCGGGGGCTTATAATAAACTTGGGATGAAAGTATACTACAAAAATACTGGAAATCTAAGTTGATTACAATGGGAGAAACACCCCGAGGAGTTTCATAGCTTTGGGATCAACTCCTTGAATTGATCACTGCCCTACTGGATATTGGGAGTCGAATTCCAGCTCGCTCGCTGTCTACATAGCAGCAGCACCGAGGAATAAACAACATAATAGACAATTGATACTTTCGGTGGTACACCTCAACTGGTGAAGCATCTAGACTGTTGTATTCCAGTTCGTCCCAGAACAACCAAAAGATTTTCTGTTTTACTATCCGTCTAAGAAGATCGATTGGAAATACAAGACACGTAATGACATTTAGTACGACCAGAAAGGATATAATATAATGCTTTAAAAGTTCAGTTTAGAGGCGGCCTTTTATGTGGATAATTTTGTTTATGGAGGACGTTCACATGGCTTGCAGTATTCTATTAGAACGCATGCAAATATGACAATATTCGTGCTTAACACGCGAGAACTAGTCCCAAGTTGTACGAAACACACTGAACATCTACACACGCGTTGCCAATCGAGTGCGGAGTATTCACATGACCTTCTTTGCTGTGAGAAAAGAAGAAAAAAATATACGGAATTGTTTCTATTGGAAGAGAGCCATTGTTGATCGCGTTAGGTCAGATCTATGGGTCATTAGACAGCTATGATTGCGGAAATTCGTAGTAGCGCAAGTTAATATTAGTTGTTCCACGTGGACACGTGCCTTATTAAAAAAAAAAAAAAAAAAAAAAAGTTATAATATTTCGCAATGTAGTTGACCTAGAGAACATGTTTTCCTAATACACTGGATTCAGTAGAATAAAAGCGAGAACTGCTTGGAATACGGATTTATTTATCTGTTTGTTCTCTTCTAATATGTTGCAATCGTGTATGAATGGCCGTGAGGAGTGGGCTGACCATCAACACTAACTTTCGTTATGTGTGTGGTTAGTGTCAGCAGAATAGCGTCTCTGGAGTTCTGTCCTTCGTACAGGAAGTTAGTGGCCATGTCAACTGATTTTCATGTAAGGTTGCCATAATTCAACCCGTGTTTACTTCTCATTGCCAAACCTTCAAATGAAATTAATGGTCACACATTCTTGTTGAAGAAAATTTCTGACCTACTTTAAAATAATAATAACAATAATAAAGTAAAATGTCACAGTACTCAATTGAGAGGCTAGTCAGCAGAAACAATTAGAAGGGGAAACATATATAGGCCTACAGTACAGTATTACCATTAAGTATTGATACGTTGACCAGTTTATGCTGCTCATTGTAAGTAAATAGAATGCAACTTTTTTTTTTTTTTTTTTTAAATCTGAGCGTGAAGCATTATAGCAGAGATGTGCCTATGTGTTGTGTATGTTTTGTTCAGAAATGTCCTACCTCGCAAGCCTGGCTCTCAAACACAATAATCGAGCACGAATCCTATAAGGGAGTGTGATACTTGACTGCAAAATCTCTATGGTTCTATCCGAGTCACCATGGTAGTCGACGGTAAAGCAGTAGGAACAGAGGCAGGCTGCTTAGTTTTTTTCCTTGTTGCTCAAAAAGTTGTATAACAAACTGGAAATTAAGAACTGGAGTGAAACTAAACTAAACTTCTGATTTAACTTCCCTTAGGGTTGTAGTTCCCAACTTTCTTTGACTAACGACACAATACAGTCAGGGCCGGATTTAGCATTTTGTCGCCCCTAGGCCCAATAATTTTTTCCGCCCCCTAGTCTGGTTAAAGTTATTTTCCTAAAAACCTTTATTAAAAAATTACAGCCAGTTCTCCGGTGTTTGAGATCAATGTTGTAACGAAGTTGATGCATAATGTTGAAAAATAGTTTAACTTTACCAACAATTATTTGTTCCAATGAACTTCAAAATCAGAATGCTTTATTAGCCTGATTTTTTTAATCAATTCAAAAAATATGTAAGTTATGGATATTTATTTTTATTTCTAGATTTTAAAAATTTTTTTCTCTCGGCCGTGCGCCCCCTGGGAGCTTGCGCCAATAGGCCCGGGCCTATTGGGAAATCCGGCTCTGAATACAGTAAACATGCAGGAGATCGCGACACACTTGTTTGATTTTTTATTATTAATAATATAAATTATAATAGTGTAAAAAGTAGTGACTGAATGTAGTACTGACCATTGTTGCTGCCACTGGAAGCGTTGACTGATACGGCCTGTCTCAAATTGATTTTAACTAATTTAGATACCTACGCATGTATCGCGACACACTGGTTGAGAACCATTGCCTTGGGGACTAGGCCCTACTAGCCCGCTTTCGACACTGAAGCCTTTGAGGTGGTGTGTGGTCAGCACATCGGCTTGCCTCACGACACAGAATGGACGCCACAGTACTAACTCCAACTTCTGAGTCGAACGGTCACATCTCTCCTCTGACCAGACCCTGTACTGCTTTACTTCGCTGATCTCACGAGAATCAATATTCCTAAACGGCTAGGGCGTTGGTAACAAACAGTAGTAATATTAAAAAAAGAATTGCGTAATTAAGGCTTAATGACACGGGTACTCACATGACATGACGATTAATATCCCCTTCCTCCTGACATAAATCACTTTGGCTTTCTATATAATGTAAAGGAGAGTTTTTTTTTTTTTTTTTTTAATGTAAAGATAGAATCGAAATAGTGTACTCCCGTCTTTGATAAATATATATATTTGGTAAATTAGTACGAGCGCCTACAGATAAGTGCGGACACTCCCACGATTCAGATCCCGGATTTATTGCAAGTTTGTAATGATCCAGTTCCCACTGCAAGTCAGACTGAACAATTGCAGTGTAGTGACAGCCTGTGTTTAAGAGATGACAGCTTAATGTCTCCAGCTGAGATGAAGTGAATTTTACCTAATTTAGCCAGTTTTCTGTAGTGGAAGCAACTTTCACGTTTTTGCACAAAACTTAAAAAAAAAAAAAAAAAAAAGGAGAGCATCGAACTAATTCACTTTCTTTTCACATTACATGACGGATAGATATTAACAACTCCTTTCTCCCCCATTCTCTTCTCCTCCTCGAAGCCGCTTGGGGGCGTTACACTGTGCAAATGTTTTAGAAAAGAACTTCAGGAAAAACTCAAGCACGACAGTACACGTTCAAAAGGGAAAGTTTTTAGCAATTATGCACTTATAGAAAGAGTGGATTTCTAAAACGAAGATTGGGTAGCGAGGAAGTGAAGGGGGAAAAAATTGGAAAACCACAGTTTTCGGAGGAAAAACAAAGTAGACAAGATCTTATTTAAATATAGTAAGTTGGGAGAGCTATCAGTTTGATCACTTACTAATATGAACTGTAGTGGGTGTAGTTACGAGGGAGGCGCCTTTAAGAATGGTGCTGCTTAAGTAATATGTAAGCTAATTCTTGGTTTGACACGATTATCCGGATTTAGTCAACACTGTTCCGTTGTTTAACGCCCTATAATTATCCCTTTCTAAATGAAACGAATGGTTAATGAAAGCATCTTTCTTTCATTTTAACGTCCCACGTTATGCTGTTTGAGGCTAAAGGAAATGGGTGAATATAGATGAAAGAATTGGTGGAATGAAAAAATGGGAGGACGCCGAGAAAACCCACGGACACGATGTTGTCCACCACAAACTTACTTTGTCGGGGATCGAACCTCTGATCCCACGCACCACAGGAAAGTGTTCTACCACTGAACCACTGTGCCCTCTATTAATAAATGCGAATATTTGTAAAGTTAATAATACTTTATGTGCTCTCCCACCGGGATTCGAACGCGGGACCATTTACACCAAAGGGACAGGCACTAGCCACTAGACCAACAGGAAGGCCGTAATAATCCTTGTAACAATACTTGTTGCTACATCATATCTGATCGTGTACAATTTTTATAATTAGAATAATTACAGATTCTAGCAATGATGTCTCTTGAGGAATGTCATATCGGTAATTTTTTTGCTACAAACTAAGTAAGAAATCTTACCCAAGAAGAATTAGCACAGTAAGTTTGCTCTCGTAGTCTGTAGCGATAAAAGTTTAATTTTTACCGATGTGACTTCCCTCAAAAGACGCCACTGGATTAAAGTGAGATCATTGTTATGGCGACCATAGAAATTAATTAAGAGATAGGTGCTGATTTGGGGTTCTCGTTTGAGTGAATTGTCCTTGTAGAAGAAACAAACCTTTTCCTGATGAAATATGGGGACTTCCTGATAAAACTTATATTCTTACCAATGGTAACGTCCTGATGAATACAAGATACGTAAAATGATATGAGGCATCTTTATACGTAATCTAGGTGTATATACTGTTATTAATCTTTGTATAAACATCTTGTTTCATATGTTTGGATATGTTTGAGTGACTTCTTAAGTCTCTCATAAATTACTTGCTATCATACCGCATTTTTCTATTATTTTTTTTAAAAGTGAAACTTAGGGATTATTTTTGAGATCTTAAGGCTCAATAGTGTAGAGCGTTCTGGTAACAATGGTACGATGTGCTGTCACATCCTAGCCTGCACCCACATTACCAAAATCCTGGCGCCGCCTATGGTGCACGTAGTTTGTGTTTATTTTATTTTTTTAAATATAGTAAACACTTTTTCAATAAAGTGTTCATTATTGTCGTAATTGAGATCTCAGGACGCTATTAAGCAACTGATAATTGCACTTAAATTTTAGAGAGCTAACAATACTGTAAAATGATTGAGAAAATTTAATAATGTTAAAGTTTTCGTTTATTTCCTTCGTGGCTAAGCGCTTAGCGTACGCACCTTTAGCGTGAGAGAGCCAGGTTCAATTCCCGGCGACAGCTTATGTGGTTTGGTTTCGACGTTAATCAGTAGGTCCCGTCTCATATAACCTCGCCGCTGAAAGAAACGTTAAACTCAAAATCAACTCAACGCAGCTTTTTCGTTTATTTGTAATAATTTTTACCATTTATCAAATTTAGGAGACTCGGGTGGGCAGATCATCTAACCAGAATGGAAGAAAGTAGGAACGCTTTCAAACTTTTAACTGGAAGTCCAATCGGAAAACGACCATTAGGAAGACCTAGGCACAGATAGGAGGACAATATTAAGATGGATCTCTCAGAAATAGGAATACAAAATAGAAACTGGATCCAGTTGGCTAAGGACAGAAGTCAATGGAGAACTTTAGTGAACGCGGCATTGAATCTCGGGGTTCCATGGGCCATAGGGTTAGTTAGTTAGTAATGGTTGTCTAAGGATCCTCTCACAACAGGCTTGCTCTATCGTTGTCATTCGAAAGAAAGCGATTTAGCTTGGCTTCAACTTCGTAAAAAGAACATGGGATCATAGCAACAACTGTGGAAAATATTATTTCAGGGAAATGGAGTGATGATTGTTCTAAAATGGAGTGAATTTATAGTTTCTGGTTGCGAGAAAGCAATTTAAGTGGATAACAACTTTAGAAAACAACTTCAAACTCTTCACGGGCCGAATTGCTTGTTAACTTCTTTTTATAAAATAACATTATTATGTTTCCAGTCCAAGTTAAATGCAGTTATTGTATTTTATATTCTTTAAATAAACTAATCTTCAGAAATGCAGGTTTTATTTTATTTATTTATTTATTTATTTTTTAAGTATGAGTAAGATTTTGTGCGATTATTAAATACCGTCTACGTAAGTAGGTAGTACTGAAGATCTTTTCTTCGGGTTTGCGAAATTCGATTAGAGCGAAAAGTTCATGTAGTTATTTTCAAATATTCAGTGTTAAACGTGACCAACTTGCAGAATATAGATTTTTAAAAAAATCAGTGAAATGTAAGTTGTTTCGTGCTCCACTAAAATATTCAGACGTGTACATTCACAGCAACCGAAGCATTTTTTTTTTCTGCCAACGGAGTACATGAGCAACCTCTGACCTCTTAACTCAATCCGGGCAAAAACTCTTTTCAGACACACGCAGCACGAATTACGTGGTTGCATCGCGTAATTTACAAGTTGATTGCATCGCGTCAGAAATGACTCTTCTTCAATATATATGTGAACTTCCTAACCGACACGTTCAGAAGGAAAGAAAACATTTGGAGGACCAGTCGTTCCTTCAACCTGATGGATTGTTGAAATACAAGAAAGGAAAACAACCAATTACACCTTTAAACCTGGCTTTTTCGCTTCGTCTGCCTCCTGTTCGTAATCTGTGAGGTGTTATCTTTTTTAAAAATGTAGGTAGATATGTGCGTAAACATTTTGGAATATTAAAAAGGAATGGGTGTAACTGTTATGGATTTAACATGGGCTATCTCGTCTCGTCTCGCATGTTTTTTTTCATATATATATATATATATATATATATATATATATATATATATGTGTGTGTGTGTGTGTGTGTGTGATAGAATAGTTCAGTGAAACTAAAGATACGTTAATGCAGCTGTACCAGTGGAAGCTTCATGAAGCATATTAAAGTTATAATTTATTATAAATATGTTTTTAAAAGGATTTTACAACTTCGTAAATTCATATAAATTTAGTCAGACTACTTGTAGGAAAATAAACTAAATTTTGACTCATGTAGTGCATAGTACCGAGTTACCAAGCGCTACCGACCAATGTTCGTAGTTTGAGAGAAATTTCCCTGATCTAGGGAAATTTCGTACGTAAACTAGACAAAAAGGGATTTTTTCGATAAAACGTGAAAATCCAGGGAAATTCTAGCGCTGACTGATTGACCAATTTAAATTCTTATTTTTTTTTTCTTTGTTTGTCGGAAATAAACCAACCAATACAATAGCAAAAGTTTGTGTGTATGTGTTCAAAGTACTATAATTTGCACTCATCATTGGTTGGATATATTTTTTCATAAAAGTGAAGGATTTTTTTTAAAAAAATAGAAGTGGGAAACAAGTCTAGTTGACACTTCCTTTAATACAGCTAAGTTAATCTTATCACATAACTTGTGTCATAGGCACTGGACGCTCAAAAATCTAGGGAAAATTTTGTGTTAGTCGAGGGAAATTTTCTTAACGAAACCTACGTACACTGCTAGCGACAGTTATAACAAAGATGGCAGCCTTCAGTGGTCTCGAGCGTGCTGTATATTTTGATTTGAAGTATCAAAATCTGCAATAATTGTGCAACAAAGTTTTCGGACCGAATGTAGCAAACATCCCCCGAGTAGTTTTACCATTTATGAGTGACATAAGCTTCAGTCCCACGGATTTGGCAGGAAATCGACTTCAAATGGGACGTCTGCAAGATCGCCAATGGAAATCACATTGAACCTAACAAACTATAAGAGAAAAGAACCTTGATTTTTTTGCTGGAAAATGACATCAAAACTAGCTTTGTAAGTAGCTCGGATAAATTCATGAATTTACAGTGTGTACAATTCTTTTTGAAGCTTCCTGTATTAATAACTTAAGACTCTATAAGGAAATCGATAATTAATAGAACTATAATAAATTAAAACTAATATGTTTCGTGAAGCTTCAATCGATACAGCTGTATCTATGTGTCTGTTTACTTCGAACTATTATGTAACTAAAGAAAGAAATTTCGTACGGAAAATATGATCCATGTTAAATCTAAGCTCTTAATGCGCACTACCTGTATCCACTCTTGCTGACTCTGAAGAATACATTAAATCTACCTCCTTGCCAAAGCGGAACACCCTTAAAAAACTACTGTAGGAAAGGTTATTGTCTGACATCCGCGCTAGTTAAAAAGAAAAATATTGGAATATTCCTTAGACGAACTTTGGTTTGAAATTTGATGTCCCTTTCAGAAGCACCAAGGCAATATGAAGCGTAAATTTATGACGTGAGATCCGAAACACATGAGCTCACACCAGTAATCGAAGTTGAGTATCCCACCTCCAAATCGGGTAGACCCTCTATACTAACCATATAGCCATGAGGGCGCTCACTAATATTAGTAGTATCACGTAAGTTCCAATGATACTTCTTGTATATTGAACTAAACTGAAATTTCTTTGTAATGGATATGTCCGTATTACAATTAAGCCTGTAATCTTGTTGCCAGCGAATTGGGTATTAGCTGATGTAATGTGCTGTTACGCATACGAGTGTAGCACTGTCTTTAACATCATTAAGCGATTATAACTCAAACTTTATCTTTATAAATCCTCCTTCGTTTGATTCCATTTTACATAAAATTTAGGAACGAAAGGTCGGCACACCATAATATTTATAAGAGAGTGTAATAGCACGTCAAGGTTAAGCACAATACCAAGTTTGATCCAGATCGGATGAATTCGGTTGAATACGTATTATATACAGTGTCCTTGTTATTGATTTTTCAGGGAGGAAATAAAACGAAGGACGAAAAATCTGGAGTTTAGCGTTTCTTGCTTACATCCTTTACGCTAAAGCAGGCAGTAACCTGTAACGAATCAGTTAATTGTAAAAATGTTATTAATTTTAAGAAAAAGTAATAATAAACTTGAAGAAATAGTGGAACCCCAAGAAAGTTTACATGGCTCCTCGAAGATTCGCTCATGTGTGCTCCATAAGTGAAGAATCTACCATGAACCCAGCCAGCGTTTTTTTTTCTTTTTTTTCTTTTTTTTCTTTTTTGTTTGTTCAGTACTTCGTTAAATAATGTAACATCAATAAATTGTCTTAGTTTATTTTGTATGTACAGAGATTTTTTTTTTAATTCTCTGTTTTAATAGTTTATGTATAAACATTAGGACTGATAATTCAGTACGAAGTTATAAATAGGGATGGGCAAAACCGGTTTTTATAAAAACCGAAAAACTGACATTTCGGTTTTCTCCAAAACCGGTTCGGGTTTTCACCGGTTCGAAAACACATAAGACTATTTCTGTGGAAATAGATTCGGTTTCCGGAGAACAACGAAATATCATTCTGGTCAGAAATAGAACAAATTTTGAAAAAAAAAAAAGGAATCGGTTTTGAAGAAAACCGAAACCGGTGTCGGTGAAAAACTGAAACCGTTTTTTTGAAAATTTTCAAACACCGGTTTTTGTGCCCACCACTAGTTATAAACAGAATGTTACGGAGTTTCTCATATATGTAAGTTGTATCTGTCTCTGGAATTTGGCATTGATTATAAAGATGGCATATGTACAGTATTTAATTATATGAAATGAAATGAAATCTTTTAGTTTTATATCACATGGTTATGTAAAGGAGACGGTGATGGTTAGAAATGAATGAAAGTGGTGGAATGAATAAAGTGGAAGGAAACGAGAGATTCCCGAGAAAACCCACGAACATGGTATTTTCCACCACAAAGCTCACTTCGCGCGAGCCGGGATCGACCCAGGGACCCCATGCACCAGAGATGAACGCTCTATCACAAAACCTGTATTTAATTATAGTTTTAATGTAAGAACTCATAAATATTTCGCAGATTTCATACACAACTGTAGACTTTATCCGCCTTATGCAGAGTCGTTTTGACGTATGATTAGCGTCAAACTAAAGGCCTGACTACTGCAGGAAACATATGTTAGTCGAACTCTCTAGTACGGCACTAATCACGCGTCAGAACGAGTCTGCATAAGGCCCTATGTGTCTGTTTCCTTAGTTTGACTATTAGAATCGTAAATTTCAATTTTATCTTGTGTGTGCGTTGAGTAGCTGCTCAGCTATGAGGAATGCAGAGGAACGGGCAACTGGGAGAAAAGGGAGACTACAGCGAACTCGAACGGCTCAGTTCAATGTGCACCCATCTTGAATCGAAACAGGTCCAGAAGTACAAAGAATATATAATCAAGCAATTGATTACCCGGAAGCATCTGGACATTCAAAATCTTTTGAGTTCCACACTTACAGTATGCTTTGTAGGCAGATGATAAATGATGAACCAAGTGAATGTTGATTGATGATAGCTGCATGGACGTGATGTTAGCCACAAGTCATAACCTGAAAGCTGCGACCCTATATATCAAACGTGAATTTTCTATCACAGCTAGCGTTCCAATCCGAAATACTCCAATATCAGGTAATACTGCTATTCGAAAATGGATTGTTCACTTTAAAATGCGTAACTTTAGAAAAGTTACTGGCTACCACTTACCTCTGATGTAATGATCAGTACAAATAAGCGTATTTTGAACAATGTTTGAGTGAAATCAGGAGAAGGGGTACTCAATTTAACACAGATAGAAACCATTATAAGCTTAAACCGTACTTAACACAATAATAGTAACATTAAAAAAGTCCTTAGTAATTCTAGAAATTCGTTGAGCGTTGGACATCAATCATTTGGTAAAATTCCCCTTCAACACCGTGACAGATAAATCATTGTTTCCGAAAGGCTGAATTAAAAGAGATTTTTCTTTTAGAAGAAAAGGGAAAAGTTAGTAATAAACACATGGCCTTATGGAAAAGGAACGTATTTTTAAGCTGTATACAATTGAACAAAGCAATAAGGTGAAAGCGTAAATGGTAAATTCCGTGCATGGTAAGAGGATCAAGGTCTTTGTATAGTAATTGTGATTTTTTTTTTTTTTTAATGTACATTGTAGTTGAGTAAAGAATGTAGAACTCAGGAAGTACAATTGCTATTTTCCAAACTAAAAGAAAGTCGTTTCGTTTTGCAGGTTTCATACACAAGTGTATACTTTGCAGGACATATTCGTTTTCCAATAGTTTGATTTTTAGTAATTCGAAATAAACTGTTAGTAATGAGAATACAATTCGTTTGAATCATATTATTCATTCAATTTCATGTTTTTTTAAAGTTTACTTTAAAAAAAAACTTTTTTTGAAATAGATCAAAATAATAAAGATAATACAATAAATCTGTTCCTGCGTAATTTTATTATATTTAAGAGTGAAAATGGGGGTCTTAAACATTTACTAATGAGAAGGGGACAGAAGGGTACATATTAGAATCACACGAAGATGGTTAGGTTAAGTCTAAGAAGGTACGAGGTTTTTGTGTATTTCGTACCTTCTTAGAACGTAACTCTTCAGATTAGGAGTCGACAAACTTTTTGGTAAGGCAGTATTGTAAATAATTCGCTCAGGTTAAGTGCTACCAAACAGCAAAACGAATGCAGATAGCCGAATAAAAAGTGGCGGCAGGGCATAGCTTGCCGATCCTTGGGTCTAGATCTTCATGTTGAGGTTTAATGAATAAACTTTTTTTTTTCTTTTAAACGTATTTATATTAAATAATATTTCAGGTATTGTGTTACAGTAATCGGTTTGGTTTTTATTTCGTTGTTTATTGTTCTGTATCAATGAGGCGCTTTAGTCAGTCGTCCACGAAGGTTTCCTTGCGTCCCTGCCCTCTTGGACTTGTGTGTTCTCGTGAAGTAGCCCAATCCAGACTTGCCAACCATATGATAATTCATGGTGATATACGATAAATTGAATCTTATAATATATATAATGCGATAAATTGAATATATATAATTGTAAAGACGAAAATCGATAATTGTGTTTTTTGTAGTTGGCAACTCTGGTCCAATCGGACTGTTGAGTTGAGTTGATTTTGAGTTTAATGTCCCTTTCACCAGCGAAGCTATATGAGACGTGACTGCAGATTAACGTGGAATCCGAAGCACATGAGCTCTCTCTGGGAATCGAACACGGGTCTCCCACCAATTGGACTATATTTATTAATGAACATCCTCCTTAATTCCAGAATTCCATTCCACCCCTTCAAACGGATAGTTATACTTACTTCAGTGTTTTAAGTTGAACAGTTTTATAAGTCGAAACCGAGAAAGGTAAATTTACACAATAATCGATACTTAAACGAGCACTGTTGTTTCCCCTTGGATGCCTTCTGTATCAGAGAACAGTTACGAAGAAAGAAGATAGGTTTTAATATTACAAAGAACGATGAGAAATAGGTTCAATTGCATCTGTAATGCAGTTGTGCATGTATATTAATAAAAAAAAAAAAAAAAAAGTGCCGCATAAGTAGGTTTGCATGTCATTTAAATCCTTGCATAACTGATTACACGGAACACAATGACGTCAGTGTTGCCAGGATATTTTTCTCTTTTTTTCTTTGTTTTTCAGTTTGCATGATTTTGATGCAACCGTGCGTGTTTGATTTGATTTAGAAAAAAAAGTGTGTTTTGTGTGTATGTGTGGTGACGATGCTTTCAGATTTCATGGGCCTTTATGGTTTTAAATATAATTGACGGTGGGAACTCAAGTGGTTCGAATACCACGTTAAGGTGTAGGTCCATGTCTCATATAGCCTCGTTGCTAACAACTGGGCACAAAACTCAAATCTAATCTAATTAAACTTAATTGAGGTTGTCGTTATTGTAAGAATAATGCGAATAAATTATATTCGTTCTAATTATACTTGAAAGATATTAATCAGTGTACTACGAAAATTGTTAAATAATAATAATAATAATAATAATAATAATAATAATAATAATAATAATAATAAATTAAAGGTGTAAAATTAAAGTAAGTATGTTAATAGGCATATACTGAGAGTGCAATGGATTCTACAAGTGTAAAACGTTTTGGAAACCAGAGAAGAAATGATATATATGATTTAAAAAAACATTTGAAACTAGTAAAATATTATTATATTTTAAAATTAAAGAACGAAGAAGAAATAGAGAAAATGAAACAATTTCTGATTCTGTCAGTGGTTCTCAACCTTTTTTGTCTGACGACACACGTTACTGAACGTGCATTATATCCCGACCACTTGTTTGATATTATTATTATAAATATTAATAATTATATCTATTATAATAGTGAAACCTATGAATTTTTGTAATGACTTTATATGGCACTTCGCGTTATTCTTCCCGCTGGAGGTGTTGACTGGTACAGTCTGTCTCGATTTTAACTAATTATTACACTGGTAAACACAACTTTTGCGGCCGCGGTAATTTAAGCGAAATTAGGTTAGATTTGTCATTCTAATTACGAATATGACAGCATTTATCCTAGATTGGCTCTAGTTTATCTGCATGAACAGTCACTATAGGAATACAAACACTAGATATAGAGACATGTGATGTGAACACGTATCCGTGTGTAAAATAACATTTAATTTGTGTCAAAGAATATTAAATCACATGGAAATATGCATAGATCATGAAGAGTAAGAGAAAAAGAATATGCCATTGATTGCATGTAACACAAAAATAAATTTAACACATACAAAAGCTCATTTAGCTGGATTTTTGTCCGTATTCATCAGTAGGATAATCACGCTGTAGGGTACAGCAGTAATCAGCCATCATGTGAGTGTCCCACCAGCCTTGATATCTTTCTTCCATCACCTTTAGGTCTTATTGCAACTCCTCACCGTGTTCCTCACTGTAGTCTCCAAGGTTGTCGGGAAATTTGTCGAAGTGACTATGGAGGTAATGTAACTTGATACTCATAATAGCCCCATGTTTCTGAAAGTTGTAAGCATATTTCGAACTAGTTCCTCATAGTTGTTTGATTTGTCGTTCCCGAACAAGTTCTTCATTACAGAAACGAAACTACACCATGCAGCGGCTTCCGTATCGTTCATGACTATTACAAATTCCGCATCATGCATAAGCTTACGGATGTCAAGGCCATTAAATGTTCCTGCCTTTAGTTTTTCCATACTTTTACCTGGGAAGGATGTACAAACGTATCTGAAACATTTGTCATCCTTGTCCAAAGCCCGAACATACTGTTTCATAACTCCCAACTTCATATGTAAAGGTGGGAGAATAATTCTGTCCCTGGCAACTAACGGCTCGTTAATGATGTTTCCTGCAGCTACTGATATATTTCCTGTTCCCAATGCAGATTTTTAGCTCGACTATCCCACATGCAGATAAATCAAGGGTATTTGATGTACCCACTTTGCTGTCCTAACAGTAAATTTACCATTTTAAGGTCTACACAGATATACCACTGGTGTTCATGATAACGTAGCATCTGTAAGATCTGCTTAATGTTTGCATACTCTTCTTTAAGTTTTGTCGAGTACCTAAGAGGAACAAATGCATAGCGGTTGGCATTGAGCAAGAAAACACATTTGAAGTTTCTTGAGGGACTGTCTATGAAGAGCCACCAATCTTCTGATCGATATTCTGCTAATCATAATTGAAGAAAAAGCTGCGGAATGTTGTTACTGTACACTACGTTTTCATCGTTCATGAAACATGGGAGAAATTTTGTCTCTCTCGTTCGATAAATTGCTATTTTAGTTTCAGGGCTCAGACAGTTCTTTTCCTTCAGCCTAGATACAAGAAGTCCTGATTGCTGTTTTGATAGACTGAGTTCTCGTATAAGATCATTCAGTTCATTTTGCGAGAACTGTCCATTTCGCATCTTTCCGTTGTCATATTCACTTTTACTGGTGTCACTTACTGACTGAACTTCTTCAACATCGGACAATGCAAGTGGAAGGAGGGAGGTAAACACTAGCACTGGAATGTCTTTATTGTGAGGCACTGGTATTCTCGCTGATTCTAAGTTAGGATATTCCCATTTGTGGGTGTGGGTGTTTTCTTTGGTAACAATTGAGGCCTTTCACGTTTATAGCACATAAATAACAATCATCATGGTGATTCTTCAGTTCTCTTCATTCCATAGGCGCACCGAATTTCAACCCTGTTCTTCCACCTTTTGTCCAATACTGTAAGCACTTGACACAAATCTTGCAAACCTTATGAGGCGGCCAACTTTTGTCTTGGTCTCCAATCTTTATATCGAAATATGCACAATATGCTTGCTTGACGAAGTCAGTGATGTTTCTCCTTTGTTTTGATTCACAGTATTCGCTACAGATGTAGCAAAAAACATTGCGTCATTTCTACAACCTCTTCGTGAAGAATTCACCTTTCATTCGAAGAAATGGAGAAACAAACATCATTTTAGTTACAGAAATGGAAGCATTTACAAACTAAGGAAAATACTACAATTTTCGAATTAAATTCGGCACAAAATTGTCTACAATTTCACAACTTTTACCGCATGGTAGCGACATATATGTCGTATTTCATTCGCGACACATCTATATTAATGTCCATTATCTCAACACCTAGAGCCGATTTGGCAAAACTTACATTATTTTTATATTCAGCGTGCACAATATATTTATAATCCATTAAAATATTACCGACCGCAGACATTTTTCATTTTTTTGTTGACCAGTATTATTAAATTCTTCATATTTTTTTTTAAATTCTAAAATTTTGAGACACACCTTAGGGGCCTGCGTGACACACTAGTGGGTAGCGACTGGGTAGCGAATTGTTGAGAACCACTGTTCTAGGTACCCATAGTTAGTCAAAATTACGGACTAAAGGACATATATAGTACTACATTGTACAAATACAAATTAATTATACTTTTATTTGCTATTTTTATGTGTAGTAAGTGTGATAAAATCAGATATCACCTCCTCTAAGAGCAGCCATTTTCAAACGGTGTGTCTGGGAACGGCACAGGACACACACTTTAATTGTGCACCAGAAGAAAATTAAGATATTGAAACTAATTATTTAAAAAGTGCATCTTTCAAAGGAATCACCATCATAAGTATTCTGCCATTATTGGCAGGTCATTTGGCACAGGTGAGAAGCTCCCATGCTCCACAGTTTTCCGCTAACCTTTTCGTCTTCATGTACGATTTCTCGGTTTGGATATCGTCTCGTTTTGGATTAATTATAGTCTCCTTTGTCCTCTCCCTCTCTTCCCTGCCACAATACCCTCTAAAACGTCCCTCATGATACAGTTCTTTTTTACCCAATGTTCCAACCAATTTCTCTTCCTCTTCTTAATAATATCTAAAATTGTTCTTTTCTCCCCCAACACCCTCTCATCCGTTTTTCGCTCGACTCGGCTAATTCACTTCATTCTTCTCCACACCCACATTTCGAAAGCTTCCTGTCGTTTTTCATCATTTTTGTGTAATGCCCGTGTTTCTGACCCATACAGAACAATACTACACACGAAGTACTTTATGAGTTTTTTTTCTGAACTCTGTTCAAGGCCCCATAAAATAGTATTTTCTTCCTCCTAAAAGCTTCTTTCACCATTTCTATCCTTGCTTTTATTTCACGTTCACACTTCATATCATCACTAATAATACTACCCAGGTATCGGAAACTAATCAACAGTTCTATTTTCTCCCCTCCTATTTCTATATTTGATACCAATCGCTTCGTTTCAATCACCATGGTTTTTGTCTTTCTAACACTTATTTTCATTCCATATTCTTCGCAGCTATTCAAGTTTTCTAACATTTATTGATTTTCTCCTCAGATTCTGCAACAAGCGCCATATTATCTGCAAACCGTATGAATCTAATCATTCTACGTCCTACTGAAATTCAAAAGAGCAACAATAACTATTTCTCGTTGAGTCAGGCAGTTGCAACATGATCAAAAATACAAAGTAACTTGTCATTAACTGTGAAAAAGAAAAAAAATATAACTATATGATTTTATATTACATAGTGCGTCTAAAACTGAAAAACGAAAATGGTTAAGAAACATTGCCTTAAAGCGTGGAAATGAAAACAAAATAGCAAAACACTGATATAAACTGATTAATTTCCTATTTTAGATTGTCAAAAATAGTTTTTTTTTAAATCATTGTGATAACACCGCTACTAATTAAAAGACAGGCAATTTTCAACGAAATATTCTTCTTAAACATTTTTATCTTGTTGCTAAAATAATAGGTTGTGTCACCAACACTAGTTCAGGTTCTTTTGTTATCTGTGTTTTAAGAAGTAGAGAGAATGAACTCTCTTCGCAGAATGGAAACAAACAGATTGGAAAGTTGTTCTCAAAAAAACGGTAGCAAATGCAGGACAGGACAAGACAACGAGAGGCACAAAAGCGTGCCGAGAACAACGGGAAAAATAACGGTACAGTTGGAAAGTTGGACGAAATCGCTACATATTCAACACGATAACACCTACGAAAGTTTGTTATACAGTCAGCATCTGATGTGCGAGTTTCTTTTCTTTTCTTTTCTTTTTTTTATGTCATCAGTACGTAGAAACCATCGACAGCTGCGTATATGAGTTTAGCTGGACAAATTCAATGTCATCAATGAAAATGTGGTCTCATGAATATTGAAATGTGATATTGCGACAGTGAATGGAAGGTGCTCCGAGTTAACCTAATAGCTTGGTGACCCCAAGTTCAATTCCCGGTAAAGATTGGCCAAGCAAGGTGAGGTAGTTAGTCTTTTGTGTGAATGTTCTGCCCGAAGGCAGGTTCTACCCCACTTACCCTAATGTAACTAGGTTGACACTGAGGCAGTTAACCAATGGCAGGGTGGTCTATTTATTTCTCTTATGATTCTAAAAGGGTTGTGGCCATGGACGCCCGAGGGGGGGGGTAAGGTGGGGCCCGCCCCCTGGCTTACGAAAATGTATACCTAGTATAGCAAACCAAGTATATTATCAGAAATACCAGACGTAATATGGCAACCATGGAGATGAGTCCCCCTAGAAAACTTTCTTCGGACGCCCATGGTTATGGCAATCTGATAATCACGAGCTTGAGAAGAGGAACTGGTTGAGAATTGTGATTGCGGATACCACGAATGCAAGAACTGTGTAATTATCGATACATTACACAGATATTCACTTATATACCTCATGTTAGTTAATATTCCTCATTTGTAAAGCACTCAACCTACAGTGTTTCAAGAAGCCATAACCTTCACAGAATGAATCCTGGTCCAAACCAACAAATTTGAATTGTTTTTGCCATTTCCCACTTCCAAACATTAATCCTATATTGTCTTCTCGGTCGACTCAAGTGTCTTTTTCTGAAAAGCTGGACTCTTCGCGGGTATTGCTTATGCGAGCGACGTGACCCACTCATCTCCGTTTGTTAACATTAATGTGCATTGAAAAAAAAATGAAACAACTATATATGTAAATGACAAAGGAGCAGTTTCTTTTTTTTTTTTTCAAGCGGAAACAAAATTACTGTACCTACTATTTTTTTTTTTTTTTTTTTATCAACTTCAGCTGGAGCACCTGTATGTTTCCATTCCATGACAACATCTTTTATTCTACCTACAGAGCATAAACATCACCTTTGTATTTATCACAGTAAGACAAAAGACGCACTTCAATGTCCCTCAAGTTGACCTTGTAGAGACCTATAGTTGCAATTCTAATTTTGATTTTAATATCCATTCAGGCCGCCAGAGCCAGACGAACACAAACAAAGCCTTTTACGTATTCTCAACATCAGATCCACCGCACAAAGTACGTATTGCGACAACTTGCACAAATGACACGCCTCTTCAGGCCACTGAACTTCTTCCGCGTAATTCTTCGTACAAGCCTCAAGGACTAAAGCCTCCTAATTACCATTAATTTCTTCAGTTGCACAAGAATGATCTGTTCATTAGCTATTATACTATTACATGCTTGCCGTACAGTGGTAGTGTATAACTTCTAAATTATATATCGGCTACGGTAGCTGGTGGCAATTTTTTCTCGTAATCAAGTAGTTCCGGGTTCAAATTCTGCTGCTGGATACTCGGTTTTCCCTAGTCTTTTATCACTCTACCAGAAGACCTGTAGAAAGAACAGCTTCATTAAGGCCACAAGAGCTCTCCGCTGTAAATTTTCTTTCTTGTTTTCTAGATTAAAAAAAAAAAAAAAAAAAAAAAAAGTTGTCAATAGGTTTGCCGCGTTCCAGGTGAACAGAATACGTTGCGTTCTCTTAGAACATCAAAAGTTTATTTTAGAACGTGCTTATTTTAGTATAGAAGGCTGGAACTCAAAAGTAAAGCAAATTTCTCTTATCATAATCTAACATGACCACTTCAATTAACCTTCTCAGGACGCACTTGCTTTTGTAACGTAGCGGAAGGGACCAAGACAAATTATTAAAAGCTTCATATATATAATATACAGGGTGACGCAGATAAAAGTAACCCGTGTAAGAATAAAGGAAATGCAGTGAAATTTCAGAAACGAAGAGCTGAAATGGACTTACCCTTTATTTTCAATGAAAAATAGAGAGAAAATACAGTGAAAATACATTTATAGAAGATGGTGAAAGTGACCCCCTGCAACATCAATACACAGCTCTGCACGTGTAAGCATAGTCAGATACACCCGGTGTAAATTTCGGATATCGATGGTGGCAACTTTATGGGTAATGTTATCTTTCAGTTCCTGTAATGTGTGTGGATTAGTTTCATAGACCTTACTCTTCTGGTGTCCCCACTTGAAGAAATCGCATGTTGTTAGATCCGGCGAACGTGGTGGCCACAAATCTTTGCTGACCAGTTCGTTCCTCAGAGAAGACATCATGGATTCGTTCCAGGGATACCTTAGAAGTGTGCCATGTTGCCCCATCTTGCTAGAAGAAGCAATATTACCTTTCATATTCAGTGAGTTGAGCACAAAATGCATAAAAATATTCAATATATGCAAGCGTGTTGAGGGTAGTGTCACAAAATATCGGTCCAATGATGCGCGTTCCTGTTACACCGATTTTTTCATCATGGAATGGTTGCTGATAAACAGTGTTAGAGTTCTCTGTTGTCCAGTGCCTCGTGTTCTGTGAATTCACATGATCCGAAAGATGACGCCATGTTTCATCACCCATGATGTAATGGAAAGGGTCTAACAAATCATCCTTGATGTTATTCAAGAATATTAACAAGAATGCTAACAATCGATAATTATTGTTTGTCGATTGTTGTGTATTATCAATTGTTAAAAAAAATAATCGATAATTGCATAAATTGTTCATTGTTGTAGTTGTTTACTCAATTTTAGAAGTCGAAATATTGCATTCGTATTCAAAGGAGATGCGGGCTACTTTTAACTGCGCCACCCTGTATATGAAGTCGATATTTTCAGTCAGTGTTTTCACAATCTAGCGAATTTTCTGTGCATTAGAACCAGCGAGGTTTCGAAAAAACGACGTGGAAAGCCGTAAATTTTGCGTTATTTGCAAATTACTGAAAAACATATTCGAGACAAATTTAATGGAAGCTACACACTTTGTCAGAACAAAGTACAATTTGTTCCTATGTAAACATTGACACCATACTCAACATGTCATGTTTTGTATGTATCAGATGTACGAACTTTCGTGTAATAGTTTTAGAATTCCAACTTTAAAAGCGTGTATATCTGGAAAAAGTATCACAATCAGGATGTTGTTCTCAACAAAGAAGTAGAGGCAGAAAAAAAATAGCTTGTGCGTATTAATTTACAACTTATTTAATGGTGGTTATGAAAATGAAATTTTGCTTCTATAGTTGATTCCCCCATCTCTGCTCATATCGTAGCACTTAACTACGATAACTTGATGACGTAGTTTGAGTTCAAAATGCCAATGTTACATTTGTTACGATTATAATACAAGACTTGCTCATCTTTTCTCTCTTGTGGATTTTGAAAAATGGATATGTCTGTTCAGAATAACAGTAGTCAGTAACGTACGCGAGGGGGGTTTCTGGTTTTAATCCACACCCCAGGAACAAAATACAATGCACAAATATTCATCATATTAAAATACACGTACATTCACCTGAAACGATATAAATTTGGGAGCTTCAATGCCTCTTCTTTTGATGAAGTTCTGCCGTATGATTAGGGAGAAAAATGAAATGAAATCTTTGAGTTTTACGTTCCACGATTATGCCGGTTAGGCTAAAGGAGACGGTGATGATGAGTAATGAATGAAACGGTGGAATGAGGAGAGTGGGAGGAAATGGGAGAACCCCGAGGAAACCGTCGCACAGGGTCCACCACAAAGTTCACTTGGCGGGGGCTGGGATCGAACCCGGGACCCCAAGCACCAGAGGTGAACGCTTTACCACTGAGCCACCGCGGCCCCAATGATTAGGGAGAGTATAAAAATGTATCTTTTTTGCCATTCTCATATACGTAGCAAATATTCTTGTGTGTAACAAGTATGCGATTGAATCTAGTGTATATACAAGTTATATTGGTTAATATAGTGGCCCCGCGTAGCTTAGTCGCTAACGCTTTCGCTTTTGATGCGAGCGGTCCCGGGTTCGATTCCCGGTGTGGAAACGGTCGAAAAACAGCTTTTTCAGGTCAGCCATCCTGAGTGAGGTTTTCCTAGTTTTTCGTCATTCACACCAGCCAAATGTCGGGATGGTACTTAAGATAATAGTCCTAGGATGCTTCCGTCCTTCTCCATTCTTTTCTCCCTCTCCTATTCCCCAGTCAGTGTGATCGCTGAGGGACTTCATCCTCATATGCATGTGACGGGCTAATATGACCAAAGGTGCCGAAAGCCCAGAAACTAAATCCTAATCCTAATCCTAATGGTTAATATTAGGAACTTAGTGTGAATAGTTAATAGGGGGTTGTCAACTTTTGTGTCTTTACGTGACGTAGACTTCGTTAGGATCTTACGGCTATTATGAATGACTACAAGAACTTATATTTTATTACATAAAACAGTTGAAATGATTACAAAGTATTCAGAGAATGCAGAAAATCTGTCATTTTGATGTTTCGAAAGTAAGAAAAAAACAATACAAGCTTAAAGAATTTACATTTTACCGTCATTTTCATCATTGGATCCTCCATTTTGCTGCCACTTTTTAAAAAAATACAGAAGATGTAAGTCCCTAGATTAAATCAGACCGGGGAACGGAAAAATTTAGAAATTATGCAATATGCTGGAACTTTGTATGATTCGGGGAAGTTGGAAACCCTAGTTAATACTTGTCTTCCATTTGAATCAGGAAACATATAAGAACCCAATTACATATTTTGGAAATTTTTACGATATTTTGAATAAAAATCAAGAAATATCAGTGAATAAAGGGTTAAACCGTTTCGCAAGAATATTTTTCCATTTTGCATTTCATAACATAGCGGGGGCTAACTAAGTGGGAAATAATATATTCATAGTACTTCTTTATCTCTTCCCATTTAAAATGTTCTCACGCATGAGAGGTTATTGAGATACCTTGTTTCTCAAAGTTACGTAACAGTTAAAAGATCTGGCAACAGCGAAGTTAAGCGAAATAAGCAAGCGGGAGGCTGGCAGCCATGGTCACCGCTCGCGCCAAGGTCACCAGGCCACGATAACGGAGGGGTGGGTGGGGCTGAGAATATCGCAATCATCATCTGTAGCTACAATGCGTTACGGGCGACAAGCAGAATACAAGAACGAACGCCACTTGAGATGGGCTGTTTTCTGTAATTAAACTACCTACGTCTGTTTTTTTCTTGTTTCCTCGCTGCTGTAAATATATCATTTGAATATCATAAATTAACATCCGTATCTGTTGTAGTCGATATGTTACGTTGACTGTGAAATAATGCAGAGAATGTTTTTTTAATGACGGACCTAAAAGGAAGAAGGTTATAAGAATGTAGAGTAGAGCGGAAAAACATATCAAACCAGCCTAAAAGTTGATAACAATCTTAGATTATCTTATTGGTTGAAGAAATTGTGAGCACGTGACACTAATTACAAAACCGAAACTTCCCTTAAATTTCGTAAAAATTGTTTCCAGTCAAGATTTTAAAAAAAAATCAATTTATGCAATATTGAAGCAGTGTTGCTATTTTGGTTGCATAAGAGGAAGGCGCTCCATCCATGCGGAAAGGAATTAAATTAAATGAAATCTTTCAGTTTTACGTCCCACGATTATGCCGGGTAGACTTAAGGAGACGATAATGATGTGAAATAAATGAAATGGTGGAATGAAGAAAGTGGAATGAAACGGGAGAACCCCGGGAAAACTCAAGCACGCGGTATTTGTCCACCAGAAAGTTCACTTGGCACGAGCTGGGATTGAACCAAAGATCAGAGGTGAACGTTCTACCACTGATCCACCGCGGCCTCTCCATACAGAAAAAAATCGTTATAATAAAGTTACTTTGAAATCGAAATGATAGATGATCCTGAATAAACTATTACAGCTTATCCGGACTGTGTGCAAAAATAAAGTTTTTGTAAAACACTAAATAAGACTGTAAAAATTTATTTCACAGTATTGAGAGTTTATTATCTTATCAGTAAATGTTTTGAATGTTTTATGAAATAAATGATAACCGTAAAAATAAATAAATAATATCAATGCTTGTGTAAAATGCATTAAAATAGTACACTTTAGTGCAATAAATTATTTTTATCGCGTTATTAACAGAAGTTTGGAAAAAATGCATCAAAAAAGGAGAAAATAATTTTTTGGTGGGATAAAATGAGGAAATTGGACAAACACTGAAAAAGATTTGAAAAGCATCCGAAGGATGAAGGTTGAAGGTTTTATGGATATTTGGGAAGTAATTGGGGCATGGTGGCTCAGTGGTAGAGCGCTTACTTCTGGTGCGTGTGATCTCTGGTTAGATCCCCGGCCAAAGAAGTTTGTGGTGGGAAACATCGTGTCTGTGAGTTTTCTCTTGGTACTACCGTTTCCTCCTATTTTCTCATTCCACTAATTCTTCCATCATCATTCATTTGCCTTAGCCTAACAGGCATAATCGTAGGAGGTTGAACTGAAACATTTAATTTCATTTCATTTGGAAAGAAGTTAACTCCCGTCCAGTGCTTTTAGTCCTGCTTTCATTGCTTCATTTCGTTCCATCGAAAGCACATTTTCTCCTTTCAGTGCATTTTTCCATTCATTTGTTAGTAAGACAATAACACTGAATCATCCCAAGAAAAAATATCCTTCTTCGTACATTATATAAAACGTTGCTTTTAAAAGTTTTCTTACGGTTATTATTTTTGTTATTTTTTAAGTCTTTATTCAGTATTTTTAATTGCATTGCAGAAGATAAGTGTGTTTCCGCTGTACGTATTACAAAAAGAAAATCTTGGTATAAAATCAACAGGACAACTTGACATCTGCAACCACCCAAACTTCCCTGAGGGTTGGGTTGTATAACCAGCAGGCGCTCGAACAACGATAATAATCTGAGTAAATATTGTGTAAGAATATTTCATTATCATGCAGTTTAAATATCCGTACAAAAATTTTCAAGCTCTAGTTCGTGTGATAGTGTGTCATATTTAAGCTCTAAGACTTGACTGTTACAAATAAAATAAAACCTACAGAAGTATTGTAAGTAGGCTTACTGTGAAATAACTTTTATTTGCTTTATGGTCAAAATAATCTTTTGCAAAACTATTTCAGTTTAACGTCCTTCGATTATGCCCTGTAGGCTAAGGAAGACGTTGATTAAGGCAGGTGAATGATGATGGAAGAATTGGTGGAATGGCAAAGTGGGAGGAAACAGGAGTCCCCGATGGACACGATGTTGTCTCCCACCACAAGCTTATTTGGTCGGGTATCGAACCAGGGACCCCACACATAAGAGGTAAGTGCTCTACCACTGAGCCACCGTGCCCCCAAAATATTCTGCATACGAGTCTTTAATCCGAAGAACGTCTCCAAAAGAAAAAAAATAATTTTGTTTTTAATTTTCAGACCTCAATATACCCACAATACTTTTACCGTAGTGGCTAGTCATATTGAACAGGTTCTATGATTGAGTTGGAAATTGAGTTGGTTTCTGAAATATAAACTGAAAATTTTGTGGCAAGTGAAAGATGGGATGATTTGAAATTCTATAAAACCGAGAACAACACGTATTGGGAAACAAAATTAAAAGGTCATTATAATACAAGTAGTTTATACATGACGAAACCTATCTGTATGAAAATTTATAGTTGCTAGCCGCAATGTGGACCGGTTAACTGAAAAGCTCGAGTATATTCGAGATTTTAATTTTACAAATAATTTAAAACCTCGAGTATATTCGGGCATCATACGGCATTATTACAATTGATCGCTGTTGAACGGTACAAAGTTTACAAGCTCGAGTATATTCGAGGTTTTATTGAAAGCACATTTTAGACTTACGTAAATCATTGTTGCCTTCAGTAAAAACAATCACACTGTTGCCATTCGTTTTGTTCCTAAAATGTTAGAAGATGTTAGAATTTAGCAATAAAAAAATAGGTAAAAATTGAAACGCTCGTTTGGAAATAATTGGTAAGTTAACCGGTTAATATAATATTCTTTCAACAATGCCAGAGAACTCAACTATTGTAAACGCAAAATTTCCATTTTCAACAAACTTAAAAAGTTCGTTACTGAATTCTCTGTGTCTGTCTGTCTGTCCGTCTCTCTGTTATTTGCGATTTTTTTTCAATTTTGAACCCTGCATTCGATAGAGCATCAAAAACTATCTGAGGAAATTATTAAATTTGTGGCGTCACTCTATGACTTACCGTTATCGTGATATTGGCCAAAAATGGCCTATTTCCAGATATTTAAGGAGCCATATCACGGGAACCATAGGTTATAGAGAGATGATATTGGTCTTGATTAATACCTAAGAGGATGGTGAACCGTTTGGTACTACATAGTAACCGGTGGCCACTGATCAACTGGCTACTGGCCACCCTTCCCAGATATTGGCCAAAAAAGTTCGAATTTCGGGATTTAACGAACCATATCTCAAAAACTGTAAGTCATAGAGAGAAGATAGTTTGCGAATTTTTGCGAGAAACAGTACAATGTGCGGATAAAAAGATTTACTTTTACTACATGTAGGTAAAATCACAGTTATCCATCTCGCTCTCTCTTTCCATTCTTTTTAAGTTTGTTCTGGCAATGCTCTTGGAGCATTCTCAACTGGTTCTGATACTGCATTATATTTTTAAGTTGTCTGTAATGCAATTTGTTTCTTTTTTTGTGCAGGAAATTATCTTTTTTAAAAATCTGTAGTACATATACTGGCAACATTGCATGACGCAATTGCGACTCTATACGCTAGTCGTTTTATCTCAAGAGTTCATGGAAGTTCCATCTCAATTGTTTATTACAAGATAATTTCATTTGATACAGTAATTAATGCATGTGTGCACATTGGCCTAATTTGTATGTATAAAATAGGAAAAACCGCCGTTTCTTGTAAAATGTATAATATAGCTATGTACGGTACTATATAGGCCTATAGGTATGCTATTCTCACTTTCTATTCTAAAATGCGTATTTTTTTCATGCAATCAGACAATTGTCTTTTGTTTTTCTGTTGTTAAAATTACTCAAGCATCGTGCACATAACGAAATAACCACGGCTTTGCATGGAAATTTTCGCATTGATTTTTTGTTAATTTATACAAAGGAAGTTAATTGTTTCGTTACACTCATGTGGTGAGTGAAATATAATTAATAACAATACATACATGAGGAAAGAAATAGTGTTAAATGCGTGCGTCATTGAAAGGAAAGAAAGAAAAAAAAAAACTATTTCCTATATTGCATATTTAATCATATTAAATGTGTGAGATACTATTGGCTTGCTCAAGGCAATATTCATACGCAATGTGCGTGTACTGGACGTATTCTACATATTTGGATACAAGGATAATTAAATACGTATATTTCCGTAGTGTAATTCTGTATTTAAAATAATAAAATAATTCGTTAAAATAGCATAGCATATTATAATATTATTTAAAGCATGCTGTTTTTTTAAATCCTTTAATATTCCATTTATTGTGAAATTTTCATGCGTTGTATACCTGCTACATATTATTATTATTATTATTATTATTATTATTATTATTATTATTATTATTATTATTATTATTATTATTATTATTATTATTATTGATTTATACGGGGTTTTAAGTGTCTACTTTCTTTAAGAACTGGAATTTTATTGGATTTTATTTTATTGATTTCCTTTTCGAATCTATTCCTTTACTTCGTGAATTTTGTTGCATATAATTTTAATATTTAATAAAATTTGATTACTATTTAATTTATACTGGGTGTTTCAGAACAACACCGACAACGTTTGGGAGGTGATTCTTGACACCAAGATAAGACAAAAAGTATAGATCAACCTGAGTGTACAATGCTTCCTTTCGGAGTTATAGTCTGCCGAAAACATGAAAAAAATGAACTGTAAAGGTCCATAGTTCCAAAACTGTGGGATTTACTGTAGCCTGGTCAAGATTTCACATAGGAACTAGTATGTGCTCTATGTTTCAGAATCCTGCGCTACTTGCACAACAATTTTTATAGAGGTAGTTGGTGAGTGAGGAAGTGCCCGTAGCCAAACTACCTCTATAAAATTTGTTGCCTGAGTACCTTATCATCACATCCTGAAGGTTATAGATTTAAATTTGTTAATTCTAAGGGCAAGGGCCCCTATCAGGAGGACAGGGTGGAGCGCTCGCCCCCCCGAGAGGAAATCGCACTTCGGAATATCGAAAACCCAATTAAATTTTACATTAGTTACAGCAAAATTTGAACCTATATTTGAAATGTCGCGTATACTTGCCCCCCCCCCTTTGGAAACCAAAATATGGGCGCCCTTGTCTAAGGGATATATTCAAGAAAATGCGTCTAATAAAGTTACCTTTTATCGATAATAACTCTCGGCATGAATCGAGTATTTGACATGTACCACACAGACGGATTGAGTTAGATTATTATTATTGGCATAGAATGCAATCCACTGTACCTGGTCCTTCACTCAATCATGTTTGAATTTTCAGAGATAAGTTGTAAGCAGTTATTACATTAAAAATATTTTATGTATCGTGCTACATACAAAGTATTACTTCTCCTTATATCCAAGTGATCAGCCTTTAGTATGCGGTGTATGAATTCGATTCCTGAGCACAAAAATGTTCAATGTTGAGCAATAATAATAATAATAATAATAATAATAATAATAATAATAATAATAATAATAATAATAATAATAATAATAATAATAATAATAATAATAATCGTAAAACAACTGAGCGTCTACTTCTATTAAGAATGATGTCCACGAGACTTAATGTGGGTCTGTCTCGTCTCAGAAACATGTAGTGAAAGTGTTATCTCTTCAGTAGTAATGGCCTTACTTTGCCTAACTTTTTGGCCCCTGGGTCCCTGCCTCAGGACCCATGGTCCCTGGCCGGGGTCAATGACCTAGGGGTACCTAGGACCACCCCCCCTAAAATTTGGCAGGGGTACATAGGACCACCCCCCAGGACCCATGGTCCCTGGCCCGTGTCAATGACCTAGGGGTACTTAGGACCACCCCTCTAGATTTTGGCAGGGGTACATAGGACCACCCCTTAAATTTTGGAAATTGCCAAATCTAAAAATTGGGTGTGGTAGCCTAGGACCATAGTATGTACCTCTATCAGTATTGGGTGTCTATGTCGTTCCCTTTTATGAGTAAAAAATTGCCAAAAAAATTCAAATTTCGGAGGTTTTTGACCTAATTTATCCCCTTGGATGAGGTATTATTACCCTATATGGTTATATGGGCGTATACAGGGATTCATTCCCTTTTATAAGACATGGGTATATTAATGCACCCCTTGAAATTTTTGGGAGGAGTACTTTGGCCCACCCCTTCAATTTTGGAAATTGCCCAATTTAAACATTGGGTATTATAGTACAGGACCCTAATATGTATTATGATAAATTTGGGTGGTCCACCTCGTTCCCTTCTAGGGGTACAAAATTGCCAAAATATAAACGTAAGCAATACGTAGTACCACGTGTTTGGTTTTTGGTCGATTTTATCCCCTTTGATGAGGTGTTATTATCCTATATATATAGTTATATGGTCATGTATAGGGGTCCATTACCTTTCATAAGATATGGGTATATTTGTGCACTCCTTTAAAAATTTGGGAGGGGTACTTTTGGCCCACCCCTTAAATTTTGGAAATTGCTCATTTTATATATTTGGTATTATAGTACGGGACCCTAACATGTATTATAATAAATTTGGGTGGTCCACTTCGTTCCCTTTTAGGGGTACAAAATTGCCAAATTTTAGTACAACCACGTGTTTGGTTTTTGGTTATTTTATTCCCTTGGATGAGGTCCTATTACCTTATATGGGTGTATACAGGTGTTTATTTTCCTATTGTAAGACGTAGGTACATTTGTGCACCCCGGCAGGGATGCCTTGGCCCACCCCTTAAATTTTTTGGAAATTGCCCAATTTAAACATTTGGTATAATAGTATAGAACCCTAATATAGATCACTATAAATTTTTCGGTGGTCTATCTCGTTCCCCTTTTAGGGGTATAAAACTGCCAAAATATAAACGTAAGCATTACGTTGTACCACGTGTTTGGTTTTTTTGACCTAATTCATTTCCTTGGATGAGATCCTATTACCTTATATGGTTATATGGCCATGTATAGGAGTCCATTCCCTATTATGAAACATAAGTACATATGTGCACCCCCGGGAATGGTACCTTGGCCCGCCCCCCTTAAGTTTTAGAAATTGCCAAATTTAAACATTTGGTATCATAGTACTGGACCCTAATATATATTACTACAAAATTTGGGTGGTCCACCTCGTTCCCTTTTAGGGTGCATTTTGTTCCGCTTTAGGAGTGAACCTTGCAATCGTCCCGAGTTTGATTCTTGGAAATGTTGAATTTAACGTCCCCGCGAAAACGGTGATAGGACGAAACATGAACTTACTTGACTGAGGATTGAAGCAGTGACCTCATACAGTAGAGACAAGCGCTGAGCCATCGTACACGTGTGTTGATTACTATGCAATGGTCCCGAGTTTGATTCTTGGTGCTAGTTTCAGGAAATGTTAACGTCCCACTTGAAACGATGATGAGAAATGAGAAAACATCATAAACTTACTTGCTTGCGGATTGAAGCAGAGAACTCACACATCAGAAAAAAAAACGCTGAGCCACCGTACTCCATTCAGTGCGAGCAGTTTTGCGTATGAAAAGAACATGAACAGATTATGTTACATTACTACACATTTCTGCTTGTTGTTACGCATAGAAGCTTGTTATTGTGAAATTGCAGAATCTGCTTTTACTACATCAGCATTTTTTTCTCAGCTGACGGACTTTTAAAGCTCAACTTTACATTTATGTCAAAGACAGTTTCGTAACATATCGATGAGTGTTACATTTTTTTCAATCAAGTTTAAGGAAAATGAATCACATTTTAGATGTGTTAATTTGAATGTCGTAAGAAACTAACGAGTCAACGGTATGATGTCATGATCAAAAAATTGCGATACTAGATGTCGTAACGATTGATGTGTAAGGAGAAAAAACGTGAATAATGTCACAACCAATCAGATTGCTTCTTACATCACGTTTCGGCTCATGATGAAAGCTGTGTTTTCATTGGTTCTCCGTGATGTCATTGATTCATTTTCCTCGTTTCTGATTGGCTGATAGTGATGTCACTTTATAGTTGAACACGTTTTAGACCTAAATAAATTTCTTAATTTCATTTTCAAATCCTACTTCCACGAAGATCTTGAATGAACGTAGGTGTACCTCTAGTGACAGCGTGACTTTATTCCGTTCCTTGAATTTGAGGTAAGTATCGACTGCGTTTTCTTAACATCAATGGAGTGTTTTTTGCATGAGGATAACATTGTTATCATTGTTTTATTTAACACGAAATATTTAGCAAATGGAAGAATAACTTGACCGGGGATCGAATTAGGAATCCCACACATTAGAAGTAAGCACAAGAAATTTGTTGATTTTGGTTTAGCGTCCCTTCAGTAGTGGGGTGCTAGGAATACAGCTTAATGTTGAATTTGAGCGCATACTGGGTGTTGAACCCGGGCCACATCCCACACATTAGAAGTAAGCACGAGAAATTTGTTGATTTTGGTTTTAGCGTCCCTTCAGTAGTGGGGGGCTAGGAATACAGCTTAATGTTGAATCTGATCGCATACTGGGTGTTGAACCAGGGCCAGAGGTGCGTAACGCTAACCACTTAGCTCAGTTTCTGATAGTAAACAAAGAAACTACGCACGAATTTGTTCCCTACAACGTGAGACGTGGACCTACAGTTTAATGTGGGATCTGATCTTCCGCCGAGAAACGAATTCGAGTCTTTCTTGCCTTAGCTCGAGAAAAGCAAGCGCATGAGATTTTGTTTTCGTTTCATGTTCGTCATACGTTTTAAAGTTCAGTGTCAGAGGAAAAATGCTTACTACAATGATTCTTTCAGCACAGTTAGAAAAAACAATTTCATTCATTCTTTTTATCACTACAGAAACTTAGGTCATTTACATGTTGATGTTGGTCCGCGTTTGATTTCCAGTATGACGACAATAAAAATTTTAACAGTAGAACTATTTGAGATATGATCATTCTTTTAGGATTGATCGTGTAGTCATTTTGATAATGTAGTGATCTCTGAATTCAATTTTAATTCGTGCTTTTTTTTTCTTTTCGTTTTAGATATTTGTTTTTCTTTGCCTATTCCTTTTTTGCTTACCTTACCTTTTTTCCCTATTTGAATATGGCTACTTCTGGCTTTACTGTCTTGCGAGAAATCAATAGACATTATCGGCGTTTTAATCTTGAAGGACGAATGCTGGAAATTCAAATTAATGCTCCGACCAGTGGCACCGATATTGTGGAGTGGGTTCAGACCTCCTTTCAACAGATGTTGGATTACTTATTGGAAAACGTCGACGAATCATCGATGGTTGGATTGTCGATTTTATCCCACGATGAGAAGAACAAACCGTTTTATCTATCTTTCCGGCATGCAAGTAATTTGACACTGGAGACTTTATGGGCTTCCTTTGATCGCATCCTTCAAAGTAACGATAGTTTTCTCATGAACGAACCGTTCATTGTCCATTTTCATCATGTGGATGTGCCCCGTGGATTTGGATTGATGCGTCGAGGTCTTTTATCAAACGACGAATTATTAAAGTGCAAGAAAGGCATTCTACGAGTAAAAAACACCGACAAGAAATGTTTAGCGTATGCAATTGTGATTGCTATTGGCCTAAAGAAATATAAGGATACGAACAAGAAACTGTACAGACAATATCACAACCAGAGCAAGTGTGTTGTTATTCCAGCCGTACATGAACTTTTGTCCAGATCATCAGTGAATTTAGACCATGGGGGATCTGTGGAAGAATTACGACAATTGCAACGCTACTTGACAAATTATAAACTTACCGTATACACTAGCTTTTCCGGAGAAGATATTCTGTATGAAGGACCGGGTGGCGAAGACAAGATTCCAATCAATTTAATGTGCATCAATTCACATTATGACATCATCACGTCATTAACGGCCGTTTTCTCTACCAACTATTATTGTGCTGCATGCCACAAAAAATATGATCATCTTAATAGACACGTCAAGAACTGTTCGGCCATGTGCGAGAAATGTTTGCAGAAACCGCCATGCAGTAAGACCAATACGGAGAAGCAGTGCCCAGAGTGCAATCGTGAATTTTATGGTGAAACATGTTATACAAATCATCTAACTGTACCATATCATAAAGGCCAGCCAATATGCAAGATGGTGAAACAGTGTGCCAAATGTCTACGCATTTATTCGTTTGTCCATACAGGGGAAAGAAAACATGATTGTACAGATTATTTTTGTAATGTGTGCCATAAACACGTTACATCTACCCACCAATGCTACATGAAGCCTGATACGACTCAATTAAAACCTGGAGTTCCATCAGTGTTACATGCCAAGAAAGCTATGATTGTCTTCTATGATATCGAAGCCACACAGGATACTTTCTTCGATGAAGACACGTTCATTCATAAGCCCAATTTACTGGTGGCCCAACAAGTATGTTACAACTGTGTTCAAGATGAGGATATACATCATCCGTGTGAAGTTTGTGGACAGCGAGAACATATTTTTCAAGATGATCCGATCAATGCCTTTCTTGCGTATTTACGTCAACCACGACCCAACATCAAACTTATTGTATCTTTGGCACATAACTGTAAGGGATATGATGGTCATTTTATTCTTAAATCTTTAGTGGAAGAACATGAATTGAAACCTACTTTGATCTTGAACGGAGCAAAAATTTTAAGCATGAAAGTGAATCACTTATCGTTTATTGACTCCTTAAATTTCATGCCAATGGCTTTAAGTAAATTATCCAAGGCATTTCATTTACCAGCGACCAAAGGATATTTTCCACACTTTTTTAATACTGCTGCAAATCAAACGTATGTGGGAAAATTACCGGACATCCATTATTATGGTGCAGATGAAATGAAAGTGGATGAACGAGAGAAATTCATGACATGGTACAACGAACACCAGAACGATACGTTTATTTTCCAAGAAGAATTGGTAAACTATTGTGTCCAGGACGTCAACGTACTTCGATTGGCTTGTATATCTTTCATGACCACTTTTGAACAAGAAACTCACGTCAATCCTTTCCTGGAGGCTATCACTTTGGCGAGTGCGTGCAATTTAGTATTTCGACGAAATTTCTTAAAACCTAATACTATTAGCATTCTCCCTGCACGTGGATATCGTCACAGAAACAATCAGTCACGGATTGCTTTGCAGTGGCTTGCCTACATGGAGGAAAAAGAGGGTCATTCAATTCTACATGCGGCCAAAGGCAAAGAAGTTTATGTTGCTGGTTTTCATCTGGACGGTTACTACAAAGATCCTGACACTAAAGAGGAACACGTGTATGAATTTGAAGGTTGCAGATTCCACGGCTGTCCTCTATGTGTCCCTACAGGCCGTGATCAGCCCATTTATGAGAACTCCGAAGAAACAATGAACTATCGCTACGAGAGAACACAGCGTAAAATGAAATTATTACGATCCATGGGATATAAAATACATGAAATGTGGGAATGTGAATTTCGTCAAGTGTTAAAATCCAATCCAGCATTGGCCTCTTCTTTAAGCACACATCCTTATATTAATAAGACACCATTAAATCCAAGAGACAGCTTCTATGGTGGCCGTGTTAATGCCATTAAATTGTATCACGTCGCAAATGAAAATGAAGGCGAAGAAATAAAATTCTTGGATATCGTCTCCCTGTATCCTTATGTGAATAAATGTGGACGGTATCCAATAGGGCATCCACGAATATATCTACAGGGAGATCCAGAAATGCCCGACATCCAAGATGTCAACGGATTAGTCAAGTTGAAGATCTTGCCTAGCAGAAATGTGTTTCATCCAGTGCTGCCATTTCGTTCAAATAAGAAGTTGTTGTTTCCACTTTGTGCTGCCTGTGCCACAGCATTAAATCAAGATTCTGAATGTACACATTCGGACAGTGAACGAAGTCTAACAGGAACATGGGTGTCCTATGAAATTCAAAAAGCCATTGAACTTGGGTATCAAGTCATTGAAATTTACGAAATTTGGGATTACGACATCACCGTATATGATCCAGAAACCAAGACTGGCGGATTATTCAGCGAATACATTAATACATTTTTGAAATCTAAGCTGGAAGCTTCTGGTTGGCCTGCCAATTGCGTCACCGAAGAAGAAAAGCAGCAGTATATCCAAGTGGTACAACAACGGGAAGGCATAACTTTAGATGCAGCAAATATAATGACAAATTCAGCACGTCGTAGTCTTGCAAAGCTCTGTTTGAATGCCTTCTGGGGACGACTCGCTATAAGAGACAATTTCAGCCAAACGACCATCATTAACGACCCCAAAGAACTGTATCAAAAATTAACTGCTCCAGACATAAAAGTCAACCAAATTTTACCTGTTAACGATTCGATGTTATACCTTTATTGGCAGTATGAAGATGATGTTCCAGTACAAAATCACAATGCTAATGTTGTCCTTGGAGCATTTACAACGTGTCAAGCTCGTCTGGAACTCTACAAATATTTAGAACTTCTGCAAGAAAGAGTATTATATTTCGATACAGATTCAGTGATATTCACGCAGCGACCATCACAGCCCACAATAGAACCAGAAGTATTTCTTGGTTCAATGTCAAATGAACTTGAATCAATTGGACCAAAAGCATACATTAAAAAATTCGTGTCTGGTGGCCCAAAACAGTACGCCTTGGAAATCTACAACCCCGACACGAAATCAACCAGTTATGTATGCAAAATTCGTGGATTCACACTCAATTATACTGCAAGTCAAAAGTTAAATTTCAATAGTCTGGAGCAAATGATCATAAATCAATCGAGTGAAAAAATCTCCATTAGCACGCCGCACAAAATTTACAGAACCCACGATCATCATCTTGTCACAAAACCTGAAGAAAAGAAGTACAGTTTCAACTATAAAAAACGCCGATTAATACCAGACACATACGAGACATTGCCCTATGGGTATAAAAAAGCCAGAACAGAATAACAGTCATATTTTCCCCTAATCCCACCAACATCACCTCCCAAAGACGGGGCAAAGAATCAACGCAACACGGGACATGCTTCAACGATGCACGAGCGGAAACAAAACTCAGATGACATCACCTTGCAGAAACCAGTGGAGAAAAAAAAAGGAATTCAGGTACGTCACATTTGCGTTTCTTTTCTCACCTCACTCTCTCTTGATCAGTTAGTTCGATGTTAATAATCTGTTTTTCTTCTTTCACAGGAAACAAAATAAATATTACAATGTATATTCATATGTTTTATTTTCTCTTTACAGAATTTGTACCCGTCACGGACACGTCTTCCTTTGAAGAAAAAAAATTCTGTATTCATTTTCACATGCTAAAAATAAATGTACAAAAACATGATTCTGTGTTTTATTTCCTGTACTGCGATTTCAGTTTCTTTTTTCTGAATCAGTTTACCGGTAAAATAAATCAATGTTTTGCGAAAAAAAAATCAAACTAAATTTTTGTTTCAGAAAATTTTTTGTGTACGAAAAAAAAAACTGATTCAGAAAATTTTTGTGTACGAAAAAAAATGTTTTCAGAAAAATTTTTTGTGTACGAAAACAAAATTCTGTTTCAGAAAATTTTTTGTGTGTACAAAACAAAAACTGTTTCAGAAAAATTTTTATGTACAAACAAAATTCTGTTTCAGAAAAAATTTTTGTGTGCAAAACAAAATTCTGTTTTCGTCACGAAACTGCTCCGACTAAATGAATCGATTCATTCTGATAGTGTTGGCAACACTGGAAAAATTTCGGTAAGTATCGCTCAGACCCTGAGTTACAGCGAACACAACTAGATTCGAACCAACAACCTTACATGTCTGATTCATCTCTAAATACAGCCAACTAAACAATAAGATTATGTGTATACGTCAATGCTAGCACTGAGTCAACAAGGTTTTCTTCAAGGTCAAAGTTGCACACGAAGTAAAAAGATGACAACACAGATCTTCTATCTTTCTATATGAAACATAAACCTAGTATAAACTGCTCGCACTGAAATGTGTAATGTAACATAATCTGTTCGTCTTCTTTTCATACGCGAAACTGTTCGCACTGAATGGAGTACGACGGCTCAGCGCTTCAATCCACAACGAAGTAAGTTCATGTTTCCTCCTATCATTTTTCATCATCGTTTCAAGGGGACGTTAAACTCAACATTTCTTAAACTAACACAAAAATCGAACTCGGGACCATGACATAGTAATCAAAAAACTGAACTTCTCAATGGGCCATAGTGGCTCAAATATGTGAGTTCTCTGCTTCAATCCGCAAGCAAGTAAGTTTATGATGTTTTCTCATTTCTCATCATCGTTTCAAGTGGGACGTTAACATTTCCTGAAACTAGCACCAAGAATCAAACTCGGGACTATTGCATAGTAATCAACACACGTGTACGATGGCTCAGCGCTTGTCTCTACTGTATGAGGTCACTGCTTCAATCCTCAGTCAAGTAAGTTCATGTTTCGTCCTATCACCGTTTTCGCGGGGACGTTAAATTCAACATTTCCAAGAATCAAACTCGGAACGATTGCAAGGTTCACTCCTAAAGTGGAACAAAATGCACCCTAAAAGGGAACGAGGTGGACCACCCAAATTTTGTAGTAATATATATTAGGGTCCAGTACTATGATACCAAATGTTTAGATTTGGCAATTTCTAAAACTTAAGGGGGCGGGCCAAGGTACCATTCCCGGGGGTGCACATATGTACTTATGTTTCATAATAGGGAATGGACTCCTATACATGGCCATATAACCATATAAGGTAATAGGATCTCATCCAAGGAAATGAATTAGGTCAAAAAAACCAAACACGTGGTACAACGTAATGCTTACGTTTATATTTTGGCAGTTTTATACCCCTAAAAGGGGAACGAGATAGACCACCGAAAAATTTATAGTGATCTATATTAGGGTTCTATACTATTATACCAAATGTTTAAATTGGGCAATTTCCAAAAAATTTAAGGGGTGGGCCAAGGCATCCCTGCCGGGGTGCACAAATGTACCTACGTCTTACAATAGGAAAATAAACACCTGTATACACCCATATAAGGTAATAGGACCTCATCCAAGGGAATAAAATAACCAAAAACCAAACACGTGGTTGTACTAAAATTTGGCAATTTTGTACCCCTAAAAGGGAACGAAGTGGACCACCCAAATTTATTATAATACATGTTAGGGTCCCGTACTATAATACCAAATATATAAAATGAGCAATTTCCAAAATTTAAGGGGTGGGCCAAAAGTACCCCTCCCAAATTTTAAAGGAGTGCACAAATATACCCATATCTTATGAAAGGTAATGGACCCCTATACATGACCATATAACTATATATATAGGATAATAACACCTCATCAAAGGGGATAAAATCGACCAAAAACCAAACACGTGGTACTACGTATTGCTTACGTTTATATTTTGGCAATTTTGTACCCCTAGAAGGGAACGAGGTGGACCACCCAAATTTATCATAATACATATTAGGGTCCTGTACTATAATACCCAATGTTTAAATTGGGCAATTTCCAAAATTGAAGGGGTGGGCCAAAGTACTCCTCCCAAAAATTTCAAGGGGTGCATTAATATACCCATGTCTTATAAAAGGGAATGAATCCCTGTATACGCCCATATAACCATATAGGGTAATAATACCTCATCCAAGGGGATAAATTAGGTCAAAAACCTCCGAAATTTGAATTTTTTTGGCAATTTTTTACTCATAAAAGGGAACGACATAGACACCCAATACTGATAGAGGTACATACTATGGTCCTAGGCTACCACACCCAATTTTTAGATTTGGCAATTTCCAAAATTTAAGGGGTGGTCCTATGTACCCCTGCCAAAATCTAGAGGGGTGGTCCTAAGTACCCCTAGGTCATTGACACGGGCCAGGGACCATGGGTCCTGGGGGGTGGTCCTATGTACCCCTGCCAAATTTTAGGGGGGGTGGTCCTAGGTACCCCTAGGTCATTGACCCCGGCCAGGGACCATGGGTCCTGAGGCAGGGACCCAGGGGCCAAAAAGTTAGGCAAAGTAAGGCCATTACTACTTCTTCTCGGAAAGTATATTTGTCTTTATGGAAGAGTTCGGTCTCGTCCAGGACCAGATCACTCATCTGGAGGCCCGGGACTAGAAAAAATATGTGGTCCCTGCCGACTTCGCCTAAGGAAAGTGAAGGAAATATGTTCCATACTTTTGTTCACATTTTATTTATGATGATAATTGTATTTTTATATCTTGTCACGAAAATGCTGCCTCGTCTCGTGACTAACACTAGTGCAGGAGAGCAAAACTACTGACCTTAAATAATTCAGTTGTTGGAAGATAATTCTCCACGGTGTTAAATTTTAAGGCTTTAAATGTAATCAGAATTAATGTTTTCACTTTGGTCCTGAATATCGAACAGTGGTTTCGTATCAAAATATTGTTCCTGGTCCTACAGCTTACGAAGGGGTATGGGCAACCAGATGATTTCACGCCGGAGCCGGTGTGTAGTTCTGTAACCCGGCTCTCTTGAAATCAAAATAGTGTTGTGGGGAACGGCCTGTACCGTCACTGTAGATCTTGCACGATAATTTGTACACCCACCAACTGCGACAGATTCAAACCCCGACCGTTAGGTTTTTTGATGCATGCTTAATAGTAATTCATCAGCGTACATTTCCTCTATTTCTGGCTGTCCAGACGAAAGTGCACTATCCTGTAGTCGTAGAAAAAAAGACATGTTCATTTAATGATCACTTGATAGTAAAAAGTGTACTAATTACGTGGTGAATGTTGCTTTAATTTGGACGGTGAATATAGTTTGTGGTTATAGAATCTTAACAGTGAGAATTTCTATTTTTATGTTTAGTGTAATTGTACTAAGAGTGGGAAGTTCAACGGAACAATTACAAGGAAAAGACAGTGGTGGTGACACTACAAATAATCTACTTTCATTCTTCACGGAAGTGCATCAACTCTTGTGGATGTTTACTCTGTACTGTCATTAGGAGGAGATTGTAATTGTTCGCAAACCGTAACATACAATTCACGTTTGAGTCTATTGTCTGTTAGATAAATTAGCAAGGAATTTCTTCGCTTTTCTTTGTACCCCGTGTACTGTCCTAAAATAAAAGATAATAAATTACTGATTATGATTAGCTAGCAGCCACTTCTGGTTTCTTGAAGAAATGATACCAATAACTTTTTTTTTTGTTTGTTTTTTGATTCCATTGGACGAGATAGTAATGTGCTCACTTCGTAATTTGGAGACTTGACGGATGAAAAGGCTGTCGATAAATATGAGAACACGGCAAAATCTGTCATAAGTATATTATTTAAAATATTTCTTGTTAGAAACAGACTTCATGATGATGGTAGTTAAATTTACTAAGCTGACATTCTATTGAAATACTACATTCATAAATCATGCTTAGGTCCCGTAAGTCACGTGGATAGTGCTAAAGCAAATGGTCAAACAAATCCCAGCATGAATTGCTTGATTCTTGTCAAATACAAGAACTCAATTCTCGAACAGCAGCGAACACCTGTTCCATTTAGTTAGTTACTGTAGTTTTGATATGAAAACTAATCTTGTCTTTGTCACAAACAAGTTCCTTATCATTGAAGGTGGAAACTTTTTTTTTTTTTTTTTTAATAACAGATGTAGAAGGAAAATCAAGAAATGAGGTTAAAAGAGCTAGTTGCACTGGAATTGCAAACTGATATATTGAGATACTGAATTCCATAAGAAAGGATTATCATCTTTCCTCTGCAGGTGTGTTTGCTTTATTTTTCAGTAACGTAATTGATTAAAGAAAGACAGACACAACGAGATTGTATTTGTAGTGTTTAGGCCTTCCTGAGTGCAAGTACGTTTTCCTTTCCTTTCGTTGTTCATGATGGGGTAGCATACTTAAAATCGTGGTCTTCAAGATTTGTTCCTTCTGGAGAATGGAGATGGTAAACGATACCATTGCATGGGGCGGGAAATTGCCTAGGGCCGGCCCTGATATCAGGGGTATATGTTATAAGCTAAAACATAATGGAAAACATATAACGAGAAAATTGGTGAAAAAATAAACTGGTAGAAAGCTGGAGAACCTAGGGAAAAACTTAGCCACAGTATTAGTTATTACAAATACATGCGTTCTGGAATCAAAATGGGAATTGTTTATACCAGAGGTGAGGACTCAACCTTTACGGCATACCCTTCTCGAGTTCCTGTTGCATGCGTACAGATTTTTACCCCCACAAAAAAGTGAGGAAGTTCTTTACAAATAACACAAAGGAAAGTTGAATGAAGATTTGAGGCACTGATATACATCATAAATTCTGTGACTTGCGTTTTACATGGGGGCGCGGTGGCTCAGTGGCAGAGCGTTGACCTCCGGTGCTTGGGGTCCCTGGTTCGATCCCAGCTCGCGCCGTGTGGACTTTGTGGTGGACAAACACCGTGCTCGTGGGTTTTCTCGGGGTTTACCTGTTTCCTCCCACTGTCTTCATTCCACCATTTCATTCATTTCTCATCATCACCGTCTCCTTTAGCCTAAGCGGCATAACCGTGGGACGTAAAACTAAAGATTTCATTTCATTTCATTTTGAGTTTGACGTGCATTTTTAGCAGCGAATCTAGTATGACACATGGAATACAGCTTGACGTGGAATCTGAACCAGAGATGATCATTTTGCATGAATTTCACGTAGATGCGCGCTATCCAACTTATTGATATTTTATCTCAATTATTGAGACTGAACTTGGATTTCACAAGTTTGGACATCTCTGATCCTACCCTTATTAGAGTTTCCATCAGGAATCGAACCCAGTCTCCCGCATCCAATGCACAAACACTATTAATTTACGAGGAAACTTGGAATAATGAATTCTGTATACATACTTTTTCCCCTGTAACTTTGCCGTTAAGTGGTAGCATTGTCGTGAACGGAATTGTCAATAAAAAACGACAAAAATTACTGTATTTCTGCTATTTACCACTGACAACATAACAAAGGACATTTTCTGCAGATATACGTATACTAGCGAAACACTATTTAACATTAACTATCAGGTTACTTAATTAATCTATTAATACTAGTTGTTTTGTCGAAACTTGGAAAGAAATTTTACTAAATTCCATAAGAATTTGCTTAAAAGATTTCCAAAATTTGAAGAATGATGAATATCAATAGATGTTGGTAATGTAGGATATAATATGAGGCTGTACTTTTATTATTATTATTGATATGAATCAAAGGTAGTTGAAGCCACTGTTAAAAATAGAACATTTTCACTTGTAATTTTCTCTAAGGTACTTCGGAATTCTAACGATACGTTAGCGTGGGAAAATTACATTGAAATATTTCGAAATTATTGAGAGTACAAGTCCAGAATAGAGTGGAAAGAACTATAATTAAATAAGCAACATTCACAGACCGTTGACGAAATATTCTTCTATTTAATATGTTGTTACATGCAATACTTTTAGATTCGAAAGCAAAACTTACCTTAATACTAATAAATAATAATAATAATAATAATACAAAATTTGGACGCAGTGTAATGGAATTATGTACGAGAGCAGTGTTACAGTAATAATGGTCCTACCTGTCTTTCAGACAGCTGCTGTTATTATATAAACTATAATTATGATGTCTCTTGAGATATGTTGTCATACAACAGAGGAAGGTCTAAACCGCAAACATACTAATGAATTAAACCAAATGAAATAATTTATTTCGAAAGTATGTACGCATAATAAGAAGCATAGCTAAAGCATTTTCTTCACATCTTTCAATTTCAAGCCCATGCGTCACACTTTTAGCCCTCAATTTCTCAAATCTCAGCTTCATTACAAATTCTTATTAGGTTACTCAAGTTATAACGTTTATGAGACTGATTTTAGAAGGGATCTGGATTATAAAAAGAAACGTGCATATTGTATAATTCACAATTTTCAAAACCGGCATAACCATGGGACGTAAAACTCAAAGATTTCATTTCATTTTCACAATTTTCAAACATACGAAGCTTTGTGGGTAGTAAAGACGAACACAGCAAACTGATCTTCTATCGATTACTTATTATTACTGCTCTTGAAATATCTGTTATTATTACTATTACTTTTGGTAAATTAAAAAAAAAAAAGTAACCACGTTGAATTCGCCTTTACTACCTGGAATGCCGTATATTAACTCCATCCCACTTCATTTGGCCTGAATCTTAAAATACTTGTGGTCCCTCATCAGCAATGAACTGAGTGGAGTTCGAGGTCGACTTCATGAAGGCCATCCTAATGACGTTACCACAGGTGCACGAAAGTGCAACTAAGATTCAAGGGAATTAGACTTCTGAGCTTTCGGCATCTATGGTCACGTTAGCTCGTCACGTATGAGGAATGACGTCCCTCGGAAAGGAAAGAAAGGGTCCTATATGTTAGATACCATCCCGGCATTTTCGTGGTGTGAATGAGGAAAAAAACCAGGTAAACCTCACTTAGGATGGCTCGCTTGGAAAAGGTTTTACTTTTTTTTTTTTTTTTTTTTTTTTGCCTAGTGTTCCCACAGGGAGAAAGTGCAACTAAAAGTAGACTATATAACTTAATAAATTTCCATAAGAGTGACAGGTATTATTGGATGAGTATTTTTCTGCTTTATATAAACACTGTAAAATTATTTTAGTACGCAGTAGTTGGTTTCCTACGTAGATTAACTTCCTCTGGAGCCAGGATTGTTTCTATGTTGCTCAACTCACAAAGAGATAGAAGATATTATCTTCAATGAGGACACGTCTTATTTTTTTCTTTTTGGTAATTCAGCACAGCGATTTTTCTGTATTATGGTTTATTTTCTATCTTTCTTGTCTTATCTTTTTAATTATCCTTTGTCAACTGTCCGAATCGTGTGCAGTAATTGAACCAAAAGCGAGAACGCATATCATACAACCGCGACAAAGCTTATACCTTAGTTCTACTTGACTTCAGTTCGTAGAACTTTTTTTTTTTCGTAGGAATAAATTCTAAAGTCGAACGAACTTCTTTGAAAAACAATTCTGTTTTGATTTTTTCAAAGGGGGCGTGGCTGGCCAAAGCTGCTGTGTGCCAACTTCTAAATTGCTGCAGCGCAGGTCAATCTAGGAATGAGGTAGTCAGGCGTGCCAACTCTGTAAGATTTTTCGTTTTTTGCTTTAATACGGTATTAAAAGTTAAAGGGTGCTATCCATAAAAGCAGCAACACAGCTATGTGTCTCATTTACGAATATAAACATGAGACATAGGAATACTTAAAACAGCAAAGTAAAGGATACATTTCCTTCTGATATATAAGTTTTCCTCGAATGTTCTTTCTGTATATCTATTATGGGGAAGTTTGCTATTATATGTAGTAACATACTTGGACCAAATTGCGTGTTTGAGTGTCTGGGGAGCATGGTAGCTCAGTGGTAAGGAGCTCATATATAGTGAAAGGGATTCCTGATTCGTTTCCAGATCATATGGGTTTGGGTGGCCCAACATCGTAACCGTGAGTTTTTTTTCGATGTTATCCCGTTTATTCCTACATTCTCATTCCACCAGTTCTTTCATAATTACTTTTAATGATCATTCATCTTCTTTTAGTCTAAAGGGCGTAAACGTGGGCGTTAAATATTTCATTTTGTTCACTGCGTTTGAATGTCTATATATCAATTATGTTCATTGAATAGTTTTTGTCTTCATTGGTTATTTTGTCCCAGATGACTGGAACGAAATCCCGCGATTATGCCCTTCGTGTTAACTAACTAACTAACTCTATGGCCTATGGAACCTGGAGGTTCAATGCCGCGTTCACAAAAGCTCTCCACTGACTTCTATCCTTAGCTAACTGCATACAGTTTCTACTTTGTATTCCTATCTCTGCGAGATCCATCTTAATATTGTCCTCCCATCTGCGCCTAGGTCTTCCTAATGGTCGTTTTCCGATTGGTCTTCCAGTCAAGACTTTGAAAGCGCTTCTACTTTTTTCCATTCTAGCTGCATGATCCGCCCACCTAAGCCTCCTAGACTTCACGACCCTGACAATGTTGGGTAAACCATATAAATCATGTAGTTCCTCGTTATGAAGTTTCCGCCATTCCCCATTCCCGTTCCTCTTGGGTCCGAATATTCGTCTCAGGATCTTGTTCTCAAATACTTTCAGTCTATGCTCTTCCCTCAGAGTAAGTGTCCATGTTTCGCATCCATACAAAACAACAGACATGATTACCGTTTTGTATATTTTAAGCTTCAAATTCCTCGACAGAATTCGCGACGACAAGAGATTTTGAACCGAATAGTAGCACGAATTCCCTGCTTTTAGTCGACATTTAATTTCTTCGTGAATATGATTTTCCTCTGTTAATATTGATCCTAGATATTTGAAACTATCCACTTTATCAAAACTATTATTTAATTTTTTAACGCATCCATAATTTGCTGTATGCCGGTCCCGACGCACTTCCATGTATTTAGTTTTATCTGCATTTACTTCTAAACCCATGCCCCTACTCCATCGTCTTCGAATACCAGCATACGATTATATTCATGAGGTGTCCAAGGTGGAGGCTTAATCGTGCATGAATTTTATGGCAAAATGAGGCTGTACCCTATCAAATCACCCACTTGAAAGCACACGCCATGAAAGTGAAATATTTTTATTTAAAAATGCGTATTTTTGTAGTTATATTTTTAACCGTATAATGCACGAATGAGATATAGATGCCATCTTATCGATATGTCTGCTATATTCGCCTTTAAATGATGAATGTTCCCGCGGAGTGTATCCAAGACTGCTGGACAGAACTTCCAATGACAGTATTTATTTAATATTTTTTAACATACTATGATCCATTACATGATTTAAGCTACCGTCTTGCGTCCTCCACTGATCACATTAAAATTTAATTCCTGATATATTAATATATATATATATATATATATATATATATATATATATATATATATATATATATATATATATATATATATATATATATATATATATATATATATAAAACTGAAATTTATCTACTCATGACCATTATAAATATGAGGCAGAAATAAACTAACGGTTAAGAGATCTCATTCGGGCGAAATTAAAATACCGCTAATTTTACAGTAATTATGTGATATCTTCAAATAGATAAAAGATGATTGAAATGTGGAACAAGAGCGCCCTAGACAATATTATTTTGCGTGAGGCAGGCACGTAGCCAAGGGGGGGTCCGGACCCCCCTTCCTTCGAGACCAGAAATGAAAAAAATAAGGAAGGATAAAACAAAATGAAATGACGAAAAGAAGGATCAGCGTTAAAAATTAAAAAGAAAACTACAGGAAGCTTTTGCTTACTCTTTCTTATGAGGAGATTTGTATTACTTGGAATATGGTTTCGAGATAAGCGAGATATTCTGGAAGAGTCAAAGAATTTGAAATTTCAAGAAAAGTTATGGAATTCTCAGAATTTCTGCTACTAGTCAGGGAGATTTCAAGCTTTCGAAAGCATAGTGCCGTTGTATAACAGCGTGGATATTTTAAATCATAATTTTTCGTCATCGCATCCTTGCAGTATCAAACATGTTATTTCAAGGACAATTTTCTATTGCTCTTTTAACCTGTCATTTGGAACCGACAATAATTGACGGAATAATAAAAACAAAAATTTATGTTGAAAGAAAGTTCTGTTAGCATTTGATTCAACAGAGAAAGGAACGTATATATTGTAAAACTAGTTAAACATACACATGCTTCGCCACAGGGGTTGTATTTGGAAGTCAACGCCTGTGGGAGTATCACCATGGATCTCAGCGACGGCGAAAACTATGGATTTGATACTAATATCGGTCATTTTGGGCTATTTTTTACATGTCTCGGTATCCATCCCCGCTGACTCTCAGCCCGCATACAATTGTAACTAAATTTGCAAGTCATCGCTAATGGAAATGTCACCATTGATTTCAGCGACCGCGAAAACTATGGATTTGACACTAATATCGGTCATTTTGGATTACTGTCTTGGTATCTCACCCCCCCTCCGGTGACCCCGGCCCGGAGCAGAATATCGTGAATTTGGAAGTTAATGCGATCCGAGTTTCACCATTGATTTCAACGACCGCGAAAATATGAATTTGACACTAATAGCTCAAGTGGTAGAGCGTTGGCTTCGCATTCGAGAGGTCGTGGCTTCGAATCCCGCTGCTGATCATCCTGACTGACATTTTCCAGGGTTTCCCTCAGTCCTACCAGGCAAATGCCGGGATGGTACCTACTAAGCAGGCCCTGGCCGATACCTTCCCAAATCCTTTCCATTGTTAATGTTGTTGGATATCCAGTGTAAAATGGCCTCTGATCTGTATCTGGTGGTTGTTAAATAAATAAATAAATATCGGTCATTTTCTACTACTTTTACATGTCCCGGTAAACGTCCTTCTGAAACCCCCTGGTTCGAATTTTGACAAAAACGTTTAACTCTGGTCTGGAGCCTGGACCAAGGTATTCGTGACTAAAATTTGGTAACTCTCGGTCAATTTGTCTGATTCCCAAGCCGATTCCGGTAAACGCCCCCTGAGACCCTCTGTTTTGAAATTTAAAAAACGCTTCGTCTTGATCTGGGCCCTTGGCCAAGATACCCCTGACCAAAATTTGATAACTCTCGGTCTACTCGTCTGGTCCCCAGGCCGCACACAGACAGACAAACACACAAACAAACTCTTTATTTTATTTATATTAGAAGATAGTTTACAAGGCAGTATTGAGTATGTACTTTCTATAATAATTGAGGGCATAACGAAAGGAAAATTGTAATATTTGAATAAACAGGACAAGGACGTAAATATTGTAAAATCTTTTTCAATACTTTTTTTTATTATTATTTTGCTCGAAATTTCTTCATAGTTTGTTATTAAAATACTTGCCAACATATCCTCATTTTATTGTCCTAACAACGCAATATATGTTGATAGTAAAGTAGTTTAGATTGATCGAGCTCCTGTGCCTTCAGAATTTCATGTCACTCTCTCTTTCCCCCCCCCCTCCCCCCGTTACGAAATCCTGGCTAAACGAAGCAATATATGTTCCAGTAAAATAGTTTAGAAGGATCGAGCCCCTTTTGGGATGACCACGGTATTTCATGTCACGGACCCCCCTTCACGAAATCCTGGCTACGTGCCTGCGTGAGGTAATGTTATCACAAGTCACCTAGTGGCTTTCCGTTTTCAGCCGTTTAGAAATGCGAAAATGAATGCCGATTTTCAAAATGGCTTCAAATCGAAAGCAGATAAGTGAGTTGTAATAATGGTATCTCATGTAATATGATATTGTCTAGGGCGCTTTTGTTCCACATTTCGATTATCTTTTATCTATTTGAAGATATCACATATTTATTTAAAATTAGCGGTATTTTAATTTCGCCGGAATGAGGCTTCTTAATGTTTGTTTTCCTTTCGCAATCACGAGACCTCTTAGAGAATCCACAGCCTAGCATCTTGACAATATATATATATATATATATATATATATATATATATATATATATATATATATATATATATAATCTCATAGCCTGCCAAGTAAATATTGATATGGTGCCTTTAGATATAGCTAGTTATCGATTTGTTTTCAAAATTTGTTTCCGTGTTTTACCGTTATATACTGTATAAATCAATAGTATAATAATAATATAGTGGTGCCGAACCGGTGTGTCGCGAAATTTGTAATTTAAAAATCATGAAGCATTTACTAATTAGTTAAGATCTGTTGAGACAGACTGTATCAGTCAGCGCCTCCAGCTCAGTACTTCATACAGTCACTTTATAGAAACGTGTAGGCTTACACTATAATTTATAATATTATTAATTTTTAAAATTGAAAGAAGTGTATTGTCAGTCAAAAAGGTTGGGAACCACTGTAATAATATATCAATGAAAAACGTGAAACTCTGTTTATATTGGATTGGCTTAGTGGTAGAGCTTTCACCTCTGCTGCATGGGGTAATTGGTTTGATCCCAGCTCGTGCCAGGTGAGCTTTGTGGTGGACAAACACGGTGTGCGTGGGTTTTCTCAGTGTTCTCCCGTTCCTCCCACTTTCCTCATTCCACCATTTCATTCATTTCTAATCATTACCGTCTGCTTTAGCCTAGCTGGTATAAGTATGGAACGTAAAGATCTCATTTTTCTATTTAGATATATTGGAAAATTCCCTCTCACTTTTTCGAACACAATTTAAATGACACTACAGACAATACGTAGATTTTCAAAAGAGATTAAGTGCATATAATCCTAACTAGCGATAATGTATAATTTTTTGGAAGCAAGAGAGGACACGTTATTAATATTACTATTGACTTCACTGTATTATGCATCTTAGAACAATATCTTAGTATAAAGCTTCGTGGCTGTGAGATTTCCTGTTATTTCAGCAACTGAGCACGTCCTATTCATTTGCTTTCAGTACATCGCACAGTGTGGTTTATGATTGTTATACGTATGTTCTTCATACGGACTAGTTCATTCATGTTCTTAATAGTCGACAATCAGTTATTTAGAGCATGACTGATAATTCTTTGTTTGCTTCGTTGGACATACATACGTATGTTGTATCCCTGTTTAAAAATATATACATATATACCTATATATATTTTTTAAAAAGTTACAATAGAAGTTGTAATTGGGAATGAGGCCACTTGTAAGTTAGATATTGAGAAAAGGACTTTTTGAAATTAAGGAGAGAGGAGTTAATTGTAGTTGTTAAGGATATAGTGTTAAAGAATTTTAGAAAGATTCTACTTATGCATATTAACTAACCAATAATTTGTACACGCTTTCCTGGCCACTGGGACCTTAGGCCCCTCCAAGTTCACATTCAACTCTGCTTTAACCTTTAGTTGCGTGTTTAGAGAAATATATGTTTTAAAAAATAAGCAAACAAAGAAGAAAGTTTTAGTTGTATGGTGGAATAGAGGAACTCAGTTAAAAGTAGTACAGTGAAACCTCCCTTAACGGACACCTCTATAATACGGACAATTTTTTTTTTTTTTTTTGTCCCGGCAAAAATATATGTTCTCTTACGGAACAAAACCCTCCCTTTTACGGACACTCTCAGATACGGACGCGGACAGTTCTTTTTTACCCCCAAACGTTTCAATAACCTCTTCATAGTGGACAGGAATTATTCTTGGTTCTGCGATATTTGATAGTAGACAGAAAAGTCTTTTCCCCACAAGTGTATCTATCATCAAACAGAACAACTTCAAGCTGAACTTGAAATGCTTCTTTTTTTCTGCCCGCAATAAACTGCTTTCTGGTGGAAATCCTAGAAAATCTTCAATAAGCTCTAACACTCATGCAGGATTAGTCGTATGGTCAAGAATTCTATGCGGATCTTTCCTTCCCTAACAAATTTAGTGCTTTTTCCTCGGGGCCTTGCATCTTTCCCGAAAATTTCATAGATAACAAAAGAAACATTGTTTATTTTGCGATAACATTTTTCAACGAGCAATGTTTTCTCTCTTACTTTTTTGGAAAAGAAAAATTTTTCTTTTGTACAAATTGGTGTCTCAAACAGTCGAACAATTAAAGAAATTTGCCATTAATCGCGGTGAAATAGTTCTCCAATTGATCCAACAGTTGCAAGCAAATTTCGAACAGAAACTAGTGTCCGTAGGATGCACAAGGCAGAGAACTACTGCAGACTTTTCCCCAAGAAATTTTGTGTTTCTTCTCCACATTTTTATTATTTAATAATAATATTGCATACTTTTTAAAGCTATTTTTACTTTTAATATAGGCGGTAAGTGAATTAATGGATTTTTTACAGGGTGATGACATGTCCTTAAGAAACTTACCATACACGCATTATCATTTGCAGTATACGAACATATTAATACATCCCCCAACAATAATATTATTTAACAGAAATGAATTTCTCCTTCATCCGTCCCAGTAATTCAAATACGTACTAAATAGAGTATTTTCATATTGAATTTTACGTATTTACGTTCATACACAATGTATTTACTGTATATTGCTGCATACAATTACCGTTGAGAAAATTAAATTTTTGTAACCTCTCTGTAACGGACACCTCTCAATAACGGACAAAAATTCCCGTCCCATTGGTGTCCGTTATTCAGAGGTTTCACTGTATTTCTGATCCATTATTTCGAAGAAAGAACGACCACTCTGTTAAATCATGGAAATTTCTGTCATTCAATTGATATCGATTTCTTGCATCACTGAAGGAGGGATGGATTTCGTCATTTCGTGTTTCCAGAAATTCAACCATTTAGTCTGAAGCAGTATTTCACTTATTGTTCTCGATGATTTTGTGCTCTGCAGGCAGGTATGCTTTATATTCACTTAAAAAATTACGTATTAATTTCGTAATCAATTTTCATTTTTCAGAATCTTTATTCAATCTGTTGTATTTCAAATACATACTTTTGTTTCTACGTATCTCATTAAGGAAGATCATATTTCATAGTAGTAGAATTTATGTACTGAGAAATTGTGAATGAAAGATAAACTCAGTTTAGCCCCCTTCCCCCTCCTCCCCAAATATATCGACCCCAATTGTGATATTGTTCTGGCTACTGTCCTTTGTCATAGCCTTCATTAAGCACATTAATACTCATAAATAAACAAATGTGGGATTTTTACTTAAGATCAGGATGACATACGCAGGGGATGCCCTGGTCCAACGGGCCTGGACTCTCCCCTCTAAATGCTAACTTTTCTGTAAACAGTCTAGTTTATTCTATAAATTTAGGGGTGATTTTACAAATGTTAATATAATTTATCCTTATGTTGAATTTGGACTGCTCCCAAAATAAATTCCTGTGTACATCCCTGCTTTGGTGTCCATAAAAAGTGTCCTTCAGTACCTTTTCCACTTTTCCCAAAATATTACAGGGATCAAACATCAAACAATAATACTGTAATTTCTGTGCGTATGTTTCTTGTTCTCAGGTCAGCAATCTTTCGATTGGTTTGACTCTTTCCACTCTTCCCTATCCTGAGCCAGAGTTTTTACTTCCGCGTACCTTTTCTTCCCTACATCTTCCATTATTGTTTCATACAACTTTCCGCTCTTCCTTATGTCTATACTGAACCAGACTTTGTACTTCCATGTACTTTTTCTTCCCTACATATTGTATTATTTGCTCCGTATATTTCAATAACCTTCCTCTAGGTAATTTTCCCTCTGTCATTCTTTCTGTATCTCATAGCATGAATCTTGTCTGATATTGTGTCGAATCATTTTATCTTATATTTCAAAATATTCTTCAGTATACTGCCCCCCACCTCTCCTATCATTTTCAATACTCTTTCATTTGAAACATTCTTCTGTAACACCACATTTTGAATTTATCCATTCTCCGGTTTTCTTTTTCTAGAGTTCATACCTCACATCCATACATGCCACTCTCTACACATGTTTTCAGCAACCTTTTCTTCAGTTCGATGACGGTGTTTTCTAGTTAGAAGCTTTTGTATTTCTTTGAATGCTTTCTTCGCGTGAGCCATTCTGGATTTTACATCCTGCTGCACCTAGGTAGTACAAAATCGTACGTAGTAAACCAACCATTGTTTGTAAGATGGTCGTCATCTTACTCAGATCATCATAATAATTGAAGACATCTTGTTTTGTAATGGAAACATATTGACATCGCAAACGGTATACACAATATTACGTAAAGTCATATTTTCGAATTGCTAAATAGTTACGCAGACAAAATGTATTATTATTATCTAATTTTGCGCAATATTTTGATAAATGTGAATAAGTGGGAGCAGGACTGAACTGATGGAGTACCCTCATTAGTTAGTTTTTAAGTAATCGTTATAGACCATTGTTTTCAATCTTGAATACTATTAAATGGCATTCCTGTTATTTTCCTATATTAAAAGAAGACCTTACCACTTCCTGTATTATTCATATTTTGTTGTAGGTTTGCTTCAGTGACTTTGTGTCTACGTTTCATCAATACAGCAGGAGGAAAACAGGACGGATGTTTATGTATCATTCTAACCCTTTGACAAGCATAAATCCACATAGGAGCAAGATTTCCCGTATTGATAAATGACTATAGCCTATAGTATAATCATATAGATCAGCTTAGACAAAACGTAAGAAAGTTTCGTGTCATGATAATTTCCTACTGTCGACCGGAAACCTTATGTCTTCGAATTGAAATTTGATTAAGTTATAAGAATTTCCGTGTTTGTTTTGTAAAAGAAATTTTTGTTTTTTTCGTATTTTTTCATTCTCGTATTTTTTTCGTAATTTTGTCTCCCGTCTGGAGAATTTGCCTGAAATGATCATCATTTGACCTGAAAAAGTGTTTTCATAATAATAATAATAATAATAATAATAATAATAATAATAATAATAATAATAGGGATATTAAATCGTCCTCCGATTGGTATTTGAGAGTTTTGAAATGAAATTAATTTTGTAGTGACATTCCACTGTTGTCTTTTGTATACTATTGTACAAGGAAACAGATATAAATTCAAATAAATGATGTTAAAATAATTTATGAATTCGAGAAAGTGTGAAACAAAGTGGGACAACCTCGAGAAAACACCCGGATACGAAGCTGTGTACCATATCTACAAAACCTAGGAGAGGACCACGTATTCATTGCCCCAAGAAGAGCGCTCAACACTGATCCACTGTACGCTCTGTTCTACTGTATTTTGATATCCAGAATGGAAATTTGAATATGTTAATAGTATCATATTTATGAAGAGGCGTTAAGAAAAATAACATTTTTTTTTCTGTTGATAAATGATATCTTCGGGCGTGTGTTCATTAAATATTTAGTGGATGATTCGTGAACGTAACATGACATTGATTTATCCTTTCTAATCCGCCTAGTTGGAGGGTTACTCACGAGACGAGACGAGACAAGATAGCCTCAACTCTTTATTTCGTAGGCACCCCTGCCAAGTTGGGCAGAGAAAAATACACTCGAGTTATATGTATTTAGTAATTGTTACAATATAGCACGTCATTACCTATGTAGATGTATATTATTATTATTAAAACATACTTTTTCAGGCCAAGTAATGATAATTTCAGATAAATTTTGCAGACGGGTAGGTAAAATTAGGGTTCCTATCCTACAAGATAAAGAGTTGAGACCGCCTCGTCTCGGAAAATTATTGGTTTTATAGTAACATCGTTGTCTCGTCTCATTTTTCTTATAATTAAACGAGGCAGCAAAGAAGGGGGGCAGGAGATCGTTAAATTATAATTATTGATATTGACGGTACATGAAACGTAGCTAAAAGTAGTATTCGAGTCATATGTACTTCTATTCGAACTCACAACTAAGCGGTTAGTATATGCATCTTTGTCGTGGGAGAGCTGAATTCGATTCCCAGTGGGAGCCCATGTGGTTTAGATCCCACGTTAAGCTGTAGGCCCACGTCTCATATAGCCTCGCTGCTGAAAGGGACACTAGACAAATAAAAAAAAATATTCAAACTCACATTTTCATCGAGTATAGAGTGGTTCTAATTTCCGTGTTATGGCTCAACTTTGTATAAAGAATGAGCTCCTTTTCCACCTAATTTCTTCCAATTTATGTATTTTGGTGCGTGGGTCCCTAGTTCGATCCACGGCCAATTAAGTTCGAGGTGGGTTTTGCCGGAGTACTCCCGTCTCCTCCCTCTTTCTCATTCCACCAATTCTTCCATTGTCATTCACTTGCTTTAATCATCATCTTTAGCTTACAGGACATACTCTTGGGATGTGAAGCAAAAAAAAAAAAAAATGTTATTTTAAGTACAAATGAGTAGGCCTTTTCTTTTAAACAGGAGTGTACAAGAAGTGGAAAGAACTTGTGGAACCATTCGTGCCATTTTCGTGTTAAACCCTGCGTCACTTCATTTCCTTTTTCCTTGAAACACAACATGCGAGTACGTTCTAAACACCCATAAGAGAACAGCCAGAGAGAAATCTAAGATCAACGATGCGTGGTAATTTAACTGGCTGCCCACTGTTTCTAACATCCGTTGTTGTGTTTCACTATGCTAACCAGCTTTATAAGGCTTACTGTAGCGTTTGTTTCAAAAAAGAAGAGGTAAGATTTTTAGTACATCCGTGGGTGTGGATAATTATTCACATTGCCAAAAAGGAATATCATGATAGTATAGAATTAACTGATTTCACTTCTTGCAACATCTGTGTCACTCACGTTCAGAATTGCATTAATCTATAAATACTGTCGATACATTTTTTTAAAAGAAACGAAACAAAATATATTATTCGTGTAATTGTTTTAAGGTCGAATTTCTCTGAATTGCTTCGGTAATAACCAGTGGCGTCTCTCGAAGGAACTCACCGGGAAAAAATAAGCTTTTGTCATTACAAAGTAAAGGAAGAAAATAGATATAGTATATACACCAGAATTAGTGCATTAAGTAAAGCTACTTCCTTAGTTCGTGCCGTTAGAAATTTACCTTTTACTAACGTGACTTCCCTCACATTCCGCCATTAGTGATAACTTCTATAAGAAAGTAGGGTACTCAAACTTTAATTTGCATCCAGTATCACCAGTATTTGTTACGTTATGCTTAACAGTTGCTTAACTAATAATTCAATAACATGTTAACCGAATCTTAAAGTTAAATATGAGTGAGGAACATTATTATTACAATGGGACAAAAGGAAACTCATGCAGAACACACCCAGTTTGTATAGCAGTGAATTCCATATTGCACATACAGTAGTGACAACGTTACTTCATTCTGAAGAGCCTGACATACTAAAAATAATATAAAATTTACCATTTTTCTGTTGCTTCTTTTTCATAAGTGAAAGGAGATGCAACTTACCACAATCATAGATAATGTTATTCTATAACAGAAAATATGAACATAAAGATTTTTCACTGTTTCCATCCATAGAAATTACAGTGTTGACAGAATAACATTTCCCCCAAAATGTAAGTTAAGGCAGCGACTAGAGGAACTAACTCATCTGCATTTGATTACGTATCATGTTGTTTTGGAGTCTTGTGATCTACCTTTTAAATAGTAGTTGTATTTAGTTTGTAATAAACAAAATAGTTTTAATATACAGTTATTAAAATTAAATAATAATGTTATTTAAAAAATAGAGCACAGGAAAGAAGCAAAAGAAAAATTGTAAATTTTATATTATTTTTAATATGTCAGGCCTTAACCTGTGGTCCGCAGAAGATCTTCGAAGGTTTGAAAAAATGTTACGATATTTTTAATTTGAAAATCTAAAGAAAGAAGGAAAACGAAATATACGAGAATGAAGTTTTAATTTTTATTGCTTGGTTGAGTCATTGAATGAAACTTGGTTTTGGTAATGTTGATTGGAATTATCGCAGTCAAGCTACGAGCGAGGTTCACGAAGTATATGAGACATAAAGGATGAATTTAAAAAATCAGACTATTTTGAGTTTTGGTGGTACGGGCAGAAGAAAATATCTAAAGCGGGACCATGATAAAGAAAAAAAATATAAAGTGTGAATGAAGTTAGCGAGAAGTCCTAATTCTTGAACAAAATTTCAATGTAAATTAATAGTGATGAAACATTGGTTGAATGAAAAATAATGGAAGAATTCCGAGAAAACCGAGGAACAAAATGTTGTATACCACGAACTCGCATGTTTTGAGATCAAACCAGGATTTGGCTTTGAAGAAGGAATTAAGAAGATATGGATTTAGAAATAGCCTCAAAATAGCCTTGAAACGCCTGTATGTCGAACAGAAGTCCTGAACAAAGCATTCTGCAGTTGTATGAAAAATGTTGAGACAGGTGTTGGGTCTCGCAAGACAGACTTGAAAGCAGATAATGAGGTTGTTACAGCAAAGCCCGTAGCAAAGTGTGATAAAAGTGAATTGACGCGAAAACAGAATACAAGTGTTGAAAATTATAATTTGCATAAATGTTATTTTAACATGATTTGGTTCTTAAGTTCTCAAGTTGTTCGGCAGCCTATCCAGATCCTAATTCCGCATTTAGTAGCAAATCTGTACATTGCCATAGACCCGCTTACCGTGTTAAAAATAAGGCAGCATATGCGGGTACAACCAGGAAGTAATGTCGCACGTAGATGCTAACCGTTAAATTGTAAAATAAAATGTAGCTGCTATTGTGTTTACAGTGGATATGTGGGATTAATCAGTATTCACGCTTTCCCTCACTGTTTGGTCAGTTGCCCGGCTATAGAATGAATATCACTGCAATATCATTAAATATTATTTATCAGCAAATTTGTCGAGGTTCATTCATGTTATAGGTATGGCAAACCAAGCTATATTTTTGTGTATCACTCGAGATCTCTCGAAAAAACGATCTGCATCAGTTTAATATACAAATGTTAATAAGATGGGGAACTCACAATGTCCTAAATGTATAAATGAGAAAGAGTGGAGCGCACCCGCGGGGGGTCCACTGGGTCCGGACGCCCCTCTCAAAATTCCTAACATACATTTGTACACTTTCTCAATAAAATCTATACTTCTTTAACAGGATTGTAGTATGAAAATTTGATCTTAAACTACATCTGTATTTTTTCTCTTATAAGAACAATCTAGTTAGTTCATTACTTTCTGAAAATATAGTTTACAATTACTTATCGTCTTTTCTCATACAGAATAATACCCGTTCAGTACTACATAAATGTAGTGACTTGTAGTATTGGAATCCTCCCAACAAAAATTTCTGCACGCCTGATTATACGTAATATTTCCTGGGAGGCCTGCGGCCTATTTCATAAGAATGTATAAGTATCTTTTGCATCTCTACATAGCTGTAGTTTGAAACAGAGACCAGCGTTAGATTTCCGACTAGACAAACAAGGGAAACTGACTACAGCCGCGTAGATTTGAAACAATTCTTTTTTCTATATTGTAAATTCTCTATATTTTCTATATTTCTATATATACTAAAAATAGAGATGCAAAAAGTCAAGTTTTTAAACTTTTTTTTATGACTTTCTTGTTCAAGTATCACTTTCGACCTCCTGCAGATAGTGGACTCTACAATTAAGAAAGTGCGTTTACATTTAATACTTGTGAGATCTATATTCAGTCCAGAGCTGGGTGTCTTGATTGTTTTCCAAACTGGCCTAGCAGTTATTACCTTCATGCTTAAGTTATGCAACCCACATGTCTTAAGTGTCGTTTCGGTTGCCTAATCATTTTATGAAGTACCTGGAAGTTATACATCTTGATATATGTTTCTAGGTTAGCTAAATAGCACCTGGTAGGCACGAAAAGCGTATCATAAAGCAAAAAAACGTACAAAACTATTTTTGTTTTCGTACAAAAATCTTACGTCTTGTGTGTGTGTAAAGTTTTGTATATGTTTCTTTGTTTATCGTACCTTTTTTTCTTGCTTGCCACATTGCATTTAGGCAACCAGTAAAACATGTATCAAAATGCATAATTCCCACAGCAACTTTATAAGATGGTTAGGCAACCAAAACAACATTTGAGATATGCTGACTGCATAACGTACACTTGCTGGAAACAATTGCAATGCCAATCAAGATAGCCAACCCAGAACTGATCATAGGACTCACAAATCTGGATGTTGTTAACGCTTTTTCTCAACTGTAGAATCCATTATAGTGAAACAAAAGTGATACTTGAATAAGAAAATCATATCATCATCATCATAGGTATTCTGCCTTTATTGGCAGGTCACTTGCCGCAGCTGAGAAGCTTCCATGCTCCACGATCCTCCGCTAACCTTTTCGTCTTCGCGTATGATCTTTCTGTTTTAATATCATCCATTAATTGTAGTCTCCTTCGCCCCCTCCCTCTCTTTCCCGCCACCATACCCTCTAGGACGTCCCTCATGATACAATCTCTTCTTAGGCAATGTCCCAACCAGTTTCTCTTCCTCTTCCTAATAATATCTAAAAGTGTTCTTTTCTCACCCACCATTTCTAACACTCTCTCATTCGTTTTCCGCTCGACCCAACTAACTCTTTCCATTCTTCTCCACACCCACATTTCGAAGGCTTCTAGTCGATTTTCGTCACCCTTACGCAATGTCCACGTTTCCGCCCCATACAGCACAACACTCCACACGAAGCATTTTATGAGTCTTTTTCTCAACTCTTTGTTCAAGGTCCCACAAAACAGACTTTTCTTTCTTTTAAAGGCTTCTTTCGCCATTCCTATCCTTGCTTTTATTTCACGTTCGCATTTCATGTCATTACTAAGAACACTACCCAGGTATCGAAAACTATTCACTTGTTCTATTTTCTCCCCTCCTACTTTTATATTTGACACAGACCCCTTCGTTCCAATCACCATGGCTTTTGTTTTTCTAACATTTATTTTCATCCCATATTCTTCAAAGCCCCTTCTCATTTTTTCTAACATTTTATTGATTTTCTTTTCAGATTCTGCAACAAGGGCCATATCGTCTGCAAATCTTATGCATCTAATCATTCTACCTCCTACCGAAATGCCATCATCATCATGTAGGCTCTTTTTTACTATCTCTTCTAGATAGACATTAAATAGTGTTGGCGAGAGGCAGCATCCTTGTCGAACTCCCCTTCCAATTGTACTCTCTTCCGTCAGTTCTTCCCCTATTCTAACACTTACTTGTTGGTTCATGTATAAGTTTCTTATGAGTCTTCTATCTTTCCATTCCAACCCTATCTTTGTTAGAACTCCCAACAACAATTCCCAATTCACGCGGTCAAAAGCCTTTTCTAGATCAATAAATACAACATACACCTCTTTCCCTTTTTCTATAAATCTTTCACCGATCACCCTTAATAATCCAATAGCATATCTTGTGCCCTTGCCTCTTCTGAACCCGAACTGCTCTTCCTCAACATCTTTATTTGTTCTTCCATATAACCTTCTGTTCAGTATTCGGAGCAGAATTTTAGCTGCATGAGATATGAGACTAATAGTTCTATAATCCTCACATCTCTTTGAGTTCGATTTCTTAGCCATCGGTATCATGATCGTTTTCAGAAAGTCTCTTGGCCATTCTCCTGTTTCATATATTTCATTGCATAGTCGCCACAATTCTTTCTTTCCCTTGTCTCCTATATTTTTAATGAATTCAATTGGTATGTTATCTATTCCTGTTGCCTTTCCATTCCTAATCTCAGATATAGCCTTTTCAAACTCATCCCGAAGAATACTAAATCCTTTATCATCCTCGCCTACTTCATTTTCCACTTCAACATTTAGGCTACACGGTCTATCCCTACTCTCATATAAGTCTTCAACGTATTCTTTCCACCTTCCTATGACCTCATTTCTCTCGCTGACTACCTTCCCATTCTTATTTTCTACTGCCATCATGATACTCCCTTGTTTCCTCCGAAATTCCATAGATTTCACCTCCTTGTACATTTCCTCACATTTCCCAACTCTTTCTAATTCTTCTATGTCCTCGCATTTTCTTTTGTAAAACTCTTCCCTCGCTTTGTCTGTTTCTCTTCGTAATTCATTATTTAACTTTCTGTACATCTTTCTGCCCTCTTCTGTATCAACCTGTTTCCACATCTTCCTCTCCCTCATTTTCTGCAACATTTGCTCTGTAACCCATGGTTTCTTAGCAGTTTTGTGTTCGCGGTAACCTACTGCTTCTTCTGCAGCCTGCTGTAAGCAACGTTTAATATGTTCCCACCGTGCGTTACTACCTGCGCCTATCCTTTCCTCGTTTGAACATTTTTCTTCGAATTTTTCAGCGAAAAGATTTCTAATTTCCTCGTTTTTCAACTTTTCAGTATTCAACACTTTGTTACCTACTTTTCTTCTGCCTACATTTTTCAGTTGAATATCTACTTCGGCCAGCACAAGATTATGATCAGAGAAAATATCAGCCCCGGGAAGGGTCTTCGCGTTCTTTAAGCTATTCCGATACCTGTCCTGAATCATAATATAGTCTATCTGATATCTTCCGCCGTCACCACTAGATCCTTCGTTTTCCCTTTAAGTCTTAACATCATAACTCTATCATCAATAAATTCTACTTTCACTACCTTCTCCTTTAAGCGCTTTCCAAGAATTATTCCTACGCCATTATGACCGCCCGTTTCATTACCTGAGTAAAACATTCTATATCCTTCGCTGTTCAATACCCCATTACCTTCCCATCTAACTTCACAAACGCCTATCAAATCTAAATTATTTTGTTTCATTTCTTCTTTAAGATTTTCTAATTTTCCTCCCTGTAACATAGTACTACGTTCCATGTCCCTATCCTAAATCTTTTGCTCTTCCTTGTCTTTCTTTCTCTGTTTGTCTTCCCCCCATTATTACTTTCTCGTCCAATAGTCCTTCCCAAGCCATCCCCCTCCCGGAGATCCGAATGGGGGGATATTTTACCTCCGGAACTACATTTTGACCTGCGAAAGACCATTGTTCATATGCTCTCTTTTCGCTGCTAGCAAACTAGGGAAAATAGAGTGGTGGTTTCCCGTTGCCTTCCACCCCGCAGTATCCCAGCCGTTAAAGTCACTCTGACCACGCCTGGGACTAATGTCCAAGTTGCCGTACCAATCACTATGATTTCCGCCAACTTGGCTACTGGAGAACTGCTGCCTTCTCCCAGAACACTCTTCGTCTGGCTACTCCATTTAGACCAATTCGGTAGGGGTGGCCCTTCTGGTAGTGAACTACCACCGACACAGCTCTAAATTTCACTGTAGCACGCAATCCTCCCCACCCGACACATAAGTGTCTTCGTAAAGGTGGTGTTTATCATTTGCTGGATGGGTTAAAATCAAAAATTGAGAATATCTCGAACATGGCTGTAACAATTTCGTTTACAATTCATTAATCAACACTATAGTCATTTTTCTAGGAAAAATCCAGAAGAGGTACTTCACTCTTGAAATTACTTTTTCTTGACAGCTTTTTTTTTTTTTTTTTTTTTTTTTTTTTTTTTTTTTAACGATTGGAGCAAAATATTTTGTACTACTCTTATTGGTATGAGCTTCCTCCAGAAGAATCTTTCCAACAGATCGTGTAAATTATATTTCAAAAGAATGCTTGAATGCTGATGCTGATTTTTAGATAATACAAAAAAGTTATTTGGCAGTATAAGATATAGACCTCTGATACCAGTAAGTACTAATATACGTACAAATAGGCTACAGCACATATAATCAGATCTTCCATTCGTGATGAAATGGAGTAGTATTTTCAGTTTCGTAACGTAAGAATCATACTGTAGCTAACCGTAATGTTTTTTATTACCCTCTTATGACTTATCTTGGGAGTCCAGGGCATAGCCCCCTGTACGCTCGCCAAATCGATAGATGAAGATGATTTTTTTCTAACATGCAAACCTAATCATAAGAAGTCAAAAAAGCGAAAATTTCTGTTTCTCCGTCTTATTAAAAAAAAAAAAAAAAAAAAAAAAAACTCCGAGCCTAGAAAAACTAAGTTTTTGCATCTTCGTGTTAAACACTATTTAACACCTCATAATAATGTAAAGGCACGGTTGCTCAGTGGTATCGAGCACTCACCCCTGGTGCGTTGGGTCCTTTGTTCGATCCCTTGCCAAGTACGTTTGTGGTGGACAAATCGTGCTCGTGGGTTTTCTCGCGGTACTCCCGTTTCCTCCCAGTTTCTCATTCCACCAATTCTTTCATCATCATTCACTTACTTTAATCATCGTCTCCCTTAGCCTACAGGGCATAAATGTGGAATGTTAAAGATTTCGTTTCATTCTTTTTTTTTTTCATTTTTTCATAATCACGTAATCGTAATGAAATCTTAACGATTATTATTAACAAATTCTTGTTTTAGTAAATATAAAGCTATTTAACTAAATGTTAGTGAAATAGGCGATAAGTGTGCTGTTAGGTTAGCAGCAAAGGTTTGTAATGTGGGTGTAGGTGAATTAAGTGTAGTTACATTGATGAGAACTGCATAGCAAAACAAATGCTGTGGGAAACGCAAGGAATATACCTGATAAGGTAACCTGCTCGAAATGTAGAAGCATGTAAGCATATCAATAAATGAGGACAGAGGGAGAGAAATGCTTTTTTCCCCTATATTTCCGTTAGCAGAATTTTGGGCGTGGCTGCTAGTGGTTTAGCCTCACGGGAGTTGGCAAGCGTGCTGCAGAAAAGCCAGGTGATCGTCGAATGACAGCTGCGCACGTTCGCGTTTTGGCCACCTGTATGCTAATGGTTGAACCCCGATTTCCGTTAGCTCTCCCCGAGACCATCCCTATTCATCGTGCAAAAGACGGGATTTTTTTTATTAAAAAAAAAAAAAAAAAAATCTTCTCCCCCGTTAGAAATACCCACCACCCACAGCAAACGATACAGATTACTCCCCCAACTGTTGAATGAAATATTGGGGGATTTTTAAAAACGTATCATTTTGTAAACTGCTAACTCGTAAGTTATCAAGATATTGCATGCTTTGTGTCATTTAAATCTTCCAAATATCCTCGTTACTGTTTAAATGTTCCCCTTCACCTTAATTCCGTACGAAATCTCATATGACAACTTCCAGGATTAGTACAAAAGAAAATATAGCTTGCCAACTGGTATTAATATAACTAAAACTAACTCTGATTTATCACTCTGTATAATATGATTTGTACGGCAAGCCTCAGTGGCGTGTAAGAAAATTAAATCCACCAAATCCCCCTTCCTCTTCCCCCCCCCTTTTCTAACTAATTTGCCTCTAAAATTTCAGTGTAACTGTTTTATTAATAGCATGCTGGTTTCTGTACGCCTTATCTTGTGATTTGATGATCCAGTGGCGTAGGCAAAGGGCTTCGGTATTTAAACCTCCATTGAGCAAGATGTTTCAGCAAAATAAACATTTTCTATGTACAAAAATAACTTGTTCTGAAATAATATGATATTGAGTGCTTGAACCCCCTCCTCCTGGATGAAATTCTGAAGTCATCATTGAACAGATCTATACTGGTCGGATATAGAGCAGGTGATCAGTGATTATTTCGTAACGTGGCCTAGGAGTGAGTTCCCCTCGGAGATACAGATTCCGCCTGGGGCATATCTCCTTTTCCCAATACTGCTTACGCCTTCTGTGTATTAAAAATTCTCCCCCCCCCCAGGGAGAAAATCTTGTGAAATCACCATTGATGATGACTTCTGATGTTTATTTGTAATTTTATCTTACTATGGGATGAAGAATCCACAGGTATTGATAGCGGGAATCGAACACGAGTCTCCTACACGAAATGACAAAACACCGACCCTTAGCAAGGGGGCGCTTGTAGCAGCAGTGCTGGTTTCTAGATTTCAGGGGGGAAAATGAAATAAAATCTTCAATGTAACGTCCTACGATTGATTTACTCGTCATTTGGCCTAATTTCCGTTTTTGCGTAACACTTAATCAGCTGTCAATCACATTCGCCATTTTAGGTGAAATACCAATTCCCATTACGTCTAACTATCTTGTCATGATAGAAATACCTGCTATATAGAAGATCTGACAGTGTTTTCATACTTATACATAAATAAGAGACAGAAACTTACATACAAAAGCAATATTTATTTCAAATAACTATAATATTAAATATTTCAAATATATATATATATATATATAAAATAACTTACATCAAATAAATTACTACAATCATTGTAATTATACATTCACAGCAGCAGACATAACAGTAGTTAGCCTTTGTCAAAAATACATCACAAATTTACAATATATTACATTTACTTCTACGCGGTGAACACTTCTGAATCACACATATGCACATAATAGGATATAACATTTATATAAGAAGATAAAGAAATTTCTTCATTTCGTAATCTGTCTTTCAATACATTATAACGAATCGCGATATAAAAATAGATGTGTACATATGAAATAGATAGTCGTTGGTTTTGTAACGAGGGCTTTTATATATAAGTTTCTGTCAAGTATGGAAACACTGTCAGATCTTCTATATAGTGGTATTTCCTTCCTGATAAGATCGTTAGGCGTAATGGGAATTTGGTCAAATGGGAACTGGCCTAATTTCACCTAAAATGGCGGATGTGAATATTATCTGTGATTGACAGCTGATAAAGTGTTAAGCAAAGTGGGAAGCCCCCCCCCCCCCCCCGATTGTGTCCGTTAGTCTAAAGGAGACGGATGATTAATGGAAGTGAATTATGAAATAATGGCTAGAATATAGATGTGGGACGAAGCTAGAGAATCCGTGAAACCCACAGACTCGATGTTGTCTACCACAAACTAATATGTCTAGAATTATACCAAGGATCCCATTTAGAGTATTATCCTACAGCATCAATTTTTAGGTTTACATATTTTTTTTTCTAAATTTTCCCGAAAATTAGGCATGATAATTTACACACATACATCAGTATGTCAAGTTCAACGAGATCAATCAATGGTATATGAACATTTTTAAAGGTAAACGCCAATAACACGGAAGAATTTGAAATAGTATACTAATATTGTTCGATTTATTTATTCAAATTTTTGTGTTTAGATTTTGTTATTATTATGTTTTTCTTCCTTTCACGCCCTTATAATGTAATAAAACGCTGTTGACGTACCGTTTATTGATCAACTGTGGTTGTTTGTGTATTTGCTAATAAACTCAATGATGTTCCACTTGGTTTGCTTGCTGAGTGTTTTGTTTGCACGCTCTGGAGGTTTGTTGCTGGTTTTTCTGGAATGGTTACGCCCCCTTGGAAATGAAAATCGTGTGTTTCGTGCTCTAGAGAAAAGGCGTACCATGCAGTTCTTGTATCCACTACTTCTAGACAAAGGAAAACACAATAATAACACAGCTTTCACTAGTTCAATTTTCTCTGAACGGTAGCTCTTAAAATACATTTAATAATGATTATAAAAAAAAGAAGAAATATAAGCATTTACATTTTCCCCTCTCCTTTTGTTGATTCGTTTTATTGTGACAAAATAAACGAAAAAAAAAAATACGCGCACAGAAATGTATGTTTATGTTCCATAGTAAATTGAATCAGTTTTATGTACAAACTTAAAAGAGTTTTTTATTTGTTTACCAATTCGTATTATCTGAAAGGTCTTACGCAACTTTTTTTTTTTTTTTTTTTTTTTCTAATGAGTATAGCCAACTGTAACACGTGAACGGAATAAACTTTGATACAGGAGATTAAGAGCGATTTTTAAAAAGTAAATTGTGGTGACGTGGATTACCGTAGTACGCACGGACCTTCTTGGGCCGTAAATTGTCCAGCAGGAGAGGGTATACACGGTTATTGAAATTCCCAGCCCCTGTATAAATTAGCTGAGTAATGGTATGAGAGATACAACTTCCCCTGCACGCCGTAAATTTAAATGCGAGGTTCAGTGCGAACCCAAAGTTAGTTTCCGACTTACGATGGACGTTGTTTAGGGTCTTCACTACAGCGAAATTAAACTACCGTTGATTTTAGTTTTTCTGTAATACCTTCAAAACAAATAAAAAATATTCGAAAAGCAGAAACGTAGTGAACTAGATAATACGATTTTGCATGTGATATCGTTATCGCAACTCATCTTTCTGCTTTCGATTTGCAACTGTAGGTAGATTTATTATAGTTTTTTTTTTTTTTTTTTTTTTTTTTTTTTTTTTTTTTTTTTTGCGGGTTCTGTAAATAGCGGCATACCAAAATCAGATAGGTGAATTGCGGTAAAGGTATCACATGCAAAATCGTGTTATCTAGTTCACTACGTTCCTGCTTTTCGAATATTTTTATTTGTTTAAAAAATATTACAGAAAAACTCTAAAATTAGCGCTCCATTTATATACAGTACATATAGTTTCAAGTTTTCCATTAGCATTATTTTAGACTAGTATTGATTAAAATGTATGTATATCAAACTCAGGGGAAAAATTCCTCCCTACTACCTCAAATGACGTCCTTATTAATATTTTCAGTGTAAAGTGGCGTATTTACTTCATATTATATATATATATATATATATATCGAGAGAGAGACCCTTAAGGTAGTCTAGGTCCATTATGGCTTCGTAGAAACTCAGTTACTCAGAAGTATCAAATTCAAGATTGTAAGAGCATGTCAAAGGATCGTCTCTTCCCTGTCGGCACAATATTGCACACTCATTGTGTCATATATCATTGAGAACTTTTTTGTGGTGTGAGTGATGAGAGAGAAAAAAATATTAGTGGCTTTCGTATATGCATGCGTAACGTAAATATGTAATATGTATGTATGATGGGCGGTCTCCGTACGAACACGTGGTTTCGTTGGAGCGAGCTTTGCTCTATGTTCCTCGTGGAAACAAAGAAAAGCGCCAAAAGAGCCTTAGAGCGACTTTCAGCGACATCTGTGAGAAGAAAAAAGAAACAGTCGGTGGCATAAAGTCAGCGGAACTTCGATTCTGATGAATGAGCCATAATTTTTGGAATTACAAACACTTCAAAAGAAAAAAATGGATGGATGGATGGATACACAGAGTGCGTGTGTCAGTGTTGCCAGACTACAGAAATGGTAAAACAAAATGTATGTTCATCCGGTCTTACCATTTAAACCTAATCCAAAGCATTTTTTTTCTACATTATATGCAGGAAGGAGTGTTGCATGTTTAGTTGAAGGAACTGTCAAATGTGAAACTGCCAGGGTTCCTATCGAAGATACCTAATATATCATTATTCATATAACGGTGACTAATTCGATTTATGTAGAAACAGCGGGGAAAATCCCAAACTAAAAGGTGGTTTGAGTGTACTTTTAATATACAGTGGCTACCAGAATTATTCGGACACTCGAGTGTTTGTACCAAATATTCGATTTATTTCAAACGAAAAGTACATAATCTGTTAGCATCTAACAAACGTAAACAATTTTGCAATTCTAAAACAAAATAACTTAACGAACAATGCAAAGTATAGAAATTATAACAAAGGATACAAATTCGGATATTGCAAAAATATTCGGACACCAGAAAAGAAATAATATTTTAAGACTAATATAAAGAACTCAATATACTTCGTAGACTGTTCTTTCCGTTTAATAACTGCTCGTAGCCTATCTGACATGCTGTTCACAAGTTTGCTGCTGTATGTGGCATAATCTTGGCCCATTCAGGTCCACTTTTACGGTTATCGGCGTTTTCCGACCTTTTTTACTCTAATTTATCCCACAAATGCTCAATGAGGTTGATATCTGGGGACTGTAAAGGGAGGATAGAATATCTTCGGGCAAGTCTATAGTAACCACAAATGTATAACACAAGCTGTGCGTTTGGAGTTGTTGGCTTGGTAGAATTTAAAAGTATCTAATATCCCCATTTTTTCTGCGCTCTTCAAATTATCAAGGTAGAGGTTGTGACAGGTAGTCATTATTATTTATATTAACCATAATATATTTATATTTCAGTAATTTTCATATCATATTGAATACATATAAATTTCATTATGATATTCAAATTACTAAAAATATGGATATATTATGGCTAATATAAATAATAATGACTGTTTGTCACAAGGTGTGTTTGTCCATTGATCACGTATCTCAGAGGTTGACATGCAACCCTATACCATTACATTTCCTCCGTATTTTACTGACAGCTAGATTTTGTTCCTCCAATTTTCTTAACTTCACCAGGTGAATACTGGAATGGTATCTTTGAATCAGGGGCGTCATTTAGGGGGACAGGGAGGGGCGATTGCCTCCCTGAGTTTGAGATTTCTATAGATTTTATCAATAAAATAGTAGTAAATCAGTGAAATGCGCGAAATTTTACTTATATCAAGGGATTTTGCCCCCCCCCCCAAGCAAAATCTGAAATGACGCTCCTGCTTTGAATGCATTGCCCTAGCGGACTTGCTTTCACGTTCTGCTCCCATTGTAGTTGTTCTTATGTTTGCTGTTGATTTCGGTGTAAATTGGACTCACAAAATATATTTGGAACAATAAATAAATAAATAAATAAAAATACTCATAAAGACATCATCCTTTTCATTGACACTGCTTGACGTAGCTTATCCCCTCTGATTTAGTGGCTGAAGCATGCGCTTTCGTGCAGAGGATCTTGGGTCCGATTCCTGATGGGAGAGCAATAAAATTTGAATGCATTATGGTCCTTCGGATTTCACATAAACTGTAGGTCCACGTCTCATATAGCCTTGGTGCCAAAATGGAACGCTAAATTTTAACAACTAAAAAAATAACCAAATTATTCGCTCACTCATCCATTTCTGTTTAGAAACCTATCAAACTCTGTTATTTCTTGAAGTTTAAAACAGTAGCGTCATTTCAGATTTTGCTTGGGGGGGCAAAACCCCTTGATATAAGTAAAATTTCGCGTATTTCACTGATTTAATACTATTTTATTGATAAAATCAATAGAAATCTAAAACTCAGGGGGGGAATTGCCCCTCCCTAAATGACGCCCCCGGTTTAAAACTCCTTTCCAGTTCTGAGGCAATATGAGAAGAGACCTACAGTTTAATACGGAATCCAAACCACTTCTCTGCTCTCCAACAGAGAGTCGTGCCCAAAACCACATGCACTAAAGGTGTACGCTGTAGCTACTAGGGGAGCGAAGAGGGCACATACCTTTGGAACAGCCAAAGATTTTGATATTTTTGTGTTAAAAAGATGGTTGGAGCCTGATCTTTCCTCCCATAATAAGAATATATATATATATATATATATATATATATATATATATATATATATATATATATATATATATATATATATATATATATATATATATATATATATATATATATATATATTGCTTTCTTCCAGCCAAGTTTAAAGTGAAAGAAATACCACAGTAAAAAAAAAAAAACTGCCGTCGATTTCCATAATTATTAAAAAATTCCCACTCCTATGTTATTGCTGTTGCATGTATGCGTTCAGACGAGACACGAGAACCTCGTCGCATCATGAATCTGGCACATGTTTTCAGTAAAATTTTCGTGAGCGGTGAGAACCCGCGACGCAGTGCCATCTGCTCACCGCACGTCGGGTGACCTCGCTTTTCATTACAATGCGGTGTTGTCAGGTTTCACAAGTGACCCATTATAAAGCAATAACAAAGAATAAAAACTTTGCCTTAATTTGTCTAATGGGTTTTGCGCTTGAATTCGTAGCCTACTAATCACATTCCTCTTGTTATTAAATAATAAAAATAAAAAATGAAAGTAAATCTGTGATATTGTAGTACCACTAACTAACTTGCACCGCTTTGAAAACAGTCTCAATAATTGCCAATGGCTTTATTCACAGTCACCGTACCTACTCCTGTTTTGTTGGTGACACATTAGAAGAACGTTTCTCAAACTGTCGATCGCGGAACACAAGTCATTCTCGAGGTTTGCCTTGCAAGGGAGGAGCTTAGGAGGCTATAGCCCCAGGCCTCCAGGTGAACAGGGGCCTCCTCTCTGATCAAAATCTCAATTGGCTGTCTAAAAATAATCATGAAAACAAAATCATCATCATAAAATAAAATATGACCAAAAATGTGAAACATATTCCCTTAACTTTCCCAGTGTACTTTCACATAAATACATTGGATGAAATCAGCAGGGGCCACATATTTTTTCTAGCCCCGGGCCTCAAGTTGGCTTAATCCAGCCCTGCTTTTAGATAATAAAATTAGTGAAATTCAAGTGAATTGCATATTACAGACTAAGCTGAAAATATCAAACAAGTATGTAGTATACAATTTAATAAAGTAGGCCTAAATATTATACAAATTCTAACATTTCATATAGTTAGTTGTATTATCATAAAATATTCTTGATAGGCCCCACTTACTTTTAAAAAAATGTATTTTGTTTATTAGTACCAATATAGAATTAAGAAAATTTTAGTTAATACAGTACTATTTTCAAAATGTAATATACTGGTATTAATATATGATAAAATATTAAAATAAATAATGATAATAATTAGCTCTCCCCGCCAGTGGCGGATCCAGAAGGTAAAAACTGAAGGGGGCAGCCAGATCCCAGACTATGATAGGTATATTATGACTTTACTATAAACTTTCAAATAATAGCTTCAATTGTTTTAGTCACTCAAAAATCTGGGGGGCCTAGCCTCCTCGGCCCCGGACTAGATCCGTCACTGCTCCCCGCTGGTCTAGTGACTAGCACATCCGAAGAGTGGTTCGTAGAAGTTTTTACCAATACAAATGACCCCCACTTGTAAAATGTTCGAGAAAGTTCCATTAAAACTTCATTTATTTTTTTCTTTAGCTGGTGCGGTCCGTTTGTAAACCTACCAAACTCAATACTCCCTCGTTTGTCTATACATTTGGTTTATATGATCCATGGTTGGACTTTAGGGAGGGACGAAGGCAAGGGCGCCCATCAGGAGGTCAAGGTGGGGCGCTCGCTTCCCTAGAGGAAATTGTATTTGGCAATATCAAAAACCCAATATAATTTTTACATTAGTTACAACAAAATTTGAAACTATATTTGAAACGTCAGTTATACTTGCTCCCTCCCCTTGGAAACCACAACATAGGCGCCCTTGGACGAAGGTAATTATTGTTCTTTTTCCCTATTAGCCTACTTAGCACAGCTTTCCAGTACTCAATCAGCCGTTTTTATCTGTGCAATTGGCATCATTTCCGACACGTTATTTTTCATAAGGCGACGTTTTAAATAAAACTAAGGAATCAAATCGACCTACTCAGTAACAACGAATCACTTAGTAGATTATATTAAATTACCGTTAAATATTCTGTCGGGACATAGTTGTTAAATTATAGTTTGATACAAGGAATACAGTTGGTAGTTTGAAAGGAAAAAAAGTCATATTTTAATACTAGTTATTATAATTTTAATACCAACCGTATATTTGATATTACGTTGAACTGTAGTTTAACGACTATAAACTGACAGTTTGTTTGTCAACGATTTGTTTATTTTGACAGATAATTTGCTCATAAAGATTGGTTGTCTGATTTGTACGAAAGAAAAATGCCTTAATTGGTTGGTTGGATGCGAATGTAGTATCACTTTCAGCTGTAGGCATGAACCTACAGCTTAAACCAAATGAACTCCCACCAGGAATCGAATCTCGGTCTACGCGCCGAACATATATAAACATTAAAAAAAAAAAAAGTACTTTTTTGACATATCGGTAGAAGAATGTATGTATTCTTTTAGCGCCAGGAGTAACACAGATTTGGATTTATACGTCTATAAAATATTTAAAACCGGTAATAATTTTGTTATTGATTAATAATAGTGAAAAGATCGTTAGTGCCATCTTAAAAGTTTTGTTCTAACATCTCTTCTTATGTTATGTGTCACTTTTTTTCCTTTCGGAATACGTTTTGCATCAAGTGAACAGAATAAAGGTTAACTAGTTTTCGCCTTGTATAATTCGCTGACCTTTTCCGCAATTGACACTGCTCATTGCCGAGCGTATATATTGTGTAGATTGTGTATATCCTTTGTTGTTGTGGCAACGCCCCTCTGCGTTGTACGCATTCAGCCGCTAGAGGTGCGACTGTCAGTAGTTTACAGTGTTGCCAACCAAGGGTAAAAATTGCGCAGTTTGCATTCATACGGAAACAACATTTTAATAGGCGTTCTCAGAGTATTACATTATTACATTTTTGTTTCGCAATAATATACAAGTATGGTGTTTCAAAACAACACCGACAACGTTTGGAAGGTGATTCCTGACACCAACATAAGACAAAAAGTATAGACCAACCTGGGTGCACAAATGCTTCCATTCGGAGCTATAGGCTGCCGAAAACATAAAAAAAAAAAAAAAAAAAAAATGAATTTATAGGTACATAGGTCCAAAACTATGTTATCTACCGTAATCAGTTCAAGACTTCACTTAGGAACTAGTATGTGCCCTATCCAAGCATCTATGTCTCAGAATCCTAAGATACTCACACAACAATTTTTATAGCGGGAGTTTGGCTACGGGCATATAACTTGAAGTATTTACCAACTACCTTTATAAAAATTGTTGCGGAAGTACCGCAGGATTCTGAAACTTGGATATTGGACAGGGCACGTAGTAGTTCATAAGTGAAGTCTTGACCCGACTACGGTAGGTCCCATAACTTTGGAGCTATGGACTTTTAAAGTTCAGTTTTTCGTTTTCGGCAGCCTATAACTCCGAAAGGAAGCATTTGTGCACCCAGGTTGGTCTATACTTTTTGCTTTATCTTGATGTCAAGAATCATCTCTTAAATACTGATATTAACATGAGTCGCAATCGATATAGTATTCAAAATAACGAGAAAAAAGAGAATATGAATCTCCCTCTTCTGGTCTATATCTCCGATCGTATACTCAAAGTGGACTATCAGCAGTGATGCATTGCTACAATGTTTCGTAGGTATACACTCGACCGTTCTCGAAAATATAGCAAGTACTTATCCCGTATATGTTCGTTTTCTCATAAATTTGAGTTGAGTATACGCTGGACTATAAGATTATTAGGTGGGTATACGCCGTATACTCCCGTATACGCCCCATTACATCCCTGACTATCAGTATTTTTGTAGTATTAGGGGAACTAGGAATTACATTTCTGGGCTTTCGGCATCTATGGTCATATAGCCCGTCATGTACGACAGATGCCATCCCTTACCGATGACACTGGGGAATTGGGGAGGAAAGAAGCAACTGGGACCATTATGCTAGGCATCATCCCGGCATTTGCCTGGTGTGAATTAGGAAAACCTCACTCAAGGATGGTTGGCCTGAAAAAGCTGTTACACCTTTCCGACCGAGTGTCCCCACTGGGAATCGAGCCCGCGACTTTTACCAGTACTATTTTTAATTTCTCTTGTATTTGAAAATCCTCGGAGCTGGGGAAGATGATCTTCTAAAAAAACACCACTCCTTTCCAACTAGACTGTACAGGAAAGCTTTGTCGCGTTTAAATTGTATTCTTGACAAGAGAAATTTTAGTCACTTGGCCGCAGCAGTTGTGTGACTGAAAATAAAAGTAAGTTACGCATGATTGAGTTAATCGCATTGGTGATTTCTGAAAGAGTAGCTCTTTAACTTTGTCTCCTTGAGGAAAATTCGAAAAAAAAAAGTATTGGCGCGAAGATTCTGTAGCGTTAACATAGTACAAATAAACTGAAGCTCTTAAACTTTTGTGGGGAAAACCGAAGCGTTCCATAAAACAATGTTCTTAATCAGGAAAGACGCAGAACAAAATGGAAACATTTTGCTATAGTGATAAAATAAAACACGCTGTTAAGTAGATCAAGGGCACGGCGATGCTAACGTCGATACCGATATAAATTAGTGGCTGCAATGTTGCCAGTTACATTTAGAAAAAAATCATAATGTAACGCAAAGTAAAGTATATATAAATGTTGTCAATTTGATTTAAAGAAAATAGTTATAGATAAAGTTTGCTGTCTGTGCACGTTTGTATGAAGGGCACTTGTTTCAAATATTGGAATATCATTTGAGATAACTTGCCTTTACGTAATTATATTCAATAAACGGCCTTCTGTATAGCCATCACAATGGCGTGGTGAATGAGTATGCAGTTCGACGTTATTTTTTTTTCTTTCGTCCATGCTCCCCGTTTAAGCCTAACTACATGTTACATAAAGAAACCTCAAGTTTATTTCACAGTTCAAGGTGACTTTTTTTTTTCCTTTCAATGTCCTACTAGATAAAGTCTAAAGCTTTTAGAAAAAGGTTATGCAACCAAATTAATACTTTGCACATGAAATTTTGAGTAGCTGCACTTGAGATTTCCATTATTATTTGGATTTTAAAGTGAAATTTTATTTATTTATCAATTTCTTTATTTATTTATCCGTTGTTTTCTGCCCAACTTACAACTCTGTGTAAGATTTAAATTTGTTAAAATATCTTCTTTCTTACCTCAACCATAGATTAGTGGGCAACATGGAAATTTTGAAACTTTTCTCTCGCTTGGGAGAGCTGTTTTATACTTTGATAAGACCTCTTCTTCGCAACAGAAACTAGATGTTCTATCCTTGGTCTTCTTCTTCCTGATTTTCCTTCTGCCTTTCTATCAACACAGTGATCCAATCGGAGTGCCGGATAAGATGACCAAGCATGCTGTTTCTTGTTTTTCCTATTATCTTCATGATCCTGTCGTCCTTCATTAGCTTCCTTTAGTATATCTTCATTCCTTTTTCTTTCGGTCCATGATATTCGCAGCATTCTGCCCCAACACCACATTTCAAATGCTTCAAACGTGGATATTTCAGCTTTTCTTAATGTCCACGTGGTCACGTGACTATGTGGTGGTCAATCTTACGTTAGTGTTGTGCTTTTCTTGGGGTTCTTCCGTATCTTTATTCAAATTCTTCTGTTTTCACTGAATTGCAATTTATTGTCCATTTTCCGTTAGCGTAGAGGTCATATTGAACGAACGCTAGACTTTTTGCATTAACGTAACTCTTAAACATATGAAAGCATGTCGCTTTCATATTAAATTTTCTGAATTAATGTATGTTTTTCTTTAATGTAGAATTCTAATGTGATTTTTAACAATTTTTGTTTTCGTGTAGATTATTTGTCATTTTAATGTCTTATGCCTTATGATTGAGCATAATATTAGGATATCAATTCTGTCACATAATTGTTCCGCACTTTCATTCCTTTTTCGATATCAAACTAGCACTCTTTGTGACCTTGTTGGCTAGCGTGTGCACCTTTGGTCTTGGAGTCGATTCCCGGTGGTAAATCATTATAATTTGAAAGTATTACGATAGTCCAAATTCTATATCAAATGTGGGTCCACGCCTTGTATAGCCTTGGTGCTCAAAAGGGACGCTAAACTTTAACAATCTAACAAAATCAGACATTTGCGGACTGCAGACTCGGAATGAAGCATGGAGAGATCTATACTGGGAACCACTGGCAAAGATGATGTGGTTAAATCAAGAGGCACTGGAATAAGTGGAAACAAATTACTAAAATTGGACAGAAGAGTTCAAGAGACAGGTATTCAACAGTGACTATATTAAATATAATTTCTTTTCAAAATATAATGAGATGCTTTGAGTCACTCTATACTTTTCGATTCATCCTTGGCAAAATCAATCTATTCGGAATTATTGTCATTTTGATTGGTTAATTATATACTATACTTAACATCTCGTGTTTATAGGGTAAATAGGTTGGTTAATTGGCTTGAAGTTCCTTTTAATATCGAGGGCCTATGAAAGTGTGATCCTAACCATATCAGCTTCCAGTGGGAATCAAACCCATAGCAAGGAAGGAGTTTTGTGACACAGATGAGGAGAAACAGAAAAATTGTGACAACAGTACTCAATATAATATTATCATGTTATACATAATACCGCTTCCCTAGCAAGCGTTCAAGACACTCAACTAAGCAGATTGGAGGTTATGAAAATTGAGAAAGTAATGCACCATGATTTTGACAGTGATGTTACTCAAGTAACAGTATAGTGTACGCTTTACAAGGTTATGAGTGTTTTGTCGTAATTCCTCCATTCGGTTGATAACACTTCTTTTTAGTCTCATAGTGCCGGATTCTTCCGGTAGCTGATTGCTCTGGCTAAACTTCGAAGCTTCCTCAGAGTTAAAAAGCGAGTATTGATGACGTCACAGAGCACGTCCCTGGTGGGTATTGATCTATAGAAATACTTTAGGATAAATTAAAGAGCAATGGGACTCACTATTACGTTGACCATTATAATTGAAGGGAATAATAGGAATATTTTTATTCGTAGTCCATGTGTTTGTATCCTGCGGGTGTACTATTTTTAGAATTGAAATCAGTTCACTATCCCGGATTTTCTAAACTTCAGAGTTTAATTGAATGACACATAATGTGTTGTCCACAAAAACTTGTAAACAATCAATAGTATTACTCTTAAGAGTCTTCATCCCGTCGAAATTAAAATACCGCTAATTTTACAGTAATTATGTGATATCTTCAAATAGATAAAAAGATAATTGAAATATGGAACAAGAGCGCCCTAGACAATATTATTTTGCATGAGGTACCGTTACCACAAGTCACCTAGTGGCTTTATGTTTTCAGCCGTTTAGAAACACGAAAATAAATGCCGATTTTCAAAATGGCTCGAAATCGAAAGCAAATAAGTGAGTCATGATAACGGTATCTCATGTAAAATAATATTGTCTAGGGCGCTCTTGTTCCACATTTCGCGGGGGCTCAGGCGGTTGCCTGGTTCGCCCTATGTAAAGGCAGCTGCTGTCTCCAACCAGATTCTTTCTATAAACTAAAATTTAGGGATTAAAAGTTTGACGTGTTTTCATACGCAGAACCATTCATTAATAGTGATTCTTCAAGGCATGCTTCCGTGGTACGCCCCTCCTTTGGAGCTAAGATAAATTAAATTACGATTATATGTCGACCTTGCGTTTTTTTTTTTTTTTTTAAAGCAAGTAGTGCCCCAGTTCAGTTTGGTCCTTCCCCCCTCCTCCCGGATATGATTTACTGACAGAAAGCTTGTGTTGCTCTTTTCTGAGTACAGTAGTGTCAATAGGAACACAAGGTATCATTGAAACAGGTGATCACAGTACAATACTCTCGACATCATGATGATTACGTTGGATAAGCTGCCTTTATCTACGTACGTAGTAGGGTAATAGAAGAAATTGGGGGATATTAAGCTGGATATTTTTTTTTTAAGTACCTGTGTTGTTCGCCAGGCGTAATAGGGCAGGGAACATTAGAAAGAAGACCTCGTGGTTAGAAAAGGAGACAATCGTCACCACTTCAAAAAATAAGCCGCGTTCAAAGGATGAGAGACTTATTTGATGATTCACATTTCCAGTTACTTGAGCCTTTTGCATAACCGTTCCCAGAAATTATCTTCTCAAATTTCATTAAGATGAAAGTTATTGGTAATTTTCTGCAGTTTCTTATAAGATAACCACAGTATTCTGTAATTTCCTCTTAAGAGAAAACTGTGGCACTGGCAACTTTGCAGGCGCGCTTTTCAAGGTCTGCGCCGGGTTGCCGGATTCATGTCTTGGGCAGGAGCCTTGAGGGAGGTCACTACCACGATTTATGACCGCAGCAGCATGTTCCTTGATGACGTCACCCGCGCGGCGACAATGCCCGAGATCTGCTAAGTCGCCACCGCCCACCAGGATGGAATGGAAGAGAACAAGAGGTGTTCATTCCGCACGTGGAGATGAGTTGCGTATGCTTTGTCAAGTTTTTTTTCATATGTTCGTAGTCAGAGGGAGGAAATTAAAAAAAAAATCTTAATGAAGTCGCACTCCAATGACATTATAGTTTCTTCTACATATGAAATGTAACTAACTATCCCAAGAATCGATAATCAGCAGATTGCGGAATCTTATGTAGGTGAAGAAACATTTTTACGTGTCATTTAAATGCGCCTTTTAAAAGAAGGCGCATAAGTTTTTGCTTACCTTGCCAAAACGAAGGAAACCAGATCAGGCGTAGAAAATGCTGCGTAGTTAACCTCTTAAAGGCCCTTGATAGCGCATCCTTGGGTAATATGGAACTCCGTATAACAATAGAAGTTAATCGCAACAACATTTGTCACTTATTCTAAAGTAGAATAGGCTAATAATTATAATTGAAGAATAATGTGATATGTTGTAGAGGGATTTTTCGTCCCTTAATTACATAATGGAGAATACTGCAGACATCTCTCTAGAATCGAACTCAGTATTGTGTGCTCGAAAGACAGACATTTTTAACATTAAGCTGCTCAGAGCCTAATAAAATAAAAGAAAATGCCAATCCGTGAAAACACATACACACATTATTTTCCGCTGGAGTTGTTGTGATGCGACTTATATTACAATAACAGCTTCTGACGTGACAACAAGCTAATAAATGGGAGAAAAAGGTCTCATTTTGCTCATTATATTTTCAAGAGCAGAATTGAAAGAATAATCCTCGCGGAAAACCGCAGATCTTTTATAAGAAGTAGGGTCCATCGATATTTCGATAGTTCATCGATCAGTCAATATTTTGCTACTCAATATTTCGATAATTTATTAAAAATCGATTTCCTATATTCAAATGGCGATATGACGTAGTCCTCGTAATAATTATCTTCTACAGATATTGAGTGAGTAGTTGAGGCATCTCATGCAAAGCAATTGGCAACCGTATCAAAAACATTGTAGGAGTGAACATTAAAAATTCGATAAAAGTTGTTAATCAACAGAGAAACGATGATCTCAAATTTGTCGGAACAAATGCGAGAGTTAAAGGATATATAGAGCTAAAGGATATATATAGAGTTAAGTTGATTGTGAGTTTAACGTCCCTTTCAGCAGCAAGGCTACATGAGACGGGACCTACTGATTAACGTGGAATCTTGAAAACATGTTGATTGTCCAATATACAATGCAACCCGGAGTTTGGGTAGTAGAACTTTTGAACCTGAAGTGATACACAAATAATGGTTATACCAAAATGAAGCCTTGTTCATGCATATATTTTTAAACTAGGAAGCAAAGATTGAAGTACACTAGGAACAACACAGTGTTGCCAGATGTAACCGAAGGTGTAAATCTTTTTTCTTTTCTTTCTTTCTTTTTTTCTTTTTTTTCTTTTTTTTTTTTTTTTTTTTTTTTTGCAAAACATGTAAATTGACTCATAACTCATACGTATGGATGTTCTGTCATTAATTTTCAGTTTGCTTAGTTGGAGTAGCTTGCAAAATATGGAGCAGAAAAAATAATGTTTCATTTCCACCGATAACTAATCGGATGAGCCCTCTGTAAGGGGAAACTAGGGAAATCGTAGTTTTCATAAATTCACACTCTGAATTGGCAACCCTGCTATGTATCAGTGCATCAAAAGGTGTGTTAAGGAAAGCCTCATCGGATTAGTTCTCGGTGGAAATGAAAAATTCTTTTTTCTGCTCCATAGTTTCCAAGCTACTCCAACTAAACAAACTGAAAATTAACGACAGAACATCCATACGTGTGTGTTATGATTCAATTTACATGTTTTGCAAAAAAATTGATTTACACCTTCGGTTAAATCTGGCAACACTGTGTGGTGCTTAGTGTACTTCAATTGTTGCTTCCTAGTTTATAAAATATATATGCATGAACAAGGCTTCATTTTGGTATAACCATTATTTGTGTATCACTTCAGGTTCAAAAGTTCTACTATCCCAAACTCCGGGTTGCATTATATGTTGGACACCCTGTATAATGCAACGGACTCAGTAACCATGGCCCATTCTGCTTCACAGCAATGCAAAATTGCATACAACTCAAAGCGATGATTTAGCTCGCAACGATGCAGAAAGACCCTGTCGTGTGTCCCCTAATCGCAGGTGTTTAGCGTTCTCACGAGAAGGAATTCCGAAAAACAAAGCGAGACTAAATTGCTTGCAACATTCATGAGATAAGACGAGAAAACCTTATTTGTTGTCTCGTCTCGTGGCTACACTTCATTTTCATATACATCAGTAAAAAAAAAAAAAAAAAAAAAAAAAAAAAAAAAAAAAAAAAAAAAAAAATGGTGAAGATACTGAAGAGCGTTAAAAATCATAGCTGTTCGAAGGAAATTTTATTAGACGTAACGTAGAAACAAATTTCAAAATAACTGTAATTTAAAATTAGAATTGCTACTACTCAGCAGTAGAACATAACGGGGATGTGTTAAAGTTGCGTTTTATATAATTTGATTACTTCAGTTTTGAATATCCTGGGGAAAGTAAAATACTGTAATTGTTTAGATTACCGTCGATTTACAAATGAGTATACTAATTACACACATAATTACTGTCTGCTTTCTATTTTAATTAACACAATGTACTGCTTTTAAGGTTTCTCTTCTAATCTGTGACTATAGAGAATAGGTTCTCTTAGATAAAGGAGGTTGAATGCAGGATCTAATAACGAACTCACCTCATCAAAAATAAACACTTCAGAAAGAATAACTGTGCATGTAGTCGTAGTTGCGAGGGATTTCATGTAGAAAGTAAATAACCTATGTAGGATCAGATTTCAGTATTAACATTTTCATATGATTATAAAAGTGAATAACATTAGGTTCTGTAAATGTAAGACCAATGAAGTATTCCAGTTACCCTATTAAGCTTAATCTCAGATTGGGCGGGAAAGGAAAAAAATGCAAAAGAAGATAGTCGAGTGTTCACTTTGACGAATGGAAAACATGTCGTGACAAGATCCTGAAGATGTGTGCGAAAGGCGTCAGCAGAACTTCGAGTTGTTTTGTTCAGGAAGCTGGTTTTCTATCCGATGTGAATGCTGTCTCCATTGTTCTGGCTATGAGAGCTAGTGACTATGTCATCATCCGCCCTCAATGGCACACCTCTTTCTAACTCAAATTTCTAGTGCAGGGATGTTCTTCAACCTGAGCTCTGCAAAACACAAAGAACTCTCAACACTTGGTACATCAAATGCCATTATCTTCATATTGTACTAGCATTGTCCTCTCGTGTTACCTGCTGGCAATATTTAATTGTCTTCGCTTTCTACATCCTCCATATTAAATTCAGACAAACGAATCAAAATGTCCCCATGTGTGCCAGAATTTCATGTATTAAGAGGCCTTGTCACTTTACAAGAACTTAGAGCTGTCATAAAAAATAAAAAAATCTTGAAACCCAATCTTTCTATTTACTGTGTGCATATTACAACTTCTTGAAAGCAAGAAAGGTATTTCCACCTATGCAGCACTGCACTCTAGTGGACAAACAGTGAACCTCCTCATTAAAAACGTGTATTTTGGCGTACTCCCCCTCCCTGGCCAAAGGAATCCGTTGTTTCGGAAACGGCGAGACTTTTTTTTTCCTTTATGTCAGCGGGAGGGCGATAGCAGGTGGCAAGCAAGACGTCCCAGAAAGTTGCACACTGTTCAAATCCTTGCAAGATGGAAAAAATGTTTTATGACCCTTTCAAGACTATGTGTACATGGTGAAATATGGTAGGGTTTCATTATTATTATTATTATTATTATTATTATTATTATTATTATTATTATTATTATTATTATTATTATTATTATTATTATTATTTATGACAGCTACAAGTTCTCCTAACGTGGCATCTCCCTTTTATTAATAGAATTTGACCTTCTCTCCCTCATATTGATTTGCCCACTAATCTTCGGTTAAAGAGACAAGTTACAAGAGTTTTTGAAAATATGAAATAGGCTATAGAATAAAATGAAATGAAATCTTTCACTTTAACGTCCCAGATCATGCCCTTTAGGCTAAGGAAGACGGATGATTAAGCCAAGTGAATAATGTTGGAAGAATTGGCAGAATAACAATGTGAGAGGAAACGGGATTACCCCCGAGAAAACCCACGGACACCATGCTGACCATCAAAAACTCGCTTGTCCGGAAATCGAACCAAGGATCCCAAGCACCAGAGGTAAGCGCTCTACCACTGAGCCACCGTCCCACAGGCTGTGGAGAAAGTGCTTTTTTGTTTGTTTGTTTAAAAAGTCAAATATTCTAACTTAAATTTCGCATTTCTATTCTAACCAGCACTCTAAAATTTTGTATAGATACGTAAACCTGATGGCAATGGAATATTATCACAATCTTTCGTTGTAGTTTATCATCATTCACTGTGAAAGAAATCATGTTAATTAATCGACTTATTGTTGTCTACTTACTAGATATCCTATTGTGTTAGGCAACCAAAAATGCTGAGAAGTTGACATGTACAGTATAACATTCAGGAGATATTCGTTTCACACATCAAGAACTAATTGAATGTGAAAACAATAAAAAGCAAAAAATAATAACTGTAAAAAAAAAAAAGTAAAAAAAGAATGGCTTTATAAAATGCAGTAAAAAGATCTTTTAGAGAGGCTAACATGAAGAAATGCCAGATTGAATCCTAAAGTTACTATTCATATAAGGAAACATTAAATCACGCCCATACTGATATTTCTTGATTTTACCTCACCAAAAAATCTCCTTTTTACTGGATTTTTTAAAAGTTTTTTTTGACGTTATTATTTCCTTATTTGATAAAGCGAGAGGGTACTGAAGTTTAGCAACTAAAGCGATTGATAATTATATTGTGCAATTCTGATAATTTATGAACTTGTTTCGTAATGTTTGAAATAATATAATAATAAACATTAAAAGCAAAAAATAATAACCAGCACTCTAAAATTTTGTATAGATACGTAAACCTGATGGCAATTGAATATTATCACAATCTTTCGTTGTAGTTTATCATCATTCACTGTGAAAGAAATCATGTTAATTAATCGACTTATTGTTGTCTACTTACTAGATATCCTATTGTGTTAGGCAACCAAAAATGCTCAGAAGTTGACATGTACAGTATAACATTCAGGAGATATTCGTTTCACACATCAAGAACTAATTGAATGTGAAAACAATAAAAAGCAAAAAATAATAACTGTAAAAAAAAACTAAAAAAAGAATGGCTTTATAAAATGCAGTAAAAAGATCTTTTAGAGAGGCTAACATGAAGAAATGCCAGATTGAATCCTAAAGTTACTATTCATATAAGGAAACATTAAATCACGCCCATACTGATATTTCTTGATTTTACCTCACCAAAAATCTCCTTTTTACTGGATTTTTTAAAAGTTTTTTTTGACGTTATTATTTCCTTATTTGATAAAGCGAGAGGGTACTGAAGTTTAGCAACTAAAGCGATTGATAATTATATTGTGCAATTCTGATAATTTATGAACTTGTTTCGTAATGTTTGAATTAATATAATAATAAACATTAAAAGCAAAAAATAATAACCAGCACTCTAAAATTTTGTATAGATACGTAAACCTGATGGCAATGGAATATTATCACAATCTTTCGTTGTAGTTTATCATCATTCACTGTGAAAGAAATACATTATATTTGAATAATACATTATATTTGATAAGTCTCTTACCCGAGTTCGATTACTTTGGTTTGGGTGCAGGACTGTTTCTCCTATAATCTCAATGATGGAAAGAAATGTTACGATTGAAACATTCATTAATTATTTCTCTTCAGCACCAGTATAGAATTTTGTTTCCAATAATGCTTCAGACTATATAAGTATCATTCTGCTGTTATGAAAAAATATGACGTTTTGATATGTTTTTAATAATTGATTGTTTAATTGGATTTTATAAAGTTTATTTTCAGCACCGAGGTTGATACAGTACTTATTTTCTAAATATTATTGTTATTATTATTATCTTCTGACGGAGATCGTACATATATGACTGCACGCTTTGGTATTTGTTTTGTTATTTTTCAGAGTGATAAAAAAAATGGTAAAAGTTATGCTGCAAACCAGAGGCGGTTCTAGAAGGTAAAAACTTATGGGGGGCAGCCAGAATCCAGACTATGATATGTAACCTATATCATGAGTTTACTAAAATTTCAAAACACTTTTTAATCATACATACACACATAGTGTGATATAGCATCGACACAGGAGAACAGTTTCTTCATTTCGGAACCAGTCTTCTAACACGTTGATGCTGTCATTCGGCCTTTTCCACTTTTCGTTTCTGCTGCACATCAGACTTCTAACCTACAATAATTGCGCCATCTTCTCATTCTCTGTCTTTTCCGACTGCATTTGGTGAACAAACGTGAATATATGTGTATTGGGTTGGTGTCTGGAGAAATGCTTCCCCCCCCCCTTCCCTTGACGCTCAGGTTTACACTGGATAAAATGGGCTTCAATTCTGCTTTACACTGAATAAAACGACAAACTATGGTTTAGCCCTCCCTTGATCATATCCTAGAACCGCCAAATATATATATACAGTGGTGGATCCAGGATCCAGGATCCATGATCAAGGGAGGTGCTAAACCATAGTTTGCCGTTTTATCCAGTGTAAAGCAGAAGGAGGGGAGGCTATAGCCCCTAAAGCCCCCCTTGGATCCGCCCCTGTATATATAGGATATTTCTTCCTAAATAAGGCAGAATGAAAATCAAATGAAGTGGGAGGACACCGTTTAAAATGACGTATCGTGTTAAGAGGAAGTGAATTAGCCACTCTGTGTTCCGTGGAAACCGGGATAGATCAAAGAGTGAGCCTGTAGCAATCTCTTCGAATTTCCGCCTCAGAGGTTTACTTGACAAGGGCAAAGGATGTCGTGATGTATTCAAGGAAAAGTGCCATATGTTCATCAAATGCGTCTTGCCTTCGTCTCTCCTCTTCAGTGTTACTAAGCAAGTGGTGGTCTTTACGATTTCAGCAGAAAGAACGTGTCTCGTGTATTCAGAAACAACATCGTTTCCAGTAACGTTCCATGATAATTGCAAATGTCTGGTAACGTTTCACAGTTATGACATGTAGGATAAGAATACAAGTGAATCATCATGTTTATTTGAAAATGAAGTTCTTCAGACACGGATCCAATGAAGAAAGTCCGCCCCCCTCAAAACACTAAAAATTTAAAAAAAAAAAAATAAATAAATAAACTTTTAATTTTGCATTTCATGCTTATGACGTTTAGGCTAAAGTAGATAGATGATTAAAGTAAATGATTTTGAAGGTATTTGTGGAGTAAAAATACAGACGAAACGCGAAATGCCCGGAAAAACTCGTGAACACGGTGTTGTCCACCGGAAACTCAGGGATCGAAACAGAGGTCATAGCACTAGAAGCGAGCACCCTGCCACTAAACCACCGTGCCCTGAAAAAATCCTGTGAATACGTAATAATGGAAATTATGAGAATTAATACTTAGGAGAATTATATGATCTGAATAATGTAGCAAAATTTTCGAGATTGAGACTTTGTTATATGTATACAAAGAAAAAAAAAAACTATATAAAGCAATGCCAAAGGAACTTGATGAAGCAGAATTATCTTCCTGCTTCGTTATTACTATTTATAGCAATATGGTCGGATTCACGGGGAGCACATTAAAGAAAACTTTCCTCCCGGAAACACCAAACGTAGAATATTTATGTGTGTGTGCTTGAAGTGCATTAATTGACCGAGATAGCGATTTTAATAAGGGAAACGTTTTGTTATACCTTTATTATATAGTATGTTTGCATGAATTTTTGTCAGTTTGATACATACAATTTGATGTTTCATGTTTTCGTTTCGAGATTGTGTGCAATATGAGCCGATTTAAGGTTTTCTATGAATATCATCGTTGTATATATATATATATATATATATATATATATATATATATATATATATATATATATATATATATATATATATATATATACACCGTATATATAGGGTCGGATCTAGAACTTTCTGGCGGAGATGCACCAATAACTACCAGTACATTTGAATTTTTAAAATACCTTTAGGCATTTGTGGTGTGAGTGAGGAAATGCTCAGTGTCTGGACTCGGGAATCGAACCCAGGACTTTCCGAATGCAAAGTCAAACCTTTACCAACTGACCCACGTCCGCTTTGTATTGGTACAATTATCAGTATATAATTAGCTTGCTGCTTTAAATGAGGAATTTCTTTAATCATGGACACATGGAATATGATGGATACTTGTATCGTACAGAATCCTTATGAAAGTGTTGCAAGTTTCACTGCTAGCTTCTCATTTTAAATACTGTATATTTACAACGAAGGGGGATGCACATGCACCGGTGCACTTCCCCTAAACTATGTATATATATATATATAATGTTTGTGTGTGAGTGTGTGTGTATGGGTGTATGTGTATTCTCACGCTAAAATTTCTATCTGCATCCATCGTCAGTTTTACATGCCCCTTCTTTTATAGAAAACATAAACATGATATAAAGTTCGTACCGTTTCATAAACGTGCATGCATTTCTTCACTGAAGAGAATGCTGTCAAATGGTGGGATTAATCAGAAGAAGGAGTAAAGAGTTGAAGGCAAGAGTGGTTGATAGGGCAGAAAAGTTCATGCCTTAAAACCAAAGTTGTGTGCACCGAATTTTCCTGCAATCTATGGTGAAACCTATAGGTAAAATATTGTTGCTTAAATTGCATGATGTTAAATTACGATTCAGAATGAAGCAAGTGTGAATGCATAAAGGTTCCGTATCGTACGGTATTATAATATGGACTTTGTTTTCTGCTCACAATCAAATAGCAGGTTTTATTTACAAACGGAAGTAGAAGTTAGGTAGAATATTGATGTTGACGTTGCGACGCGAAGTGAGTGAAAACGAGAACCGTGGAGCCTTTAGAATTCTTCCGCAGTGCTCCGCCCACTTGTTGCACTGTGCGAGGCAGATTCAAATCTAAATTGCCAGACAGAATTCACGGAATGTGATTTTGGCGGCAACATGTGAGTCAAGTGATTCATGGCTTTTACTATATGTATAGGTGAAAAAAAAAAAAAAAAGCTAAATAAATAAGACAACGGTGGTAATTCCAACAGGCTATGATGAATTCTTGGTGATCAGAACATAATAGCAACTAGATTCATTTTCTGTGACTTTGTCTGAGGGCATCATCCTAGGCTAGATTTCCTGTAAGGCATTGACTTTCCGTTCTTTATCCATAGTTGTTAGACAGTCGCGGAGCTGCTTGAGTTAATATTTAAAGTTTTAACAAATGATATCGGATACATCTATATACAGTCCTAAAATAAGCTTTTTTAAAAATAATATGTACATACGAGATCTGTCGAAAAAGTCTCCGACTTTTGCTTTTGAAAAAAAATATGTGGCATAGATTTGCCAAATTTTGCGTCTTAAGAGAGGTCCAGAATGTCTTTAGCCCGTAGATTACTTTCATTAGCAGCTGCTGTTGTAAAGGAGTGGTTATGTTGGATGCTCTTCTGTGGTCTTAGTGCGACTAAAATAGTAAAGACATGAGTGTACGGATAGGAGGCAAGAACTAAGTTACAATCTACTCCGTAGATACACCCGACCTCACCAAGATCTGACAAAACTCGCGAAGATCCAGAGAAGATCGTCAGGTGTGTAGCAAAATCAAAGCAATGTTGATTATGTTCTTCGATTTCCATGACAATGTGCGTCATAAATACGTAGAGGAATGACGTACACGTACAAAGAATTTCTCTTTAGACATGTTCCGTCGTTTATATGATGCTCTTTATCCGAAATGACCCGAAATCTGCGCCAGGATAATTATTCCATTCATGCAGCTCTTATGGTTGTTGTTTCGTCAAGCTCCCTACTATCCGGATATAGCCTCATGAGACTTTTGTCTGTTCGCGAAAATCAAAAAGAACCAGATAGAAACTCGCTTTCGCACCCGAGAGGAGATCTAATGCAACGCCAAGGCTGCTGTCGTAGCACTTCCCGATAAGGAGCTTTAGGCTTCTTTCAAGAAGTGGAAGACCACTAAATTCCGAGTGTGGAAGCAGGAGGGAACTATAAATATACCACATTGACTTGACACCTAGTCTTCCGTTTCAGGCGCTGCTATCGGCTGAAGAAATTCCATTCCCTTTCGCTAAGGCTCTCTCACTTAGCAGCTTCTGAACCCTTATTGTCTCAACGCGTGGGTGTGCCGGGGTGAGCTTTAGTTCGCATTTTTGCCACGGCACAATACATTTTGCCAGCACAATAGTTTGAAGGGGATTTGGACGACGAAAATGCCAATGAGTTTATTAGTTTTCCAGAACCATGGTCGAATACTTTTCCGACAGTCCTCGTATATATAAACCATTCTTATTCAACATCAAGATAATGAAAGGCGAGACATAGTATTAAGCTGTGGTGAGCTCTGCTAGTCTATGTTTTATCCGAGAAGTGACTGAAAAGGCTCGACTATTGTCGGTACCATTTCCAAATCTATTTTTCATTTAGGAGTATATTTTTTAGTAATCTCTTGTACAGAATTTTTGTATCCGCGTTTGCTTTCGTTTGATTTTTGCTTTTAGTTAACTATAAATGATCGCAAAAATATGATCGAAACAGTTGTATTATCGTGACATATAGTAGGACAACTAGCTTTCCTCGGCTTTCAGCATCTGTGTTAGTTCTTAGAATCATTTATGAAAATGAGTGATTCATAAAGAACATCGGGATTGTACTCAATTCTTTTTTCTGTTCCCTAACTTCAGCCATAAATCATTCGGTTGCACAATATTAGCATAACTATTGCTTCAGACTTACTCCACACCTATTTGTGCGAAACCGACTTTGTGTGTCATGAAAACGGTCTTAAGCTGGGTTAATCCCCTTGACAGTCTTAGCATGTAATAGTTGTACTAAAGAAACTCAAAACATGCAAATTCTATGAATATGACAAAGTAAAATTAAAATTAACATTAGTAGCTCCGATCAAATTAATTTCATAAAAGTCTATTATGCATTTAAATGGCTTTGAACCCATTTATGCGGAAGCATTGTCCTGTATGACCATTTCACATTAATTTTCATAATTGTATTAAATTCTTGTACTTTTTGCTTTTCCTCCACCTTGAAGGCCATTTGAAGGGAAAGTGACATCCGCCTGTTGTACCGGAAGTTTCATCCACGTTGATAGTTATTGATTTATCGGTTGGTGTGGCCTGGCGCATGAGGGCTTCTTCTTTTTTTTTTTCTTTCTTCAAAGGCTTGCAGAGCTAAAAATAGACGAAGATTTGCCCAGGTGCGCGCTCGGAAAGGGGGCGTGGCCAGCACTGCTAGCGCGCAAAAAGGCTGCGACAATTTTTGTCTGTTGGCGATGCTCTAGGTAAATAAATTAATTTCGGTCGGAACTCGGAAGTTGAACGTGCTGAAATAGGTTCTAAGAATTTCTTTATCTCGTGAAACAGTGGGAGAAGTTTTCTGGTTCTGTTTATAACAGTAAACGTAATACATGATTTCAGTTTATTTATTATCTCATCACACATGACCTTGTTTTATTCCGCGTAAAGAGTTGCAGATTGTTTATGTAGCTTTGTTGTTCGTATTAGAAAATGTGGCAAAAATTTGTTTTTTTAAGAAAAGAACAAAATAGGAACACATGCTATGTTCACAAAGAGACATTAATTAATTGTGTTGTTACCAAGAATGACACAACAGGATTTCAAACTGCAGTTTAATTTTCCCGAATAGCTGTTCTCATTTCCACAATGCTCTTTCACATCAAATGGATTAAAAGCATAGGCGAATGTACGCATGTATAGTAGGCAATTTGACGGCCTGAAAAATGTAATTAATCCTTCAATTTAACGTCCCATATTATGTCCTTTAGGCTAAAGGAGACAGATACTAACGAAAGTGAATTATTTTGAAAGAATTGGTGGAATGAGAATGTGGAAGGAAACGAAAGACCCTACAGACACAATGTTGTCCACTACAAACTCCTATTGGCTGTGATCGAACCAAGGACCCATCGCACTAGGGATCAATGCTCTGCTCTGCAACTGTGCCATCGTGCCTTCTTCTATGTCTTTTTGAGAACGATCGTTCAGTGGTAAATCTCACACTTCGGATCCAACTACACCCGATCTTCCAGTATCATTCATTTGCATGTATTATCAACCATCCTTTTTTCGTCAATAGGCTATAATCACAGAACAGGACGGGCACCATTCCATTATAATCTTGGAATATTTTCTTGGTGTTTAGTTGATCAATTAATTAATCCCATTTTATTTCATTAGAAAAATCACATCAATTTCATGATTTAAAAATAATAATTTCTGCATTATTTCCATTTATTGAATCGAAAGCTACTAGGTAGGAAAAGTTTATCGAGGGAACTGCCCCTTCCTTCTTTCTTTGGTCAGAATTAAAAACATAAAATGCAAATGGAGTTGAAAATATGAAAAGTCCTTGGATTTCTAGCTGAAGGTGAAATATATGTTGCCTTTTATTGATGACGTCAGTCGTCTGAACTCTTGTTAAACTGCCAGCATTGTCACGAACATCTCAACTGTTATTAAAGAAGAACATTGAATCGTCTTTTGTTTTCTTGAACTGTACTTAAATATTTCCCAGAATTCCCATGCTGTTTTCGGAACATCATTCATCTAAAGCTCTAACGTAACCTAACAATAAAATACTTTGTAAGCTGTATGGGAAGAAGGACATCTCGTTCTGTATTTTATATACAAAGAGATACAGATAAATCATCTATATTGGTAAATGTAATGATATTAAATTTGAACCGAGATTCATCTGCCATTTTTCATTATTATCCATCATCGGTGACTGGGACCTGTCTGGATCTGAAGATATAGAGCTTCAACTGGGGTTAAGAAACAGAGAAATTAAATTTCTAGTTTACGTCCGATTATGCCTGTAAACTAAAGGGTATGGTTAAAAATAAATGATTATTAAAAGAATTGCTGGAATGAGCATTAATGGAAACGGGAAAACCCCAAGAAAACCCACGAGCGAGATGTTGCCCATTACGATGTACATCAATTTAGAATCGATTGGGTCTCCTACGAATATGTAATTATCAACAGTGAAAGTTCGTGTTGTGTTAATTTAATTCTGTGGATGTAATATGAGTGGGCATTATTGCGTATGCTTAACCCTACGTACACCAAGGCGGATTAAAATTGTCCACACTTTTATTAGGTTAAAAATTTTTATGGATGTTTCTTTAGTATCGTGTTATAACTCAGATTTTGTGTCAAAAATAATATAAATGTTATGTGCTGTCATTCAATACTTTTGATTTCTAGAAAATAACCCAAAATAAAAAAAAAAAAAAAAGTTTTCATGATGGACATAAAGCAACGTTTTATCATAATGTGCATCATATTATTTCCAGTTAAAGACTCTGACACGAGGCGTTGCTACGGGTACAGCTGACGCAAAGCGTCGTACATCTGAATGGAAAAGACCTGCTGGTTTCAGAGTGGTGATATTAAAAGCGGGACTTTGGACTTCTTATAACAATAGTAAGCTCCTCCCCCCTTACACATCGAATTTCCAGAAATCCTTCCGCAGGGGTATCTTTAGTCACAAATCCTATGTACTGTCCAAACTTCAAGTTTCTAGATTAATTTGTTTGGCCTAGGCGGTCATCAGTTAATCAAGACTTCTTTCATCTAAAGAGATTAAATTTACGTATAATGCAAATTCATTTTGAACCAGAGTTGAAGAAGACATTACTAAAATCGCATCATTAAAATTCCAGTTCGTTTCAGAGAAAAGAGCAAAATAATTCCTCATATAAATCAGAGGAGTTGAAATTCAAAATGGTGTCGGTAGTCAACACCGTTAAGGCTTCAAAAGTGAACCAATGATAATTATGCTTCTTGTTCGTTTGGTAGTGATGGAAAATTTTTAGATCGTAAACGGTTTCCACTCTCAGTGACCTACATCATTGCTGAACGTGTCTGTTGTCTTCTTTTGTTTTCTAATAGCCTTGCTATGAGAAATTTAGATGTAAACGCGTTTTGTAAGCATGACTTGACTGTGATTGTGTAGATAATGAATAGAGGCGAGGATAATTTCTGATAGTCATTTCACTCTTAATGATTATTTGTATCCTTCTTAGCATTGTAAAATAAGCACGCTGCACTTGAGGAAGAGGATTTCTGTTTAAGGTTACCCGCAACCTCATTGCCTATTGTTTGGACTCTCGTAAACCGTTTCCATATCATCTGCAAGTTTTGTATCGTTGTAATACTATATTGTTGATGTACATCCAACAGTGATAACTTCAAGCACAGATTAAAATAAAAGTTTGAGACATAAAATGACAGATAGTTTATGTTAATTAGTGAAAACAGTCAATTTCTCTTCAAAGAATTTGTCACCCGTTCTTTGTTAATTGTGATCGTTTCCTATTGTATCGTTCAACGACAATCAGTGAGAATGCCAAGGCAATCAGTCTTCCGTTGTACGCTTTTTGAACTTTAGATACAGAGTATCACCAATAATAAAGCGACATTCTGCGTAACGAATGAAATTACGATTAACCTTGGGGATTTCAGAGAAACTAATTATTTGAAAGAGCTTCATAATTTATTAACTTATGAATATTCTTAATATTACGTAAGAATATAAATATACTGTTCTAATAAATATTCAGTTACTGATAAATTGTGACGTTTATATAATAACCAATGTATATTGTAAAATTTTCTCTCCCGAATCTTCCACAGGGCATGAGTGTTATATATTGCACTGCCTATTGATTATTTCATTATCATCATTCCTACATTTATTTTCAGCGTTCCTTTTCAGTAACGAGGCTATATGAGGTATGTATTTACCAGACTTTAGTGTGGAATCCGAACTACCGTAATGCGTTTCAATGCTTTCCTACCAGGAATCGAACCCGGGATCCAGTACACTAAAGACGCGCGTGTTATCCACTAGATCAACGATAAGGGCTTCTATCCTTTGCCATCTTCGTCTTTAGCCCTAAGAGCACAAGTGTAGGACATACCACTCGTGAAAATATGTATCCTATTGTTATATCTCCACGTAGGGCCAAAGCGAAAGGCTGGGGAACTGAACTACATAGGGACGCAAAATGATCTATTTTCTTTCTTTTTATATAGTTTTAAGGGAAGAATATGCATAATTCAGCTAGAATTAGAGTAACTTGGGTAAAGATGCCCCACTTTTTCGTTATTACCCATGTTCCACTTCTGCACTTGAATTTATGATCAATTAGAAGATTGATGTCTTGTTTGTAATATCTCGAAAGACAACTTTATTTCAGTTTTAAGAAGTTTAAATAAACCATTTACAAAAACCTTCAAGTGGGGCATCTTCGGCATGCATGTTGAGGAAAGATGCCCCAGTTTTACAATGTTTCAAAATGTGTTTATAAACATCATAGAAACAGACAATTATGCTTTTGTACCACTAATATTACTAACTTTAATTTCTACTAACTATCTATCTAATGATAAAGAAAATTTTCAACAAATATTCTCCATGTATATTTTCTAAATCCGTTTGTAAATAATGGGTAAAAATAAAAGAGAAAAAAGAATTGTGGACCTTACATATTATCGTTTGTTCATTTTATAGGAACTTGGATTCTTGCGACCACAATTAATGCAGTGACATGCAGTGAACCTACAGTTTAAATCCAAACCACTGTAATCGTTCAAATTTTCCAGGGCGTTCGTACCGGGACTCGAACCCGACTTCGTGCAACAAAGGGAAACGTACTAGCCACTGGACCAGAGGGGAGCTCGGCTTTCTTTTAATATGTAAAAACCTGCTCCCTGAAAAAGTAATGCATCCCCTTATAACGACTTGCTGGCGACAACACTGGTACACCTATGATGATATCTGATGGATCACTGGAAATGCTCTTCACTTTTTAATGAAGGGGCATTTGATTCACCCAGGGATTTACCTTTTCAAAATAATTCAACCAGATAAAGGAAGTTGTGACATATGAAATGTGTCGCAATACCCCTCCCCCAAGGATATTTTTTTAGTATTCTGGACAACCCTCACACAAATGGCTTAAAATCTGTCCATGCACATTCCTTTGAGTCAACTAGTGTCATACACTATTGATCACATAAGGAGCGAAAAGAAAACGGTTTATAATTAGAATATTATATAATGAAAGCAGCAACCCAGCAAAATAAAGTCACTATTCCAAACGGGAATTTCCCGTTTGCTTCTAAGTGTACAATTAATTACAGGTTATTATGAAACAATCAGTGTTTCATATTCAATTAGTGTTTTAAACCAAACATTGTTTAAAACATAACGAACCTACAAATCTTTTCAACATGTCATAAACTGGTTATACCTAACAAAAATCTTAAACCTTTAGGGTTATAAAATGGGACATCTTTGCTTCGATTTCGCTGGGACAACTTTCCAAATTTTGAAGGTAAGACGCCCCAGTCGATCACGTGAGATACTCATGAACACAACAAAGTATACTAGCGTTTGTAAAAGACTGAAGTTTTTAACCAATTATGTTTTATTCATGTACTTCTATTTAACTACCACCAAGAGCGTTACTACGTTTCACTCTCTAAAATTATAGACACCGAAATAAGAGTAACTTAGCTTTGTGAACAGGCCTAAACAAAAGCAGTTTCTTTCTCCGATGCAACTTCCACATATATTTACTCAAGACTGTGTACCCTTTCACGTGCATGGCATGTGCTGTGAATACGAGTCACAAGTCTTGAACAATTCGAGCAGGGGCGTCTTCACTCAGTGGGGCATCTTTACCCAAGATACTATACAGGTTTAGCAACGTAGATTGAAACAAAAGATGATGAAACAGTGATCATTTCAGTGGCGGCTAGTGAAAGGAGTTACATTAGTAAAAAATATAAAATTTTATTTCTACAAGCCGAAAAAAGAAAAACTTACTCAATATCCTAATTCTTACATACAGTAATAGTATTTTTACTTTTACCGAGCCGCCACTGTGTATGTCGATGAGTAAAGGAGGCAAATGATAGTCAAGAAGAAATATTTTGGAAATGATAAATCTGCATCAATCACCCATCATTTCGCTTTCGAATACCATTCAATGTCATTGGATCTGAACCTCACGTAACTAGGTGATCCCTCAAAACCTCAAAAAAAATTTTTTTAACCCATAACTTGAAGACAATTATTTTCCAACCTTCACGCATTGACAATGAAGATTAAGGCTTTTGTGAACAGTGCTTCTATCGTAGATCGAATCCAGCTGTACTTACACCGTATATCCTAACAACAGAAACAAAGTCATATAATGTGTGTAGATCATAACGAATTATGCACCTGTTCATTGATGCGTGTAGAACTTCATATGAGGAGGAAACATCATAAAGAGAAATTTCGTTGTAAAAAAAAAAAAAATGAAAGTGTAGTTGACAGACATCTCGTGTAATCACATGGGAATACAGAGAAAAGAGTGGTTGGATGCTGGATTTTCCGGGTTCGATAGCCTGTTATTTCTTTGCACTATGTACTTACGAAACGATCTTCTTAAAACAATTATTTGATTATTTATATTGTTTTAAAATTCCTTTTATTGTTATTATTATTATTATTATTATTATTATTATTATTATTATTATTATTATTATTATTATTATTATTATTATTATTATTATTATTATTATTATTTTGTGACCAGCTGAAATACCCGCTCTTTGCACGGGAAAATAGGCTAATGGGAAATATTTGAAAGATATTTTTGAGCGACCTTGCGCCTAATTGCAATGCGATTTGAATCAAAGTGAAATGAAAAAGTCTCGGAAGAATCCAAGTCTAATTATGTTCTAAAATGCATTTCAGACGACGATGATGCCATTATTTGTTTCAAAAAATCTCAAAACCCCTCCCCCTTAGAATAGGCTTTTCTTCCACTAGCGCACATGTCCACTTATTTTTAATAAGGAGTTTGTATACCACGTTTTATCGCCCTAGTATGAGGGGCTCCTGAGATATACTATTTTTGGCAGACATTTTAACCCCTCCCCCTTCTCCCTTAGAATGAGGATTGTAATGCAAGTAACAGGAGTAAAACTCGGTTCGAGGACTAATTATGGTCAAAAATTCGTTTCAAACTGCTTTGTCTTTTTCCCGTGATGATGAGATAGACATAAAAAATACGTCTCTCTCCTAAAACATTCTCTTTTCTGAATGGTTTCGGAAAAAATGGAGCAATTTAAGTTTGGTTTTCGGTAAGTGATAGAGAATTACGTTTCTCTCGAATAAAATATAAGATTAAAATCAGTGATTGACTGAGGAACATATAGGGGAAATAAATTAACTTTTGTTGGCAACTGTACACTCTTACTACGAAATGATGGGATATAAAGCTGAACCAGTATTATAGGCCTACGCACAATTTCATCGAAGAAGGTTTCAAACCCCCAAGTCCATATCATTTCTGATGCTTGTATACCTATCGTAATATGGTAAACGTTTATTTTTGCATAATATCTTTACTTTCTCAAGGGTGGTCAAAACAGAAAACCCCATTTGCGAATAACTGTACCAAAAAAAAGAAAAAAAAGTTTTGAAAAGTTTTTCTGTATGTACTAAAAAGAAGAAAACTGTTACTAAATTGAACACTTGAGACAGATGTTTCAGAAATTAATGCTTGGCTAATTACCACAATGCTTCCCCCTCCCTAAAAAATGGTATCGTAACAAATACAATGGAAACCTAATTCTCTTAAGATTCTTCTTTTGTCTGCTTGTTTTAAAAAATACTTAAAACCATGCTATCACATTTCACATTCACTTAAATTGTGAACTCATTTTTGTTTATTTGTTAGCTTAAAACTTTACAACGTAATTTCACGCACTTCTATACTAGCTGAAGTTGTGAAATTCTGTGCAGTTAGGTGCAATTAGGTATTGTTGTTAGGGATAATAACAATACTTCCATACGAGCTCCTTCGTGGCCAAGCAGTTAGCATACGCGCCTTTGGCGTGGAAAACCCGGGTTCGGATTCCATGTTAATTAATAAGTCTTGTCTCATATAGCCTCGCTGTTGAAAGAGACGTTAAAATCAACTAAATTCAATACTTTCACATACTTTTTTCGCTGTAGCTTATCGCTTTGCTGTTAACTGTATATCCTATTATTTTATGCAACCAGAAATGCTTCAGAGTTGACACGTACAGTATAACTGTTAGGAGATCTTGATTTAGTTTTGTTTCTCGCTTGAGACTTTTAAGAACTAACTGAATGATATAATGAAGTTCCATACACGCACGTACATACACACAAATGGAGATAAGTATAAGCTCCCGTATGCATACACGGGAACTAATAATAACAGTAAAATAATAATAAAAGCAGTAAAACCCTTTAAAAATGCACTAAAAATATTTTTGGGTGGAGTAAAATGACTAAATGGCAGTAAGACTAGAAGCATTGGGCACGATGCATATGAACTTTAGCCATCAACCTTAGGAAGAGCACCGAACATGGGCGCCCGAATATTTTCTAGGGTCCATCTCCCTGGTTGCTATATTAGTTTGGTATTTTTTTTTAAATTTCTATTAAGAAAATCTTAAGAAATTTAATACATTTTCGTGAGCCAAAAGAGAGCGGGCCCCCTGCCCCCCTTCAGGCGCCTATGGCACCAAATCCTTTTTGTCTGACATTCCTTCATTTTTCCCCACCAAAACACTTTTTTTCTTCCTAGTGCATTCATAAAAAAGAAACTTTAATAGATTTCTTCCAACGGTTATTGTTCTTATTAAGTATTTATGCATATACTTGTGCAATATCGAAATAAATTTCCTGTGTGTGTGTGTGTGACTTTTGATCATATACACAGAAATCGATTGTAAACTTGCTGCGGCACTCATTATCCTCAACTCAACCCATCTCCACATTTACAGCCATCATCCATGTTCTACTGCTGGAGTGGTTTGAGCCATTTGAAGGTGAATCTTGGGTGCGTATCGTTCGTTGTATAATGTGGCGTTGCCCATTTCGGCATCAGGTGTGTAGCGTGCTTATTGCGTTTTCGTGTCCGCAACGCATCTGTTAAGCAACTGTCGCATTGAAGCTCTCTCTTTTCACTACCATAGATGTTCGTCTAAGTGACTAACAACCTGTGATATCACTCGGAACTTTCGTTTTAGGAATCTGGTTCTCCAACTACTCATTTATAACTTCTAATTATATTATTAAATGACACACCGAGAACCAATATAAAGAATATAGGCCTACGTACATAACACAAAGATCAGAATATTTTAATATCAATTCCTTTTTTTAAGAAATTAACAAATAAAGTAAAAAGTAAATTGTAAATTTATTACTTGCTTAGTTAATTTATTATGTTAATTATTTTGTCAAGTAAGTGTCTTAAATACTATTTCATTGAAGCACCTTATAGCTCCCCTCCACTCATTGTAAGGTCATTAAATTCCTAAATTCTTTAAAATTTAGATTTCAGTCGTTACAAGAAATCTGAATAATTTACGGCGTGTACAGTGGTGGATCATTGCCGGAGCTGGAGGACCTAGGCCCCCAGTCGTTTAAGTCACAAAAATAATTAAAGCTATTATTTGTATATTTTTGAAAGTTTATATAGTAAACTCGATATATCTATCATAGTCTGGGTTCTGGCTGCCCCGCCCCAGTTTTTATCTACTAGATCTACCACTGAGCGTGTGATTAAACGATAGACATAGAGAAGACTCAAATGTGGCGTCGGTGGGTAAGTGTTTAGTTAACCCCTACTGAAAATGAACGATATTTCTGTTAATAAATCTGGTCAAACGCTGGAAATAATTAATAAAATTTGATCAAATACTGGGCGATGTTTAATCTGAGAGGTGGAGAAGGTATTCGTTATTTCAACACTTTAGAAGTTTGGATGGCAATAAATAGTTGGAAAAGATGGATCAGATATCATCAAACGATTGGTATTGAGAAATTACGAACCTGGCGTAAAGATGACTAATACGTACAATAGTTTGTTCCTTACTAAAAGTACAGCTGCTACATAAAAATTATCAAATCGGATCAAACGACTGATATCTAATTTTTTACAAATTTAGCATGAGTGGAAGGTGCGATTAATAAGCTTTTCCATTGATGTTATCTTCACTTTTATATACGAAAATATTCTATTGATTACTGATAGCAAACTCTTTTGTTATTGATGATCATTAGGTACTTTCGTCATATACAAGTACGTGAGTTCCAGATTTATAAGTCAATGTTTACTTTCTTAAATATTATTATTATTATTATTATTATTATTATTATTATTATTATTATTATTATTATTATTATTATTATTATTATTATTTGTGAGGTTTAATTTCCTCCTTAAATTCTGGTTTATTTTCTAACCCGAATTCAGTTTTTTCGCGAAGAAATAATTTTCCGTGGCTCTTATATATATATATATACAGTATATATATATAAAGTACTTTTTGACTTAACTGAACATCAACACAGGTGTCCGACCAAGAGATACGAACTTTATCGCGATTCTCACATGAGTTATGAGGAAAATGTGTCTGAATGCTTTGTACGGAATCACTTTAAACTTTTCACTTACAGAGAATATAATTTAATATGTTGTTCAGTTCACTTATAAATAGAAATATATTATTTTCCTTCTCCCATCCACAACTGCACAAAGAAACATTTACAAGCTCATACTACACTTTTAGAAAAATAGAAAGAAAGAAAGCTAAATTATTTGCTTCAGATGAACACATTTTGATATTACTTACCCCGTCCGTAGTTCCACTCTGCACGAGCATGATTTTATGCTCAAAACGTCCCTATTTAGCGGCCGGTTCTGGGAGTCAGTACTTGCTCAACTGCTGTTTTCAAAATTCGGATTTCGAAAGGGGGGGGGGGACTTTTCATCGTATGTAACAGTCCATTCCGGAAAATGCATTTTTACAACCTACACGAAATTTTTGGAACCAACGAGGTGCTATACTCTGGTTCACTGCATCTTTCCGTTTCACATGACAAGTGTTTTGAGTTGCGGCCTCAGCGTTATGTCCAAGTTTGAACTCAAACATAACAGTTCACGTATCCAATGTTGAGAAGTCATCGTCACTGCCAGTAAAAACTGACTGAAGATACTGGTGGACTGGCGACTTTCATGTTAATTAGTCCGTTTGCCACACTACCTTTTGACCCAAGTTGACCTTGTACTTCGGTCGACCACGGTATACACGCGCTTGCTGTTTGGGTTGTGGAAATATTGCAAGACTTGTGACGTATTCTTATACGTAGATTTGCAAGAAATATCAAAATGGATAATAAATATACGTGTTTCGCTCTCTGTGAGGGATGGAATTTCAGAACATGTTCAGTTTGTAGATCTTTAGTTGGGCATCATCTATGTTTACATTAATAATGAAAAAAGTAAGTGTGATTTCGATTTTTTTTTTCTGAGCGGGACTGAACAATACATTAGATGTGAAGATGTAAGAAAATATTCTTTTACAAATTGCTCATTTGCATGGCTGCGGAAATTCAGTGGAGAGATTACTAGACTTTTCTTTTCTTCAAACATTGCAATTCCAACTATGCTAAGAACGCATAAAAAAAAAAGAAAAGAAAATCGTAAATTTTATGATATTTGTTTGCATTTTATAATTTGTGTTCTTTATTGATTTTTTAATATTAAAGTCCGTACTCTAATCAGTATCGTGACTGCTAGTTGCCTGATTTTGACTGAATCTGAAAGGAACCAAACGGTTGATATACCCTGAACTAACATCTCCAAATTCAAAATAATTTGGCTTCGTTTATCGTTTATAGACATTCTTGTATCCTTATGTGGAGACAGAGTGGCTGGCTATGTGAGTATATAGTCTATGTGAAAATGTATGTGTGTGTGTGTTGTGCCTGGAGGTGGAGTATCCCGATCGATGGCTAAACTGCGTGGCTGAATCGCCAGAGGCCTCGATTAAATAAAGAGAGGCTTTGCTTCCCCTCCTGTGGCTAAGCTTCCAGCCGAGAGAAAGAGAGAGTGGATTTTATTCCATTAAACATTCATGCCTCACGGTCAGTCTAAGAGAAGAGTCACTGTTTATTGCTCTGTTTAGCTTGTTTATCATAAAAGAGAACGTATTACATGGAAAGGAATTAACGGTCATTGTGATCCTGAGGTTGCTTTGATAGCTTGTCAAAACAAGGAAGTTAATCACTTGTACCAGTTCTAGAGAATTTACACCTAATAATCCCAATTATGTTTCTATTACAAGAGAAATATTTTCCGACGTGCATTTTTGCGTAAACCGGCTACAATCCAAGACTGTACTCTTGAACATGTGCCCCAATCAATCAATCAATATATATATATATATATATATATATATATATATATATATATATATATATATATATATATATATATATATATATATATATATATATATATATATATATGGCATTTCAAATTTCTTTAGTGGGGATCCTCCACTAAATTTTTGGTAGTTGGCATCGTTTTCGGAGAGGGGAGTACTCTGTTACCAAACCCGAATAATTCTTATATGAATTACGAAAATATCTGAACAGGGTTCATCAACGGATATGATCCAATTTCCTCCATTCTGCGAATATTTTGGCTAGATCTAAAATATAATAGCGCTATATTTTGAGGAATTATTCAGTCTTTTCATTGCACCAGCCCATATACGTACTGCTCTTTGTAGCTGACGTGAAAATACTTCTTGTATAAGGTACCGAGAAAAGCATCACTTTTCATCTTAAATTTGTTATAAGAGCTAAGAATGTTCCCTTAATTTAAGCAACGTGGCTGTAAAGACTAGAGCTGAGTATTGTTTTTTGAGTGGGAAATGTAACACAATTGAATAGCCAGCAGGTCACCCGAATTCAGTCCAAGATAATTTTGTTATAGAGCGAACTTTTAAATGCGACAAGTGTACACGAAAATGATTTGGATCGTTACTGAGAAGATAACCAGTGAATGACAACTCAATTCGAAGAAATCAAATTGTCTATACGAGTGTTTTCTCCGCGGTGTTTGCAGGCGTTCAAACAGCTTGTTAGATACATCTTTTTTTAACGACGAAAGAAGCGTCAAAAGTGCTAGGTGAGGAAAATATGAATCAATATACGCCTGGCGCTGTGTAGGCGGTTTGCACGCGCATTTGTCTTCACTGATTTCTACAGGGTGGAAAATTACGCTGGATAAGAGAGAAAAATCCCTGAGCTCAAATTTTTACCATTTTTCTTCTCTTCTGAAGATCTTTTGAAAGAGAATTAGTATTTTTTTTTAAATATAAAGCATATATATGAACCGTACTTTCAGTAATCAAGCATCGTTTTCCTCCTCCTCCTTCCTTTTTGGTGGGTACGGGGTTTGTAGCCCTTCATTGCCAGGTCGCGCCACTGGGCTGCCCATGTTATTAGTTTGCTCAATGTTTATTGTGACTCAGTTTTTATTTCAATACAGTGTTACCTATTTTCTAGCGGATTATATATTACATTTTCATAACTATACAATTGTGTATATACAGTATACCGTACTGTTAAAGAACCCAGCACGAGTTCTTTAAGTGTTAATAGAACTCAGAATATGGGTAAACATGTATAATACATGCTTTAATCTTCTGCATTTTTATTTAGAGTGATTTATCTTTGGTATTCCCGGTGAAAACTATATTGATGCTCAACAAATTCGCTAACCCGGCACGGCAGTGGTCCCGAACGTGGCGGATTAAAGAGCACCTACTATAGTATATCTTCACGATAAAGAAGATATTTCACGCCCTGCATCTCTGTGACTATCAACTGCGTACAGGATATTCTACGCCACGCTTTCTTCCAGAAAATTTTATTCGGAGGGAGGAGTCAAAATGTGAACGGGTTGCCCTGGAAAAGTTCTCTACACAAGAGTGGTATATAATCGCAGTTTAATTTATCGTAGTTCTGGTGTAAAGTTTGTGACTGGACAACACCGGGGACGGAGAGGAAGGACCCAGGGATATAATGGGTTGTATACGGGAGCATATGGAGTATAGTATGTCTCGTCGCTGCGCCTCGAAGAACCGCGATGTGTTAAAACCACAACTTTTCAGGAGGAGCGAAAAACATCCCAAGCTCTTAAAATTTTGACAAATAGACGGAAACACTTGAAAAATATAATAAAATTGGTTATGCGTATAGTATGCACCGGACATTGTTGTAGCTTGCTTCAACAATATTATATTACTATTTTTGTGTTTACATAGCACCTTTTGCGCCTTTATAAGCATATAGAGAATTTGTATACATTAATCAATACGTACTGGATGAGAACTTGAAACCTTTAATTTGAATCTATTGTTGTTTTCATTGTTGTGGCGAAACAATTGAATATTCACTTATCACATTATAAGGACGCTGCCTGACAGCTTTTAGGTTTGTTTGCACGGCATAACTCAATTTCGACAAAAATGTCACATAGCGGTTCTTCGAGGCGCACCGACATACCTAATACGTATTTTTATAGTCTAGCTTATACTCACCCAAACTTTACTAAAGAACGAGTGGATATAAGCTATACTTTTGAAAACGCTCTACCACATACTCAAAAAAATTCTAGCATTATATCACTGAGGAATCACCCCTCCCCTTCCCGTTCTCAGGAGTATACCTCGAAAATACACTGTTCTTCAGGAAGGTTTATTTCTGGAGTTGTAAAGCGACAACCTTAAAATTGTATCCTGTTCAAAGTGGTTTTTGTGCTACATTTTCCGACCCATGTAGATACAAAATTTGAAGCGAGAAACAAGCAGAAAGCGGCACGCGTTTTGCAAACGGAGAAACACACGTATAGAGTGGAATACTGTTTGCCAAAATACCTTGTGGTAGCATTTTTCAAGGATATAACGTAAATTCACGCAAACATATTACTCAGGTATTAGGTGTATAGTAGAGTTGATTTGGAGAATACGTAAGTTACACACTTGTTTTTCATTAATTGGCTTCACATAAAAAACGATCACAAATACATAAGTCTTGGTTATGTATTATGTGTGAAAAATTAACACGCATTATGTTCAAAATCTTTATTTTCTCATTATAGTATTGGCTCAAGTTCTTCGATAATAATTACGATAATCATGGTTTTCCTGATATCCTGTTATGCGACCGCACGGTTTTTTGCCTAACGCTGTATTACATTCTGCATTTCTAAGCTTGTTCAGTGACACGTGGCATTCTACTAACACAAAATAATATTTTAAGAATTGTGGGATTGGCAAGAAAATATCTTTTTTTTTGAATAATTGTGAAATAATTAGTAATTATTTCATTAAAACATTGTTTAAAATATCACAATTGAAAATCACGATGGGTGGATGTACTTGCGTACGGTAGGTTGAGAACCACACTTTGTCGTTATTTTTTTGTTTCCGGCAACAACAAGTATCTAAGCTTCATAAGTTATTTAATATTGTTTCCTGATGTTTAATAAGAGACTTGTCTGAAGATAAGAACATAAAAAGACAATGAATCTGTTGTGGTGTTGAAATAGGTCGTTAACACTTTCAGTTGCTCGGTGTTCGTTGAACTGGCTCCTAGCTACGTTCAACTCTCTCTCTCTCTCTCTTTCTTACTACCCACTTTTTTCCCTCTCTTTTCTCTGAAGCTTCAATAATAATTTAATACTGTATCTTCCACACTCAAAAAAATCGTGCATCCTACTCTTGTAACATGGTAATAAATATTAAATATATTACAGCGTTGCTGAGTCCATTTAGGGTTATTCCAGAATCTGACAAGACAGGGTTTGTAATTCATTTAATTCAGAGCTATTGAACGAAGCAGGATAGAAGTTAGAAGTTTTTTGACTTGGAAATGAATTGATCGCGATTGTCTTCCGTTGTCTTTGCCTCAAATTCCGAAATGAAATTTTTAGTTCTACGTTGTACGATTATGCTCTTTAGGCTAAAGGAGACAGATGATTAATGAATGTGTATCATTATAAAGTAACTAGTGGAATGACAAATGTAGGAGGAAATGGGAGAACCTGAAGAAAACCTACAGACGATGTTGTCCGCCACAAACTTGTATGGCCGGGAATCAAACCAGGAACCCCTCGCATTAGAGGTGAACGCTCTACCCTTGAGCCAGAGATGATGTGAGTCAATGAAAACTTGACTCGCGACCCACCATGAATCAGCAATCACCGTGACTCACTCGTGAGATAATTTTTCGAAAAACTTGTTACCCCCACTCCCCCCCCCCTTTAGGATATGTATTATAATGAAAGCGATATGGTATTCCAGTTGGGATTAGGGCCTAGCTATATACTAAAAGTAATTTCATTTGGCTTAGATATTGACCGTGATGATCACGCACACATACTTACATTCAATTGTTTATATAATAATTCATATATTATAAGTGATTCAAAAATATACAAGTATTCCAGTAGTTAGCTCCTGTAAAAATGCATAGGCTGTGTCTCGAAATCCAAGTAGTATGTCCTATTGCTACTATTGCAATTACAAATATCAATATCCGAAAGTACCTTAAGTTCTTTTCTTCATTTTTAGATGTACTAATCTTAGGAAAGCAAAAAGAAACAAATGAAAAAGGGAGAAAAATGGAAGCCATAAAAGTAAAACGTAGGCAAATTTACCAGTGCACAGAAGAGGCAGTCTACAATGCACTGAGCATTACACTGGGTCGTAGTGGGTCGGTGGGTCACAGTGGGTCATGATAGTCGGTGGATCATGGTGGGTCACAGTGGGTGTTGGGTCGCAGTGAGTCATGCCCTGTCCGCAGTGGGTCCATGACCTACTGACTCACTCACAAATCTTGACCGACTCCATCTCAACACTGAGTTACTCTATGCACTCGCGATCCCGAGCTGGAGTCCCAAAAGTGAGCGTGAACGCAGTTGAGGTGAATGGGCTCGAGCCCGAGTGAGCCCACGCAAAAGGATAACTTTGGCACTCAATCATCATATCTGTGAATAGGTGTTTTCGTATAGGCCTTTTCCGTCGTTTACTCGTGTTATCTCTGAAAAATATGACCTCCTCACGTACAGAATGAGTTTGAAAGGAAAACCCAGGAAAAACCTCACTCAGGATGGCTGGCCTGAAAACTTTTACAAATTTTTGACCGACTGCCTTCATCGGGAATAGAACCTGGAGCCACTCGCACCAAAGGCGAGAGCGTTACGCCACAGAAATATTTCTTTTGCATTTTCCACTATGGTAATATCGTATGTGACTCATACGGAAGTATTCTTTACAACTGAAACGTAGTCTAATAAAATATTCTTTTCGAATTGATTATAAGCTTGGACGTGTTCGATTCACCACGTGTAGAACGGAAGGTGTGGTTGCTTGCACGCCCATCAGAGGAATGCTTACCGAATTCTTGGTCCAAGGTTTCTTCCCTGAAATTGGCCAGAGCAGAAACGTGAAACTGGTTTCTCTAGAAGTTCCTCCGAGCACCTTTGGACGTTACAAGACGCGAGAGTGTGCCAAAGGTGTGGTTCTCGCAATTATAATTATCAGATACTTGTTTTTGTGTGAACTTCTATTAACACCAAGTTTGTACAGGGCAGGTTTTTAATGAGTGCGAGAAGATATTGTGGCGTTTGTTTTCTTCAAATAAGTCGAAAATAAGTTGGAGTATAAAAAAAATAAATAAAATAAAGTTAATTTCGCATTATAGACAAAGCCAAGCCATTTTCTGTCTTGTTTTTCGCAAATTGCTCGTGTGATTGCTTACTTCGAGTCCCACGTTTTTTCAGTGCGGTCTTTAGGAGCTTGTGATTCTACAGGAGTACCTACTCTACCTAGGTAGAATCCGGACCGAGGCACAAGAAACATTTTGGGCAGCTCTAAAACTCAGAGATTCAACATGTGTCTCCCAAACGTTCCAGATAGACTAACAGACATACTAGCCTCTATAGATATTGTTAATTTCAGTAACAAAATTTTCCATCTTTATTTTACCTTGTAATTTTGGTTAGATAAGTAATAATAATAATAATAATAATGGAAAATATCTACAGTGGGATTTTATGATTGTGTACTCATTTAAGCAGTTTTATTCTTTAATATGTTAAAACTTTTTTAAAAAGTTACTTACAAGTCTTAGCCCTTAATATATTTAGTTAATGTTCTAAGTTCTTAATACAGTGAGTTCAAAAAGTCGCTTTGCAGTGGATTATGGCAAATAGATACATAAAACACTTCACTACGATAAATGATGAAAAGGGTTTATCTTAGCTTGAAGATAAAGTCAATCTTCCTACATATTTTGCGAACACTTGAAGTGAAGATTGGTGATTTTCTTAGTACTTTAATAGTTTTAGGTCGATCCTGATACTGTTTAATGAATACTGTTGTACCACTTTTCAGTGAATAGTGTTTCGCATATTCCCTATACTTGTTACGCACACGAAACGCGTGCTCAAAAAAAGTAAATAAAGAAATTAAATAAACGTGTCGATCCATTGTTAAAACACACACACACACACACACACACACATATATATATATATATATATAGTTGAGAGTTCAAGTCTCTAACTTTGTTCCTGTGTTTGGGACATTTGCATAACATAACATTCACAATGTTACACTCACTTTCTCACAATAACAAATAGAAATACCTAAATCCACTGCGTAGCGACTTTTTGAAGGCACTGTATATGTTACGTTCAATCAAGCAAAATTATTAATATATTCTTTACGAGATTTTTAATTCTTATTAGGGGAAAGAGGAAAATATGGAAAACAAGGCTGTATAAAGTAAAGTAAGGGAATAGTATAATTATATAAAACATTCAGTTATTCTGTTTAATCCTTTCTCTTATAATCTAGTGGACATAAATGCTTCTGTTCTTTCTATCTTTCAAGCCTTTATGGCCCACGTTTAACAAATAGGCCTATAATTACACAGAACACTGATTTGTTGAACGATCCAAATTATATCCAATAGACAAAGGAAACAAGCTAAAAGAATTGGTGAAATTAAGAGGAGGACACAGTGTTATCCATCACGAGCTTTTCATAACGTGGGATCAAAATCAGGAATTCTTTGCACCACAGATGAGTGTTGTGCTACTAAACTACCAATTGACTACAAATTAAAAAAAAAAAAAAAAAACCGGTGGTTTCAGCATCATCGCCAGCAGAGGCACCGTACGTATCTGGTGCATGTTTTATTTATTTATGAAAATTGTAAGGTAGTTGTGGACTTTTACTTCCGACTGTCCATAAGCGCAAAAGGCCAGAAGTTTACTAAACTACTGGTAAGTCTTTCTGCAGTAACTTTGAGTTAAAAGGAACTATTTATCCCGCAGTAAACGTATAATGGAGAAAATTACGCTTGATCATTTCATAATTACATTTAAAAGCATCTTAACACTTCTTCTTAGAGGAAGTATGCAAAAACCAAATGTTTTGTATTTGCGTTCATTAGAATTAATTGAGACTTCTGGGAATCCTGGTTGCAGTCAACGAAGTCGCTCTTCATGTTAAGTGGAGTTCAACTGCGAGACGGTCGCCCGACAACTCTTGCGAAATTGGTTCTGGTGCGCGAACTTCGCTTAGCAGCTTCGACGGTGCTTGATGTTAACCTTCAAATGAAGGCGAGACGTGATGTGTGTTGTTGAACGAATGGCACTTTGCCATGCATTTGCAGCATGTACATTCGGGTTTGGTGTGTACTGTGTAACCTCGCAGTGGCGCATGAAATACTATGTCCTTTTAAAATGTTTTGCCTACTCATGACACGATCGTACGTAAATATTAGTATTTCTATATGCAAATACTACACGACCATTATAAACATATCATCAAGTACTCGTATGTTACATGAAACGTCTCTTGATATTCAGGTACTTCGGATTTTCCGTTTTCGTTTGTTGTGGCTTTTATGCAACTGTGTCCTCGGTACCAGCTTTGATACTTCCTTGTCTTCTCTTAACCTTCTGGACGTTCTAAAGTCTTACACCGATATCTCTAATATCCACAGGACGTTGAGTAGAAATTCTTGGTTGTCCATTGATGTTCTTGGTGTGATGTGTATAACGTTCATATTAAGTGGGATTTCGGAACATAATTAACTAAAAGATAAGCACAGACAAACAGCCATATCTTATACATTGAGTATAAGCTTAGTAGACTGCTACATGTTTATAGCGCATTTTAAAAAACATATCTATAAAGTACGTTTTGAAGATATATTTTATTTAAACATTAATGATTATATACTATATACATCCGCTTCTAGTAGGAAATCCAGGGGGAATCCTCCCATACCATGCACCTTTGTGCTGTCTCTTGAGAAAAAAAAAAATGAAAACCTCCACTAAAATAGGGAGGCACGGTGGCTCAGTGGTAGAATGTTCATCTCTAGTGCGTGGGGTCCCTGGTTCGATCCCAGCTCGCGCCAAGTGGTCTCAGTGGTGGACAAGCACCGTGTGCATGGATTTTCTCAGTGTTCTCCCGTTTCCTCCCACTTTATTCATTCCACTATTGCATTCATTTCTCACCATCACTGACTCTTTTCACCTAGCCGGAATAACCATGGAAGTAAAACTGAAATTTAATTTATTTTCACCATTAAAATAGTGCACGAGGTGGCATAGTTTATCATAATAAGAGATTTCTACGCTGCGGTAAAACTCCAACATCGCATTTATTTTCAAAAAGTATTCTAGCAAAATGACGGAAAATTATAAGTAGTCTGAATTAAAAAAAAAAAAAAAAAAGATTAGAGACTAAAAGAAGCATCATGATAAGATACAACTCATCAGAGATCAATCTTGGAGACGGGGATCTATAACGCTGAAATGAACAGTAATGTTTTTCCCCAGTAAAATGATCCAACATCAAATGTCGCTTTCAAAAGCGCTGCATATTGAAATTTCTTTTCAAAGTTCCAATTAACTGGACTCGATAGCGTTACAGTTCATAAGGGACTATGTGGCTATTATGTATGATAAAATGACGTAAAGAGTATGGATTAACGAAACACAATTCAGGTTATTACATTCTTTGTAGACTGTTATATGTTCCAACCAGTAATGAGTCATTCGGTACAAAGTAAGATAGATATGTTTGAAGTTTCGACTTGCAAAATTTTGGAATTTCTTAAGCTGGAATTTGAATTACGAATATGTTTTCGTTTGAAGACATAACTGATTCCCAAACAAATCTTAAGATAGAGTGAAGACAAGACGTGTAGTTTGTGAATATAGTTGATTTCCAAAGAATGAAAACATACAACGGAATATAAGGAGGAGTAACATAAGTACTATGAGAATAACGGTTATCTACTCCATTTTAAAAAGAAAAGACATATGATTAAACTGTGTGAAAGTTGTTCCCTTTCCATATGGACGTTCTTAAATATTCTGCAAATGTGGTTGATTCTTGATATAAGCTAAACTCTACGGCCTTCCGCTAATCGCTTCATTTCCATGTAAGAATTGTTCTATGTAATATCGACCGACAAGTACGTTCTTCTTCATCTCCCTTTTCCTTTTATCACATCTCTAATAAGACAGCCGAGGCTAGAGTTGCAAAAATGCCGTGTTTTATGGATGATTTTTTTCGATAAGCAGCATCTTTTAACCCTTTTTTTTTATGGCCTCTCTGTTCAAGTACCACTTCCGTTTCCCTGTAGTGGATTCTACAATTAAAGAAAGTACGTTTGCGCATCCAGTACTTGTGAGTCCTATGTTCAGTTCAGTATTGACTGTCTTGTTTTCAAACTGGCATTGCATTTTTTCCCCAACAAGTGTATTATGCAACCACCATACCCCAAATGTCGTTTTGGTTGCCTAACCATCTTATCAAATTCCCGGAGGCTATATAATACAACTTGATGTATATGTTATACTGGTTACTTCAAATGTAATTTGGCAGAGAAGAAAAAAATCAGTAAAGTAAGAAACATAAAACGAATGAACAAATTTGATTGTTTCAAAATTCCACTATAGAATTCCGAAGTTCATTTAGTTTTTGTTCATTTCATTTCTTATTTTTGGTGCAGCTAGAAACGTAACTAATGTAAAATCATAAGGAAAGTAATGTTTCTAACTGTTTCCAAAATAAATAAACTTTGGAATTCTCTAATAGAATTTTGAAACAGACGGACTAAGTTGGTCACAGATGCCGAAAGCCCAGAAATCTAATTCCTAATCTTAATTTTCTTCGATTAAATAAACTAACTGTTTTTATGTGCTTTGAATAAATGCATAATTTCATCAGGTTTTAATCTCTGAAGTAAATCTAATAATAAAACCGTAATAACTTTGATCTTATTGTATTTAATAATGTATATGATGCAGAGGAAAGGCGCAAATCTGTTGAGAAGTATCTTAAGAATCAATGAGAACAGATTAGATAGATAAATGGAAATGTGCAAATATAACGGTTGAATGGTTTTATTATGGGAAATGCAATAGTTACATCATAGTTAAGCTCATCCTCATCATTCCGCTGTTGAATATATTCCCAGAATAAGTAAGCATGCATTTTGTATTTTTCTTCTGCATTTTGGTCTTATCTCCTTCTCATTAGTGTGAATACTCAGTGAATAAATGGAACGAGCCCACTCTCATTAACGTGCTCTCTTAACTAGGCATTAACTTGCATAAAAATTCAAAATATACAGTGGTCATATTACACGGGTAATATTGTCCGTCAGTGATGAAATCTTCATTTGACCACTTTGTGTTATTTATAAATGCTAAAATACTATTTCTGGATTTTTCCTGGCTCAATAAATGACTGCTGCAAGTGGATATTTGAAGCAGACCCATATTTAACATTTTTCACGCATCGAGCCATTAAGAAAATGCTTTCGTATATCAGCAAAGAGTGGTAGATTTTGAGATAGTGAAGTGAGTAATCAATATTTAAGTACGTTGATAAGCGTTAATAATTGTAGGTAATTCCGGAATTTAATCCACAACAGACATGTTTTGAAATTGCGATTTAAAAAAATACAGTGTTAGTAATGGAAGAAGAGAAATAATGAATATAAATTTATAACTGAAATGATAATTAGCAGTTCTTGGCCCCTACATGATTTAAAGTACGATAAAAATTTTATAAGTAATTTTGAATTTAAAAAAAAATTAAAAAAACTTATTAGTAGATTACACATACTGGATTCAAAAGAATGGTTCGAAGAGCCTACGTTCGATCTCAGCCATATTTGTTTGTGATTGACACTATGATGTCCGTGGGTTTACTCAGGTTTCTTCTGTTTCCACACTGAGCGTACTTGCCACGAAACCAAACCAGAGTGCATCGTATTTCATTTTTAACAATAGATCAAATTTCGCATAGTCTTAATGCTGAAAAGTGGACGCTGATCTCAAATCAATCAATTAATCAATTGATTTAAAAGTGTGTCAGCCCATCTCTGCGTTTGTGCATGAAAAACGAAGTTCAAATCCCAAATTCGATTTTTAAAAAAATCATGATACGACTTTCTGAACTCCTAGTGCAGGTCACAGCTTACTAATTTTAATACATATTTTAATGTATTGCTTTCTATTATATTAGAAATTAATAATTGTGACCTTTCAGTGTACCTTGCAAGCGAAATTTAATGTATGAGGTGTTGAAAGTATATGATTTCACAAATATGTTAAAGAATGTAATTTAAGATCATGAATGAATGAAATTGTGTTTAGAAGTTTCATTTAGAAAATAAAGGAGAATTTACATTGACTTAGTAAACTGGAAGTTAACAGCTTCACAACTATTGATTGGTTGTGTATAAAGTCTTTTACTCATTATCTGCTGGTTTTGTATTAAATTTTAACTAGCATTATTTACCCGCTTTCTGGATTAAAATAAGAAAAATATAGTCACTTTTTACTATCAATGAAGCGCTCTCTGATATCGGCCATTTTGGATCATTTTCATATATCTCCCCCTCACCTTCCCGAAGATACGGGAATGAATTTGGATTTAAACAGCATGGGAAGTGTAAATGTTCATCGCAGTGACCCCGAAAACTGTGAATTCGACACGAATCTCGGTCATATATATATCCCCCTCTCCAAAGTTGCACCATCAAAGTGATATGACAAAAACCATCTCAGGCCCGAACCTCATCTATGTTGAAAATTTGATCGAGATTGGTCGGATAGTTCAAGACTTATTAAGTCACAAACATAGTCACTTTCATTTTACTTATATAGATTTTTAAATGTGTCTATGAAGGAAACGAAACATTGCTAAAACGGTAAAACAGATTAGTAATTATAACCGTTTGCTTTATTCAAATTTAATTTTTATTTAAGTTACATGAACTCAAAGCCAATTACTTTAATACTTCAAATATGTAGTTAATACAAAATAAATTTATATTGTATGCTATATAATTTCGTCAATAACAAATACAATACACGGAAATTAGGTATGTTATTGTAATATTATGTATAGTGCTCTCAACGAGTCGGGTCGGGTCGGGTTGAAGACCGACTGACCCGACCCGAGTAGCCTGACCCGACAACCCGACCTGTAACCCGACCCGAGCTGACCCGACTAGTCAGGTCGGGTCGGGTCGGGTCAACCCGACCCGTTTGAGAGCACTTTTGAGAGCATAATTTATGTATGTCATATTTTAACAATACATATTGGCACATATGACCTTCGAATAAAATAAATTTAATATACAATATTAGAAGTTTTTATATTAGTAATAATAAAGAATGTCATTCTCTTTAGAACTGTTATTGAATGGGTATTAGTGAATATTAATAGCTAAATAATATGAACTAAAGTATGTGATTTCCGCGGAAACTTTGGAAGTTTCACTTTATTTTTTATTATACGAGTACGTGCTACAACTATACTAAATATTTTTTTTTCTTGTTGTTCTTGCAGGCGAACGTCCTTTCCCATGTAGTTGGTCTGGTTGTGGTAAACGATTTGCTCGGTCGGATGAGTTAGCACGACACACACGAACACACACGGGTGAGAAGAACTTCATCTGTCCTGTCTGTAACAAAAAGTTTATGAGGAGCGATCATCTAAGGTAAATATTTTGTTTTCAATATTGTCATATATTATCATGTTAATAATAGCCTTTGTTTGATCATAATTGGAGCATGAATCAGCTTTCCCACAAGAAAGGCTTTAACATCTCCGTTTACACCTGAGTGACAAAACATGGTCTCTGTTGAACTATATACAGTATCTGCTGCTTTGACCTGAAAATTTTAAAGTGTGACTTATGGCCGTTCAATATCTGAGTAATCAGATAGTTAATATGTTTGTGGCGAAGGTGGAAATGTTTTCAGAACCTCGATCTATCTCATTCTTATACCATTTGGCAATTCTTTGAATCTCACATAGCCAATTGGCTTCTTAAGGTAACTGTGAAGGTTCGACTGTCACCAATAGATGGCACAGTACGTTTTCTGTACTGTATTTTGTAAGGAGCGACAATATTGGCAATAATTAAATCAAAATCAAGAGATCAATATTCAAACTTTGTCCAAAGACAACTTAAATATACAAGGTGCACATCAAAAGTAGGCTATGTCATGTTTCGTTTTATTTTCCAAGAACAAAGAAATACAGGAAACTAACTTGTATCTATTTCTCAACAAACTCTTCCTCTTTATTGATACACAGTTGTAATCGCTCCGTCCATTTTGTGTAGCATGTAGCATAGTCATCTTTGGGGGTACATTTCAGATACTGAAAAATAGCTCTTCCCAGGGATAATCTACTGGCAAAATGGCGTCAACGAAGAGAATCTTTGAGGTTCGGGAACAACCCGAATTACTCGGGGCTAAATGTGGTGATTAGGGTGGATGTGATAGAAGTTCAAATACCGTGATCAGTCAAGAATGAGGTCACAACATTAGTACGGTGTGGCGCTGCATTTGCCATTTGCGGTCGTTTCTCAATCAATTTGGCAAAAATTCTGCATCCAAAAGTGTACGAAAATACTCGCCTGTGATTATATGACCTTTTGGAACAGGGTGGGACAATATCACTCCATAGGAATCCCAGAAGACGGCGTACATTACCTTATCATTGAATGCCACCTGACGAAATTTGTTTGCGGGTGGTGAATCAGTGCGTTTTCACTGCACTGACAGCCTTTGTGTTTCTGGCTGAATAATGGAATCTATGATTCGTCCATTATCACAACACTTTCCAAGAAATTGCGTCCTTCTCTTCTGAAGCATATCGAATTGGCAACACATGATCATGATTGGCAACACATGATCGCACGTTTGGATTTTTTTTTTTAAATCGTCATTAAGCATTCGTGGAACCCAGAGAGAAGAAACTTCCTTATGCCCAGTTCGTTTGTAATTATTCGTTCTACTGTTCCTATTGTAGCCTCAGTGTGTCAGAAATCTCCTGCATGGTGACACGTCTCTCTTACATGATGACATTTTCAACACGGCCGATGTTACTGTCAGTTGATGCTGTTTTTGGACGTCCAGACCTCTGCTCATCTTTCACACTCGTTTACCCTACTTTGTAACTTTTTTTAATTTTTTTTTTTTTTTTTTTTTTTTTTGTACGCATCCTTCAATTGCAACGAGTATCGGGTGCACAATGTCCATCTGCGGTGAGGAATTTCACTATTATTCGTTACTTTGAACTGAAAATTCCATGTCCCCAGGCAGTATCAGAAACACGTCTTACTTGTTCAGGTTGGCTGAATTTAGATTTAAACGGTATCGAAAATGTCACTGTTCTTCACAGCGATCTCGAAAGCTATGGATTCGACACTGATATTGGTCGTTTTCCATCATTTATAAATGTTCCTCCCCTCCCTTAAGTTGCACTGTCAAAGTGATATGACAAAACCATCTCATGTCTGAACCTCACCTATGATGAAAAATTCATCGAGATCAGTTAGGTGGTTGAAGAGTTATGAAGTTAGAAAGACAGTTACTTTCATTTTTATTTTTTATGTATATATATATATCTCCCGCCTCCTCCTCCCCTAAGCTGCACCATCAAAGTAAAATGACAGAAATCATCACAGGCCCAAACCTCATCTATGCTGAAAATTTGATCGAGATAGGTCGGGTGGTTCAAGAGTTATTAAGTTTTATTTATTTATATATATATTTATTTATTCTAATTCCCCCACTTCCTCCTCTCTTAAGTTCTACCATCAAAGTGAATAACTAAAAACACTCCCAGGTCCAAACCTCATGAATGTTGAAAATTTGATCGAGATCGGTCGGGTGGTTCAAGAGATTAAGAGTCCATAATTTAGATAAGCTATATATTCAAGTTGTCTTTGGATAAAATTTGAATATTCATCTCTTGAACTTGATTGAGTTACTGCGAATTTGTCGTTCCTTAAAAATACATTGGAAAGATAGGAAAAACGTGCTGCCATCTGTTATGATTAGCGCTCCTTTAAACTTGCCTTAATTTCAGTGGTAATCAGTATTATAATTGTAATATTTCGATATATCGTCGACAGCGTCACAAAGTGTCGTATCTCAAAAAAATCGAAAATTGAGATATTTTACTATGTGGTTGCATACACTGACTTCTACAATTTCCCAAAACGACATATCTGTAATGTGCGTTGTTTTGACGGTGGTGATGACGTCACTGTGTCGTATCTTAAGATGAAGCATATAAACCATTTTCACAAACAGTCGTATCTTGAGTTACGACAGTTTGTGAGCAACAGATCTTTCGCAACTGGACAGATACGCCTATATTCAAAGCAATTGGTTTATATATACAAAGTGGCCCAAAAGTAGGTATACAGTCCCGTACTAATAAACTCATTGCTTTTTATATCATTTCTTATTGTTATCCACTTAGTTTCTTTATCATTTGTTCCTAATGTATTTTTACTTATATCTTAAGCTCGGAACAGCCGAAGCAAATAAACTTATAAGCTAGAATGTTATACTTGATTAATGCGGGGCTGTATACATATATATTTACATGGCATTGGGCGTCCTCAGGTTGCGGATCGACATGACATGACATTTTTGAGTTTTACGTCCCACGGTTATGCCGGTTAGGCTAAAGGAGACCGTGAATGAAATGAATGAAATAATGGAATGAAGAAAGTGGGAGGAAACGGGAGAACCCCGAGGAAACCCACGCACACGCTGTTTGTCCACCACAAAGTTCACTTGGCGGGATCAGGGTTGGAACCCGCGACCCCATGAACCAGAGGTAAACGCTCTACCACTGAGCCACCGCGGCCCCAGGTTGCGGATCGAGGAGAAGGCCTTTAGATATAGAGGTTAGCTGCGAAGATACTGAATAAGCAGTCGCGGGCAGACAAGTAGTGACCCTTTAGCTTGGGGGTTTGGGTGAGTCTAACAAACTCATCCTGTAATAGAAAAAAAGGATACTTTTCAGAAACAATCACAGAAGCCTCGGACCAAGACTGATAACTTGGCACATCAGCAAAAGAAAATGGACATGAGATTTGGAACATAGAATATTAGAATTGTTTATAGGGAGGCGCGTTAAAATCCGTAACGAATGAGTTAGAGAAATGCAGGATGGACCTAGTAGGAGTTCAGGTTGGTTGCTATGATGGGGTATGCGGTGCAAACACGTAAGAACATCAGAGAAATTTCTCTCCGATTCTTTGAATCTAGGTATGGATAAAATTAGGGAGATTCAGTCCACAGTGCTCACATCTATTAAGCACTGTGGCAGTAAATTTGTACCCTCGCAACTTGAACCGATAGTTAAACTGCCAAGAAAAAATAACCCATATACCGTTCATTGTGTTGACAGAATCGATGTATGAGACTAGATCTCTGTCCCAATGTCTGTATTCTGTCAGTTAGACGTGACGAAAATGGAGATCCAATCAATTGGACGGAAATGCGCGAAGCGAAAGTGAACAAAGGCTATCCAAACTGCATTCAGTTTAAGACAAGTCATTTTGAGGACACTTACATAACTATTTCCCTGAAAAGAACGCAGATTGTATCCACCAGATAGAAGTTCCTACTTTGCAGACTTGTCAAAAATTATCGCTCCAGAGAAGTACGAGGACTCGTTTTGATTGATTGATTGATTTTTAACGCTCCTTTCAGCAGCGAGGCTATATGAGACGTTCACCTACTGATTAACGTGCAATCCGAACCACATGAGCTCCCGCCGGGAATCGAACCCGGGTCTCCCACGCCTACGAGGACTCGTTATCATTGTGTCCGGGCCCAACTCCAATCATTCGAGACCCTGAGCATGTTCAATTTTACAGAAACTTACCACATTAGCCATCCTTCTCAAGTGCAATATCAAAGCATGCAATTTGCAAATTACTTTGCAAGATTTTATATTCTGGCAATGGCAACTTGATAGCATTATTTTATGTTATGGTTAGTATGCTCTTAATATTGTGTTTCTTGTGTGTTCTCAGGAATTTCGTTTTACCCTTAAGAATCTCAGGAAGCATTTGTTAAATTATTTTGTGTAATAAACACGAAGTTTTTCAATAAAAGTGCAATATATTCCGATTGTTCATCTATTAATGTAGTTCTCAGAATAAAAAATATGCGTCGTATCTTTCATACAAGAGAGGATTACCATCGTCACAAACTGTCGTATCTCTTTCCCGCCAAATTTTCCACAAGCCTTTAGAAGCAAATTCCATAAAACTTTCTACACTGATTTCTTATGACTTAAGTTATAACTTGGTAAATTTTCTTTCCTTTCGGTAAAATAGATTTTGAGTTATGGCTGTTCAAAGTTGTGTGAAAACCTAAAAATCGCTCTCCTGAAAAGTTTAGAAAACTGAGATACGACAGTTTGTGACGCTGTCGACGATATAAGGGAGAGTTTTGTGACTCTCAGCGTAGAAAGTAAACAAAATGAACTCCAGAAATCCGAGTTCCGTTAGAAACATGTTCAGTCAACTTATGAGGTTTGTAGTATTGGGAAGAAAAGCGTTACAATATTTTTGAAAGTGACTGTGACGAATTATTTCATGAGATAAGTTTGTTGCTTTTGCGTTACATTCAGTGTTACTTTCTCATATATATATATATAAAGGCAAGTTTAAAGGAGCGCTGATCAGAACAGAGGACAGCACGTTTTCCCTATCTTTCCAATGTATTTTTAAGGAATGACAAATTCGTTTCTTAAAAATATATTGGAAATATATATGATTGAGAATTTTCCAAGAGTGAATTTCCAGAAACTACTATTTGAGATTGGGAGTTAAGTGCCATTAATATTCTCTTTTACTCAACTAGATAAGATCAATGTATCAGTGAATATTTACAATTCCGTAGAGTGCTTTCTGTTTCAAAGAATTTGTCATTGATTCAGAACTAGTTTTCTATTTCTTTAAGTCGAGATAGCTTTGTTATTTTTCAAACTTCATATTTTTCTTGTAAAAGTTGAAGGCAGTATGTATTGTTATTCAATGAAATTTACTACATACTAGAGTGCCATGGCAACTGAGAACGGAACTTCTGATTATCGGTTATGGATCTGCTTAAATCTTAAGACTGGTTTCTCACAGATTATTTAGGTATTGCAAGAGATAGAGACAAAGTGAAACGAAAAGGATGTAAAAACTGACAATTGAGTGATAAATTTTAATTCCATTAATTTTTCTCTTACTAGCCCAGTAAAAATAGTTCGGCGAGCTGAAAAAAATCTAAAAAAGCTGAAATTTTCAGGATTTGCTCTTTGTATCAAACACAGTCAGACCTCAAAAGTCCCAAAATATCCCATGTGAGCTTCATCCTCAAAATGGTGGTCAAAGATGGCCGCCTTCCCGCCTGGTTTTCTATTTCAGCCTCTATATCTGGCAAGCCAATAACGATATTTCAATGTAGAAAACACCATTTTACTCTGCAGGAACTGCACTTTAATTTGGTATATAATACATTTAAATAAAATCACACCCAAAATGGTTATTCGTGATCGAAATTGATAATTTCGGCATTTCAGAAAGGCATTTTGTAGTATTTTGCTTTTATGCTCCTAAACCATTAGAAAATCGTAAAAATATGTTCATATATTTTCGATTGTGTGTTTCATGGGCTGCATTTTAAAGAAAAGATCATCAAAATCGGATCACAACTTTTCGAGATATTTACTCCGTTGTGAGCCTAGCTGTTAGCGGTGATTTAAAAGAAAAGCACTAACTGAGGGTTAAACATATTTTTTTATATTTAGTTCGCCCGGTACTCGCTAGATGGTAGAAAATGTGAACACCTAATTTTTAAAGAATCGTCAAAATCACATTTTCACTTCGAAACATTTCATTTGTGAAGCATATGCATGAATATTAATAAAGCTAAACATGTCAGTATTCTGAAATAGTTTAAAACAGCATACATCATTTGAATAAAATCGTGTGAAATAAAATAAGGATTCAAAGATGATAGGTAAAACGATTGATCGTCATCTTCCTCATCAGACTCTTTATCCAGTTGTGAGTTTGTGCAATAAATTCCTTCACAAAAAGGGCAAAACTTAAAATAATTAAGGTTGGCACTCTTACTGTATATTCATAGGTTTCAACATCACAAGCTTTGCGAGGAGTTATTTTACACTGACAGGCAATCAAATTAAGTACTTCTTCAGGAGCTGGTGGAAAACTCGTTGGAATAGGAGAGAGTCTGTCTTCTTTGATGGACCATCCTCAGGGGTGTAGCCAAGGGGGGGCCCACCGGGGCCGGGCCCCCCAAAATGGTTTCCTGGCCCCCCCAAATGACCAGCTTTTAAAACATCATAGTAAAATTATCTCGCTTCATTCATTTAAAAGTAACAAAGTTCATTGACAATTAATAATTTATGGTAAAATAGTAAGGAGAAATATTGTTTTTTTTTTCATACCGATCGAAAAATAATATAGTATCTCTTCCTTATACCGATCGAAAAATAGGATACTTTTTTTTCGTGACAGCAGATTACACAATTTACTGCGATTTATATTTGAGAGTTTGAAGACAAACGTTTTAACAAGGTACTACAAAAAAAGCCATAAAACAAAGGTATTAAACTGATTTGTAAGTACAGCATATTTTTATATGCTTTAAAAAGTGTTTTAAAAGACATAGAGGATGGAAAATTTGGCGAGAAACAATGCTTTTATTCAATTTGGATTTCATTCGCTCTCTTTTATTTCTATTCAGTGTAATAAAATAATTATGTTTTTTTAAGTCACGAATAATAAATATTTTTGTCAGGAAACTGTAAAGAAATTAAGTGAAATTTCAAAGAAAATCAAACTTGTGTAGATAGGTTCTGTATACAAGGTACTAAATTTAAATATAAATGTAACCAAGAAAGGTTTTGTTTCTTTTTCACCCACCACCTTCGAACATTGATATGTCACCTAACCTGGAAGATAAAAAATAGTCCCCATCAGCATCGACGACCTTCTGAAAACGTTCTGGAAGGCCATGGAATCCATCGCGGTAGAACTTGGTGGGCCGTGAAACGAAGAAAGTATCAGGTGCATTTTGGACTTTTAATAGGGATTAGCGTCCTCTAAGGCGATTGTTCAAAGAATGGAACAGGTGATAATCGGACGGTGCAATACGCTGGGAATATAGTGGTTGCAATATTGTTTCCCATCCAAGGCGGAAAATGGTGTCCTAAGTCATCTTAGCCACGTGGGACTTAGCGTTGTCCCGTAAACGAGGACGCATTTGCAATTCAGAAGCGATGGCTCCAGAGTTTTGAGTTTTTGTTGAGCACAGCTCAACTGCTGACACTACACAGTTGCATTGATACTCTGACCAGCTGGTAGCAGTTTCCGATGCAGAATGCACCAAACACACAGAAGGACCTTATTCTGGCACAGTGCTGGTTTCGGCTGTTTTGAAATCGGTTCATGGGATGCTAACCAATGATGACGGCGCCGTGGAACTTCGTATAGGACACACTTTTTATCACATGTCAACGCCCTGTCCAGAAATGGCTCCGAAACAGTAAATAAACACAGGCGACTGCCGCGTTGCCCTCTGGCCCGGAGTCAAAATATGAGAGACCCATTGACCCAACTTGTAGTGCTTCACAAGTTGATGGATGTGCTGCCGAATGTTTTTTCCACACACTGAATTGTAGTTCCAGTTCCTCTTTGTACATGTGTTGGTCTTCTGGCACGTGGTGTTTTCGAGTGTTTCGTCATCGTCCTTAAACTTCTTAAACCATCGCTGCAATGTCCGCGTCGTCACGACACCCTTACCAAAGGCCTGGCATATCTTCTGTCCCGCTACAGCGGCGTTCGACCTCCATTTGAACTCGTTCAGCATACATGTCCCATGTCCCATGTTCCCTCTGTCTTTAGGCAAGTTCACGGTGTGTCTGAATTGCCACAACCAGATATACTCACACCAACAACTGACGTTCGCCTTATCTACCCTCGCATTCAACTCACGGTGTGAGGTCCAATTGAACACAGACTTCCACGTAAAGGGACAGAACTTTCTTGGTTACCTTTACAGTTATGCACAAAAGTATAGCGTTTGGTCCCGGGCGGTTGTTCTTAATTAAGCATAATAAAAACTATCTTGAATATAATTTATGGATAATAATAATAATAATAATAATAATAATAATAATAATAATAATAATAATAATAAGAAGAAGAAGAAGAAGAAGAAGAAAAAGAAAAAGAAGAAGCTAAAATAGTGTTTTTAGTTTTCCAGAAGAAAACAAAAATTTTCCTTTCTTTCAGACCTCAAAAACACTAGCAGCAACACTTTTTTTTGGCTTTGTACATTGTAGCTGGCCCCCCCTCAAAGACGACGGGCCCCCCCTACACAAACCTGCTGGCTACACCCCTGACCATCTTCATTCAGTTGGATCCATGTTGTTTCCCAACCACTGTTGCACTTGCAGATAAACCCGAAGGAAATGTTGAGAAGCAGCCGCACTGGTTGCTGGTAAACTTGCTAGTTGAAAATTAGAAGAAAGGTTTTTGCGAACTTCCCTGAGAGTGTCTAGTAAGGATGCTTTACCATCTCCATAAAGTCGTAGTAGGAAAAGTTCTCAAATTTCAGTAATACACTATAGTGTAAGATGGTTTCATTGAAGGCTAAAACAGAAGATCGGAGCACACTATCCTTTCGAAGTAGCTTATAGGCAGTTTTGTTTTCTTTTCTTTTCTGAAGATCGCTAATGAGGCATCACATCCAGTAGCCAAATGAAGAAAAAGGAAATAGTCCTTCAATGGTCCAAGAGTATTTTGTATTTCGCCAATATGGTAATATTTTCTTTCAATGTTGCCCATTATTTCAATGTTGCCCATTATCAGTTTTACAAAAAAATAATTTCGTTCCAGGATGTCCACAAGTGATTAAAATGGGTGGAAAGTCTGAGTCAGTTCGTTCAACTGCAACAGACCTATGGTTTCAACTCAAAATTTATTGCCGTTCTGCAAATTAGAATATCAACATCCCCACCCGCTCGGTACACTGTTTTCTCACTCTTACTAAAATATGACTTTTTGCCTCCATGTTTTCGTGGTAGGCGATGGTTACAGACATCTTCGACATTGTCCTCTCTTTCTCAATACTCTTAGTAGTCTACAGTTTTAGAAGTATAGTTATCAAACACTATTGCACCGTATTGAGTGAAACGTCGTTGTACAAAGCCCACATACTTTTCACATATCGCATCGTGGATGTACGAATTGGTCCAAACCATTTCATGAAGAAGAAATTTTCTATCTATTACAGACATAAAATTTTGCGCTGCTCTTACACATGGCTCAACAGTTTCAACTACAGTCGAAAGAGTGGGTTTAGCACTTTTTCTCATTGACACCTCATCAAGTAGAGATAGGGGCATCGGTGCTAATTCATATTTGAGATACTCTTGAAGATTCTCCCTAGAATGAAGTATTGCTGCAATTCTACTGAAGAGCTGCAATGGGTTGATAGACACAGTTTGCTCTCGAATTTTGATGGTATTGTTTGGAGCAGATATAGGAATAGCTTTTTTCTTCCTTTGTAGTTTTACAGTTCCAAAGTAACCACCTATCATCTAGTTTAATGACGCTTCACCGGTCTTCTTTGCTTGATCAGAGTTTGTCTGAGTGTCAGAGATTAAACCCTTGCAATGTTCATGAGTAAGTCCTTTGGTGCTGTTTTCAAAGGGATCATGAAGGGATAACCAGTCCGACATCTTCTGTAGATCCTGATTATCCGTGTCTGGCGGGAATGTCGACATGTTCTGAAGACACAAAATGTTTATGGCGAAAGTTTTCTACAAATAATAATCTTGTAATACTTCAGTGACTTTCATGGTGATAGGAAACTACAGTATCCATCTAGCTAATTTTGAATCTGTTATTTCTCAGCTTTGAATTATCCCTCCAGAAATTTCACTGATTTCATTAAAGTTTGTTCAATGATCATATCTGATGCAGCCCCACTCAAATATCTATTTTTCTGCGAATGGTAATATATCCTTGTTCTGTAAAATTTGCTGTGCTTCTCAGGATTCATTTTCTCCTTCAAAGCCTCTATCTGCTGAACATACAGATGCACACATTTAGCACGAAAGTGGTGATCAGCTGCGTGGAAGTACGGAAGCATTGATTTGCTTGCATGCAAATGCAATTCCCAATCTCCAGTGCGATCCGCTTGAATGTATAATAGTATGAGGTTGAACTTGTTCGAGGTATTGTAACCACGACGAAGGATACGAGAATTTGTGGTTCTTTTTTCAGGAGGTATACTTATTCTGATACTCCCATGCAATGGAAAGTTGCACGACCGTCTAGTGTTCTCGTATTGCCATCAGCGATATTAAAGATCCACTGAATGAAATGTAATAACAGTTGTGGAGCACAATATGATATACCTAGGTACTTGAGAATTCGTATCGTCGAATCTCATTATAACTTGCACAAATTCCAAGACATTGAAAGAGACTTGGACTGCCGAGAACCAAAATGACGTAGGCTGTATACTCCGATAGCAAGTTGATTGGGAGATATAAAAGTTCTGGGTCTACATAACGAAATAATAGAACTACATATCATACTCTGTTTTCGGGCTATCCTGAGATCACTTTTCTTTGGTAATGTCACTTTTTCGACCATAGGTTTTAGTGATGGTGGGATAAGATCAATGTGCTTCTCAAAGATTTGTTTTGCTTGAGGATATGGCACATTATCAGATATTTTTAATTGAATATTTTCTTGAATTATTTTTGCTGCTATTAATACAATCCGAGCTCTTTCACTTTCCTCGTTCTTTTCCCTCTTCTCATACCAAGCATTCTGCAGCAGTCTCTCATTTGCTCCCTTGAAAGGTAGAATAGATTCCCTCCCATAACAAATGTACCTCCGTGTAACGATCAATCGTTCGCCAAATCTCCTTTTGTAGTTTTTCATGTTTTGTAGAATAAATATAAATAAATATAAAAAATAGAAAATGATATTTAATCATCAGTTAGTGCTTTTTCTAATTACCGCTAACAGCTAGACTCACAACGGAGTAAATATCTCGAAAAGTTATGATCCGATTTTGACGATCTTTCCTTTAAAATGCAGCTTATGAAACACACAAAATGTGTGAACATATTTTTACGATTTTCTAATGGTTTAGGAGCTTAAACGTAAAATACTACAGAATGCCTTTCTGAAATGCCGAAATTATCAACTTTGATCACGAATGACCATTTTGGGTGTGATTGTATTTAAATGCATTATATACCAAATTAAAGTGCAGTTCCTGCAGAGTAAAATGGTGTTTTCTACATTGAAATATCGTTATTGGCTTGCCAGATAGAGGCTGAAATAGAAAACCAGGCGCGTATGGGATGGCGGCCATCTTTGACCGCCATTTTGAGGATGAAACTCACATGGGATATTTTGGGATTTTTGAGGTTTCATTGTATTTGACACGAAGAGCAAACCCTGAAAATTTCAGCTTTTTAAAGAATTATTGTAGCTCGAGCCCCTTTTTGGGTCTTTGTTTACTGAGCTATACGTAATGAGCATGCGAACTGTGCTTTTTGGTTTGTTTAACGTCCTACGATTATGCACCGAAGCTAAGAGAGACGATAATGATGGAATGATAAAAAGTGGGAGGAAATGGAAACAATCCAAGAAAACTACGCACACGAGGTTTGTCCAACACAAAGCCTACTTGGCGGAAGCTGGCCACTGCTGCTCAGAAGTGTACTTGACATGCGAGATAGGCATCTAAAACACTCAGAAAAGGTGATCCATTTACATCATTATGCCATTTACATCGTGTTTCTGTAGCAGCCTCAGACTCGAAGGCGAAGTAGTATAGGCTAATAAGAAGTCTTCTATAGGCTAGTGGTCCACTGAATGAATGACTAAATCCAGAGAATCCTTGTTATATGGAATATCGAAATGCAGTCAGCATATTTTTATATATATATATTTCCTTGTCTAGGAGTTTCTCGTGTCTGACTAATAGAATAAAATAAGCTTTAGTATAACAGCCCTCACGTAATTCATTCAATTCAGACAGCTGTGTTTAGTGTTCAAGCCAGCCGTAAATGATTTACATGAATTTAGAAAATATAAAATTCAAATATTCACAAATCACAATAATGCCGGGTTTTTAATTTTGATATACAATAATATATCGTATGCAGTACATAGAACTTACGTAATTTTGCCCAAACTATACGGAGATAGACCTCGACTTGCATGTGAAATATTTTTCTATCTAGATATTTGATTCGTGACTTATGGACTCATAAAATATTCGTGAAAAAATCACTAATAGTTATTCAGAGTAAGAATTAGGGGAAAATAGAAGAAATAAACCTATTAAATTAATTTATGGTTAAACATTAAGTAAATGGATATGTAGTGAAGTGCTTCTCAGTATTAATGACATTAAAATAATATAACCGGATATCACACATCATTACTGGATCATCATTGTAAATGGGTATAGGCTAAATTGTTTCTCAGTCATGCTTTTTTAGGGATATGGGGCAATGTTTTGGAAGAATGTAAATTAGAACTAAAACTAAAACATTCTCTAAAGAAAATTCGTAAATTTGATCGATAGTGCACATCCTCATTTTATTCGACGGTGCAAAAACCATACTGTTCAAATGCTCTCCACGTCCCTCCTTATTGCTGCTGCAGTAACAACTGCATCGAACGGTCTGGAAACTCAATAACTAAGCGATTTGCAGAGAATTTCCCCGTACCGAATGTTTCCGTTGATTGACTTCCGGAGATTAGGGTCGTGGATGAAAACTGGGAACAGTTTGCACGTTTTCATGGTGATTACAAATTATCCTCATAGAACATCTAAAATATTAGTTTTTATTTAAACAAAAAATGTATCTAACACAGATGAACACATTTATAAGAATACTCATTTTTTTTTTCGTGGCGCATTTTAACATTAAATTGTAATATAGTATAAATTGGTGCCAAACATTTTTGACAAGTGCAGAGAACCATTCCTTCGAAATACATTATATATATACCAGTATATATGTGTTGTGTGAAATTTGTTTCTTCAATGTATTTCGAAGGAATGGTTCTCTGCACTTGTCAAAAATGTTTGGCACCAATTTATACTATATTACAATTTACAATATATTATATACCATTCTGAAAACGATGTACAGTACATATTCTGCACAAATAAAATTATTAGTAATTCCTGAATTGAAATGATAGGTAGAAAGAAATAAACTAATACCTAATACTATATGAATTGGTGTATGTTGCAAGAGTAAAACTCCTCTCCACCAAAAATAATAAATATGTTCATGAATGAATTGAGATATTTCATGTGTAAACTACTGTTTAAACTAATGGTGGGCGCAAAACCGGTTTTTCGGTTTTCAGGAAAATCGAAACCGGTTTTTAAAATATTAAAAAACCGGCTTTTCACCGGAACCGGTTTCGGTTATTTCATTACAACTTGTTTCGGTTTTCTCCAAAAACTGGTTCGGCTTTTCACCGATCCGATTTCCGTTTTCTTCCAAATCGCTTCCGGTTTTTTTCCAAAATTGGTTCTATTTCAGACCAGAATAGTGTTTCGTTGTTCTCCGAAAACCGATTCCATTTCCACACAAGTTCTGTTTCCAAAAGTTTTCACCGAAACCAGTTTTTGGAGAAAACCGAAATGTCGGTTTTAGGATTTCGGTTTTTCTAGAAATCGGTTTCTGTTTTTTATAAAACCGGTTTTGCCCATCCCTAGTGTAAACATTATAGGTAGCACATGGATACTTATATTATTAATTTCCTATTCTAACCGTAAGTAAATTGTAAGTGATAGGTTTCTCTTTCATATCAATATTTCGAAAAAGATACTTTTTGGACACATCCTTTCAGCATCCACCATGGAAGCCAAATCACCCCGTATCTACCACATACAGAACGACATTTTCGTGCTTTATAACACCTTTTTTTTCCTTTTTTTTTTTGTGTGTGTGTGCTAGAAGAAGAAAAATTTGACTTGTGCCTGACAATTAGATGTTCTATATTATTTATATAGTATTAGAATATGTTGTTACTTGTGTTTTTCTTCATGGTCTTAGCCCTTAAATATTTCAATTTGAAAAAGTTTACAAAATTAACATTGCTTTTAAGTCACTACTCCGTTTTAGGCAGAATTCACATCAAATTTACTATTCGTCGGCTACCACATGACGTGTAAACATGTCATAATAATTTTATTTAGAGATAACTGTAATTCTTGGAAACACTTTACATTTGCAGATTTCAGCTGTTCCCTGAAACCTTAATCACGAAACTTAAAAACTGGAGAAAGAATAATAAACATCAGGAAAGTAAAGGGAACAAACTCACCAGGGCAGTTCGGAAAAAAACATCTTGTTCAAGCTACTGTTCACTCATCAGATGGTGGAGTAACATTGTTACATGCCGGGTAACACAAGTAATTTTTCGCACTGCTCGACCCTGGTGAGTCCGTTGCGTTTACTTTCCAGGTGCTTTTATTATTCTTTCTTTCTAATGTTTTCAATCTCTGAGATCAAGGCTCGAGGGAGAGCCGAAAGCTCTGAAGTGCAAGGTATTTCCAGAAATTACAGTCGTCCCTAAGTCAAATTATTGTAAGAATTCCTGAGGGTACCAATACATTGTTTGGAGACGTCATAGCCAATTAACAGCTTAATTTGCCACGGAATAGTTTTATTTACTCCTGGCTTTCACTTACATCGGTTACGCATATCGATTCGTAAAATTGTCCACTCGCGCACTACACAAGTCAGTGCATCCGTTACAAAATTAATGCTAAAATAAATTTTGTAACGGATTTATCCAAATCTGCAGTCATTTAACTTTTAGGAGTACAAGTAACCATATATAGTTATTTTGGTTTAAATGCAATATATATTCCTTTGATAGTTTATGTTATTAGCCTCATGTACTACTAAATATATCTCTCTTACTATTTTCACAATTTTCAGTTGATAGTAACGTATTTGTGTCAATGTAGAAGAGGAGTTAGAATGGTGTGTTCCTTTATTGCAAAAATAAATAAACAAATCCATGTTCCTAATAGGTTTAATTTCTGAATGCTAGTTGCAAGCTTTTCAGAGGGAACACGTTATTTCCTTCAGTGTGGTATGTCCATCAGATTTCAGAACTATCCCTACTTTTACAGGAGGCGGAAGAGAAAGGAAAGTGAAAAGTCGAAACTTGAAATTCCTTGACGCCCCTTCTGGCATCTACGTTTGCTTTAATCTGCATTATTTTCTTTAATAATCATTTCTCTAGACCAATCATGAAATGAGCTACTGACATTTGTAAGTAACTCTATGAATAGTACATTTCATTCAAACTTGGGCTTCTACATATTAAACAGCACGAAGCGCTCGTTTAACAAATTCGTGGAACAAATTCAGTGTTGTGTCTGTTTAATATAAGTTCCTTTAGTAGTATTTATGGCAATAATGAAAAGTATACGTTAACTGAATTTCATAATATTAGCATTAGTTCTGATTTTATTTGTATCAAACTCATCTTTATTTTCTTTTGCAGCAAACATGCCCGTCGCCATCCTAATTTTGACCCATCTGTGCTGCGGCAAAGAAGACCCCCAAAGAAGGCGTCATCGGTGAATTCTAGTGAAGGCACTCCTTCCGAAGTTTTGTCAGATTCCATGCCATCGCCGTAGCATTTCATAGGGAGATATTAGCAAATCATGACACTGAAGATAAGAAGAAAGAATATCCACGAAGAGAGAAAGATTGTGTAGGGAAACTAAATAACATGCCACAAATAGATGTGTTTTTATTATTTTACCTCGTTTTTTAACTCACATACACACATACACGTAAATAGTGACTTTTGTAGATCTACTTATTAGTTACAAGACTTTTTTTTAATTATGAAAATCGTCCCTATATTGAATTATTGCAACTTCTTTTCATTCAGTTGATATCTACAAGTGATAGTGAAAAGCTAACAATTTCAAAGTTGTTTGGATTGAACGGCAAGAAGTCAGAGATAGGTTTTTTTTTTTTTTTTTTTTTTTTTTTTTTTTTTTAATACCACTTAGCTTGTTAGTTTATGGAAGGACATATTGAAGTTGTAGCTAGTAATTTGACTAATAATGGAAAACAACTATACAAGCAAGTACCAGTTTTACAGCAGTATATCTTGGAAACTATTAGAAAAAAAAATAAGAGTAGAAATTTACTCGCATTATTTTTTTCGAGATCAGTTGGCAGTCAAGAATATTAACTAACGATAAATAAACATTACTGGAATTCACTAATATTGGAAACTATACTATATATATTCTGTATATATGGGATATTGTGATCAAGGTGAATAAAAAATATATATATCCTACAGATCTCATTCATATAATACATTATTTTTGAAGTGATACTATTGAAACTTTAAAAAATATATATAAAAATAGTTTAATGGTGAATAAAGGTTTGTCAAAAAATGCTTAGAAAAAAACTACAATGTAATAGTTCCAGAAAAGTCATAAAAAAAGATCTGTAGTGTTTGTGTCTTTTCCTTTGTGATCGAGTGTTTTTGTGTGCGTGTGAGAGTGTATGTGTGATAGGTGTGTTTGTGATTTGTATGTTTGTGGTTATAATGTGAAGAAGAGAAAAAAAATAACTGGTATAAATGCAGGGTAAAAAAAAAACTTACTAATCAAATACCAACACATAGTACAACACTTTCCTTTAATTTTTAGTGGTATATATACTTTTCAAACTTAGTCACTAGATCTAGTATATTTTCCCTTAATGACGGTCAACCCACTTAAAATATATATATATTACTTCAAAAGAAATTCGTTGAGTTAACGTAATTGAATGGAAAGTACGAAGTAAAGATATTTTAGTTGTAGAAAGTCTTTATGTCATCTATCATATTAACCATATCTCTGTCCATCATATCTATCGATTTATCTGATTTTATCAACTGTTTATTCAAGTCATCTCATATTTCGTATCTTATCTATTGTGAACTCTTTTAAGACTGTTTCTCTTCATTATATAGTAACAGATTAGTGAAAAATAATAATAAAAAGTAGTGGACAAAAAGAGATTAGGTATTTCACATCTTTATACATAGGTTTTACCCTTTTAAATAAGAATTTTAATGCTACATGTATGTACTTGTCTTGAACAAGATTTTGGTTACACATCTCGATTTCGTAGTGGTACAAAAAGACCAAGTGACGTTTGAATTTCACATACAGGATACTTTTGTGGCATATAAATTTCTATTTGGATTTTCGTTAATAAGTTACGGACACTTGTAACATACTTCAGAACACATATATTTCTACCATGGGCCTACGTATATGTATACCTACCATGTAAAATACGTATATTTAATGGCGATTTTTTATTTAATCTCGTTAAGTAAATGTCAGATGCTGTCTTGAATAGATTCAGGATCCAGAATGTTTCTTTCAATTCTACAGATTTTTTAACAGTTGATGTTTTTAATATGGAAGAGACTCTTGAGGTAAAGACTTGTGCATCATTATCTACATATGTACACAAATATATAAAGCCAAATATATCGTATAGAGTCCGGATCAATATGCAGTAAAATACCAGAAAATGTGCATTGGACATCAAGTATGTATTTATGTGCAGTAAAATTAGTAAATGAAAGTCTTAAAATTATAAATTCATATCTCTGTATACTTGAGCAATGACTTCGAATCTTTTCTCTTCACGTAAAAATACTTTTTGAAGTTTTTAAATGGTTAAATCGCAATACAATATTTTATTCTGAAATTTGCAGCAACTAGTGTTCAATCTGTTGTGGTCTATGTATAATCTTGAACTATTCTAACAGACTTCATTCTTCTTTGGATATTGCACGTCGCAACTTCAAATTAGAATAAATATTTATATTAGTTGTTAATTTAGTAAATATAAACTATCCTCACTTCGATCCCAGCTGCGCCAAGTCAGCTTTATGGTGGACAAACACAAAGGGGTTTTCTCTGGGTTCTCCCGTTTCCTCCCACGTTCTTCATTCCATCTTTTTTCATTCATTTCTCATCATCACCATCTCCTGTAGCCTAGCTGGCATAATTGTGGGACGTAAAACTTAAGGATTTCATTTTTCATTTTAAACTATCATAGCATAACTTTGGTTCTCTAGTTTTCAAAGGGAAACTAATGCTTGTGAATACCCCTAATTAGCTGTGGAATGTCGTGCTGTTGTCCACTGTTTTACTAAACATTGTATTCACTTTCGCTGATTAAAAAATATTCATGTGCAAGAACTATATATTTACGTTCAGATATGCATTAAACTTTTATTTGTGCAAAAATATATATGTGCTTATGACTGTAAGGTAAGATGTTAGAACCCGGACTCTATTCATAACATCATGTACTTATCTATTTCTATATTAATAACACTTGAAGAATATACAGTTCATTCGTATAGAATTTCATGAGTGATTATTGTCGTTATCCCTTCTATGGACAGGATTTGGAATCGAACAATAATCAGATATTATTTTATTATTTTAAGTATAAAATCATCTATCATTGTTACGAAGGTAATAGTAAAGATCAACATACATTCCATAGCATATCTTGAAATTTAAAATCAGTTCCTAATTTGGAATTAATTATCTTCTTGTTCCTGCTTGTGAAATTCAAACAAAAACATTGGTAATAGAAAGTAATCAAGGTTTCAGAGTTTGAAAAATATCTTTAAAAACTAATTTATTCTTAAGTTATTTAATCACTTCACTCAGTGCCTTTTGAAAGCGTGGGCCCAAAGATAGAATATGAGCACATGATTATTTTTACTATTGCTATCACGATTATTGGCTATTCGAGAGATAGTAGCAGAGATTTGTCTGTATCGTTATCAAAATTTTTGTTTCAACACATACTTCTGGTCCACTTCTATGTTTTTTTTTTTAGATTACGTTGTGAGTGTAGAGGAGATCGATACTAAGAGACAATCCATTCGAAGGGTGCTTCAGATTTTTAGACAATACTTCAATACTTAATTTTTTAGAAAATAAATAAAAAAATAATGGAAAGATTGATTGGGTTAGGGCTCATGTAGTATATTGTAATTTTTACAGGGAGATTTTCTCTTAATCGTTGTGTTACTTTAGCAGTTTATGACGTAATGTAGGTCAGTATATGGGGACCACAAGCAAGATGTATGGACCCAATTATCTTGCGCGATGTTGTAAGCATTCAGATTAAATAATTATAATTTTATGCTCTCTCACACAGAAAAAGCTACATACGCCCTTATCCAAATCAGTTCAATGTTGGAGAGGCAAGTTATAAAGTATTTCAACATAAATTTCTTTTCTATTACGTTTAAAGATTTATGATCAGGCTTCTTTATTCTCTCTGTTTTGAAATGTGTTTACAATACAGAAAACTCTTGCAACGGTTGAAGGAAAAAAGAGATTCAACATTATCTAAACAATGTTATTCAACATTGAATTTGTAGATACGGGTGTATCCACATAATTACACTCAACGCTAATGTGATATAAAAATCAGTAAACAAATAATAATAATAATAATAATAATAATAATAATAATAATAATAATAATAATAATAATAATAATAATAATAATAATAATAATAAGGGGATGTCTCTTCTGTCTAGAAGTAAATCTTTATATATGACAAAGAAAATACACCGAAAAGTTGAAGAGAGGATTTTCTTCAGACAGCTGATTAAAATACAGAAACATAAGATAAAACATTTTCCGTAGTTTGCAAGTGAGGAAAATAAGACTAGCAGTAAGATCTAGGTGAACTGTGACTAGAAGTAGCATTTTCAAGATCCATGCATCACCGGCCGTCACTTTCTTTTCTTTGTAAAGTTTTAATTATCCTTCGCTATTTTTGTTTAAAAATCAATAACATTGGGTAGAAATATCTTAATAAGCTTGGATCTACTGTATAAATGTTTAACTTTGTGAAATATTGAAATATAATTAGAGTGAACAATCATTGACTTGTAAATGTGTTATACTAAACCTCCTTGTGAAATATAGTGTCAAATGTTTTTAACCATTTTTAATCTGATGCTATGATGAATGTTTTGAAGAGAAACAGCAACGCATTCTTCGCTGCATGCGCTTGTTTAGGTGTGAGTTATCGGCACAATGACAGGAAAGAAATGAAAAGATGATCATTTCATCTAGTGAGGGAATATATGCCTGAAGCTATTTTCGAGATTACAAATGTAATCTTTTAAAAGACCCATTGAGATTTCAACGTTACTTTTGCAAGGAGGTTTATGATATCCAGTTTCATGTCAGTTACGTAGCACCAATTTAGTATTTTAAGCATAAAAGTGGACCAGTTGTAACTTTCAAGATTTGGGTGAAAGCCATGTAAGATTGGCATCACACACACACACACACACACAAATATATATATATATATATATATATATATATATATATATACAAATCGTATTATGAGGTGTCGTAGGTCAGGTATTTTTTTTTAATTCAAATTTTAACCACTTTCTGCCTTTTTCTGCTATCTCCTTCAGAACTATATATATACTTATATAAACTTGAAGAAGCTTTCTATCAGAGACTTTTCATACACAATGACTGACGTAAATATATGTATATGTATATAAAAATATATATAGTGCTTACTAGAAATATTTTGTAGAATCTTTGGCTATAGGGAAATAGCCTGAAGAATAACAGTGTGTGAAAGTTCTTAAGTTGGATATACATATATTTAAATCTTTACTATCTTCTCCTAAGATTTTAAAAATATTACCATTAAAATGTTTGCAATAAGATTAGCGAATAAATATACAAATGTATGTATGGAAGGTGTTGACTGTCATGTATAAAATTCATAACTTCATATTTTCTTCAAAATATATGATAATAATAATAATAGTAAAAAGTAGTAGCATATGTAATAATCCAAGTCAATTTAAAGTACAATACCGAAGATAACTCTTTTTAATATTTTGTAGTGAAATTAAAATATTTCGGATAGAGAATCTGGTTCAGCACAATATCCCAATCTATCATTTGTTTTTGGCAGTCAAACACTGTGCTTGTAGGTCCTTGTAACTAGATATTTCTCAGGGTATAGCTCAAACATCACTTTTCACCATGGACGGCTGTTAATGTTACTCTTCCATTTTCAAATATTTCGCCATAAGTCATTAAATATTTAACAATATACATTTAGGTAATAACACGTGGATGTATGTGAGAGTTTTTTTTTTTTTCCTGTGTACATGGAGTGTACTCATATGAGAGTGTTCCACTTATATTGACATATAATATTGACATTGTATTCTAGAAAATTCTATTCCATTAGGAAAGAAATCGACAAGTGCTTTCGTAGTTTCGAAAGTAATCCTAGGCTATTTCGTATACATAATATAATATTTTTAATGATATAAGTTCCATTGTTTATTTTATTTAATTTTACAAACCCCATTGTTTTTGAAAAATAAAAATAAACAAAATTTATGAATTTTATCAATATAATAGAAATGATGAATAAATCGGAATTTCTGATTGTCATTATAGGTTTAGAATTTTAGAAAATTACTTTTCAATCTATAGTAGAGAATGTGTGGAATGTACCGTTGTCATTTTAAACCTGTATACTTCTTCGTTCAATGTAAATCTATTTTAACATAATATTATAAAAGTGTAGCATATCTTTAATAAGAGTATTTTTGTACACAGCACTAATACATTATTTAAGTGTCTGTGTGAAGAAAACTGTCAAAAATAAATATTTCAATTTGCTGAACACATTATCACATAGAACGTAATGTTCATATGATTCCTATCAGAAAATAGAATATAACTTAATAAGTAATTCAACACGGTTTCTTTACTATTTCAAAAATTGCAAAATTTAACACCTGATATAGTATATCCGTATATCGAAAGTGAGAGGTTCCTTTGATAGACTATATCTAACCCAGTTGTATTGGTGCTTATTTCCTATAGATTCAGAAATTTTTATTGATATATAAAGTACAATAAAAAAATATTATATCAATGCATATTATACCAGTACCGGCCGCTAAACTATGTAAATAATAAAATAAATTTCAGTATTGAAAATATATGTTATGTTAAAGGGACTCTAGGAAATAGATGGGAATTTCACTGACTTCTATTTACTGTAGAGAGTTGAAGTAATTCCTATAGTTAATGCACATCGTGTTATTTTAACTCACCATTTTCGATGCTCAACAGACTAGTCTGAAGAACTATTTAGTTTTGGTGATTCTTAAAAATACCGATAATAATACAAAAATACCACAATATAGTTAGTTTCATATCATTGTTGTATCCAGTTCTTTCTTTGCTAAATATTACAAAATGTGGAAGAGCAGTTGTCGTAGAAAAATCAGTTAATTATTTGGTTCCCATTTAATGCGTTTGATCAACTGAATATAATATTAGTATCGTTTAAAAGTTGTTCATAATAAAAGTGATTGTAATTAAATACTCAATTAAATTTTAAATTATTGTTTAAAGAATGGTCATTGGATATAACGTAGACATGCATTGCTTGGATGATAATTACGTTGTCATTATCCACGTGGTATCTCAACTGTGAATGAAGTTTCTAAAGTAAACGAATATAAAGAAGTGTCTTGTAAGTAATTAACTTTGCAAAAATACTTTTTTTTTCTTATGCTCTTCCTGTTAATTATAATTATTTTTTAAAAAACTAAAAATGGGACGTAAATTTAAGAAGAAACTGTAAGTTCAGTACTTAAGATAATCTTGCTTTAAATTAAAGGGGAAAATAAAATAAAGTAGAACCTGGGAATGGATTAATCGATCATATTTATTCTCTTCAGTGACTTCGAAACAGAGAAAAGAGGAATACCTTGATAAGAAAGATTACAGAACACAGCATTTCACCATTAAAATTGCACTGGAACTCCTTGACACCTATTCGGGCTTTCCAATAATATAGACTTAAGCAATAGGAAGTTAAAGTTTATTTACTTTGCAAAGTTTGCACCACATAAGCGTGTATATTTTCTGTTTACCTGCTGAATCTAGTGAGCACACAATGCTAGAGGGTTCAACTCTGGTGCAGTGTCATTGATTCAATCCCATGTAACTTTGTAGTACAAACCATCATATTCGTGGATTTTATCGGGGTTCCTCCGTTTCTTCACCTCTCTTCATTACACCAATTTCTCTATTATGAATCACTTCAATATCCGTGTGTTTCCTTTTTCCCTGAAGTGCATAATTGTCATCAAAGATTTCATTTATTTTTCAAAGTCATTGTAAGAATAACAATTTATATCTGAGATGAACAACAAGCAAATGAAAATGAAACTATGAGGTTATTTGCATATGCATAGGATTGATACAGATCCGCTTACGCTACTTATGAAATAGAACTACAAACCAGTATCACAAGAAATCTTGAAATTTCAATGAAAGAACTACACTTGAATTGTACAACGATTACAGAATTATAGTCTCTTATAGAAAGTGTTTTACTAAATTTTGAATAAAAACAACTTGCTTCAAAAGTAATATTGATCCAAGCAATATTAAATAAATACCCGCTCGCAGCTTATTTTCTTACTTGTAATTCTTTACTCTCAGTCACTCCAAATAAATGTAATAAAAATTTCATTATTTTCTTAAAGACTAGATACGCTAAAACAAAAATGAGTAAAATTTTCGACCGTCTATATATGCCATTTCCAGGTTTCAAGGGAAAAAATAAATCTGTATCACCAAATCTTATAATAAAGTGTTAGATCTTTTTTTTTTTTCTTTCTTTTTTTTTCTTTTTTTTTTTTTTTTTTAAAGAATCACCAAAGTAAGTACCTTCGGATAAACAAATAATTACTAATATCTTGAGTACTAAAGGGATCAACCATTGTACTTGAATGTAATACTGCCCATTAGAAAGCGAAGTGTAGTGATAATTTCGTAATAAACTATATACATTTTGTCGTATGTATTGAATAATGACGAATACATATTAACATCTTATGTAGATACATGTATGCACTCTCTGATTTTAGTCAATATATCCGTTCTCATGTATTAGAGAACATTTAGCGTATAACAAATTATTTACACGTAAATAGAATGCATCTTGCTCATGGTCAGAATACGTGGCTAAATAGTACTTAAAAATTGTACATATATATAAATATATCCTTGTATGTAATGTATTCCTGCATGGTAATGTAAAGCGGTACAAATAAACTTGTATATTTATGGATATTTTAAGAATAAAGGGATTTCAACTGGATTTTTGACATACTATTTTCGTTGCATCATTCCCTATTTCCCTCCTCCTTTCACTTGAAAAATTTTAAAAGTCATGGAAATAATAGCATTTGCTGTGAACATGTTACAAGAATGTTTGAATTTTTACCTTACCTCTGTTACACTCCCTTAATATGAAGTGGTGCAGTGCTTGATGTGAGACTATGAAGATTTTAAAAAGTATTTTGGTGTCTAATTAAATGTAAGTCTACTGACGATTGAGGATGAGTTCTTGTATGACAGCTACTCGGATATTTGTGTCAATACATGGAGAAATATGGCAATCCGAATTACATGTATGATTACTGACATCGAACCTGGATCTCATGCACCAAAACAAAAGTTCAAGATGTATATACGTATACATATGTGAGCTGTCTGAAGCCACGCGAGCTAACTTTTCTTTTCGTGCTGTGGGAAATTGGTCCTTACGGAAACAATAACGACTTGACACGACCTGTTGTCAGTTGGAAGTGGGGTTCACGTGATTCTTGAGTCAAATTTCGCACTTATTTTGTTGTGGCATAAGGTTTGGTGCAAAATACGTGGGACTCAAATTATTTCATTCTTGACCTCAGATATTGGCAAAAATGTAATTAGTGCACTCTGATTTCAGAGAGCACAAATAATAATACTTAGTATGATTGAGGTAATTATTAGTATCTGTTTACCAGTTTTACGTGGATATGAAATAACAAGAGTAAACCGTTGTTATTTGACAACAGTTTATATCAAGTTTCCATAACGACTCATTTTCCTCAGCACGAAAATGTAGTTCTATTACATTTTCGTTCCATAACGTTTATTATATTATTCAGTTATAATCATCATCATTCACTTGTTTAATTATCCGTTTCCCTTACATGTTACCCGAAACGGATAACGGATGGGACGGTAAACTGAAAGATTTCATTTTATGAAAATATATTTTTCCCACTGAAATATGTGGTTGTTCTGAAGTCATGTATAAGCTGCATCTGCTTGATAGAACATATTGTTAAATCTCGTCGAAAATAAGAAAACTAATAAATAAGAAAAGCAAAGAGGTTTATGTGCACATATGAACTGTATCAAGAGGCTCCACCACTTGGACTGAACAAAGCATATCTGTGTGGAGTCCATCTTAAATTTAAGTTGCATGTTCAACGAAAAGAGTCAAATGTTATAAATCAAACAAAAATTATATTTCATTAGGGGTTTAATTTTGATGGTAAATATCTCAGCCGTTTGTTTCAGATACAGTGGAAACTCAATTTTCTTCTTTGATTGTAAAGTATCAGAAAAAAAATATAAAGTTATATATGAAGATTTTGTAAAAGAAAATAATGAATGGACAACACAGCATGACGGTCATTAATATTTCGCATATGGATCATCAAGTATTTTATCTACTGGTTTGGTGAAAATCCCGCTCCGCCTGAAGTTCTGTCGAGTGGCTGGTGAAACGGTAGTCCCTTGAATTGCTGTTCGGTTTTGTTCCCAATAGGAATACGCTGGATTCGAATACAACGGGAAGGCTTTATGTATCTGAAAGAAAAGAAGACATACTTAGTCAAAGCATGTGGAAAGTTTAACTGTAAAATAGCTCATCAAAGCAAGGTCTTTATTATTTCAACACCTTAATGTTTACATCTCTCTAACTTCGTAATATACAAGATCGTTCCAAAGGACTGCGGTGGGTCAGTGCTAGAGCGTTTAGCTCTGGTGCGTTGAGAACCAGGTCCAGTCCCAGCTCGTGCGAAGTGAACTTTGTGGTAGATAAATACCGTGTGTATGTGGGTTTTCTAGGGGGTTCTCTCGTTTCCTCCCATTTACTTCGCTCCATCATTTCGTTCATTATCACCATTAGCCTAGGAACATAAACGTAGGAAGTTAAACTAAAGAAGAACGAAAGGAACAAAATGTATGTGTAGAAGCCAACGAATTACAGGAAGAAAAGGAACAAAAAAGAATAGAGCATAAACAGATTTCAATAAATAAAAATGAGGAAGTTGAATACAATACAACTAAAGAAAAGAAGATAGAGGACACAGAACCAGAAAGAGTAAATGAAGAGACATAAGTTAAAACAGCAGAAGATCAACCACATAGTAAAACAAGTGAATATATTGAAGAGCAAAATATCACTGTTTTTTTTTTTTTAAAAAAAGCAGGAAAATTGAAGTCTACAGCCAAGTAGATGGAAGAAAAAATAGGAGATAAAGAAGATATCAAAATAAAAGACGAAAAAGAGCCAACATTTTGATGTAAAAAAGACGAGAAAACTCCAGACAAACTAAATATAAGTAAAACGAACGTCAGACATATCTAGTTAAAGAAAAGGAAGACCAGGACAAGAAAAAAAGAACAAAAATAAATTTTCATAGAATATTTAGAAGATGCCATAAGACGTTTAAAACTAGAGGATCTCCAGATACTATCAGCCATGAGATATATAACTAGAAATCTACACGAAAAAGGGAAATCTATCTAACTTCCGATAAATTGAAGAAGTAGATACAATACAATTAAGTTATGCAACATTCCAACTAAAACGAAGGAATTATTAGATCTGCCAGACAAAGGATTCGAAAGAAGAAACAATATATTACACCTTAAACATATGTACGAACAATATACAAAATTATATGGACGTGTGGTGTTTGACCCACAGATACTATGGCTTAAATGTTACTCGGTAATACGTTACCTTTAATAAAAGATAAAGTATTACAATTAAACGCCATGCGTTCCAGAGACGTCATGGACGAAATAAGACGACTACCAGAAAAAAATGAAGCAGATATAATATGCATTCAAGAACCATAGTGCAAAAATAAAACAATAATTAATATGCCATTAAATACAATTACAGTAGTAGAAGGAGAACCAAAATCGGCAATACTAATATTAAATAAAAATATAACAGCATTAAGGACAAAACAATTATGGGACGACTGGAAATTATGTGTGGAAATAAAATTTAAAAATATCAGCGTCCATTTTAGTGAACAGTTATTCCCAATATTGTTATCCAATTGAACAATTTATTGAAAAGTTCAAGAAAATCTACGACATACGTATAATGATCAAATAATATTCTTCTGTGCAGATGAAAACGCAAAATTCAGTTTTTGGCAATCGGAAGCGACTGATAGAAAATGAAAGTTAATGGAGTCATTGATACAGGAGTGTATAGATCGAAAATAAACAACACAAACATTTTGAACAACATTGATATAACTTTGTCGATAAAGGACCTATGTATGTAGATTATGTAGAAGCTTGTAAAGTAGAGAAAGGCCAAACCACGAGTGATCATCAACTATTAATATTCATATTAACAAAGAATAAAAAGATGACAGAATCAATGATAGAAAACAGTTAAGATGTCAATAAAATAAACTGGAAAATATTTTGGAACAGGATAGAACTACTTCAGATTGAAGAAAAAAATCAAATATACTGAATATAATAAAGAAAATTCAAGTACAAATAAACATTGCAATTCCAGAAGCAATTCCACACACAAAAAGAAAAATTATTCAAAACAAAATACTGGACAGAAAAACTAGAAAGGCTAAAAATAACAGAGGAAGAAGAAAGAGTTATCAAAGAGCAATAGAGAATATTTTAAAAAGAAGATTGGAAATATATCATGTTGGCAGTGCCGGATTTACGTATAAGCTAAACAAGTTATACCTTAGGGCCCCACTCTCTTGGGGGCCTTCAAAAATTTAAAGACAAAAACTGGCTGTAATATAATTTCCAAATAATAAGAGAAAGCAAATAACATAAAACGCACATACAACACTGGTATTTTGAATTGTTATCACTAGGTTCTTATGAAGCAAGTAATGATTGCTCGCTTGTAATGGGGCCTGTTTTTCAACCCTGCTTGTAATGGTGCCCCGCCTGCAAGGGGGCCCCGTTTTCCAGCTCCGCTTATAATAGGACCCCCTTTCTCAGTCCCGCTCATAATGGTGCCCCGTTTTACAGCTCTGCACTTAAATGGGGCATCTGTTCCCCAGCCCCGCTGTTAATGGGGCCCTTGTTTCAGAGTCCTGCTTGTAATAGGGACCTTGTTTCCCAGCCATTACATTTAGCTACTTTAATAAGACTTCACAGTATAAGTGTCATGGTACTTTATACTTGTGTGCTGATAGAACTCTAACGCTGCCCTTTCTCGTACTCTTTTGAACACGACAAGAAATCGGTGCTGGTGACAGTGAATTCATTAAGAAGACATGAAACGACAAGCTGGCGAAATAATAGTAAAATATCAAGAAATTACAGCCCTAAGTGGCAATACTTTTTGTATCGCGAAATTATTGATATTTCACTGTACGTATTAGAAGTAGTGTCAAGAAGTATTTTCATAATTTTCAAAATTACTATCCTTGCCACTCATTTTCATAGTGATCTACAGAGTGTTAATAATGGTTCACTAAAGGAAAGAAGAGAAGCATGAATCATTCGTTTTAGGCATCTGAGTCGTTCGTTTTTATATATTAACATCACACTGTATTTTGTTATGTATTGTTGTGTTCAGAACTGCGCAAGTGGATTTATCTTGTGTAAAGTTAATATGCAGCAGTCTGAATGTGTTACGTCTATCGGAACTAGTTACTACATAGCAAGGTAAAATACCTAAATGTTTTCACGTCGCCGTAAAAAGAAGCTAAGTATAATATTAATACGTTTTATAGTAATTTTAGTCTAACAGTGGCGTTTTTCCACAATATTTTGATGATTTTCAGCGAATTTGCGTCGTACTACACCTCGTGTAATCTTCGGGAGTTGCATTTCTTTTTGGCCTGACTTACTCTAGTAACTTGACCTGAAAAACTCACACGATTTGTTGAAAGTGGAGTTGAGCTTTAGGCAGTACTTACTAATCCTAGGTGATATTCAGACTGTATTTATCTACGTTGGATCTCGGAAAACGTTTGAAACTTTACCAAAAACATGAATGGAAACAACTTGAAATTAGAAATGATGCGACCTCCACATATAAAAGCATGGAATGGAGTTTTGATCGTAGTTGGCGCAGAGGGAAGCAGAGAAGATCTGCAAGGGGCTTAATTGGGACGAAATTAAACTACAGCCAATTTTACATTTTGTTCTGTAATATCTTCAAAATAGACAAAAGTAATTGAAAGGTGGAAACGCAGTGGGGTAGACAATATTATTTTGCATGAGATCCGTTACTATGACTCACCAACCTCCTTTCGCTTTGCAACTATTTATAGATTCGGCATTGTTTCAATGAACAGTGTGGACTACTATGATGATATTGATATTATATAAATACATTCTATTAACTACAATGTATTGTGCGTAGGTTATAATGTTATATTAATAATGCTATATACAGGGAATGAAAGAACAAACTAAAGACCCATGGGAACTTCCGTATAAGATTATTCAGCAAAAGATAAAGAAGCCAATAGCATTAACAACTGTTAAAAAGGAGGATGGAACGTTTACAAGAAAATCGAAGGAAATAGCTGAAGCTTTATTAAGTAGTCTACTTCCAGATGACAATATACACACGGACAATGAACATAATACAATAACTAGAAATGAAGTGGAAAAACAACTAGATAAAGATGGTGTAATCGATCATGTAAGAAATGACGAACTGGAAGATATATTCAAAACGATAAAGGAAAAGAAAGCGCCAGGGCCAGATGGGATAAAGGTTGAGCTTCTCTTAAATAATAAAGAGATATGAATTCCACATCTAACAAAATTGTATCATACATGCTTACAACAATGACCTTTATATAGAAAAGAGTCAAATCTAATAATATTATTTAAAGGGTAAGATAAGGATAGAACGAATATAAAGTCGTGTAGATCAGTATGTCCCCTGGGTGTAATTAGTAAAATATTTGAAAAAGTAATAGTAAAGAGGATAAACAAATGTAGATTAGGTATTCAACCATGGGCGGCGATTACGGGGGGCAAAGGGGGGCAGTTGCCCCCGCACTTTTTTTAAGTAACCAATTAATGTATATAGTTTCATTTGGAAATGTAACGATTTTGTATGTGTTACTGATTAATAGGAAAAAATGCTGCCATATAATATTTGCTGTTGCGTGAATACGTATTGGTTGTCTTCCCGTGGAGTAAAGAAAGCTACAGTAATTGCGTTTTAATCGCCACAGAAAATAACCCCAAAAAATAACCTATTGCAGCACAATTTCAGCATACTTTCATTTCTTCTTACAAGGGCTCGATATGTTAGTGAGCCGCTTTGAAGCTAATCGAAAGAACATTATGCAAAAAAGTAGGGCCTATTTCACAAGTTATTCTTTAATTGCACAAAAATTGACAGTTCCTAAAATGTCTTTTCTTCTTTCTAAAGTAAGGAATATCGATTAAAAAGAGCGTGATAAGAAACAACTTCTACCTTTTCCATTGTTTTGTAGTGTAATATACGAGTGAAGTGTTGTGTTTAAGGATGTACGAGTGTATATACAATAAAATTTAGTAAATTGAACATAATTCTAGGTTTTAAGTTTATTTTGTATAACTGAAGTGTCGATTGTAAGTATTGTTGTGTTTTGATGTGTTCCAAGAAAGTGAAATCTGCACCTAATGGCAACGAACATATTTCAAGAAGTTGCAAAAGCAAATATTTCTTTAAATGTCGTAGCATATGCTTGTAGTATTTACTGTCTTTCATTTTCTAAGAGTAATAACATACATTTAATAGCATGTGTGGAATTAAATATTAAGTTTTTCATTAATCCTCAGTTTCAATATAACTTTTGCAAAACAAGCATCATTATTCATTACTATCATTAATATTATCCTTTCTATTTATTTGTTTTGCAAATTTATTAAATAATCTGATCACACAATTTTCCAGACAGAATTTTAAGATGTTCATGAGCAAGGAATCAAATCTCTTCTTACACTTTCGTTGTTTAAGAGTACAAAGGGCTAGTATCTACTTGCGTTGTTCTTCTCAATTTACTTAATAAACTATTATATACGATATACGGTATTTTAACTGAAAATATAGTATCCTATTAGTTATACAACCTTTCGTCAAACAAAATGTTAGAAACAACCAAGAAAACTAACATTTATATACAAATATTCAGATCATGTCTTGCCCCCTCACTTTTAACGTCCAACCGCCGCCACTGTATTCAACAATGTCAATTGCAATATGAATTTAGAAAAAAAAATCTACTGAAGATGCATTAAACAGGCTAGTAAACTTAATAGAACATTTAAAAAAAGTAAATGGCAATGACTATGTAATGACGATTTTCATAGACATATCAATAGCTTTTGATAACGTCTGGCGCTTGAGACCGTCAAATAGACACTATTATTATTATTATTATTATTATTATTATTATTATTATTATTATTATTATTATTATTATTACAAAGGACTTGATTTATTTATTGCATGTACTGATTTTCAAGTTGGCATGTTTCTTGCAACGGAAAACAAGAATAACTGTAGAATGTTCCTCCAATTCTAAATAAATAGGTAATAATTTCACACAATAGTAGTTATTGTAAATGTGGCCTTCGTGAGGCTTCAGCGCCCCGGGTCTTCGTTAATCTTAAATGCTCTGCTCTCAAACCTTTCATCTTGGACTCAACATCTGGATATAAGCTCTATTTTAAGGGTAATGAGTTACGTACGAACATTTTAGCAATGCTGTTAACAAGGGTAAACAATTCATCTACCAACGCACAAGGATGCAATGAAAGACACTGCCATGCAGGTTTTATGTGCATCACATGTTCTCTCAGTTACTCCAACGTGACCCAGTGTTTTTGCCAGCATGTGACACGGTAGCCTCAGCCTGACCTGCGGAGGTCTCTTCCAGCTCCGGGCGAGCGAGACCGAGACTTGAGAAAGCGCGTCCCCCACGTTGTTTGATGCCACGCCCGCTACTCTCCTGGTTTCCAAGGAGATCGTTACAGTGTTGCCAGAATAGATGAACAAATTATTCGTCGTGCTAAGGATAAAAGTTGCATGATCAAATATTAGAGCTTATTTTCACCGGTTTTACAGAAACGACGTTGACACAAATAATTGTTTACCATTCACGATATAGGCCTACGATTCATAATTTGAATACATAGCGGTTTGAATTAAATCTATATTTACGTCTCTACGTTCTCTCTCTCTTCCTGTCTGAATATATATGACCATCCCTCTTAATGACCATTATGACAACAACGACGTGAAATCTCGCAAAGTTAATCAATTTCAAATCCCTGTCCAACGACCACCTGTCATCCCAACAACCGACCGAGGCAGTAGATAATGACGCATCAAGAAAATGTGACATTCTGAAATTCGATGGCATTTTCAAATTACAGTATTAAGATGAATTTGAGTATTAATACTCTTTGTCAATGAACTAAATTAAAACTAATTCAGGTATATTTATCTTACATGGCAGCTGTGCTCTTAAAAACACTAAATTTTTATTTATTTAACAATCACCAGATATAGCTCAGAGGTTATTTTATACTGGATATCTAACACAACAACAACAACATAGGAAAGGATTTGGGAAGGTATCGGCGAGGGCCTGTTTAGTAGGTACTAACCCGGCATTTGCCTGGTAGGACTGAGAGAAAAAATTCCAACCAGGATGATTCGCAGCGGGAACCGAACCCACGACCTCCTGAATGCGAAGCCAACGCTCTACCCCTTGAGCTATTTTGCTCGGTCAAATTGAATGAGAATACCGTATTTCAATTTTTCCTTGTCCTGAGGAGAATAGTCAAATTAGGATACTGAAGGTAGTGAAGAGAGATCAGGCTTAGTGAATGTTAAAGCCAGAGGTACAAGAAACTGTAGAACAATTGTACAAGATCGCAATTTTATGAATTGTAATAAGAGTGTTGCTTATAGAATTATGAGGGACGGTAATTATTCGTGGAAAATGTAACAAACAGAGACAGTTTGTAACTGTTTTTTTCTTTGTAAACAGTCAAGTTAATTCTAACCAGTGAAATAAGAGGTTAGTGTAGCCGTCACCCGTCAGTAGGGATGTAATAAGGTGTATACGAAAAAATGAAATGAAAAGTTTTACGTCCCACGGTTATGCCGGTTAGGCTAAAGGAGACGGTGATTATGAGAAATGAATGAAATAGTGGAATGAAGAAAGTGGGAGGAAACGGGAGAACATCGAGAAAACCCACGAGCACGGTGTTTTTCCACCACAAAGTCCACACGGCGCGAGCTGGGATCGAACCAGGGACCCCAAGCACCGGAGTTGAACGCTCTATCACTGAGCCACCGCACCCCCCTGAGGTGTATACGAAGTACAGGCGTACATCCACCTAATATTTTTACAATCTGGCATATATTCACTTTAAATTTACGAAAGAACTAGCATATGCGAGGGTAGCTATCAGACTGTATATATTTACTTTCGAAAGTTAACAAAAATTTTGCAAAGAGCGGCCTTGCAATAAATTTCACTGTATTTTATAATCTTGTAATGTATTAGTTTACGAATGTTTCCCTCCACCTTTACGAGGTCATTCATATTTCTATATACAGAGCAGGAGCAGTGACGACGCCAGAGGGGGCGCAAGGGGGGCGAGCGCCCCCCTAATAGCTACTTCTGCCCCCCTGACTGCCACCTAGACTGCCCCCCTAGACTCCTACAATCTTTAAACATTCTACATGTAGTATTTTATATCAGTATCATAACCAATCTCATTGACAAATTGTAATCTACTTTTTATGCATTTACTATGTGGTAGATTAGTCCTCAAGCTTTCTTCTTTGAGCATCTGGGTATGCACGCATATTTCTGTTTTCTAATTTAGCGCCTTTTGAGGTAAATTTTAGTTATACTTCTTTCTTATGATTTTTAATTATTGTGCCTAGCGAACAATAGTAGATTTGGTCGACTTGTTTTCTTCTTATTGGATTAATTTCAATTGGAAACAAAAGAAAGGTAAAACCAGTTACGTAACTTGTGTGTATTTATCCAGGTTTAAAGTTTTCAGTTTCATATTTTGTTATATATCAAGGTTCTATACTTTTTTCTGAAACATTATTCTCGGCTTTCAATATTCAGAGGATGTGCGTATAACAGCTTAGTTTGCAACTACCAGGGCTTAATTTTTTGAAGAGGATAAAAAGAGTTGTGTTTTCCCTTCCTGCAAATGATAATAATAAATTTATGGAATTAAATTGATTCCCAATAAAACGTCAGAGTGCTGATCTTTAGTTAGTAACTGGTTTATACAAGTACTCCCTTACTTATTTTGTTTCAAAGTACTGACGTGACGTCTACCATATTGACTAGGAACTGCTGAAAAATTCGTAGCCCAACCCAGAAGGAGTGCACGTGGAATGCTGAAATTTTACTTCTACACTTCCTCCGAGAGTCAATATACTACCTAGTACAGTGCTCCAGGTTTTGCAGAAAAGTTAAAAATCTGAAGATTTCCTCGCACCACTGTTCGTAGCACTACCCTATCAGATCAAAAATTGCGTCCTTTCAAGTGTTATTTAAGTTTGGAAAATAAGTACACGTAATAGTTAGACGAAGCTAAATCTGCGGAATAAGAATGATTATCTAGACATTGAAATCCTAGATTATGCAATGTCAATTGTGTTCGCAGGGGCTTGATGGACAGGTGTATTGTCCTGAAGGAACTGAATTCCTTTCTTTTCATTTTCCGCGGCGTTGAACTTCGATTTCTTTCAGTTTTGTAAGTAATGTAGAGATTCTGGATTAAATATTTGACCGTTGCGGAGGTAATCTATGAGTACGACTCCATACTTATCCCAGAAGAATGTTGCAAACAGTTTCTCAACCTACTTCTGTGTCTTGAACTTCTTGTGGCGATAGAGAAATGAGTGCTACTATTCCATTGACTGTTGTTTCGATTCAGGATTATAGTGGTACAACCATATTTCATCTATGGTTACTATTCGTAAGCGAAATTGATAAGCATTACTGTCAAATTGGAAGAAAACTTCTCTTAATGCCGTCACTCTTTTATTCTCCTGACAGATTTTTTGTGAACCCATCATGCCGAGAACTTTCGCATACCCAAGACATTCTGAATTATGCTACCGACGAGTTCCAAAGAAATGCCCAGAATCTCTGACACAAGTTTTGCTGAGAAGGTAAAAACTGAGAAAGCGGGGTGCAGCCAGACCTCAGACTATAATAAGTATATCGAGAGTTTATTATACACTTTAAAAACTATATAAATAATAGCTTAAATTATTTTTGTCATTCAAAAACTGGGGTGGCCTAGGCCCTCCGGCCCCAGGCTATATCCATCACTGTCTGAAATGCTGCAATTTTCAAGAATAATGTCACAAATTGTATCCATGATTTCGGGAAGAGTCATTGCTTTTAATCATCTGGATGTAAAGCATAATTTGTTGAGAAATCGACACGTTTATACAAGCAACTTACTTCTTCACTACTGTATATAACGGAGGAGAGTCCCGTGGTGTTTCACTGATTTCCTAATTAATTTACTTCGATGACTTTCCTTGGTGGAACAAAAATGTTATAACAGTTAGGATCTGGATGTTTGTGAAATTATCTGTTTGGGCTCACATAATCACTTCAGAGGCCTGAGAAACAATAAGGATTTCATTATTAATATGAACATTTGTATTTGTACATACGGAGATATGTTTTTCTAAACTACGGTTTCATTTTTGTACCTAGTACCTACACTCCTTCTGGATTGCACTACGACATTTTCAGCAGCTCCTCCTAAATTCTCTCTCTCTCTCTCTCTCTCTCTCTCTCTCTCTCTCTCTCTCTCTCTCTATATATATATATATATATATATATATATATATATATATATATATATATATATATATATATATATATATATATATATATATATACAGTGAAACCTCTCAATAGCGGACACCAATGGGACATGAAGTTTTGTCCGTTACTGAGAGGTGTCCGTTATAGAGAGGTTACATAAATTTAAGTTCTCATAAGGGCACCTGTATGCAGGAATATACAGTAAATACATTATGTATGGGCGTAAATACGTAAAATTCAATATGAAAATAGTCTTATTTAGTACAATTTGAATTACTGGAAGGGATGAAGAAGAAATTCATTTCTATTAAATCATAGCCTATTATTGCTGGGCAATGTTTAACGAAAAAGGTATGCTTTTCCTCTACAACGGTAATAAAACTCATTAGCAAGTGTTCCTCTAAAAATCTTCAGTGCGATTGCAGAAGAAACATGTGTGTGTGTGTGTGTGTTTGTGTACTGGCGCGGCATCTTCTTTGCAGAATGGATGAAAAGGGAAGCTATTGGGGGTGCATATTTATTGACCCAGGCCCAATCAGAAATATCCTTTTAGAGAAAATGAAAAAGGAAGCCGGGAAAACTCCAACCCAGACTTTTCCAGTATCATGAGTAAAAGAAAGAAATTCTTTTCCAAAAAAGTAAGAGAGGTAGCATTGCTCGTTGAAAATGTTATTGTAAAACAAACAATGATTGTTTTGTTATCTATGAAATTGTCGGTAAAGATGCAAGGTCCAGACGAAAAGGATTACATTTGTTAGGGAAGGGAAGATCTTTCGCATAGAATTCTTGGCCTTACGACTAACCCTGCCTGCATGAGTGTTATTGCTTATTGAAAATTTTCTAGGATTTCTGCCAGAAAGCAGTTTATTGCGGAAAAAAATTCAAGTTCAGCTGTTCTGTTTGATGGTTCACCAGGTCTGAACTCATGAGAGATACACTTATGGGGAGAAGACTTTTCTGTATACTGTAATATATCGCAGAACCGAAAACAATTCCTGTCCGTTATGAAGAGGTTATTCAAACATTTTGGGGGAAAAGAACTGTCCGCGTCCGTATCTGAGAGTGTCCGTAAAAGGGAGGGTTTTGTTCCGTAAGAGAACACATTTTTGCCGGGACAAAAAAATCTGTCCGTATTATAGAGGTGTCTGTTAAGGGAGGCTTCACTGTATATATATATGGAGAGAGAGAGAGAAAGAGAGATACGTAGCATTGTAGTACTAGATGCATGTGTTACTTGTTGCATACGCGAAAATAATTCAATTTATGTTTAAGCTTCAAAAGTTTCATTGAAAAATATTTCATGTGCAGACGTTACTTATTTGTTAGTTACAAATTTTACTTGAAATAATTTTAATTTATAGTCATATAAATCTAATATAAAAACAGCAACGAAATACACAACGTAATGTAAAATAAGTCAAACATAATAAATGTCATTTTTGGTATGGCAAATAGCTGCCCCCCCGAAAATTTGTCTGCCCCTCCTTTGCCCCCCTAAGAACTTAAAACTGGCGTCGTCACTGAGCAGGAGTAAGGCATGTCTCCCAGTAACCGCGTTAATCGAAGTTCTACTGTATTTTGTGCCTTTAGTACAAATAGGGATGCGCACGAGACAAGATTTGAGGCTGTCTCGTCTCGAAAATGTGCTGTGAAAGTGATGTCTCGACTCGAAAAATGTATTCTTCTCTATTGGAAGAGCTGGGTCTCGACTCGAATTTTGTCAGGAAAATTCTGTCTCGACTCGTCTCGTGCGCATCTCTAAGTACAAGATAATTTTTGACATATTTCATCTTTAAGAACTCTATTTGAACCTTCTTTTAAAGCTTAAAAGATTAACGTCCAGATATTGTAAACAGCTCTTATTATGTGAAACAAGTGTTAACTTTTCCATATACTTAGAAAGCGTAGGGGAGAGTTGGGTAATGACGTTCAGCATGTAATAACGCTCATCCCTTTGTAGCTGTTTCGTAGCTGCTTCGTGTAGGTGTAATCTATGCTTACACTTGGGGCTTAACACTAATAAGAGTCAGGGACGTAGTATACAAGAGTGGGTCTTGGGGTCCGGGCCCTTCTCCGAAATCCCGACTTTTCTGTAAATGTAGCCTAATTTAAGGGTAGTTTTACAAATTTCAGTGTATTTATCCTCATATTGAATTTATACCCCTGAAATACTTTGTACCCCTCTGAAATAAATTCGTGTGTCACGTCACTGCCAATAGTCACCGTTGAAAAGGCGAAAGTTATGAAATTGACTATTGACGAAAGCAGGTTGCAATAAACTAAATTCGCATGAAATATAGTAAAATTTTGAGGAAAAAACTGTAATATAAGTGAACTTAAAGTTTCAACTAGAATTTTACTTTTACTTATTTATTTTTTTAAATATAGATATAACGGTAGTATCTGCTCTTTATTTCGTAATTATTACAAGGCAAACTTTTAATGTTGTTCATAAAAAAAAAAAAAACAATATGACAACTATCGGATAATGACGCTCCTTCTGAGCTGTATTTCCTGCTATTTTATTATTAAGATATTATGTCCGAAATACCAAAATTATGTTGTTGTATAACAGAAACATTTAAAGCTGACTGTAAAACAGGAATTAATTAGAAAGATAAGAATATCGGATAAGGTGTAGAAATTGTTTGTAATGGAAACGTGAAGGGTACAAGACGCTTCCCATAATAAGTATCCGACATTTGAATTGGTGACCGAACCTTTCTTTATTTTTACTTATATACACGATTATTAATAAATATGAGTGCGAGAAATATGGTTTCTGGATAGTACAAAGTTGGTATTGATTTACTGTTACGAAGGTTGCTGAGTGTCATTAACTTAGCAGTAGGGCAATTGCGCTGAAAGGTATACTGTTACTTTTTCGCGTTTGTAGCAATAATTAATGACGGCAACAGACAAAATAATATATAAAGATATACTACAGAAGCATTGCTCTTTGTATCGTATCCCTCCACCTTTTATCATCTTTTACTTTCGTATCATTCCATACAGTTTTCGAGATTTTTGCATTCTCTCTTAACTGTGGTGATTGGACTTGATTCCCTTATGCTCTGATCTAGGGATGCGCACGAGACAAGGTTTGTGGTTGTCTCGTCTCGAAAATGTTCTGTAAAAGTGATGTCTCGACTCGAAAAATGTATATTTCTCTATTGGAAGAGCCGTGTCTCGACTCGAATTTTGTCAGGAAAATCCTGCCTCGACTCGTCTCGTACGCATCCCTACTCTGATCGCCCCATTTAAAGTTTATGCTCAGATTTTCAAACAATTTGAACAAAGATAGTCGAAAATCAGAACTAGTTATCACGGATTTGTCTGATTCTTAGTGATCTTTCCTAAACTCATAGTGACGTCTGTACAAAATATCAGGCCGATTAGTAAAGAGCTGAAGGTGGAAGTGGGTCGAAAAAAACAACAGCCGGGAAGCGGGTTTAGCATCTTGAATCGGTCATTCAGAAAGTAATGCCTCCAAGCCCACTACCTGGCCAACAGTACTACAAACACTCTCTGAACTGTTTATCATTAATGCACTGACGTTTAAGCTATAGAATATCACTTGTTTCACTTTTCTCTCTTCTTCTTCTTCCAGAATAATGGAGCAATCCATGGCATCCAGTGGGGACGTCGGTTGAAACAGTGGATTGTCATTGAATTTCTGACTTGGGAAGGTTGTGCACTCAAAAACATTCATCGCTGGTGATACGTCGTAGATACACCATTACGACCCGGAAACGAAGCTTCAGTCGACGGAATTTCGCCACACGTTCTGTTCTCCACCAAAAAATTCAAAGTTGTCCCATCTGCTGGCAAAGTGTTGTTGACATTTTGCCTCAACCTGCCTATAGTCCGGATCTTGCGCCCTGTGACTTTTGGCTCTTCCCAAACTTAAGCACCACCTTAAGGGTCAACGCTACAGTTGTGACGCTGAGGAGGAAGCAGCGGTTTGGCAACGGTGTTGCCAACAGCCATCACAATTCTTCGCCGACGACATGAAAATCCTTGTTTCGCGTTGTAATGGGGACTGTTGAAAAAATTATGCCACCATTTGTAGCTGACATTGCAAGCTTTCCAGCGATACCCATACCGGTGCTATCTGTCAAACACGAATAAAGATATCACCTTGGAGGTATTACTTTCTGAACCACCCTCGTAGAATATGTTTCCTTCATTGTTTTCTATTATTATCAACATATTCTCGCAGCACCGGTTGTAAACCACTGTTTTATGGGTAGTGTTACTGATGGAGTCAAGAAGAACCTGTGTTGTGTAGGTAGGTAGTTTGATTTCCGTGTTATTGGCAGTTAAGCCACTTTGGGTCAGTAAAAGATATATATAAATATATATGTTTCTGATAAAAGTTCAAGTGATCTCCTGGAGAGGTACACTGAAGAAATGTTATTATTGGTTAGATCTTATTTGCATTTTAATTCGTTCGCTTTCCGCCTATCTGTTTAACTTTATACGTTTCATAAAAGACCGTGGAAAATCCATCCGCCAATGATGATGTAAGCCTTTACTCTTTGTTGTAGAGTTCGTAAAATGCCCTCCAGCTCTCTTCTCAGAAATGTAATAAAATCGTAGCTGGAGAGACCTGTCTGCCCAGCAATCTTTCCGCATCACTTTTAGTACTTCCTGCAGCATTTTACGCTCAATAATATAGTATAGATTAGTTATTCTGGTACATATATATATATATATATATATATATATATATATATATATATATATATATATATATATATATATATATATAATAGGGAGCTAAACGACGTAAAATGCTGAATACTCATCATAGATGGTTACATATTAACTGCCCTTTCGTTTGGGAAACTCGAAATTCATAGCTGCAAAACTAAGTTTACCATTGGATTCGCTTCTATGCCAAGCTAACAATTAACAAGATTGTTTTTACTTATCTTCAACGGATTGTATATTATGTTATTCTCCCCTCTCTTTGATTTATCTAAAGGCCCATGCTCTTTCCAACCTGCACTCTATATAATCTGGGCGTATTTTTTACGCGAATGATGTTCCGACCCCAGTAGCGTAACTAAGAATCCATGGGCCTGCCCGCAAGGACCCCCACTTTCGACGGTCATGAATGCATGTAAAATTTGTAATGAACACATTATTTACCTTGGATGTTCCATCTAGTCAGTCACTACTTCCTCACACTATGCATAATTGCATATAATAATAATAATAATAATAATAATAATAATAATAATAATAATAATAATAATAATAATAATAATAATAATAATAATAATAATAATAATAATAATAATAATAATAATAATAATAATAATTGGAAGCAATTACATGGAAATAATAGTTTCTTAAGAGAAACATATTTTTGAATAAATTAACGCACAAATATTTACATCTAATTTATGGAAACTCACCAAAACTTGTCGATGCTGCTCACAACTTTCCAAAGTTGGTGAATCGTTTGGAAGGGGAGTTCGTTATTTACTTGTCAGTATCAACTTAGTGATTTTCTTAGCTTTCAATGCTTAGAATTGAGAAAAAGCTCGGTCACCTGTGACATTATACCACGAATACTCAGAAATCAGTCAAAACATGACTACCTACTGAATATATTGTATGTCTATCTTTGGCTAGCAGGACAGCAATAACACATGGAAACAATGAGACCTTGGTAGGTGGCTGGAGGCGTAGCGCACTACATTAGTACACACAATTCACCTAGTTATTGTAAAGAGGGGGTCGATGCACTCGGATCTTGCGTTTAACGACATCCCAAAGATGTTCAATTGGGTTAAGATAGGGTGAGTTTGGAGACCATTGAAGCAATTGAAGCTCATCACCGTGGGCCTCGAACCACTACACAACGATGGCTTTGTAATAAGGGGCGTTGTCCTGCTGAAATATTCCATTCCCATTTGGAAATATAGCAGACATGAGTGGGTGTACGTGATCAGCAGTGACCTGCCGATAGGTAGGAGTCGTTATGGTGCCCTTCACATGAACTACTGGGCCGATGACAGATCATGAGAAGGTTCCTCAAATCATAACTGAACCACCACTGGCCTGTCATCACTCTGCTCTACATAGGCTCCCTTGGAAGACGGGATGTCAGGCAGAGGTCTGCACGGGCTCGGGGCGAGCCCATGGGTCTAAGCTCGACTTGGCCCGCGGGTTGGACTGGGGCGTACAAAGTATATATCATTTCGGGCTCAGCTGGGCTCAGGCTGTAAATTTTCAAATATACAACCATATTTCGGGCCTTTTAGGCCTAACTTTGTAAATATACTGCACAGCGATATTTATTGGACCGTTCTTTCTGGAGAACTTTCAAAGCACAACTGCAAAATTAAACCTCTAATTGCTGTAAATAAAAATATAATTTTGCATTAATTATTAAGTTTCTGTAATTCGGGCTTGTTTCGGGCTCATTTGATTATCACACCAGCTCGGGCCGGGCTCGGGTCTAAATGCTAAAACATATTTCGAACTCTGGTCGAGCCTCACATTATAAATTCACGGTCCGGGCCGGGCCCGGGCTAAAAATTCCGACCCGTGTAGACTCTAAGTCAGGTGCGGAGGCATACGGTGACTTCATCCTCAGACATTCGTGCTTTGTCCACTGCTACAGTTTGTTGTTAATTATACCAGAGATTTTGTTCTATCCTGTTATGCCAATCTCGAAATTCTATGACGTCCGACATTTTAAATAGGGTGTGACTGTCTACTTCTTGTGGTTTGGTTTGGTGATAACTTCACCGTCCTTTTCCCAACCTTGAATGATATTGAGCAGGACAGATCGCGAACACTGGACAAGTCGTGTTGTTTCCGAAATGTCACTCACAGATGTCTGACCATCCCACCAAACTCTGATATATCGTTGTAATTCCTCATACAACGCACAAACATTATATGCATCTTATTTTAAGGATCATAGTGGATAGTGGTTTACCGCCAACATATATATTCAAAGACGATGGCATTGTGCAAAAAAATGAACCAAAAAATACTGAACGCCTGTTGCACCGAAGAGATCAGGTCAAGAATTGCCTTAGCAAGAGGCATTCAACAAGAAAAACTCACTTCTAACTATAGCAGGCTTACTATTGGGTAAGAAAGAAAATGTTCAAGTGTTATAACTAATATGGAATATGAGATTATATGGTACGAAGGTTTGGACCTTACAGAAATTTAAAATGACATTGAGAAAGTTTCGAAAATGTGGTGTTGGAGGAAGATAGAGGAGACAAAATGGGCTACGAACAGGTTTCTCTTAATCAGCATCTTTCGTAACAAGCTCAATTGGATTGGACAAACATGCGAATAAATTACCTTCTTCATAGGAAGAAGAACACACCTGATTGATGATTTGAAATACAAAAGAAAATATTGAAGTTAAAGGAGGAAGGAAGAAGATCGAGAAACATGGAAGAAACACTTCCAGATCCTAACTTCAGAACCTGCTGACAGGCAGACTATTTAATAATAATAATAATAATAATAATAATAATAATAATAATAATAATAATAATAATAATAATAATAATAATAATAATAATAATAATAATAACCACAACAACAACAACTTGGAAACAACTCTTTCAGGTGAATTAATAAAATCTGAGATATTCTGTAATTCATTTAATAAGCAGTGGCGCTCTTATAGTTTAGACATTAGAGCTCCTTCCAAAAGTTTCATATGTAATAGCTGCTTTTAAAGAAATTCTATGAAATTTAAGCAGAACTGCTATGGTTTAATTTCATCGAGGTTGAAAGTAAATTATTTGGAGTCTCAATGCATGACAACACAGAAAGAGAGAAACATTAACCTGGCTGATAATACTGGATTTTTTTTTTTTTTTTTTAAAGAGCATATCACACAAACGTAGTAAGTAATAAATTTTCTTTACCAATGAGTGTGGTACTGCAATTATAGTACATATTTCGCTTTAACCTTCAAAGATCTGCCTAAGGAAATGACATCATAATTGGTGCCTGCAGCCGTTAAGGTGCTAGTAACTCATGCACCTTAAACCGGTATCCTTTACCATAGCTAATTCCAGCGATACATCCGGATAAGAGAACAATCAAAGCGCAAACATGCGTCGACATGTTCCGAGATGAGAACAGGAAATTTAGGTGGAGGCGGAATAGCAACCACAGTCAAGGAGATCAACAACAGAAATACATCCAAGTGTGATGGTTATCTAACTTCTCTTACTTAGATAACGTTTGTTCCCAACAAATACGAAATATATTGTAGTTATATTCAAAAAGTCAACAACACTCCCCATTATGTTAAGATTACCATTTCTGATTAGAATACACTTCACGAGACAACTTTCTCATTAATGATAGTATATAAGAACGCTGCTAATTTGGAGAGGACGGAGGGAGGTCAAGAGAAAAGTTTAACATGCTGAGTGGGAATTAAATGCACACTCATACCACAGAGCCATTTATTAAGTTAATCAGGGATCATTCGGATAAGCAGGAGCTCAGGTTCGCTATCATCCTCAATAGGGCTCGCATTCAGTAATTTCAATGAGGCTCACGCGAGCTCAGACTCGCTCAAGCTCGGGCTCAGGCTCAGCCTCAGGCTCGCTATCCCATTGCGTTTTCCGTTCAATAAGGCTTTACACTCACTATCGTATTCACTCACGCTAGCATCATTGGGTTTCGAGCTGTCGTAGCTATATGGTTAGACACCTCTTCTCTGTACTTCGTCAAAATTTCGAGGGATTAAAAGGTTCACTCGTGCACCCTTCTGAATTGAATTAATATGTAAACACCACACGTGACACTCTGTTGTGGGTTCAGATCTCTTGTCAGGACATGGGTGTTGTGTATTGTCCTCTTATCATTCATTTCTCACCGTCTCCTTTAGTCTAAAGCGCATAAATTGATTTAATTATAAATTAAATCAATTTATAATTAACGAACAAATACATTTTAAACTGCACTATAAGTCAATGGTTTTCAACTTTGAAGTATTCGGAAAATTTCACAGACAAAAAAAATAAAATTTCTTTCCGTTTTCTAAAACTCATATTGGTTTAACCGCATCCTCAAATTTTGCAATCTTAATTTGTCATTTTTCGACGTCATACCACGATAACATTTTGCACAGCAAAGTAAGTCGGATAATAATACAATATTCAAAATTCCAATGCAATGTTATTTTTATGTAATTTTATATATATTTTAAGTTATCTTATTTTAAAGATCATATGCAACCAGCTTTACTTTTCAGTAGAGCAGGATTATCTAGTACATAGGGGTTAACATTCACAAGCTCGGACAAAATTTCAGATTTTCACGGTTTTTCATAAGACATATGAAAGTAAAATAAAATATTTTAAAGAAAATTTGATTTCTTCTTCTTCTTTTTTAAAAAAATCACAAACAAAATGAAACAAATCCTGCGAAAGAAATATTTTAAGGAGATGTTTTCTTTATAAAAAATAACAAAGATAAACAAACTTTAAAAAATGAACTCACTTCAAAGAAAGCACTAAAAAACCAGAAAATAATTTTAAAATGTGCTAAAAAGTAGAAAATAATAAGAGCGCTAAAAAGTAGAAAATAATAATAATACAGTGCTTAAAACCAGAAAATAATTCATTACTATTATGTATGAAATATTTTTTGAAGAATCCTGACAAACTCAACAAATTAATGCCTAATAAAAAAATATTTTGATGGTAATTTTATGAATTATTAATTTGTTTGTCTTGACACGACTTCAATTCTTTTTATAAGTAATAGTAATGTGCTATTAAGGTTCCAATATTGTTAGTTTATATTTTTTGGCGCTCTTATTATTTTCTGCTTTTTAGTGCTTCTCAAAAGTCATTTCATGTTTTACAGTTTTTTAAAATGATTTTTAGTGCTTTACTGAAATTGGATATTTTTCTTTAAAGTTCGATTATTTTTTTTCACTTTTTCTTTACCTTAGATATGCCATTTCGGTTTCTGCTTTTAAGTGTTCCAATATTGTTATTTTATATTTTTTAGCGCTCTTAATATTTTCTGCTTTTTAATAGTAAGACTATTCATGGCTTTGGATTAATTGTTTTAACAAAAGAGACACTGACCAAAGCTTAAAATTTTACTTTATTTTAAATTATAATTTGTAACTGTTTCGGATATCTAGCATATCCTTCTTCAGACACGATCGAAATTAATGAAAATACAGACATATACATAAATGCTTTTTAATGCTTTTCAAAAGTCATTTCATGTTGTTTTACAGTCTTTTTGATGATTTTTAGTGCTTTACTGAAATCAGATATGTTTCTTTTAAGTTCGATTTATTTTTTCACTTTTTCTTTACCTTAGATATGCTATTTCGGTAGCCACCTTTACTAAAAGAACACTAACTTGCTATGTCAGTCTAGGAATCATGCATGAACATTTTTTCTTTCAAATCGGTCTGCTTCTCTATCGATTAAAAGAGACAGTTCCGATTATAAAAATACTTGTCCCTATTTGGTAAGCAACCCAACATACTCCTAAACATACCGAACTGCATAACTTACACAGTGTCTACTGAGTTTCATTTTCAAAATTCTAGTATATTTCCAGTATATTCAGGATAACTATCAGCAAAATTCCTGTACCTAATACAATGATTTTTTTAAAGTTCTTTAGAAATAATCACACTCTTGATGATTTCAGGTTTGTAATTGTTTTACCATCAAAATAATATTTTATTTTTAATAAATTTAGTTATCCATGATATTTTTAAATACAATGATTTTTTAACATTTTTTAAAGGGTCTCCTAACTCCCCACACAGCCCTCCACTCTACCCATTGTTTTAAATGTCTAATTACAAAATGTATATAACTCTTGCTTTGGAAAAAAATTTACAATCTCAATGGACACAAAGTTGTTTCTAAGGCTATTAAAACATTTGCAAAAAAAGCATTGTTGACAAATTACCATTTTTATGATTTTTTTCAGTATGTGGATCAAAATTCCAGTATATTTCCATTATTTCCAGTATCAAAAATAAATTCCAGTATAATCCAGGTATTTCCAGTATTTCTAGTATTTACAGAAGACATCCTATCACAGGATATTAATGTTTAAGAGGAACACATTTATGGCATTACGGGAACACCGCTGAACCGTTTGAAAAAAAAAAATGGAAATAGTTTTCAGCTACCTCGAACTGCGTTTTTATCATGTTATATTTATTAAGGGGCTATCTTATGGAGGGTTTTAAATTTATGTAAAAATACAGTATGACGCAAGTTCATCAAGTTAAGAAATTGGAACTAGGTATATAAATTCCTAATTAAAGATAAGTGGACACGTGTCCCAGCGTTTTTGAACATTTCGTTTTAAGAGCGGAATGAAGCATTTTTATAATTTCTTTCTTTACAATGAAAGCAACGTTGGTTTTTTTTTGATCGCATCACGCGGAAACTTTTAAACAATTGAAATAAATTTTGGAATATATGAAATAAAATCTTTCAGTTTAACGTCCTACGTTTATGTCCTTTAGGCTAAGGAAGGCTGATAATTAAGCCAAGTGAATGATAGTGGAAGAGTTCGTGGAATGAGAATGTGTTATTAAACGGGAGAACCCTGAAAAACCCAGGGACTCAATATTGCTCACCACAAGCTTGCTTGGCCAAGGATTGAACCAGAGACTCCATACACCAGAGGTACGACTTCTACCACTGAGCCTCCGTGACCTTTTTGTAATATAGTTAGTACCTACTTTGATCTGCTTTTTTTTTTTTATCATGGTACATTCATTGAAGGGCACATCCTAAGAGGGCGAGAGGGAGGTTGACAATTTATGTGAAAAATACAGTATGTCACGAGTCTATGAAGTCAGGAAGATGAAACTCGGTATATAAACTCTTGACACTGTCCTAACTAATGAGTGGACACTGTCCCAGTGTTTTAGAAATTTTTAGTTTTAAGAGGGGAAGGGGCATTTTTTAAATCACTTCTTTCTTAACATCGAAATCTATGTTGTCAGTTTTCTTGATCGTATTTTGGAAAATAGTCAGTATCTACCTCAGGCTGGGACTTCATCATGCCACTTTGATTAAAGAGCGTACCCTAAGCGGAATAGAAGTACAAAATTTCTGCGAAAACTAGAATATCTAATGCGTTTTTACTATTACAATTACATTAAAATGCGTATTCTAAGAGGAGCTCAAATATTTTCCATAAACTAATTCTTCCCGTGCGAAGAATGGACATTTCAGGTATTACGTAAGAATCTTCCTTGGGTACAGTTTATTCGATTAGTGGAAACCGCATCGAAATATAACTAACAGTTTTCGATATAATCGCCAACATACATACTTACAGGTCAAACTCTTAACCTTTTTATTTTAAAGTTGGTTAATAATGAAACAAATCGTGCTAAAAAAAATAATAATAAACAGTTTTCTTCTCAAGTAAATTGCTTTTTTAAAAATATACTTCTGCATGACTGAAAAGAAAAGCATTAGGAGTGCTGTAAGATACAATCACATTATATTGCAACTGAATAATTTATAAATTAATTGTCATATGTTCAACGAACTTTAAAGATTCTTTACTGAATTCTCTCTCTATATCTATCTATCTATCTGTGTGTGTGTGTGTGTGTGTGTGTATTATTTGCTGTTTTTAAATTTTGAGCCCTCCATTCGATAGAGCATCAAGAACTATCTGAGAAAGTGATCGAATTTTTCGTGTCACTCACCGTTCCCGGAATATTGACCAAAAAATGTCCAAATTCGGGAGATTTAAGGAGTCATTTCTCGGGAATCATAAGTTAGAGAGATAATACTGGTGTTGATCAATACCTAAGAGGATGGTGAACATTTTGGTACCAAACAGTACCTGGTGGCCACAAGTTAATATTGGTACCAAATTTTTACCATTGTCTTAGGTATTGATGAACACCAATATCATCTCTCTATGACTTACCGTTCTCGAAATATTGACCGAAAAATAGTTCCGATTTCGGGAGATTTAAGGAGCCATATCTCTGGGACCGTAAGTCACAGAGAGATCATATTGGTGCTGATTAATACCTAAGAGAATGGTAAACATTTTGGTACCAAATAGTAACCGGTGGCCTCCGTTCCCCAGATATTGGACAAAAAAGTTCGAATTTCGGGAGATTTAAGAAGTCATATCTCGGGAGCCGTATGTCATAGAGAGATAATATTTTGCGAATTTTTCCGAGAAACAGAAGAAGATGCGGATAAAAAGATTTACTTTCACATGTAGGAAAAATCACAGTTATCCTTCCCACCCCATCTCCCCAGTCTTTTAAAGTTTGTTCTGGCTGGCAATGCTCTTGGAGCATTCCCAATTGGTTTTCTCTTTATCCTTGATTTGACTTTTCTTGAAAAATGGACACTATATAGAGGGGCCGGCAAAAAGGTCTCTCATATTTGCAGAGGGCGTTGTGTGAAATGTGGTGGGAATGTAGCGGCGGAGGGGGTATCGTTCGATAGCAGTATAGTGCAATTTTCAGTAGTCACAATGGCTTGGCGCGGTGAGCATCGTGAGTTTGTTGTGCAGGAGTACGTATATTCGTAATGGTGGTTCTGTGATTACTACTCACAGTCAACAGGCATTTCGCATTCGATTCGGACTTGCCCAGTATTATTCTGTTTCTGACAGAAAAAACTATTCAAGTTTGGATATCAAACTTTACAGCAATAGGTTCTGCACTGAGTAAAAAATCGCCCAGCCGATCTGTTTAAGTGCTGAACATGTTGGAGATTGCAGGATGGACACTCTTATACGCGCCACATTGCCGGTGTTGTTATTTATCAAAGTTTGTAAAAATATTAAATACTATATATACAAAATGAAAACATCGGTCGTATTGTTATTATAGCGGTTGTAAAATGAATAGGTTGAAAATGTAATGTAATGATTGATTGGCCACAATTTTCTGTGATTTTTTTCTTTTTTTATGATTACGTATGTTTCCTTCTTTTTATTTTCATTTTTTTTATAACATGAAATAATGTATTTTAATTTATATAAGACCGCTATAATTAGGCATTCATCCCTGTTGAAATTCGAAGATAAATAAATATATAAAACTTACTTCATTGTCTCCAATGTGTATTTTGTCCAACTTCGGCTGGAAACCTTCACACTTGAAATCTTTACCGTAGATTGTAATATAATCATCCACTTCAGGAGGCTTAATCAATCTTTGTACTTGTTTTTCCGTTGCTCGAAGCTCAAAGAACTTTTCAAGAAGCTCTTTACGTCTACCTATAGAAAACAAAGAATAACCTTATTAGTTAGGATAGGCATCACTATGTTAATGAGTGCTTAGAATACATTAAATATGATTTTCACTTTATACAGAATAAACGATATAACAGCAGGAAACAATCTTGATATTACAATATTGTGTCCCTGAATTAATATATACAGGTTGACCCAATAAAACTTCTCGCATTTTGATCGGCTGTAGCGCTGTCAGTGGAGGGGTGACAGGGTTAGAGGACGTCCTTTCCGCTCACCACACTCCCTGCTGTTTTCGTTTGTTATTGTGGTTTGTTAGGAGCTCATCACGCGTATGCAATTGAAATGCAATTGTTCTGTGATTACAATGCAGAGTTTTTCGCTTAAAATTTGCTATTCCATGTAATGAAAATGTCCTTGGTTGGAAGACATTTTGCAGTGGGTTGAGACTTTCCGAACAAAGTTCAGCGTTGAAAAGAGTGCTCCTACTCCTGGGAATATTGAAGTTGTGAGATTATCTATTTTGCAGTCCCCAAAATGTGCAGCAGCTGTTGGGCTTGAGTTTCCTTGAGAGAATGTAAGAAACAAGAGAAACGTAAACAAATTGATTTTTTTAAAAACGTCAACAGTCACGTGAGAACATTATGCAAAATGTCCAAGAAGATGCTATTCTTTTGTGTAATAAACCAACGCATTTCCAATGAAGTGGTTGTGTAAACAAACAAAATTTCCGCTATTGGTCTGATCATAAGCCAATTACAAAATGTGGACCATTTTATATTTTTAAACAAACAACTTTCTATCTGTAATACTTTTTAGCGTTTAAAGTATGGGAAGTTTTATTCGGTTACCTCATATATATATATATATATATATATATATATATATATATATATATATTGAAATGTTGTTTGGTAGAGTCAATAGATAACTTCTACATCAATTTATTATAAAAGTAAGTTTCTATAAACAATTTACAAAAGCTTCTTTGTAGTATTAATAAAAGCGTTTCCAAATTTAGTTATATCAGCACACAGCAGTGCCTTCGGATTTTTATGGTGCAGTTAGGTTTGTACGGGAACCCCTTCACTCAGAGCAGCCTCCGGGGCTTGTTTGTTAAAGAAGTCTCCTCTGTCCGTAGCGACCTCGGGAGACGGTTTATGAGAAACCTCCTTCGCCCAGGGCGGCCTCCAGAGATAGGGTTTGATTAAGAAGTTCCTCGTCGAAAGCGAACTCAGGAGAAGGTGTTGTAGGTTAATTGATCAGTCAAGAACTGATACCTTGGTCCTCTTGCTGTCCACTTTAATGGGTGTACTTTGGGAGATTCGTCCATCTTCGGTTTTCTCCAGAACGGCATCGTATCTCCCTGTTTCCTGCTACTATCGTCTGTTTGTGATTGTATTGTAAACAATAGTAGTATGTGCTTACAGTTGTGACGTGGTTTCGTGGAAGTATAAGGCTCTTTTAAGTAAGCAAGAAGTATAACGCTTTTTTTAAAAAAAATAATATACACTAACAGGGCGGCTATTCGTAGCGTTTGCAAAGCGTTTTTATTGCTCATGCGTACGCTTGGAATACGCTCACCATGTATTTAAATGTGGATGACTAATCACAATGCGCTGCAAACACTAAAGCAATGAAAACGCGCCGAAAAGGTCGGCTCGAGCATATTTGGTGCGTTTCGGAACAATAGACCGCCTGCTATTTAAAAGATGTCTAAAGGAAGGAAGAAAGGAAAGACGTGTTGCCAGGGAAGGGGATTTTACCAAGAAACAGCTCCTTGGAAGATGCTTTGAACAGAATATTGGAACTCTGCTCTTATAGACCTGGACCTGGTAAAAAAGATCTGGAAACCCTAACTGGCTCACAGTATGATTTATAACTCTAGCGAAAGTAAAATTACCGAGTAACCACCTAGATCGCGTTCGCAGTGGGGGCGGGGTATGCATCGCGTTCTCGAATAGCCTATCCCTAAGTCCATGCGTTCTCAACGCGTTTTTATGGCTCATGCGTACGCTTGGAATACGCTCACCATGTATTTAAATACAGATGGCTAATCAGAATGCGCTGCAAACGCGAAAGCAATAAAAACGCGCAAAATACGTCGGGTCGAGCGTATTTGGTGCGTTTCGGAACAATAAATCGCCTGTTGTTTCGGAATCAGTAAAAGATGTTTAAAAGAAGGGAAAAAAGGAAAGACGTGTTGGCAGGCAAGGGGATTTTAGCAAGAAACAGTTGGTTGGAAGATGCTTTGTGCAGAGCATTGGAACTCTGTTATCATAAAGTATGTGTGTGCATAACAGAAGAAAATTTAAAAAATACAAGGAATTTCCGAAAAAATAGCAATCACAGAAAAATCTATGTAACACAATAGGCTTATTTCACGTGATTCGTATGAATAAGAATAAGCGTGTGGCAGTAAGGTCTGGAAACCCTACTAGCTCACAGTACGATTTATAACTCTGGTGAAAGTAAAATTACCGAGTAGTCACCTAGATCGCGTTCGCTGCGGGGGGTAACGCATCGAAAACGCCTCCTCGTATAGCCATACACTAAAAGGTGAGGATATATGTATTTTACGTCCCATTTTTATGTCTTTTAGGCTAAAGGAGACGGATTTGTTAATGAAACTGAATGACAATAAGTAATTGGTGAATTGGGAATATGCGAGAACCTCAAGAAAACGCACGTACACGATGTTGTCCAAGACAACATGGGCAGGGATCAAACCAAGAACCCAGAACTGCGAGCTGAATCCTGAGCTACCATGCAGCGCAACTGAGAATGAACGATATTTCGTTACATTCAGGTAGATTTGTTTTGATTTGCAAGTCAAGTACTGCGTTTGTCAATATTCATTTCCATTAATTTTTGAAACAACGCGCAATCGGGAAGATATTCGCATTTTTTTGCTTTGATCCTGTAACTTGGAGCACACACGAAGAGCTGGTTTACATCATTCAACGCTAGTAGTACTCTGTTCCTGTTTTTGATTTCCCTAATCGCGTACTCCACAGCGAAGGAAGTGACATACTTTGCAGAATTAAGTTACTTTTTAACTGGTTTTGCGTTATTTACCCCCTCCCCCCAAAAAAAAGTCTTCAATACTGCACATTGTCTTTTATGTGCAATTTGTTTAATCTGCCTTTGAGATGCCACATTCAATTCACGGAGACAATTTTAGTATGTACGCCCTAATATATATCACCTAAAGAAAAGTCACACCTTCAATATATTAAAAAAAAAAAAAAAAGAAAAAAAGAAAGGACAAAAGAAGGTACACCTGGTTCCTCTTCCTGTATTATCTCATCACCTGAGTAAATAGGTAATGTGTAAGCTAATATTGTAGTTTCTTTCTAACTTAGGTACAGAAGGTAAACAAGATAATATTGACGAAAAATGATGTTGAAGGGGAAAAACTATCACAAATGCTCATCAATCAATCATTTCAATTGAATTGCGAAGAGAAAGCTCTTATTTAAACAAGTATATCTGCCTCAATAAAGTGAAGGACGCTAATTACGAATAACGTACGTAGTACATAATATAATTTTCATTATCAGTATTTTCATTATTACTACTATTATTTTAACTTAAAGTGCGTGTTATAGTTAATGCGTCTTTTATTATTAGAAATATTCCAAGTGTACAACAAACTTGTTAAAAACAGTAAAGAGGATCACGCGATTCCATGTATGGAATGTTCGGACGGATATGTTGAAGCAACAAAAACTACATACCCTTTTATTATAAGCAACCAGCATTTCTTTTCAACTATGCAGGTTGCATAGAAGCCAGGGAATTTAATATGTGTTGTAAATGGAATATAGAAAACTACAGTTAAAATCAATTACCCGTAAATATGTTAATGGGTTAACTTCATTGACTTTGGAATGAAATCTTTCAGTCTAACGACCCATGATTATGCCGTTAGGCTAAAGAGGAAGGATGATTAAGGCAAATGAATGATTATGGAAGAATTGATGGAAAGAGAATGTGGGAGGAAACGGGGACCCCAAGAAAACCCACAGACACAATGTTGTCCACTACAAACTTACTTGGCTGGGGATCGAACCAGTGACCCCTCGCACCAGAGGTAAGTGCTCTACCACTTAGCCACCGTTCCTCCAAACATCATTAACGAACTCTGCCGAAATAAACCTTCTAACTGTCTGTTGTAAAAAACGAAATTCAAAAATTCGTTTTCGTTCAAGAATTATCGTGTGGAGTAACACGTGAACACATACTAAGGTCCCTAGTTAAGATTCTAATAATTTGTTATGGACGTAGGATTCGAGTTCTGCCCCTGATCTAGTGGCTAGTACGTGGGTCTTTGGTGCATGTGGCTCCGGGTTCGATTTCCACTGGGACAACACACAAAATTAATTTCATAACCATATATACTTTAACTAATCATCCACCTCCTTTCGCCCAAAGGGCATATCTGTAGGACGTTAACCAAAAAAAAAAAAAAAAAATTCTTATGTCATTTTATTTAGAATCCGAACCTCATTAGCACCCAGTAGGAATTGACGTCGAGTCTGCCATACCAAAAGGTGAAAACATTAGCCATTTTTCCACGGTGGAGCTCAGAATTAGTATTTGTCCTAGGTATATAGGCCTACCAATGTATAGCTGCTAGGTCATTTCACTCCGAAAACATTTGCAATTGATAATTGTAGACGTGCAGGAATGCTTAGAATGGTCTCGTAAATATACTATTCCAGTATTTACTTAAACAAATTTGTCAGTAAGTTACCTAACAAGTAGTTAGTAATAGTTGTGGTAATAGTAGTAGTAGTAGTATTAACAGTAGTTGTAGTAGTAGTAGTAGTAGTAGTAGTAGTAGTAGTAGTTGCAGTAGTAGTAGTAGTAGTAGTAGTAGTAGTAGTTGCAGTAGTAGTAGTAGTAGTAGTAGTAGTAGTAGTAGTAGTAGTAGTAGTAGTAGTGGTTATGGTGGTAGTAGTAGTAGCAGTATTTGCAGTAGTAGTTGCAGTAGAAGTAGTAGTACTAGTGGGGGTGTGGTAGTAGTAGTATTTGCAGTAGTAGTAGTATTAGTAGTATTTGCAGCAGTAGTAGTAGTAGTTGTTGTTGTTGTAGTAGATGCAATAGTAGTAGTAGTACTAGCTGCAGTTGTGGTAGTAGTAGTAGTAGCAGTATTTTAAGTAGTAGTAGTAGTAGATACAATAGCAGTAGTAGTCGCGGTAGTAGTAGTTGCAGTAGTAGGGGAAGTGGGGGCATAATAGATACCGTAAGATTGAAATTAAAATAACTGCGTTGCTATGAATGAAAAGTCGATGATTTTGCAGTACAATATTCTTCATTCTTTCTTCTACAAATATAAAGAGGTGTAAGGCGTGGAAGTTTTACCAAACAAGTTGTAAGTGCAAATAAATTGACCTATTGTGAATCACCGTTTTACAACACGCCCCTGGGTAAAATGACCCCCTCTTTGGAGTATATACACATTAACCAAAATTATGTTCTGTTTCAATAAGTAAATGCTAATTTCCTTATTCACTGAAAATTTGAATGAAACGATTAGTTGTACAACTATAAAACAATGAGTGGAAAACTATAAAAATGAAAATTATACTATAAGAAAACTAAATGAAAAAGAGAATACAAAGTGGAATAGAGGGGCTATCAAAAAATTCGAGGCTAGTCTCCAACATGTCAAAAGATGACAGAACAAGGGCACATGCTCGGTTACAGGGAGCACTGATTTTCATACGTCAATAGTGTTGTAAACAAACGTTTTTTTTTCTGTGAAGTTTTTTTCAATAAAAAACATCGTTCTTTTTCATGTTTTTTTTTTCAAATGTCTGTTTTTTTTCTGGCAACTATTATTTATTGATTTATGTTGCAGATTATTGAAATAATCAACAGAACTTGAGTCGAAGCTCTCGTAACTTACAAATCGTTTGTTTTTTTTGTACCTATACGAGCAAAATTGTGTGATTATTCCATTCGGACCCAGGTCATTTTTGGCGTTTTCCTACATTCTCAGTTAGTGACTTATTGCTCAAAAACCATTCATTCCATTGATATGGTTAAGGCCTTGCTTTTTAGAAAATGGATGAGGCTATTCTTTGGTGTAAGTTGCATTGCAGTGTTGCCAATGGGTGGGAAATTATTGAGGGAAATGTAGGGGTGAAAATTTACAAAAAGATCCCTTACCAAATTTCAATTTTTTTTTTTTTTTGTATCTAGCACCACTGCTGCTATATGGGCTCAAGTCACCTAAAAAAAATTCTTTGGTGTCTTGACAAGATACAGTGAAAACCTGAAGTAGCTGGCTTCCATTCAGAGAAAGGAAAATTCTCTGTCGTCATACACAAGAAATTTTGACACTTTTTACGCCTCAGAAGCAAAAATCAACAGATGTGCCGGACTGCCGGGGCTACAGCTTCTCTAATTATCCTATTGAAACTCTTTATGGTGCGTTCTGTAGGGCAAAGAGGATAGTTTTTAGGTAGTGGTACGTTTGATTCAATGTAGCCAACAAGAGGGAAATAATAGAGGGGTAAACGGAAATTTTCCGAATTTTTAACCTAAAATCAGGAATTAATTGTTTTGGCTGGAAAAACTGCCATCAGACAGACAAAAGCTATCTGAAAATAAACCTTAGTACTCCAAAAATATATCCTACAAGTATCATCTCGATATCTAACAAAGTAAGCATGAAATTAAAAAAAAAATCTCATCCTACCTCAGAAATTCACAATTTCCAGAACAGGGTTTATTATAAACCTCAACTGTACTTCCCCTAATTATTCTAGTGAAACTGTTTATGGTGCGCTGTGTAGGCTAAGAACGAGGGTTTTAGACACTGGTACGTTTGTTCGAGTGTAGCCAACAAGAGGGAAATAATAGAAACCAAAAAGGGATTTGTACCAAAATTTGACCCTAAAATTTGGAATTAAAATTTTCTATAGCTAGCAACACTGCTATCAGACTCACACAAACTATCTTAAAATAAGCTTTGGTATCCTACAAGTATTGTGACGATATCTAATGAAGTAAACATGTCAATAAAAAATATCTCATTCTACCTTTAAAAAATCACAGTTATCTTTCCAATTAGAGAACAGGGTCTACTGTAAACCTCAACTGTACTTCTCCTAATTATCCTATTATCCATCCACAGAACTTAATCCATTGAATCGCGGCAATTCTAAAGTACAAAGGTTCATGTGAAGCACTAATTCAAATGTTATCATTTTACAGTCATATTTATTACATAATTAGGAAGAAGGCAACTGGATCTAAACGGTCGTGCTTATGAAGAAGGTGTTCAATTGGAGGCTGAAATGAATTGAAATGAGGTATCTACCTGGCAAGTCTTAATTAAGTCTTTCTACAACGAAGGAAGCTGCAGGGAAAAGAGAAGTAAAATAAATTCGAAATTAGAAAATTCTCGAATTTTTGACTAGGGTGAAATTTGAGAACGAAATTCGACACCAGAAGAAAAAGAAATTAATACGATAAACTATGGTCCAACCATATTTGGCAAGGATAATATCCCGATATCTTAATTAGTGTCCACATAGGAGCGGATTAAAAAAGTGACACATCCGTGTGTGCCACTTTGGCCACCTGGACCACCGAGTATACATTTGATTACTTTTTTTTTGACTACTAACCCGTGTTTTTGTTGTTGTTATAGTTTCGACTAATAATAATATCGTTGTTGTAAACAATAACTTTAAAGAAAAATTTCCCTCCTTTTTACATCTTAGTTCCAACACTGTTGGTGAGAAATGCAGGGTGTTTCAAAATGAATATCGGGGATTTAAGTTTTCGTAGTACTTATTACATTTTACGTACAATTATAAGCAATGCATCAAGTAAAAGAGTACCTCAAACAGTCTTTGCTACAAGTGTTCGATGTGGGATTCATTCATCACACGGCACACATCTAGTCGATAGGCGAGAAAGGCCCATAACTTCTCGCCATATGGCATAAAACACATTCAATTTAGGAGAGTCTCGTTTCAACTGTACCCTCTCCTGAGAATTTGCAGACGCAAACATTATGAGTGCTCACATAAGCTCTTAGGTGAAATGTCGATTTATCACTGAAGACGACACGATCCAGGAAATCTTCATTGTTATGCAGCAATATTTCACTTGTGAAATTGGCACGTAAGTCTGTAGGCTTTAGACCTGTAGCAACTACAAACGATAAAGACGTAGTTGCAAGCGTCTCCTTCATATTTTTCACACAGACGGTTGCACTGTACAGATTCAGTCTTTATTAAAACATAAAAAGCTTTCTGCTCTCTAGTCTCCATCGTTGTTATAATACTTGCTCTTTTTAACGGCAGACAGAAGAAACAATGCATGTACATGCGTGAGTACAAAATTGTTTGAGTTGCTCTTTCATTTGATATAATATTTATAATTGTAAGTTAATTGTAATAGATACTACAAAGTTTCAAAACCCTAATATTAATTTTGAAACATCCTGCATTGCTTCAAATTGTGTCATCCTATATTCATGTCTTGTATATACATATCATCAGGGCCGGCCCTAGGCAATTTGTCGCCCGTGCAATGGCATAATTTGCCGCCTCCCCCTTTCTCCAGAAAGAACAAATCTTAAAAGTCATGATTTTAAGTATGCTACTCCAGCATGAACAACAAAGAGGAGGGTAAGTGCAGTCGCATTCAGAAAGACTTAAATACTTACTAAAAATGCAATCCCGTTGTGTCTGTTTTTTTCTTTAAATATTAATCTATTATGTTAGTGAAAGATAAAGCAAACACACCTGCAGAGGAAAGATGGTAATCCTTTTTATAGAATTCAATATCGAGCTTCAATATCAATGTATCAGTTTGCAATTTCAGTGCAACTAGCTCTTTTATCTTTATTTTTTAAAATTTTTCTTCTACATCTGTTATTTTTTTTTTTAAACTTGTTTCTATCTTCAATGATAAGGAACTTGTTTCTGACAAGATCAAGACATATCAAAACTGTGATAACTTACTAAAGAGAACAGATATTCACTACTATTCGAGAATTGAATTCTTGCATTTGACAACAATCAAGCAATTTGTGCTCAAATTTATTCGACTATTTGCTTTAGCATTGTCCATGTGACCTTAAACTAATGCAACTAAACATAATTTATGAAGGTAGCATTCAAATAGGTCAAGTGTAACTACCATCATCATGAAGTCTGTTTCCAACAAGAAATATTTAATTTAAATAATATACTTATGACAGATTTTGCCGGACCCTCAAACTTGCCGCTCCATGCAAATGCACGTGTTGCATATATGGTAGAGCCGGCTCTGCATATCATATATATCTAGTCGACAAATTATTTATATATGATATTTGGAAAAATATTATTAGGCAAATTAGTATTAGTTTTTACCTTTAGACAAGTTATTTGAATTTTATACTGTTCGTGACATTATTTTCATACTTATTAAAGGCCTGTTTTCAGGAAAAAACAAAATTTCATTTCTACTTTTATTTCTTAGTTGATATTGATGAAAACTGCTGAAACCCGAATTGTTAATAGGTATGGTATTCATATAAATTGTAAAATATTTGTAGCGTATCAGTATCTAGCGTTTAATTTATGTTGCATTTTACGGTGATTACATCTACATAAAAATATTTCATACTTAAATAGACGTAAGATTCATTACAAATGACTATTTGAAAAAAAAAACGAAATTTAGAAAAAAAACGAGGTGTAATGTTTTTTTTCTAAAAAAAAAACGTACATTTCTGAAAAAATACGAACGTTTTTTTTTCTATTTACAACACTATACGTCAATGTGAAATAATGCCTGATTGTTTGATGGCCAAACCTTTCTCAATAGCTATGTGTGTAACATGTTTTATTCAAGTAATTACTTTTTTCAGCAACAGATAAAATATTCAGTACGTACGTTATATCGACGTACCATGAAAAGGTTTTCTCTGCTTATTTTACATGTTATTGAAGGTAGCGACGTCTCCCTTTTTTAACACTTCGCGCCACACTAACTACGGCTTGTGCAGTAGTACCAGTTCTCTGGCATCAGAGGAACACCGTTATATACCGGGGTGACCGTCCTCCCCCCGGGGGATTATTATGCCTCCACTTCCCCAAATATTGATGGTCGTGGTAATAGTAGTAGTAGCAGTATTTGTAGTAGTAGTAGTAGTAGTAGTATTAATAGTAATAGTAGTAGTAGTAGAAGATGCAGTAGTAGTAGTAATAGTAATAGTAGTAGTAGTAGTAGATGCAGTAGTAGTAGTAGTAGTACTAGTGGTGGTTGTGGTAGTAGTAGTAATAGTAGTGGTAGTACTAGTGGTGGTTGTGGTAGTAGTAGTAGTAGTGGTTGTGGTACTATAGTAGTAGTAGCAGCAGTAATAGATGCAATAGTAGTAGTAGTTGCAGTAGTGGTGGTCGTGGTGGTGGTGGTAGTAGTAGTAGTAGTAGCAGCAGCAGTATTTGCAGTAGAAGTAGTTGCAGTAGTACTAGTGGTAGTTGTGGTAGTAGTAGTAGTAATAGTAGTAGTAGCATTAGTAGTAGTAGATGCAATAGTAGTAGTAGTTGCAGTAGTGATAGTAGTAGTAGTACTAATGGTGGTTGTGGTGGTGGTGGTAGTAGTAGTAGTAGTAGTAGTAGTAGTAGTAGTAGTAGTAGTAGTAGTAGCAGTATTTGTAATAGTAGTAGTAGTAGTAGCAGTAGTTGTATGATACAATAGTAGTAGTAGTAGTTGCAGTAGTAGTAGTAGTAGCAGCAGCAGCAATGTAGTAATAGCAGTATTTGCAGTGTTAGTAGTAGTACTAGTAACAACAGTATTTGCAGTAGTAGTAGTAGATGCAATAGTAGTAGTAATAGTAGTAGTTGCAGCAGTAGTAGTAATAGCGTAATAGTATTATTATACACAATCACTTAAGTATGCTCATTTTATCTATGCAGCATTGTCGCTTGTCTATTTTAGTTTATTTTATATGTAATAAATTTCATTTTCACTTTTCATGTTTTATTTTCTTTGTATTGTTCTGTATGTCTCTAACTCTTTAACATTGCCTAAGTGTGTATATCCTTTCTTATTCTTGTAAAAAAAGAAAACCAAAACTATTATGAGATCCGATTGTAAAAGAAAAATGTAAATGGTTGAGCGGAAGAAAAGGTTATGCCTTAACTTCACCATTTTAAATAAGAAATAAATAAATGGCAATATTTGCAAGTAGTAGTAGTAGTAGTAGTAGTAGTAGTAGTAGTAGTAGTAGTAGTAGTAGTAGTAGTAGCAGTAGTAGTAGTAGTAGTTGCAATAGTAGTAGTAGTAGTAGTAGTAATAGTAGTTGCAATAGTAGTAGTAGTAGTAGTCGTAGTAGTAGTAGTAGTACTAGTAGTAGTTGCAGCAGTACTAGCAATAGCAGTAATAGTAATGAGATGTGTCTTCTAGCACCGACCCACATTATTATTATTATTATTATTATTATTATTATTATTATTATTATTATTATTATTATTATTATTATTATTATTATTGAAAGTGAAAAATAAATCTCAGTTTTAAGTCCGATGGTAAAGGGAGATTAAAGGAGATGGATGATTAATGAAAGCGAATGATTCTGAGATTTGGTAGAATGAGAATGTGGAAGAAAACGGGAGAATTATAGAAAACGCAGGATCACTGTGCTCACCACATACTTACACGGCCTGGCATCGATCGATGAACCTCTCGCACCGGAGGTGCGCGTTCTATCATTGAGCAACCATGCGCACTATTATTATTATTATTATTATTATTATTATTATTATTATTATTATAAGGTATTAAGATTTGTAAAGAATAAAATTACAGTAACATTTAATGGGAACAACAAAATCGACAATAAAAGAAGAAATGCAAGCACAAGCAAGCAGCGTTAACCCTCAACGGTGCTGATGGGGTATTCAAATACCCCACGGCCTCTCTTTAGGAACGAACATTTTCTCGTTGAGGCAGATACATTTGTTATTTAATGTAATTCCAAGGAAAGTATTTACAAGGAACTTCATTTGTACGTTTGTCCTGATTATGTGTAACCATATCTGCAACTACTGTGCGCAATATAACAATTACTATTACTACAGGATTTATAGTGTAATTTTAATGTGGGGTTTTCAGATACCCCACCAGCAGACAAACATGGCTTTTTTTTTTTAACCAGCACGGTTAAGGGTAAAATGTTTAGATTTCATTTAATTTTATTTACAGATATGTTATAAGTTCTGTAAATTCTTGTAGTAATCAAGCGATTTCAAATTTAAAAGTCCCAAGTAAACATTTTACAGACTCTAGGAGAAGCTTTGTAATCAACGTATATGCTCACTGAGTGATTCTTGAAATGAGCTGATGCGGATAGTTATTTCAGAATCGAGTATAATATTACATGCATAATCTCGAGAAATTAATTAATGAACATTTATCATGGAAACTGCGTAATTATAGAACAGAAAATATAAAATAAAGTTATAAATGGAAGATAAAAAGTAACAGATGATGCAGCAAGTTTCAAATAGCATTACTTATCTTCCAATAAAACAGTAAAGAACTGCGTAGTGTTTGTCATTCGTCTTAATGAACGAGGTCATCCAGTCTCAAATTAGCTTGGGTTGTGAAGGTCAGAACCACAAATTTCATCAGAAGTTTTGGATGCAAGCTGATGATGTTGAAACACAAGGGAAAACTGCTTGAGACAACATTGGAACAATTTCAGTGGCCTCGCTACCATTTTGCAAGCTTCAGGAACTATCTAATTATATTGTGCGCTCATTCCCTTTCAATATGTTCCCACCAGATTCCCTTGGTGACTTCCCAAATATTTAGCCATCAAACAAACTGACGCCTGATGACGATCCTCGGTGGTTGGGAAAGGATGCGGGGAAGGGATCTTGTTTACTGTATTTTTTACGCAAGAAGCTGGAAGCAAATTAATTGGGAACGACTACACCTAATAGTAAAGTTAAGTGTACACAAAAATAGATGCGACATCGGGATAGAGATGGCTTACAAGATTAAGCTTTTGCAAAACAGGTGAATTGTAACAACTTGCTATAAATCAGTTACCAATGACGAAGTCATGGTTCTTTATAGCAAATATTTAGAGCAAGATCAACCCAAGATTGCTAAAAAGAAGAAGAAAAAAACATAATATTGGAGCTTTTTGAACAAAAAGTAAGTCATGGACATTATGGTTTTCATGTAAAGACTCGAAATTTGGATCATGGTGCACGTAGTTCAATTAATTAGGAACAAGTTTTGTCTCTTTCTTGCAAACGTTTGTGCGAATATATTCACATACACACACACATGTATCTGAATAATACACATGCAGGGCCGAATTTAGGATTAGTGCATCGGTGCATATTCACCCCGCCTCATTGCAAATATACACTATACCGTACAAGGGCGCCCATGTTGTGGTTTCCAAGGGGGGCAAATATAAGCGATATTTCAAATATAGTTTCAAATTTTGCTGTAACTAATGTAAAAATTCTATTTGGTTTTCTAACTATATTCCCAAGTACAATTTCCTACAGGGGGGCGAGCGCTCCACCTTGCCTCCCCCCCCTGATGGGCGCCCTTGATACCGTATAAAATGAGAAGTTAGCAGCGAAAATAGGAAGACTTTCTATAAGGATTCTGTACAATGTAAGCATCCATCGTATTCCGAATGTCACGATTAAACGAATTCCTCATCTAGAGCAGCAAGCTAATTATATACTGAAAATAATACGGATAGAAAGCGGCCGGGGCTCAGTCGGTAAAGCGTTGCCTTCACATTCGGAAAGTCCTGGCCACGATTCCCGAGACCAGACACCGTACACTCTCAGAACAATTTTTATGCCTAAAGGCGTTTCAAAAAATTCAAACTGAATTTAAATGTATTAGTATTCATTAGTCACCGCAACCCAGTAAGAATATTCTGGATCCGACACTGTACACATGAGTATATCCTTCGAATACTCAAACAAAATAATTGGGGCCGCGGTAACTCAGTGGTAGAGTATTCAGCTCTAGTGAAAGGGATCCTTGGTTCGATCCCAGCTCGCGAAGTAAACTTTGTGATGAAAGAACACAGTGTGCGAGAATTTTCTAGGGGTTCTCCCATTTCCTCTCACTTTCTTCATTCCACCATTTCCTTCATTTCTCATTATCACCGTCTCCTTTAGCCTAGCCGGCATAACCGTGAGACGTAAAACTTAAGGATTTCATTTCATTTCAAACCAAATAACTATTCGAATTATCACCCAAACAACTTATTCAAACAAACGATAAAATTATTCAAATGAGGAACAATTATTTGAACAGTGGACTGGATACGTTTTGAATAACCAGTAGAAGCTTATTAGATTTTTTTTTTTTAAAAATAGGAAGTATTTTTTTTTGTATCAACTCCAGTGATACTAACATACAATAATGCTTTTTAGATGTAAATGTGTATTTTCTTTTATTTTCCTTTTTAACATACAGCGTAAACAGCTTAATAAAGTTGAGGTTTTTGTGTTTTATATCCGTAAGCAACACGAAGGTTATGAAGGATAGGGCTTACTATTAACGTGGGCTCGAATCACGACCAGGGCCGGAATCTGGTGCAGTTGGCAGATATACGTCCCATTCTCCACATAGCACACGGACGTCAACGGGACGTCCGAGACTAATCCGCAATGGACAACAGGATATCTCGGAATCATTCGAATTTACTCCAGGGACATCCATAGGACCTTCGCGGGATATCTAGATGTCCGTTAATATCCCGGAAAACGGGATATTCAACGGGACCTCAAAGGGAGGTCTACTCGTAAATCGTGGGATAATATGATCCTAGGTATGTCCGGCGTGGGATTTACCTGGGATTTCCTGTTTCATCTGGGACATCCCGTGGACATTCTACGTGGAAATCCTTTATGATGTTTCATGCAGGACGTCCATGAGATGTCTACTCGTTATCCCGATAATCCCGGGAACTATATGGGATAATTGAGATCAAAATGGACCGTTCTAGGAATATCGTGTGCTACGTGTGCAAGATTAATCTTTCCAGTATAGGCTGATCCTCATCACACTATCTCGCCTCCAAGAGGGATGGAATACAGGACCATGTATCGGCTCTGGTAAAGATGTATTAACAGATTTGTCATAATCTCAGAAGCAACACTGGACAGATGATGCCGTGTTCAATATGGGAGATGTTAACTGCCTTATTATTAAAATACAAAGCCACAGAGTTTTATTAATACTGCTTTAAGTTGATAATTGCTTCTTAATGTACTAACAGCGATTATATCTCAGCCAGGAATGTAATCAAAAAGCAATGTATGCTCTTGTGGTTGTTCTTGGATTGAAATTTAGAATCCCTTTCAACATGGAAGTTATATGAGATGTGGATCTATAACTTAATGTGAGATCCAAACTACATGAGCTCCCAGCAGAATCGAAGTCGGGTCTATAAATTTTTGTGTAGTCGAATGGTTGGTTAATGGAGTTAATCCGTTAATATCTTAACGGGTAACGGTGTCTATTCTATCCCGAACATGGAAATATTTTATGTGATCCTTTCTACTGTCTTTACTACAATCTATTAGGATTTTATTCTATGACGAACAATGTTAAAAACGAAAATAATTGACTTCCGTCATTCTGGCTTGAATATAGGGTTAAGAGAGAAGATGTTATTTATTCTTAGAATGTTAAGTCGAGTCTTAAAAACAAAAATTGCATCTCGCTATCTTTTATCATTTTTTCCTCTATGTAAATCGATTTGATTTCTATCATTTCCGATTTTAGTAGAGGGTTAAGGATAAAGATGAAATATATTACTGGCACGCTTGAAATCGATTGCAGAGAACTACTTCTCGTATTTGGTCTATATGGTCAAAATAAAAACTGGAAATGGTTTATTTCTGCTACTTCCGGTTTGAATATTGCCTCTATCAATGAAGTAGATTCTTAACTGTTTACCGCTGCACCCTGAACAAATTTGATTGTGATTCATCAAATAGTTCTTAAGATTGTCTCCTGGACGGGCAGATGGGCACACACACAGGGAAAGTGCATTGATATGCAAAACTTAAAGACGAAAGTAAGTTTCATATGCTGTGTCGCACTCAAATGGCATAGGTTGGTCGAACTTGAAAGTAGTGCTGCAGTATACAGAGGCTGATTCACTAATATTTAGCCAAATTTGAATGTGTCACTTTCCTAGAAAATGTCATGTTGCCACCACCGGTTGTGTAAAGTGTTCGTTCTGCAGGCCACCCCTATTGATCATTACCCGGCGTCGGAGTTCTTATTGCAGGAGATTGCGTTGTAGCTGGACCATGGGTATTGCATCAGGGTTTCCACAGGGCGAAGACGGTGTGGACTCGACGATGGGACAAGCGCCGCTTTAGAAGTCCGAAAGCACATTATAGATACATTATACATTAGAGAGTATCTGGTCTCTTGACAGGAATGTCAGAAAGGAAATTGCTGAAATTCCAGTTTTCTGTCCCATATGGCGACAGAATTCCAGTGGTGGTGCGGCTGAATGCCTTTTCTTAATGCAGTTCAACTTGGTTCACGTTTTGTCCGTAGAATGCTGGTACATTTCAGTTAGAACATGCGTCTGGTAGTTTCCAGCATTGAATTTGACGTTTTGCTCCATCTTTCAAAGATGCAGTTTGCTTCTGTACGAGAAACTGACTACAATCATGAACCCTTTGAGGAAACGGTTCTAGCTCCTCACGATTGCTTTATATGGCCAGAACTCTGTGCAGCAAATTTTCGGTCAATACGAGTCACAGTGGCACAAACTACTCGAAAATTGGCACTTGACACATTTCAATGAACTTAGCGTAGAAAAGGGCCACAATAACCCACTCCCAGGATTTGTTCAGTTTCCGGATCAAACTATTCTCGACTACAGTGCTCTACTACGTGACTAACGAGATACTGTTGATTGCCTTATGGCAATCTCACTGTGATGGGTTGCACATGTGCAGTACAGTTGCATATTGACTTCGGCTTAATATAAATGAATTACCATCTGTAGTACAGGGAGCATCAGGAAGAAATGTGTGATTAGAACCAAAAGAACACTTTTATACAGACGCAATAACTTACACCGAAAACACTGTGACTCATGATGTCCACTACCTGACATTACAGAAGGAGTAAAATGGTCCTTAAAAGGGTGTGTGATCACCATGGACAGCAATGCATGCTCTGCAAGGTACTCCCATACTGCTCACAAAGTTAGTAATAAGTTGTTGTGGCATGGAATTCCATCACTCAAACAGGTCTGTTGCAACTGCTGGATGGTCCTTGGTCCATTTGGACGTGCTATCAAACGTCTCCACATAGGATCCCAAACGTGCTCAATGGAATTTAAGTCGGGAGAACACGCGGACTAGTACACTCGCAATATCCTCTCGTTCCAAGATTTATGCCCCCTGCGCTGTTCGATGCGGTCGCTCATTATTATCCATAAAGAAGAAATTGGAGTCGATCTCTGGAATGACACATGTGAAGAAGTAGTACAGTATCAAAGTAACGTTGGCCGATGAGAGTACAGGGTTTAAAACTTGGAAGGTCCATGTAACATCATGTCCTCCCACAGAACCACCAAAATTATCATGTTCGACAGTGTTTCTGGGATGTGTGTTAACACCTCTCGCTAGATGAGTGTATCTCTAGAATCACTACTCAGCCTGAATCTGTTGTCATCGAAGAAGGAAACGTGACTACACTTCTCGGCCCAGTTCTGTTGTTGGTATCACCGCAAACGGTCCGCTGATGTGCAGGTGTTAACGCAGGTGTAACATAATCTAACTTAATGGGCGCTGGAAAAGAGATCACCCTGATGAAATCGACGTGCCACCGTACCGTAGAGTGTGATATTGGATGACATGCAGTCATCTTACGTAGATGCGTTTTCAATTGTACACGTCCCTTCTTGGCTATTTTACAATGTAGCGGTTGTTCTTTTCTGAAGTTGACTGTGGTAGACCATCACTTCCCTTTGCACAGTTGTTAGTGGTTCGGAATGCTCTTCACGCATGTGAAACAATGCTGTAGGTAATACCAAATTCCAAGCCACACACGTCGCACTTCTTTCTTATTCCATTTTTTATGACGATTTGCCAGCGTGTGAATCATCTAAATGTTGTCTCCGGGTCATGTGCTGTGAGTAAACCACCACAATGCCTTAACAGCTTTCTGACTGACACACAGACACTCTGACTAACACCCTTTCATTCAACTGTTTCGTGTTGGGGAAGCAAACGCATTCGGTGCTACTGTCACACTATGCATAATCTTGCTCCCTGTCCACGTGTGGAAGACCTTTGGTAACATGCTATCGGGTTTCATTAATTTCCATCGACTACGTAATGTTTTGTTACTTTATTTATCTTGTCCTTAGATTTTGCACACCAGTGTGTATATAAAAAGAAGTTTCGGTAAACCAAACTAAGTGCAGAATAAATAATAAAATAATAACAAAGAAAAAGAAAAATAATTAAATAATAATAATAAAACAAATAGGCAAGGATTAAAGAGGAAAGCTTCAAAGAACGTTAACTCTTTCAATTGCACAAATAAAATCGAAAATTCGGCCGTAGAAAAATCCTTATCAGCACCAAAGCTAATATGAGACTGTTTAGAGTAGGATCGAACTACGTACTACTCGGGTTTATATCAGAGGCACTATCACCGGGAATCGAAAAAGGGACCATATACAAGAAATTACAAGTGTTAGCTACTTTTTGCTTCATTTTTTAGTTCGCCCCAACCGGGACACTTGTTTTCATGGCCAACAATCAGCGTTTGATCACTATACGTAGTGATGTAATACACAAAATTTTGTAGGAGGGGGTTAACAAGTTAAACTATTAGCAGCTATGGAATCAAAATTAATCGGAATTGTACCAGATCGGTTGATCGTCGTTTGATTGCGTTTGATCACCAAGAATCAGCGTTTAATCACCATGCGTAGTGACGAAATACATATAATTTGTAGTGTAATAGTACAAAACTAGTACAAAACGCAGGAATCATGAGAAAAGAAAGGAATCAGCACAGCATCCTAGATCGATCTATGACAAGGTATTTATAAAGGTAACCAAGAAAGTTCTGTCGCTTTTTGTGGAGGTCTATGTTCAATTGGTCCTCATACCCTGAGTTGAGTGCGAATGGAGATAAGACGAAGGTCAGTTGTTAGTGTGGGTATATCCAAAATACTATCTGCTTGTGGCAGTTCAGTTACACCGTGAACTTACGTAAGGACAGAGTGAACATGGGACCTCCACAGAGCGTCACAAGGGCGTGTATGCTCTAGAGTTCAAACTGGAGTCAAACACCCGCAGCGAGGCAGAAGACATGCCAGGCCTTTGGTGAGGGTGTCTTGACCACGTGCAAAGTGCAGCGGTGGTTCAACAAGTTTAAGGACGGTGACCAAACACTCGAAGATGCACCATGTGCCGGAAGACCAACACATGTACAAAATGAAGATCTTCAGGCAGCAATTGAGGAGAACAATGGCCAGACATGTGAGGAACTGGGACTACAGTTCTGTGTGAGTGGAAAAATCATTCGGCAGCATCTCCATCTAGCTGGGAAGCACTACAAGTTGGGTCGGTGAGTCCCACATGATTTGACTCCGGGCCAGATGTCAACGCGAGCAGACACCTATATTTCTTTGCTGTATCGTCTGAGGAAGGAGCCATTTCTGGACAGGGTGTTGACATCTGATGAGAAGTGGGTCCTGTACGAAGCTCCACGGTGTTATCATTATTGGTTAGCATCTCATAGTTAGCATTCCATCCTATGAAACGGTTTCAAAACAGCCGAAACCAGCACTGCACCAAAAGAAGATCCTCCTGTGTGTTTGGTGGACTGCTCGCGGCATCGTGCACCGGGAACTGGTGCCAGCTGGTTACAGCATCAATGAACTGTGTACTGTCAGCAGTTGAACTGTATTTAAGAAAAACTCAAAACTCTGGAGCCAGTACTTCTGACTCGCAAAGGGGTCCTCCTATTTCAGGACAATGCTAAGCCCCACGTGGGTAGGATGACCCGGGACACCATTCTACGCCTTGGATGACAAACACTATCGCATCCGCCATACACCGTCCGATTATTACTTGTTCCATTCCTTGGAAAATCACCTTTGAGGACGCCTGTTCAAATCCCTAGCAGAGGTGCAAAATGCACCTGATACTTTCTTCGCTCACGGCCCACCAATTTCTACTGCGATGGAATCCATGGCCTTCCAGAACGTTGGCAGAAGATCGTCGATGCTGATGGTGACTATTTTTTATCTTCCAGGTATGTCTTAGGTGACATATCGATGTTCGAAGATGGTGGGTGAAAAAGCGACAGAATTTTCTTGGTTACCTTTATAACAACCAAAAGTAGAGGTGGAAATGGAATTGGGTTTGAACTTGACGGTTTACCTAAAATGCCATCACTACTTTCCACTGAATTAGTTACTTCTCTGTGAACGCTACAAGGAGCCAATGAAGATTCCTCCAAACAATTGCTGAACTTACTAAATGATCTAGGAATATAGTCATTGCAGATAAATGGCAAAAAGTGGAATATGATTGTTATTAATCGTTCTATTCGATCCACAATAATAATAATAATAATAATAATAATAATAATAATAATAATAATAATAATAATAAAATTATAAAGTGGAAGTGGATGGCATTTTAATAAATTGTTCACGAGAATTTTGGCTAATGGCGAAACACAGGATAGACGCTGATTAATATATTCCGAATTTAAAAATTCTGTTTACCGTTTTGTGTATCGTTTATCTATTTTTGATTACAAAAATTTTGGCTCAACTGAGAGAATACGTGAGACGAAACATGTGGAGAATATATAAAGTATCACGAAAGCAATACGAAGAGTTTACAGCTACTAAGTCACAAAGATTGTATATTGAAGGGATTCAATGTCCAAAAAAGAACTGAAACTTAGAACAACTATCATCTGCCTGTCCTAGATCCAAATTGGAGCAGAAGAAGAGCGTTTGAAACACAGTTTAGGGAGATAACTGGTCACTGTTAAGTTTCTAGCTTTACACACTTTAGCATTCAGTAGTCATAGAGAAAATTCGAACGGCAAGTTTTGTGGTTATGTTTTGAAATTAGTCAAATAAATTGTATGATATGATGCAACTTTACAGCAAATGACTAACAAGGACATGAATGATTACTATCTCGGAACCATAATATACTATTCAAAATAAATTATAAAAATCACGGCAAGCAAAATAATAATAATAATAATAATAATAATAATAATAATAATAATAATAATAATAATAATAATAATAAAAAAATTATAAAGTGGAAGTGGATGGCATTTTAATAAATTGTTCACGAGAATTTTGGCTAATGGCGAAACACAGGATAGACGCTGATTAATATATTCCGAATTTAAAAATTCTGTTTACCGTTTTGTGTATCGTTTATCTATTTTTGATTACAAAAATTTTGGCTCAACTGAGAGAATACGTGAGACGAAACATGTGGAGAATATATAAAGTATCACGAAAGCAATACGAAGAGTTTACAGCTACTAAGTCACAAAGATTGTATATTGAAGGGATTCAATGTCCAAAAAAGAACTGAAACTTAGAACAACTATCATCTGCCTGTCCTAGATCCAAATTGGAGCAGAAGAAGAGCGTTTGAAACACAGTTTAGGGAGATAACTGGTCACTGTTAAGTTTCTAGCTTTACACACTTTAGCATTCAGTAGTCATAGAGAAAATTCGAACGGCAAGTTTTGTGGTTATGTTTTGAAATTAGTCAAATAAATTGTATGATATGATGCAACTTTACAGCAAATGACTAACAAGGACATGAATGATTACTATCTCGGAACCATAATATACTATTCAAAATAAATTATAAAAATCACGGCAAGCAAAAAGAAAAGCTATTCAAACACTAATACTGTTCCATTATTCTTGATTGTACACGAGACATAATTTGTGTTAAGCAATTCCCTACAATATTGAGATTTGAAATAAGCATGCTTGAAATCGAGAACAATTGTATATCTGCTTGTAAATATTTTGACAAGTGATGTTCTGTGTCTGCTCTTTTACATTTGATATTGTGTTATAACACTGACAATAGGCCCGCATGGCTTGTCACTCTCGGGCCCGTAAACGTTAAGATCGTCTATGTAGTCTATATAGAACTTGTTCTCGTCACTAAAGTTTCAAATTTCATGCACCATGTTCATATTCCGACTGCCATAGCCTTGATAACAATACAAAACGAGATATGGACTACGTCCAGAGCGTCAATTTTTAAGTTTCTGGGCGCCGGTTCAGGTGTATGCATTGTCAGAAAAAAAAGTAAATATATATATATATATATATATATATATATATATATATATATATATATATATATATATATAAGAGGCCCAAGCAAATTATATGTGGAGAGCAGGCTTCCTTGCCCCTTAGAATCGGTGCGTAAGACTACATCTACTGACTTCTACTGTTCTTATATTCCTGCAACCCTGTGAAGTAATGCAGAAAACCAATTCCAGAAGTAGTGACAAGTACATTTTTATTATAAACAAGCATGGTATGAAACAAAATTGTAGGTACAGAGAAATGATGAAAAACTCAAATGCTTTACAATATCTAATCCCTATTCTTCATTTGAAGGTGCACCTGACAACCATTAACATCGAGGCATGCCTGCATCCGGAGACGCATATTTCTGCACGCATCTCGGCACATCTGAACGGAATTATTGAATTCATCGGTGATTCGCGCCGTCAATTCCGCAACACTGTTTATGGGTCTAGCATATGCCTTGTCTTTCAAATGTCCCTATAGGAAGAAATCGGGAAGAGTGAGGTTGGTGACCGTGGCGGCCACTCCATCGCCCGGAGGTGTTGTTCAAAAAGTCACGGACAATCTGGGCAAAGTGTGGTGGAGCACCGTCTCGCTGCCACCACAATGTGTCAAAACCATTTCTCTCCTGCAACAAAGATATCACAGACTCTTCCAGTAAGTTTAAGTACATCTCCTCAGTCACCGAAACCGCACCTAAGAACAAGTGAGTCGCTACTTCTGGTACACCCTGTATATCTCCTGTCCCAACACCTCCTTCAACCTATAACACAACATAAACAAACAGCAGCGACTCAACAAAAACAAATGTCGTAACTCATCAAACACGTAGTGATTTTTAGGATCACACAAGCTGGGCTAATAATATTGTACTGTTAGTATTCATCCGCCAGTCCGTTACCCTACATGATAACTCTTACACAGAAGAGAAGTATTGAATTCTTTTTTCGCAATAGACAGTAAGAACAATTATCTTGACCGAATTCGTTAATGGAATCAATTCGTTAATATATTCATCGGTACACGGTGACTTACGTCCGTCCGTTACTTTACACCATGACTCTTGAACGAAAGCGAAATTTTGAATTCTATATTCTGTAAAAGATGAGAGTGATTATCTCGGCCCAGTTAATTAATGGACTCAAATCCGTTAATACCTTATGTGATAATGGCGACTATAACGGTATATATCCTTATTCCATTTCCTACTATTGAAACGTAGTTAGTAGAAGTTACACATCTCGAAGTTAGATGGCAGCAAACACCGTACCGGATGAAACTGAAACTTCTAGTGCGTAATCCCTTTTACTGTTTACCAGAGTTTATTTATTCTCGGTTTATTATAAATATAGGTGTAGGTCATATGACGTTTTGTTAGCTCAGAGTAATTTTAGCGTCTCTGATATGAAATCATTGCGGACGCATTATATTTGGCCACAGCACTCATCGTCTTACTTACATGAATATGGATATAAGTCATACCCTTGACAAAAAAACCTTGAGATTTTTTTGCTATGGTTGACTGCTTTCTGAATTTGATGGAGGGTGCGGCTGACACTTGACACTTAATTTTCTAGCTGTTTGCGTGATGCTTCTCGTTGTGGGTGGACTGTAATTAACATAACATTTCGTATGTTCTAAATTTCATGGTGTATTTATACAGATCATTTGGCAACGTATTCCTAATATTTTGGAGACAGATTCTTTAACCCTTTTAAATTATGGCTTTTTTTGAGATATTTTGTAGACTTTCACTCAATCATCTATTTCGTCAAGACTATTTATCGTCGGATCATGGTTCATACCCCGTTTTGTTTCTAGTAAAGCAGTGTTTCCAACTGCGTCCGTAAAATTTTCCTAAAGTGTACCAAATGCGTGAAATTTCCGCTCAAAGTGGGAAAAAGGGATTTTCTTTTTTAAAAATCCCTTTTTTATTGCGAATATCTGCCCTTTTGTATAGGATACAATCATGCGAATGCTACTGAAAAAAACTTTGTTTTATGGTGAAGAGAATGAGATACAAAGAGCGGCCCTGGGATGAATAGTTTTGATGCGACAGCCAATTTACATATTTTCCCTTGATAATACCTTTTTAGTGAATTTCTATACTATCATCATCATCATAAAGATTGTTCAGCGTGGGAACATGAATTGTACCTCATTTACTTTGCCATGAACCAGTCTTTCAAACGGTACCACTCGCTTGTCTCTAGCATGTACCATAGTGGAGAAAATGTGTAAAATGACTAAAACTGTGTAAAAACTGAAGAAAATAAAGAAATCGAGAGTTTTTTGACACACGTCTGTTGACTCTAGTCATACCTCATTTTCTACAGCGTAAGGGAGCCTTTCAAATGGTAACACTCAAATTTCGCTATCGTGTATCTGTGAAGAGAAAAATGGGGAAAAAGGGATTTTTTTTAAAAAACCCCTTTTTTCCATTTTGGACGAGATATTCCCGCTTTTGGTACACGATAGGGAAATTTGAGTGGTACATTTCGAAAGCCTATCTCATAACAAAACCAACGAGGTACAAACCATGATTCTAGGGTAAATAGTAATGTGTCAGGGATTTTTTGAAAAAAAATCTCAAATATACCCTTTTTCTAAACCCATCCGTCCATGTTTGTGACGTCACAGCCCCCAGACAGAGCACGTGAGGCTGCAAAATGCCCATAAAATATGTTTTATGATGCTTCCATATTTGAATGAATGCAAAGAACTCGGTCTAAAAAGCTTTACTAGAGTCTTATAAAGCAAATTCCGAAGGTCGACGCCATGGCACAGATGTGGTGCCATCATAATTTAAAAGGGTTAAACTATAGTTCCAAAAGTTTTCAGTAAGTCTTCTCGGACTATCAAGCCAGGTGAGGATATTGGCATCCGATGTTTCGAATGCGCTGTCTACATTCGAAATGTCGGATCTCAATATCTTTAGCTGGCTGATAGCTTGAGAAAACTTATTAAAAAAACGTCGCTAGGAAAAATCGAATTCTTACTTCCAAAAGTTTATTGTGCAATTTGGTATTGATATTTGATTTTCAGTTGAGTTCCTTTCAACAGCGAGGCACATGGGATTCAAGCCACATGAGATACTGCCGGGAATCGAACCCGGGTCTCCCGCGCCAAAGGCGAGTGCGTTAATCGTTTAGGTAAGAGACAATGCTGCAGAACATGAACTTGGAAACAACACAGAATGTTCATTGAACCTTTGAATATTGCACGGGGATTCACGGGGTAGGGATGCCAGGGATTTCCTCCTGACAAAAATTTATTCCCTTGGAGAAGAAAATTTCATCCGTGACAGATATTTTTTCCTCTCTAGAATTTTTCAATTGGAACAATTTTTATTTGGAGTATTCCAACTAAAAAGCGCTTTCACTTGAGTTAAAATAATTTATGAAACACCTAATTTCTCAGCGTTTTTCTAGTGACATCTTTTTACCATACAATTTTGATTTTCGAAATATTTACCTTCAAGACAGTATTCAGAAAGGTTTCATAAAGATGTAGTCATTATTGGAACGAAGTTTACAAACAAGCAAGAATTGCTCATATTAGAGTAAATGATAGGCATATGAATTTGATTGACTTTGACGTAATAAAACACTTTTACCAAAGGTGTGTGAAAAATATATGTAAAGTTTGTGCGCTCAATTTAAAAACATGGAAAAAAAAATGATCATTGTTTTTTACATTACGAGAGTTATTTACAATATCTGGACATAAAACTTTGAAGTACTGAAAGGAGCTTCAGGAAAGATATCTTAAATTTGAAATATCGCCGAAATGACCAAAACTGAACTTGATTCCCTTGTGCACCCAACGCCCCATATAGATATAGATGGAAAGTATGTGTGTTGCTTGTATGATGGCTGGGTGAAATTCATCCCTCCCTGGGGAAAATATTCAATTTCTAACACGCTGCATAAGTATTCTATTCTAGTCCATCTCTTACAAGTAAGTTGCAATTACAACCATAATAATAAGAACTATAATTTGTCAACTGATTTGCTTTCATTAACAGATCATTGTTTGTAATGAATTAATTGTGAAGATTTCCCATACATTATGGTTCCCTGGCATTCCATATCCTTTAACATAAATAACATGTTATTACTACCCCATTGTCATCTTATCCTTCATATTCCTTTTGCTTCACTATATCTTCTATCATAGCTCTAGTAATAGAATAGAAGAGAACAGAAGAAAAAAATAATTAAAGTTCAGAGAGTGAAAGTTTGAAGGTGAAATAACTTTAAACCACGACTTATGTGTATATAGAGCTAAGGGTTATTAAAATTAAAAAAAAAAAAAAAAAAAACTTGTTCCACTTTACTTTCCATCTTTAAATTATCACTAAAACCAACTGAATTAGAATGTAATTTTTTAAATATTTTTTTTTTATGTTTCCCCTGTACTCTTCAACTTCTTCCCCTGTGCCAATTGTAAACAAATCAACTGGTAACTATTCCAAAGATCACTACGGACCAAAATTTCGCAATCTTCATTTAACCAAGTCTCCAAATTCAGTTATAAAAATAATTGGTAACTATCCCAAAGTTCATTCCATATTAAAATCTTCATTTAACCAAGCGCCAAATTGTTATGCATGTTTTATATATTGTAGTTATCAGGTAGAAGTGGAAGTGCATGCTTCTAAATATTAATTGATAGCTAAGTAAGTATAAGTAGTATAATTAACAATCCTAAGGTATGCAATAACATTACTAAAACAATGTTTTTACACTGTTTATTTAAAATAGATTATGGAATAATAAATCATAGCATGAATAGCACTATTGTTTACATTGTCACCTTATACTTATTGCAGTGGTGCCCACCCCCCTTATGTCCATGACGCACCCCCCCGCAATTGTCTATCCATAGGTATTCTTCCATGAAAAAAACTTTTCGATTAATTTTACCCCCCCCCGTCAAACATATTTATATAGATTTTAACCCCCCCAAATATTTTAATGACGCAGTTTGCGTCATAGCCCCCCCTTGTGGGCACCCCTGCTTATTGCATCTGTTCAAGAACCCTTCAATATTTATGTCTTAAACATAAACACAAGAGAAGTCCATCAAAGGCAGGAGAGAAACTTGAATATCCTGTTACATTGGAATTCTAAGGACTTACATTATGGATAATATTTTTTTCTTTCTTTCTTCTTAACTTTTAGGTCAATATCATATGAAGTTGTGCTTCGTCATGATACAGCCCGTTTCTCTGTCCTTTTTACCGTTTCATCTCTTCTGTTCAGTGTCGTATGCATATTCTAGTGGATCCAATTTTTAAGAAGATGGTGATGATTTGTTATATGTGAAAATAATAATGTAGGATGTTTGAACAATCTCCGATTTATAAATATTTTTTTTTCTTGTTAAGATCTTTACAAACGCAGCTATAGGGCTACCAATTACGCAGTCGTAAGTGTTACTAATTCTTAAGACACTGAAGTAGAGCACACCTGTAGTCATGCATTTATAACGAAATCTCCTCCAATGTTTAAACAAAATGGTATATGGAAAAGAGTAAGTGGCACACACTATGTAATAACACAATAAAAGACTGTTACAGTACACCGGCTATCCCGTTACTGGCTGCAAGTCCGCAATATTAAAGCAATGATTTGGAACGTCGAGGAGGAGAAAGGAGGGATTACAAATTGTCATTTCTGGTATATATTACTGTGTATTAATTCTCATGAAATATAGATTGATGAATTTGCATTTACATTCTTTGCCAGTATCGATGATTTACAGGACAAAACCTATAGCTGGCGCTAGAATCTGAACAATTTTAGTGAACTGAATGCTCTTCCAGCGGGGATCGCTATCTCTGTTGATCTAAACGAGGCTAGAGCGCTCATCTTTACATAGTGCATGGGGTTCCAGATTCGATTCTCAGTGAGAAAGCTTTAAACCTTGAACACATTACAGTGATTTGTATTCCACTTTAACTACAGGTCCACGTCTCATATAGCCTACGTGTTGAAAACGGGCAGTAACTCCAACCAACTAACCAACCAATCCAGCGGGAAACGAACCGGGGGCAACACGCATCAAAGACTCATACGTTGTCCACCAGACCAGACATGAGGACCACATGTATTAAAGTTTGCAATATGAAACCAATTAGTTACTACGATTGCAATTTAACCGCATGTTCGATTAGCGATGAAGGACTTCTTGGTGTTAAGAGCTTAAGGCAATTAGGGTTGCCAACTGACCAGTATTCCACCAGCTGAACGGTATTTTTATCAGGCTGTACAATATATACAGGCTGACAAATACAATTATTCTTCATGTCTTTTAAGGATTAAAAGCTGGTGCTGGTATTTTATTTTTCAGAGTTGCCATCTGAAGAGCAAATCGAGAACTGCTTAAATTAAGAGATAAGTAACTTATCCACTGATCATATCCAGTACACACAAGACATATAGATGGCGCAGCGCTCCTATATTGCCAAGAAATTTGTTTTTTAGTTTTAGACTTTCCAATCACGGGAACATGGGGCAAGAGCGTTTAAAAGGTTGTAATTGACATTATGTTTGTAATATAGGGAATTAACTTTTATACATATGTAGATACATATCTTTTCTACAACATAGGATATTTTGGTAATCACTGCAGTTTTTAAGTTAGCGTTAGGAGGAGATAGAATAAAACGATCCGATTTCAGACTTTTACTCCTAGAAGGGTTTAAGTTCCATTGTATAGAGGCAAAAGACGGCAAAAGCATTAACATTTTCACTAAGTGTCAAAATATTTTCCACATCACAAATATAATCTTAAGTGAATGATAAAACTATCAAAACACAAACAAATTATATATGCTTGGAAATGTAACATCCAAACAAAAAGCAAAAACATTAGGTAGCTGCGAATGAAATTTCGAACGGCCAAAAAGATGAAAGCTACATTACCTGGTTAATCAAAATAGATGTCTTCTGGAACCACCATATTGCAATCACTCAGCCAATGATTGGAATACGTGGCAAAAAAGAAGTTGGAATCTGCGATGCGAACAATTCTGCAACCGAACGTAGCACTACAGGGTAGTTTTTTCCTCTCAATAAGTGATCGAGATACTGGAAGGACTGATAGGCAGTAAGATATATATCGGGGAAATACGGTGGGTGAAGAAAGGTTTCATACTGCAACTTGTGTAGAGCCTACACTGTCCTTTGCGAGACATATGGACGAGAATTTTTGTCCAACATGTCTGCTGACAATTACTGACAGTTGCAGACAACCCTGTTGTGCATTCAGAACCGTAATCATTTACATTGATAGTTTCACCTCGCCTGAGAAAGATATGTTAAATTGCTCTCATCATAGATCACCCTATCAACAACAATACCTTCTGCTAGCTGAGTGGTGATTTAAGAAGCCGTCTTGGACGTTGATTACGATCCAACAACTGTCCTGACCACTTACACATATCATAGCAGATCCATTTTTCATCTGATGCGACAATTCGATGCAGAAAACTTTTTCGGTTAATCCTTACACTCAGAGAACTAGTCACTTTCGAGACGGTGGGTGATTCTTGCTGGCCCCCATGTACTCAACTTTCTCGCTTTGCTGACTGCACAGAATCCCCGAACAACACTGATGTAGTGTATATCTAACTCGTTTGAAATAGCACGAACACTTTCCTTCCACGGCGTTCCTTAGGAGCTCATCCGAATATCGGTGCTCGCGGCGAGAAACCATCGGCAAATGGTGCGTTCAGTCGCCATTCTGACCCAAACGCGCTGTTATTTATTTATTTTGCGGATTGCTGTTCTTGTTTAAATTCATAAAGAAACATCGTTCGCAATTGTGTGTTCTTCACCGTGTACTTTCATACGACCCTGTTTAACAACGCACTACCTTCTGACTGTCTGTTGCTGGATATGTTCAGAATTTTTACTTTCAGTGTATGACCTTAGTCATCCCTGTGTAGAGTATTCTGGTTGCTTTGCCACCAGACATCAAAAATGGACATTTCATTCGCGCCAATCTAATATTTGAGGAAAGTATCCGTATTACACAACATTGTTTTCCATGAGTAGCGATATTTCAGACAAGAAAACAAACTATTAAGAAAATGAACAAATTTTATTTTCGTGGGGTCTTGTTTCCAACGTTGCAACATGTTCTCAATAGCACCTTCATATACCTTGTAGTCAACAAGTAATTTACCACAAAACCTATAATAATTTCTCGTACCGGCGACGGGTAAAACGTTGTTCATAGAGCTATTCGAGGGAAAAGTCATATGAAAAGGAGGAAATAGTGTTGAATCTTTTTGATTCCTTACTTTCTTTCTTATTTCTCACTCAAGAATAGTTAATATACGTGCAACTACGCATCAGTAGCAGTACTATCACAAATATCCACAAAGCAACATTTTACAACTTTATATACAGCCATTTTCATACCTTTGGATCTAAAATCATCATATTTCGGTATTTGGTATCCTTCTTGAGAAACAGTTTGCATCGGAATATCCTCCGCTCCAGGCCAACGAAACATCCAATCTTGGCTTTCTTCATTCCGATATTTTGGTTTCTGCCATTCAGTCGGATCTTTTGCCATGTCTGAAAACCGAAATAAAAGTGCTATTATAAAATAGTCACAGTTACAAAGAAGTGAGACAGTTACAGTTGTGCGTTGGGTACATATCTACAAAGCTATTTGTACATTCAGAAACAATATTAAGCAGCTATAAATTAGAGCTATCATTTCTTATAAGCTATCATTTCTTATACCTCCAACCTATACTTAATATTGTTTCTAACTGTAGAAGCTTCTAAAATATCAGATCGTTTGGAGATATTACAAAGCATCAAATCTTCCCAAAGGGCCAGTCAAGTGCTACAACCCTAACAGCACAAGATGTGCTAGGCATGTGTCATTTAGGTGTCCCAGCTACTTTTTAGGTACCCGACATTTGACACATATGATATTCATGTTATAAGTATGTACTTCAGCTACCTACAGTTTTAGGTACTTGTTACACCTAATTGATATTTGCAACTATGTACCACAAATATAGCATTTATATACAGTACCTGGCTGTTTTGTACTCTAACAGTCATTTGTTTCTATGTCGTCACTTGGGACATATACTATATTTGTCATGTTCCAGGTACGTGCTTTAGGAACATACTGTTTCCTATAGCCTAACAGCACAAGATATGCTAGGCATGAGTATTTAGATGTTCTAAATTCAACTCCCACTTTGAAGCATTTATTACTTCTTTTTCTAAGCGATTATGTACTAGAAGCAACAAACGCATCAACTTTATGAGATGGAACTGTCGCTGATCATTTGAAAGTGAATATGGAAGAACCATGAAATAAAGTAAATGGACACTCGCCATTGTTATAAAATTACATGGCGAGCAATTTTATTTGATCCCGAACGGTTATCGTCGAATATACGCAGTTAAAGGAGCACTCTGATTAGCCAGATTCAAAAGACTTCAAGAATTTATCCTTCTAAAAGCGTCGTTCTTTTCATCGCCTCCGTAGAGGATGCATCAAGGATGGAAGAAGTAGATTAAAGATTGTTCTATCTTTTCCACGCCTTTTTCTGTAAATTATTGCATTTATCCTGTGATTTTTCGATGAGCGTACAAGTGAGAATATTCGGCAGTATTCTTGTGGTTTTCATGGCTGAATGCGTTGAATTTGTCTGTTCGTTTTTTCGTTTAAATAAATTATTCGAGCGAAAAAAAAGTGGCCCAATCGGAAGAGCACGCGGCTAGTAATCTAAAGGTTGGTGGTTCGCGCCCACATTAGACTCACCTTCATGAAACACATTACGGATATAGGCGATTTAACACATTTTGGGGGAGTAATTTTGTGGTTCATTGATGCTTACGGCATGGGGAACATACCTAGAACATACTACGCACGTTCCCCAGGTACATGCCAGGTATGTGCCTAGGGGCGGACAGACTGTGACTATCACTAGTCATCCATATGATTTCTTTCTCAGAGGGACATAAGTCACATACTGGACACATTTTTATGTACCTGAGGGAACATGATAGACATATGCCTGCTATGTAATTGTGCTGTTAGGGAAACTGCATTAGTAGAAATTAAAGTAAGCTTCTGCCTCTTTTCTCAATTCGATTAAATAGATACAAAAGCATGTATTTCAAAATATAATTTTGACGAAGATATTTCCGAAAAATATGCATGTAGTGGAGTCGGGAACTCGTTTTCAGAACAAAATAATCAGAAGCAGCTTTGTTATGTATTTTGTACACCAGTAACACAAAACCCATCCAAAAAAAAAAAAAAAAAAAAATTAATGCAAAGAATACGCTTTGCCGTGTAAAAAATAAAACTTTGAAAATATTTTGCTTGCAGAAATCCGTGAGATACATTTCCGTTTTAATGAAATGGGAGGGATGTTGGTCTGATATACACTGATACTGTAGCAAAGTGTGTCAGAAAAGGTTGCTGTTGAAGTTTATACTTAACGTCTCATTTCACCATTAATTTAATAAGACATGAAGAAACAATTTTATACTTACCCCAAAGAAATAGCATTACATGCTAGCGAATAAAAAATACAAATAGCATGGTAGAAAATAACGAGTCTCTTTCACTTCACTGTTAGAGAGAGAGAATTTTTTAAATTTCAATTTCTTCCATTAAAACTACTCTTTCTGCTTTTCCAGCTACTGATATGATGGCAATTTTTATATTACTAAAAAAACTTAAAATTGATTTATCAGGTTGATTATGCGTTTTCTACATAGATTACATAGTCTACCTTGTTTACATTGTTTACGCGTAAATGTAGACTGACGATTTTTACGCGTAGACACAAACATCACTGGTAACAGAGTGCGCAAACAAGCCCAAAAAGCTATTGCAGATACTTTGAAAGGGCTGTGTTGCAGAAAGGGTTATTACTGTGTAAGGGCTATTACTGTGTAAAGGGCTATTACTTGGCTTCCAAAATTACGACCTTTTGTGAGGGTTAGAATTAGGCTACTCTCTTTTCGACTTTGTGTATGGCTATGTATTGCCATTGTATAATTGCCAGTGTATGACAAAATGTTTCCATGTGTCAAGTAAAGGAATCAACGCTGTGTTGAATCGCTATAAAACGAGCATCGCTGCTATTACCGAACCCTCCAATATTGAGCATCGAAAATATCAGAGGCCCAGACATACCACCGATATATGTAGTGCTAAAGTGTCCCTTGATGTGATATGAGAACCCACAATCTCCAACAGCAATAACATTCCGCCGTGACTGTAAATTGCATTATTGTCTTCATGATTTACAAGCCTCGAGTTCATATCGTCCCTCTCGAGACAAAAAGGCGTATCTCATTTTCTTAACTTTTCCAGGAGACAAGTATAAAACTTTTCTCATTATTTATCCTATCGTCTTCTTTTAAAATTAAGTTTGATATCCCTCGTGTCAGGTATGTAACTTACGAGATCAAATTAAATTTTTACAGAACACGATCAAATAAACTTATGACAATATTTTTAAGGTTCGTGTAAAGAGACAAGTTTCGCTAATAGTTGTCACTACAGTCTTCGTATCTCTCCCATGTATTTTTACCTTTCACGAAAATTGACAATTTCTCTTACAAATTTTAACGTACAGACTTCAAATTTTTGTAGAAGGAACTTCATAACCTATCGAAGGCAACAATCCGTGCCGATTTTTTATTTAGAATTTTCTTCATTGTTGAAACAGTTATATTGTTAAAGGTTTGGATATCCCTTTCAACAAACAAGCCATTTCAACAATGAAGAAAATTGTAAATAAAAAATCGGCACGGATTGTTGCCTTCGATAGGTTATGAAGTTCCTTCTCTAAAAATTTGAAATCTCTAGGTTGAAATTTGTAAGAGAAATCGTGAATTTTCGTGAAAGGTAAAAAATACATGAGAGAGATACGAAGACTGTAGTGACATCTATCGGCAAAACTTGTCCCTTTAAACTAACCTTAAACTTGTCTCCTGGAAAAGTTGGAAAAATGAGATGCGTCCCTTTGTCTCGAGAGGGACGATATGATCCTTCAAGCTCTCACGAATAGTTAAAAGCTGTAGGAACGCCATTTTGCAGGGAAGAGTGAAATTTATAATGTTTCTAGACGAGACATGAGCGTATCTGTCAGAATGTAATAAAAAGAGGCCATTTCCAAGAATTGGTTGGTAGGTTTGGAGTTTAGCTTTCCTTTCAACATTGAAGCTACGTGAGATGTGGGTCTATAGCTTAACGTAAAATCCGAATCACATGAGCTACTACTGAGAATCGAACCCGGATCTACCGCACCAAAGGCGCGTACGCTAACCACATAGCCACGTAGGAGTCCTGTCTCCACGAATGGCCTTCATGTTGAGGTTATCTACGAAAGAAGCTGTGAATATCTTCTTTTCCTCGATGGACTTCTGCTGACGAGTGACGACTGTACTTTGGATGATAGTTCAGTTTTATATCATCATGTGTGGCTTTACACTTAATTTCTGGTCGCCCGCTATCCTGAAAAATATTAACATCAATACTTCACCTTAATTTCTAAGATATAAACAAAGTTCATGCAGTGGGTTTAGCCTTGTTGCAGTAGAATTCTCAAGTGTTTCTAAAAATGACAGCCAATAAGACCAATCATTAAGCCGAAAATCCAATAAATGTTGTTGATTATCGCACTCCTGGAAAATTCTGCACTCAGGAAGCACGATGACTCTGTGGTGGAGTTAATATCGTGTTTTTGGGTTTTCTCGAGTTTCTCCCGTTTCCTCCCGCATTCTCTTCCACCAAGTCCATTCATTTTCATTACCCACCTATATCCTTTATCTACAGGGTTTAATCATGGGACGTAAAATTAAAATATTTTAAATCATGTAATTTTATTTTTATTCGAAAACTGTCCTTGCAGTAAATACGAACGCAGATGATTTTAAAAACATGTAGGGTCTAGCTCTAGACCCTAACATGAAGGATTTTATTCATTTTTGCCCTACGTCCTTATGCATCACTATGCTAGTATTTACTATAACGAGACTAAGGAGTGCCAATTCTGCCTGGTCAATGATGTACCCATCACTCCTAAGTTCACTTGATGTATATACCAATATGACCTGCTTTCCAATTTCCTCAATTATTCTTATGTCCAATGTCTCTCTTCTAACCCTGGCAGCGGCATTGATTAAAAAGTGTTATTCTTATATGAATTACAGATTTTATACAATCTCTTTACTTTCTGACAATAATTTAACAAATTTCTTCTTGCCCCTTCTCTAGATTATTTCCCACAGAACACTTCCTCACCACACCATCTCTCCTCCAAGATAGTTCGGATTATAACACCACAGTACAGGCTCCTATATGAAAGAGTTTATTTATACTTAACTAGAATAACTACAACTTTCACCTAATATTTATAAGAATAACAACTATCTTTCCGTTTTGAATAATAATTTATTTTGTATGTTGAAAAAGAGCAGTATTTCTTGGAAATGTTTACATAAAGGATCCATTAGTATTTTCGGTTAATATTCGTGCAGAATGAAGGGAACATGCACGATCCGAAAACATATCCCTCAAGTAGCTTTTTTGCTTCTTCTTCTTTCTTTCTTTTACAAGTTCTCATCGTACACAAAATATTAATTTAGCATGTGTGAGAGTAGAGCTTTCTCAGAACACACACCACACACAAAACACATGCACAACTAAGCACACTGAATACAGTCACGAAGATGTAAAGTTTGGTGAGAAATTCTTCTGCATTCGGCCAGCAAACAGGAACTTTCGATTTCACCTTACTACACGAATAGTGCGACATTAAAAAAAAAAAAAAAAAAAAAAAAAAAAAGGTTTGACGTTGCTTGGCAAACACACAAAAAGAGAAGATAAGCTTAACCTTTAAAAGGACTTTGCCAATTTTTCTCACAGATGAAAAGTGTGACAGGCCTACTTATGGTCAATAACCATATGTAATGTTTCATTCTTTTGCTTTTTTTTTTGCATCTTCCAGAGGTCACTGATATATTTAACTAAACCTTATTTAGGCAAAAACATGCAAAGGCTTGAAAACACTTAGATTGTAGTGTCCTTACAACAATTGTATTTTATTTTACAACACCAAAGGTCAAAGATACTAATGGTGAGCTTCAAATACAAGGCCATTGTAACAGTGAAGACAAAGTAGTGTAAGCAAAATGAGACTTTTCCAACGAAAGTGTTGTTTAGAATTCATCATTTTAATTGAGCAAGGAGATCATCCCTCATTAGTTTTCGCAAAATTGTAGAGACTTCACGCTACATGCGTCCAATGTGTATCACAGCAAGTGAAACGCGGAAGATAGGGAGAGAAACACTCAAGAAGTGCGTAACTCCAAGTTCACTTAAGAGACCTAATCACCGCGAAATTAAAATACCACTATTTTTACAGTAATTATATGATATCTTCAAATAGATAAAAGATAATCGAAATGTGGAACACGAGCGCGCTAGACAATATTATTTTCCATGAGGTACCGTTATCACGAGTCACCTAGTAGCTTTCCGTTTGCAGCCACTTAGAAACGCGAAAATAAATGTCGATTTTCTAAATGACTGGAAATCCAAAGCAGATAAGTGAGTCGTGATAATGGATCTCATGTAAAATAATATTGTCTAGATAGCTCTTGTTCCACTTTTCGATTATCTCTTATCTATTTGAAGATATCACATAGTTACTGTAAAATTAGCGGCATTTTAATTTCGCCGTGATGGGGCGTCTTAAGTCGGGATATTACTATAATTATAAAGAAAGACCAAATATTACACATGCTGCATGTATGAAGTTTACTAAAGCTACATTGTAATGATCATTACAAATGGTGCTTTATTCATAATTTCCTGTTTGTTTCCGTCAGTAGCTTGCTTGCTCTTCACGCCCCACCCACCCTCCAGGTTGAGAATAACTCTTCTAAACCAACGTAAACGAAAATTTTCCTTTTTCGTGAAAATATAAACATTTCGAAGAAATGTTAAATATACTTAAATTACGTGCGTGGCAACATTACTATTTCGTTGAATGAGATTAGTTCTTTTTTCTAAGTAAAACTTTAAAAGAAACGTAGAATATAATACTTTTTTAGAACATAAATGAAGAAACGTAAATAAAGAGTTAAAGTTGGACTTGAACGGCGTCGGGAGCGTTACTACTCATTTCAGCGTCTCCCAAAACTGAATTTGACATTAACCCATTACTGCCCCTTGGCAACTTAAGTTGCCATGGCAATTTTTCGTCATAGCGCAAAAACTCATGGATTGGCATTGCTAGTTGTAACCGTAAAGTAACTTTGGGGTCTGTTTCGTTATAGAATTGTTGCATTTTCTTTTTATAATATATTGATGCGGGATTAGCACTGTTTTTGGGTACAATGTGTTAAGAAGAGAAAGACGCAACTGGATTGATTTGAAAGACTCCAGAAGGAAGGATTGAGGGTCTGTAAAGGAAAGATTGATTTGATTTTGATAGTTATGATTTTCCAGTGTATTTTCTCGTTGAAAATTGTAACTTTTCAAAATGTTCCCTTTTTTTGAATATGTTGCCTGTTGGGAACTTAAGTTGCCGGACTAAAAAAAATCAAGAAAAAAATATATTTTTCAAAAATATTCTAATATATATTTTAGAGTACTAGTAAGACCAAATAGGCGAAAAAACTTTTCAAAATACCAGTGGGAAATTCTGGGCACTAATGGGTTAACATAGGCCATTTTCAACATGTGCTATTTTTCACGCCCCTCTATCCTCCATGACGATGGGAGCTATTAATCATCTCAGCAAACCGAAAACTATGAAAAATGAAATAAAATCTTTCAGTTTAACGTCCCACAATTATGCCCGTGAGGCTAAGGAAGAGTGAATGATAATGTGGGAGAAAATGCCAGTATCCCGAGAAAACCCACGGACACAATGTTTTCTACCACAAACTCACTTGGCCGGGGATCGAAACAGGGACCCGACACACCAGAGGTAAGCCCTCTACAACTGAGCCACCATGCACTCCTGAAAACTATGATTTTGACACTAATATCAGTTATTTTGGGCATGTTAATTTTCACCGTCCCCAACTCCCCACGCCGACGAGGGTTACAGTTAGACTTAAACAGTATTGTGTGTTATTATTCATCTCAGGGACTGCGAAAATCATGAATTTGATAGTAATATCGGTGATTTTGGACATATTATTTTTCACGACGCCAACGTCCCCTGACGGTGAGGGCTAAAGTTGAACTTGAATGGTGTCAGAAAATGTTACTATTCATCCCAGGTACTCCGAAAATTATGAATTTGACACTAATATCGGTCATTTTTGACATAGTTTTACGTACTCCAATCTCCCACGACGATTTAGATTAAAATTAAATTTGACTGCGTGGCAATGTTACTATTCATCTCAGACACGAAAATATCAATTTGACACTACTATAAGTCACTTTGGACAAGTTATTTTTTAATGCACTCCCCCCCCCCCCCAAGCCCCACACGACGGTGAGGGCTAAAGTTGGACTTGAGCGACGTCGTGTGTTACTATTCATCTCAGCGACTCCGAAAATGACACTAATATCCTGCGTCCCGGATTTATCATCCCCTTTTATGTATACATTTTTACCTCTCCTACAATGATTCTCCAGTCCGGAAATCGAAGAAAGGAGTTTGTACGTGATTAGATCTGGTGAATATCTATCAGTGTACTAAATTTAGTGGCTTTAGATCACTCCTTTGTATGCAAAAAGCTCATGACAGACACACACACACACACATTATGTTATTAGTAGTAAAGATGTATTACATCTAGAACTTCTATGTAGCTAGACAATCACTACATAACAACAGATATTACATTTATTTGTTCTTCCTACCTCTCATATAGCCTCGCTGCTAAAAGAGACGTTAAACTGAAAATTAAAAAAAAAAAAAAAAACTTCTATGTAAGTATTTTCATCTATCCCCCGCCTGCGTATTTTCATCTATCTATGTAGTATCCTTTTTCATTTCCTTTACAGTGTTGATCACTAGATGAGACAAGACGAGAAATGAGATTTTTCTTGTTTCGTCACGTACATCTGTAGAAATCGTCTCGTCTCGATTTTCGGAAAATTTTCTCGTCTCGTCTCATTCTGTAAATTTATGCCCTGATTTTTTCCCCTTAATTTTACCTAGAAGTTATCAGAATTCTTCCGCGTCACGAGAAGTCCAAGATGGGTATGATATAACAACATTTAAAACCATATTTATTATAGGAGTATATTGTGTAACGACTTTCATGTCTTTAAACGTTGATATATATTCTTCATTATGATTGTAGAATCTCTTCATCAATTTATAGTTTTTGTGCTATGAATGATGTAACACTGTTTAAAATCCAAGACTTAGATGAACTAATGTTGCCTCGAGATTCGAGAAAATTGTCGTCTCGTCTCCACAATTCCTAAATGGCATCAAAGATAAAATGTAGCGAGTGGAATGACGGTAACAGTAGTAGAATGACGTGAAATATATATATTTAGATTTAGAAGTCAGGAACGATACAAAGTGTCAAAACCCGCTAAACCCAACTGAAGTGGAGACGTTCGTTGTGTGTTTGAGTGGAAGCTTAGCAATTAACAAGGGAAAATAAGATTGATAACTCACTGAGAAGCAATAGGGAAGACATCTTTTTTTTTCAAAACAGCGTTTGTGTAAAGAGTTTTTGTTTTAGTATTTTCTAGAGAATAGGAAAACGAGTACTATTAGACTTAATCGTGCTACTGTCAAACACGGCCCCACAAATTTCAAACAAATTGGAAGAAATTTGTGACTTTACCAAGGAATAGTGCTACTCAGTGCCGGACTGGCCACGTTGGCTACTTGCTGATCGCCAAGGGCCCGAGGCTCGAGGGGCTCCGCAGGAATTACAAGGCGCAGGATCTGTAGGCCTTAGTTGAATTTTTGAAACCATTTATCTCCTTTACTTTTTATGTTTACAGAAAAATATTTATCCGAGAATGTAGACAAAGAAAAAGTCATTGATTAGATTGCCTCATCTCACCTGTGATGTGTTTCTTCCAAGCGGAGAGGAAAGAAACTACTACCTCACGTTCCGATAATGCTTTACAATCAGTCTCCTTGTGATTGTGACATTCGTTGCGTTGATAGACGTGAAAATCTGATTTATTATTTCTGAAAACTTTTACAGGTAAGTGTTTTACAACCTGCATTTTCCTATTGAAATCTAATAGAACAACAATTCTTCGTTTACTATTAGGGATGCATTCGAGTCGAGATTTAAGCCTGTCTCGACTCGTCTCGAGAAAATGTTGTCTCGACTCGTGTCTCGACTCGAAAATATGTTTCTGTCTCGACTCGAAAATATGTTTCTGTCTCGACTCGACAGTCTCTGTCTCGACTCGACTCGAATTCGAGTCGAGACGTCTCGAAATTCGAGTCGAGACAAAATGTACGAGTTAAAATATACGCACACATCAGTAAGACCATTATGACTACCTACCTAATTGTCAGTATGTCGACTTTTGGCATGGATAAAAACGGCGACACGTCTTCGCATACACGCAATGATCCTTGATAGGTCGCTGGAGAGAGCTGGCACTACATGTGCTCACTCAGGTCACCTAATTCCCGTAAATTCCGGGAAGGGGGGCGATGTGCTCTGACGTCACGTTCAATCACATCCCACAAGGGACATCACTCAAATGTCCGGCTCCAATTTCAATGAATCTTTTTTTGCTGATAGAAGGCATGTATGCATCATTACTTGTGATGACAAATTTTTGCCATGGTGCATGTTTTCTATTTTTTTAAATAACTTTTAAGAGTTGTGATGTGGTTATTAGAGATTACTACAGAAGTCCCTTACTACCCTTTGTAAACGGAGCGTTAATGAAGAAAAGTGAAGAAAACCCATGTGGATACATATAAGTCCTGGGGGGAAGTCGTATGGTAGATATGACCTTGATGGCAGCCATCTTGAAATCCACCATTTTGAATTAAGGTCGTTTTCAAAATGGGAATAGGGTAATATGATACATAATTTCGGGCTAGAATTTAATTAGAAAAATAATGGTGAGGTTAGTCTTAAGATACACCCATTTGGGGGAAAGTTACAGGCATATTAATTGTTTTTACTTACTGTGTGCGTAAGTCCCTTCTTACTTTCGTCTCAAGACCTTTAAATCGATCGCAACGGCAGAGCCCGGTTTCCCACTAGTGTTTAGAAATCTTTAAACTCACTTGAGGCAATATTTGTGGATTATTGTGTTGTATTTTGCCTTTAATTAAATTTGAACCCACTTCATGATCTTGTGTAAAGTATCACTAAAAGAGAATTTCTGTTTTCATGGAGAACGTAAGCATGGCAATTATAAAAAGTGAGTAAGGTGCGTATGTATTTATAAGAAAGTCTTTTGTGGTTCCGCCAACCTATTCTTTAGTTGTTTTTTTTTTCAAAATACTCATATCTCATATATAAAAGAGCTATTCCACTATATATAAAATCTCTTACCACTATTCTTTAATACTTATAAAATTTTATTTATTGTAAAAGCACTGGCGAGATATTTCTTAACGCCCACTAAAATTATGGTGGAGCTCCTTCGTGGCTAACGGTTAGCATACTTGCCTTTGGCGTGGGAAACCTGGGCTTGATTCCCGGTGGGAGTTCATGTGGTTCGGATTCCACGTTAATCAGTAGGTCCACGTCTCACATAGCCTCGCTGCTGAACGGGACGTTAAACTCAGAATCAATTCAACTCAAAATTATGGTTTTGACTTTATTATGATGTCATTAGTTTAAACGCCCAACTGCCCAGTAATTATAAACATTGACTACATTATAAAATTGTAATTTGTGACGACTAAAATATCAGAAATTAAAGATTATTCTTTGGGTTTTGGAACATTTTGAAAAACGTGAAAAACTGGTACTGCACGGATACAACACACCTTTTGGATTTGTCATAACATGTCTTACATAGCTTTGGTTCGATTCTCAACACGGACTGCAACTACCCGTTAAATTGTGCATCCGAAAGGCACTCTTTGTTAAACCTCGCTTATCACCGCTCATCTTAATAATATATATAACTTCAACGCGAAGCAAATGTTGCATTTCTCTCTTTCACCCTAACACAAAACAAAACTAACCACAGCTGTGACACGAAGGAGCTATTTCGAAAAGAAACAAGCTGTGCTTCATAGAGATGTGTACCAAATGATAGAAGTATAAAGTATTGTTTTCTTTCCTGTTTATTGATATCAGTTGGTGTTCTTAATGAGTTTACTTATTAGTTTAGAAAGAGTATATATGGAATTTGAACGTATGTTGTACGTATTTTCCTGAGAAGTTGATGAGACCAGAAAAGTTATAAGGACAGATGGAATAGGTTTAAGCGCATCTACGTGACTTTATCAAATATTTATTCTCCGTAATGGTACCACGCGGAAAACTTGGTATAGGCCTACTTTTATCTTTGCCTCCCTCTGTTAGCTGTTTCGTATCATATATATCGGATGGTTTTGATATTTCTTGTGATCATTAAAACAACAATGGTACCTGTGTGCGTGCAGAAATGCAAAAGCACAAGGTAACTTTCTATTTGTTTTGGAAACAACAAACCCATTTCACGTGTGCGAGAGAAATTGAGCACAGCGAGATCGGGTGTTTACTCACGGTCAGTTCACAGCAGGAGTCCTTGGTAAAAGATTTGGCTATCTCGAAAACACTCGCAAAACCTTACAAACACAAAAGACTGCGGTTCAAAGAAAGTTTAGACACAGATGTTTCAATTTTCTTTTAGCATCTTTCTTCAACAAGAGTCGGTTCATTGTATTCGAAAAAGGGAAGGGAGAAAGGGTGAATTTATATTTTATGTGGGGGGTATCGTTGTAAGTAGTATAAACAATACATACCGCTTCCGACTCTGTACTGAAGCACTTCCTTTAGCGGTATATCACTAGATCTATCCTGACCCTCATCCCACCTCAAGTTGTAAAGTAGAAAGGGACAGGAGTATTCAACATGACTGCGCACTTGAGTTTCAGTTCACAATATGAAAACCAGTGAGCAAGTAAACAGTCTTTTGTAGGATCGTGTTTTACTTCTTGAATTTATTTTTGAACATTTCTGTGAATTCAACAACAGAACGCAGTAGAAATACGGACTAGTTTTTACTCCAACCATTACTTTCGCTCCAACCCAGGGATGCCACATTTATGATTTCGTACTAGATTTAGTGATTTTACTATTGAACTAGTGATCTAGTACGTACTTTGGGTAAATAGGCGCATTCTAGTGATTTTTTTGCATTTTTTTTTCTGATGCAGACAAATGAGAAGGAAATGGTTCTTAAAATAAAAGGAAGAAGTATATTGCAGTTCAAAACAAATGTAGAAACCTTAGATTATTTTTTTCTTTTCCCTCTGACTGAATGAAACCCCTGCTGTGTAACGACCTTAGGTAAACAACGGCTATCTTTGGTCCGCTACCTCCTTTTGTTAGCCGACATGAGATGGGTTACTTTCTTTTCTGGAAGAAAGTGAAGAAATAATTATCCAGTACATTTACGTTTTGTCAGGCACACAGGCGCAGTCTGTACTTGTTTCCTAACGAATTTTAGCAACATAACATAAATGAAACATATGTACCAGAAAATAGAGGCAGTACAAACGGAAGTTTTCATCTGTGACACATTTGATGAGAAATATGGTTAGATGTCACGTGCAAGCAATCTAAACATGTCCTATCATGTAATTCTATTCGTATGTTTATGTAGGTGAGACTGAGAAATCAAGAAACAATAATAATTGGTTTTCTTCCAGGGGAAAAATCTAAATGTGAAGGGGTATTACACTGGGACTTTAATTGCGTCCTTTGTACAAGATTAACAAGTAATAGCAATTTTTTAATTTATTTTAGTTCTTGGGGAGAGGAAGATGGAAGCGAACCCTCGTAAGGACCTCTGCAAGGAAACATGAATACTATCCGCCACTGTTTGTTACATTACACAAAATAGTTATATATATATATATATATATATATATATATATATATATATATATATATATATATATATATATATATATATATATTGAGTTTTAGTCAGGGTTTTCATTCTGCAGGAGAGGGGGGGATAGTAATACCTGACGAACATTTTCTATTCTCAGAGTGTTGCAATGATAGCATTTCCTCCATTATAACTTGGCCAAGCTAGTTGCATTATATGTAAGGATTAAGTTAGCCTAAAAAGCTTAAATTTCTATGGCTGTTTTACTCTGTACCCATGTTTCTCATTTTCGGTCTACGGGACTCTGTGTCCGGAAATTTTCGATGGCTTCCAAGTCGGAAAATAAGTGTATCAAAGGCATATATATTATATCTATGGTTATATGAGGCATGGATCTACAGTTTAAAGTGAGATATCGGTAACAACTTCATGAGCTTCCACCGTAAATCGAACCAGAGTCTCCCGCGATCAAGGCGTATGTGTTAACCATACAGCCACGAGGAAATTCACATAAGCACACACACATATATATATATTGTTGAGTTGATTTTGACTTTACCGTCTCTTTCAGCAGCGAGGATATATGAAATGTAGACCTACTGATTAACGTGGAATCCGAACTACATGAGCTCGCGCCGGGAATTGAACCCGAGTCTTCCACGGCAAAGACGCGTACACTAGCCGCGGAGTTCACACACACACACAGAATCAGAGTCCTCACACATCAAGGGTGAGAGCTGTGCCACTGAGTCACAGCGGCCACGGGGCTAGGTCGAGTCCATTTTACGTTCATAGTTTCTTAGTACATAAATGTTACGATTATGAAATAGATTTTCCTTAATGAGCTGCATAAAAACAAAAGCTTTCGAAATGCATTAAACAATTAGTTCGATTTGAGTGTGAACTTAAAGTTATATCAGAGTGTAAATACGGATACGCACCAAAGCTCGAAAACTTAATACACTATTTCTCCTATATAGTCAGCATGTATCAAGCAATCGTTCAGCTTTCATTTGAGAGGATGGAAATCAAAGGCCCCTGAACAACTATGTTACTAATGTGCGGAATGTATTTATCTTACAGTGAACTGCTTTGATGCCAAGTGGCCTAACTCCAAAATTGAAATTTTCCAGGAGTGAAAGTTGAAGTTCAATATCTCATGAACAATCCATATTTCTTTTATGTTGGGAACCAAAATCATAACTACTGTATGTAGTTCATTGTTTTATAACTTAGTGTTTACGAAAATCCTTTTAAAAAATACCTATTCATAGAAGTGAATGGTACTTATCTGTACTAGTTCTTGGCATCCAAGCAGTCCATTTATTGTAATACTAGCTTAATATACCCATTCTTCGCATGGGGGCTGTATTTGGAAGTCAACACCTGTGGAAGTATCACCATTCATTTCAGTGACCGCGAAAACTATGGATTTGACACTAGTATCAATCAATATGGGCTATTTATACATGTCTCTGTATTCCTCATCCACTGACACCTGGCCCGCATACAGTAGTAGCTGAATTTGCAAGTCATCGCTGATGGAAGTGTCACCATTGGTCTCAGCGACCGTGAAAACTATGGATTTGACACTAATGTCGATCAATTTGGATTACTTTTACTACATATCTCGCTAAACGCCCCCCTGAGACCCCCTGGTTCCAATTTTGACAAAAACGCTTCGCCTTAGACTGGGACCTGGACCAAGGTATCCGTGACCAAAATTTGTTAACTCTCGGTCAACTTGTCTGCTCCCCAGGTCGGTCTCAGTAAACGTCCCTTCCCCCGAGACCCCTCTGGTTCGAAATTTAATAAAACGCTTCGTCCAGCGGATTAAGATTTAGACTACGGATAATAGTTTTATACAAACTAGATAATCAATTATTATTATTATTATCATTATATTTGCAGTACAACCAAATGCAACGACATTAACTATTAGTTCTAATTAACTGAATTGATATGGAGCCTGGACTAAGGTACCCGTGACCAAATTTTGGGAACTCTCGGTCCACTCGTCTGGTCCCCAGGTCGCACACAGACAAACAGACAAACACACAAACAAACTCTTTATTTTATTTATATTAGATAAAATATACTATGTAAAATAGTCTCGTATCATAATATGTGATTTACAACAAATGTTACATTATATTATCCGTAGCTCGTGATATGCTGCAACATATTAAAGCCTCAGAATACTTGGGCAAGCGAATAATCCAGAAGTTACGTAACCCTATTGCGTTGATGGGAACGAAAACACAATAATTATAACTATGCTAAATTACTATAGACTACCAACTGCTCATTCAGAGAATTTATGAAGTTCACTTTATCGCAATAGTTTTATACAAACTAGATTTAGACTACGGATAATAGTTTTATACAAACTAGATAATCAATTATTATTATTATCATTATATTTGTAGTACAACCAAATACAACGACATTAACTATTAGTTCTAATTAACTGAATTGAGCTGAAAATTAAATCTTGATCTTTAAAGATTAACTATTAATTTTATGCGTTCTGTACCTTTCTGAAGGAATAAAAGCTGGAATTGGTTTCAAGGCTGTTTCTGAGTGAATACTGTCTTCAAAATAATATTAAAAATTATAGAAAGATTTTCGAGACATTCGAGTCGAGTCGAGATTTTTAAGAGCCGTCTCGACTCGAAAATTCGAGTCGAGAAATACGTTTGTCTCGACTCGTCTCGAATTTTACAAAGTGTGTCTCGACTCGAATCTCGACTCGAATTCGAGTCGAGTCGAGTCGAGATTCGAGACATGTCTCGACTCGAGCGCATCCCTATTTACTATGACGTTGGATATACAGAGTGGTAGTTTGATAAGCGCCATTATCCTATACGCCTTCGAATGCATTTAACAGCTCTTTCGTTTCCAAGTTGGCGTGGAGGGCAATACGGAATACCCGCAAGAAAAGCATGGTATTCCATATTCCGTATGGCATTCCGATTACTAAAGTAGCTATTGGTATTGGGCAATTAAACACACATTAATGATGACAACAATGCTAAACGTATTTTTTATTACAGCAAAAAATTTCTGATGATACAAGTGGTGAGCTTGGGTCCAGCATTCATCATGTTTAATGTGAACACACAATGACTGTGCCGATCCTGAAGCAGAGTATTATATTTGTGATTTTTGTAAGTAATCACATTCAGTTATGGCTTGGCATTCAGAAGTATTGTCACTGTATTCTTTGTATATTCAACAGAAAACTCATTTCTTTTCTATATACCATTTGTATTCCATATTACCCGACTATTTCATATTACCCTCCAAAGTGGTTTCTTTACAAATTATACGTTTTGCCCACCCCTGTACCGAAATTTCTTTATCAAGATATGCGTAAATAAAGCCAAATATGTAAGGCGTATATTTGTTTTCCTTTTTGTTTTAATGTGCAATTCTTAACTGAGTTACAAGCGAAACAAAAATGGTATTCCATAACATCCGAACTTCCTCTATATAGATAGATAGATATAGATAGATAGATAGATAGACACATAGATAGATAGATACACTATAGATATGTGATCAAAAGTATTTGGACACCCCCAAAACATACGTTTTTCACATTAGGTGCATTGTGGTGCCACCTACTGCCAGGTACTCATTATCAGCGACCTCAGTAGTCATTAGACATCGTGAGAAAGCAGAATGGGGCGCTCCGCGAAACTCACGGACTTCGAACGTGGTCAGGTGACTGGGTGTCACTTGTGTCAGAAGTCTGTACGCGAGATTTCCACACTCCTAAACATCCCTAGGTCCACTGTGTCTGATGTGATAGTGAAGTGGAAACATGAAGGGACACGTACAGCACAAAAGCGTACAGCCGACCTCGTCTGTTGACTGACAAAGACCGCCGACAATTGAAGAGGGTCATAAAGTGTAATAGGCAGACATCTATCCAGACTATCACACAGGAATTCCAAACTGCATCAAGATTCACTCCAAGTACTATGACAGTTAGGCGTGAGGTGAGAAAACTTGGATTTCATGGTCGAGCGGCTGCTCATAAGCCACACATCACGCAGGTAAATGCCAAACGACGCCTCGCTTGGTGTAAGGAGTGTAAACATTGGACGATTGAACAGTGGAAAAACGTTGTGTGGAGTGACGAATCACGGCACACAATGTGGCGATCCGATGGCAGGGTGTGGGTATGGCGAATGCCCGGTGAACGCCATCTGTCAGCGTGTGTAGTGCCAACAGTAAAATTCGGAGGTGGTGGTGTTATGGTGTGGTCGTGCTTTTCTTGGAGGGAGCTTGCACAACTTGTTGCTTTGCGTGGCACTCTCACAGCACAGGCCTACATTGATGTTTTAAGCACCTTCTTGCTTCCCACTGTTGAAGAGCAATTCGGGGATGGCGATTGCATCTTTCAACACGATTGAGCACCTGTTCATACTGCACGGCCTGTGGCGGAGTGGTTACACGACCATAACGTCCCTGTAATGGACTGGCCTGCAGAGAGTCCTGACTTGAATCCTATAGAACACCTTTGGGATGTTTTGGAACGTCGACTTCGTGCCAGGCCTCACCGACCTACATCGATACCTCTCCTCAGTTCAGCACTCCGTGAAGAATGGGCTACCATTCCCCAAGAAATCTTCCAGTACCTGATTGAAAGTATGAATGCGAGAGTGGAAGCTATCATCAAGGCTAAGGATGGGCCAACACCATATTGAATTCCAGCAGTACCGATGAAGGGCGCCACGAACTTGTAAGTCATTTTCAGCCAGGTGTCCGGATACTTTTGATCACATAGTGTATCGGGGGCCTTTAAGGACGCGCGCCAAGGGCCCTCAACTGAGCCAGTCCGGCACTGGTGCTACTGGTAGAACTCGTACGATAGTTGCAGTGTGTGAGCGGTTGATATGAGCAAGAATGTATGATTTCAGGAAGGTTATACAATACGTGCTCCCCTTACTTTTTATAAAAAAAATAGTCGAGTTTTCAGATACCCTTCGTACGTCCGATATTCTCACATATATGTTATTTTATGTCTGTGTATTCTTACTTTCGAACGACATTAGGAAAAAAGAAAGTATGGAGATCATGAAAATAATCGAATTCGGAATCTCAATAAATTTCTACGTTTCATGACTCCTACATGCCGAAAACGGGATTTTTTGATGTGTCTGTCTGTTCATTCGTCCGCTCGTTCGTCCATATTTACACACACACACACACACACTCGCCTAAAGGTTATACTGTTCAATGTATCCAGATCGAATGTTAGACTTAAGGTTTTTATGAGATCTTTCATAGACATTTTTTGTGTATTTCATTCCTGACCCAAAAATAAGAGTGGTTTACTCAAGGGTACAAATCAAAATTTTTGATTTCTCGAAAACTGCTCCAACGATTTTGTTTATATGTTATAAATCAATATGCCATTAATAATCCTACAGTATAAGTTGTAAGTCATTTTTCTAGGAAAAATTCAAAAGATGTAGTTAGTTTACTGTTGGGTTAAATCCTTTTTGGCAATTTGCCTTAAAAAACGACTGAGGTGAATTTGTTTATATTTTATAAATCTATACCAGAATATCCGGTCTTCATACGAGAAGAATACGTTTCATTTTGGACATAAAGGCCTGAATTTGGCATCGGAAGTGTCACTGTTCGTCTCAGTGACCCTGAAACTATGGATTCGACACTAATATGGATCATTTTCGATCATTTTAAAGTATCTATCTTCCCTCTCTTCTAAGTTGCACCGTCACGAACCTCATTTATGTTGAAAATTTTATCGAGATCGGTATGGGTCTCGGTGATTCAAGAAGTATGAAGTTACTAACATAGTAACTTTCATTTTTACATATGTAGATATGCCATTAAGAGAATTATAATGCAACGTAAATAATTTCTTCCTCGAAAATCTATAATAGACTGAAATAGTGTGACGTCACATTCGTCTCCTTGCCATGGTGATCATAGTTTTATTTTCTAAACAACATGGCCTAAAAACCTAAGTACACAGCGAAACCAGTGACGTGTTAACTAACTTCTGGATTACAAACATTAGAGTAAAAGAAACACTTGTAACAGTACATGTTTGAAAAGATTTCAATGAATGAAACTACAAAAACATAGAAAAAAACAAGCAATTAGGTAAACAATATGTTAAAATATGACGAGCGTTGAAAGTGAAATGTTTCCTCTGATATCGCAGATTTTGTGATTTATACATTTGGAGGTTACGTTGTGTCAAAATATATTTAGGTTATTTATTATCGGATATTATATTTAAATCATTCTGGAAAATATTTATTTAGTATACTATCAGTATCACACATTACATTCCAAGCGTGTAGGTCCACAGAAATGGTGTTTAAAACTTATGATGAACCAGTTGTACTGTCAGTATATATTTTAAAGTAAGTAGAAAATATAACAAAAGATCCGATGCATGTTAACCGATCAGAAATTGGTCCAGATTGAAAATTCTCGAACGTATATGGTTACAAGCTTCGTGTCTTTTTTTTTTTATTATTTTTTATTTATTGCTTGCTTGTTTCTTTATTTTGTAGCCACTGTAACTATACACTCATATTTTAAAGGGTGGGCGTAAAATATCCAAATGTGGCAATATAATTAACATTATTTTCAAAGTAGACAATTGTTTTTTTCCTTGTAGACAAATCGTATTTGTTATATTTTCATTGTGACGACAGTTCATCAGTTTGTACCTTAGAGTTTTTACATTGAGTATAGTTGCTTTTGTTTATTGTGCATTACGTGGTAATGGCGCTGGCATTACTTAAGCAATTTCTATCTTATCAGATTACCTAAACATGTCGCCCTGTAGAAAAAGGTTCCTTATATGTTACTTCGTTAATTACTAGATTTCACTTGTAAATTTGCTAAATAGTGGTTCCATATTCTTAATCTGTATCGTTTCCTACCAACTTTACTTTGTTTCAAAATTAGCGGTGGGCACAAAAACCGGTTTTTTGGTTTTCGGTTTTTAGAAAAAACGAAACCGGTTTTTGAAATTGTTCAAAAAAATTGTTTCGATTTTCTTCAAAACCGGTTCGGTTTTTCACCGAAACCGATTATCGGTTTTCTCCAAAACCGGTTCGGTTTTTACGTGGTCCGGTTTCGGTTTCCTTCAAAACCGATTCCGTTTTTTAAAAAAACTTGTTCTATTTCTGACCAGAATGGTATTTCGTTTGTTCTCCGGAAACCGAATCCATTTCCACAGAAATAGTTTTATGTGTTTTCGAAAAGTTTTCACCGAAACCAGTTTCGGTGAAAACCGAACCGGTTTTAGAGAAAACCGAATCCGGTTTCGGTGAAAAACCAAACCGTTTTTGGAGAAAACCGATACCGGTTTCGGTGAAAAACCGAACCGGTTTTGGAGAAAACCGATATGTCCGTTTTTCGGGTTTCGGTTTTTATAAAAACCGGTTTTGCCCACCCTTATTGAAAATACTCCAAAATTATTATTAAGTGTGTGTTCTTATTAACAGTATACTTCATAGTATTCCTATCGCTTCATGCATTTGTTAAAAAAAAAGCATGGCTGTCACCATGGTAACTAAGAGGAAATGACGACATCACTATTTCAGTCTATAGTTAGTTTACTCTTAGGGATGTTTTCCGGATGAGTTTTTCACAATCAGAGGCAATTTTGTTCATGTTTCATAAATATGTGTATCTTATTAATTATCCTATAAGGTGACGTAAACAATTTTCCCTTAAAAATTCTGAAAGAGGTTTGTTCGCTGGGATGAGAATTTTTCGGTCGATTTTCTCAGGAACTTCTCAGATGATTTTGTTAGCTCCCGGCGCGGCGTAAGCATAGGCTAGTTCATAGTTTCACACTAGTGTGTCTGTATGTTGTGTTTTACTTCTCAGTAACTACAGGTAGGATCTAAACCAAATTTGGTAAAAAAGAAAATACCCTATAGCCAAAGGAATAAAAAATGCTGTATTTGGTGGTTGGGCTTGGTCAAAGACAGGCTTAGCTCGCATTGTATGTGGTACTTCATTTTTCGGTAACTATTGCCCGAATCCGAACAAAATTCGGTGGCAAGTAACCCCTTACCTAAAAGGTAAAGATCGCTATATTTGGTGGGCAGGTTTCGCCAGATACAGATTCCGCTCGATAACAGAGGCTTCCAAGTTTGGTTCACTTCGGCTTGTTCTTACTTCATAAATATATATTTCCTTAATAATAATAATAATAATAATAATAATAATAATAATAATAATAATAATAATAATAATAATAATAATAATAATAATAATAATAATAATAATAATAATAATTATTATTATTATTATTATTATTATTATTATTATTATTATTATTATTATTATTATTATTATTATTATTATTATTATTATTATTATTATTGAGTCAGTAGCTAGAGTCGAATAACATAATAAAAATTGTAGTGACCAAACATATAGCTGAATAATTAGCAGAGTGGTTTAAACTTTTTCAGAACTTTGCTCCTCTAACAAATCCCCCGCCCCCAAACTTCTGTGGCTGGTTATGAACCTGCTACTTTCATTTCAATTCATCTCTTGTTACAAACATTAATACAGAGATGCCGTAGGCGATTTTTAGGGAGCAAGTTGCATCTACGAATGTTTGTGGGGTCATAATTTTTCATCAAAAATGGTACAAACTGGGAAACAGCAAATTAGGCATAGTTTTGGATTGGGGGAGGGGGGACAAAATTAGGTAGAAAACACAATATTTATAGGAGAAACGAACTGATGCTACGAAACGGTAATTACTATGCAAAGGGTAATTGTTGCAGGAACTACTTCCACTTAGCGGAAGAATACGTCTTAGTGTAAGAGTACAGAAGCGAAACTCTTTGCCATTATAATTTCAACTATGGCGGGATCCTAGGTAGGTTTCGACATAAAGCCGTGGCCGATTTCTATAAACCGTGAAGGTAAGTACTAACCTAACTTCAACCATCAAAAAATGCAGAAAACATAGCGAGGACGAATTTTAACCAAAAAATTCTGGCCTCCCAAATCGAAAATTAGGCCGGGATGGACACCTCAACATTAACATATCGTCAATCTAGTGCTCGAAGAGGCAAGTATTTACTTTAGACAAGACAGTGACAATAACCAATTAATCTGAGCAGGTTCACGCAATTATAGTTACAGTTCCCAAGAAGGAAAGACAGAAAACAACGCGCCCTGCGGGGCTCTAAGCCGCCTTCACTCGCTGACGCTCGTTTGGCAATACTATGTATTGACAGGCTATCACTGCCTTGCCCAAAGTAAAGAGTTACCTTCTCCCGTACTCTCATTCCATAATCATTTACTTGCATTTATCACTCGTCCTCTTTACTCACATGGACATAATTCTGTAACATTAAACTTAAGATTTAATGTTTTCCATCTGAATATTTTAAAAATGAATCACCACTTGTTAAACTTACCTCGAAATAAATAAATGAGTTAAGTTTCGATACGCCACGGCATGCCAAACTTACGTACTAAGTGAAAGAAACCAAACTTAAACTACTCCAATCTAACTTAACCCATTAATAAGCAATTATTGGCATGTTGAAAATCTCGCGGCGGTTCACGGAATAAATGCTAAATAAATAAATTATTTCAATATATTGGCTTTTAAGTACTGCATTTATAAAAATTGTGAGATTTATTTTCAATATTCCTCGTACTGATATATTTTTCTCATAGGCAAACGTCCTTCAATAAAACAAGTCAATTACTATACTAATATAAACGGAGGAATTAATATATTTTAATACATGAGTTAAATACCATTAATTCATAAACATAAACTTCATAATTCATAAACATACATTACTTACCACCTAAAAAATATAATATAAAATCAACAAAAACACGCAGTCATGTCAGTGTAATAAACGTGATAATACAAGCTGCGCGCTTCGTTGCTATAGCAACGATCAACCAAGTATAACACACTGCCATCTACTGAAGGAAAAATAACTTAAAAGATCGTGATTGGTAACTCAGACTAAAGTGTTGCCAGACGCAAATAATTTTCAACCAAAACAAACGATGAATTTCAATTGATATAAGAATGAGAACTCCTTTCATAATGGTTCGTGTTCTCTAATGGTATATATATTTGTATTGTTTGTGTTGCGTTGCGATCGGCAAATTTTTCAAAGACTGATACGGAATGAGGCATCGCCAGGACATGAGCGTCGACTCACTCATCTTTAGGGCATGGGCGTCGCCAGAATACTTTTTAAGGAGCAGCAAAGTCATTTCAATTTTAGCTAATTTCTGTGTTTAGGCTAGTAAATGGGATAAGTCCGGTAATTTCAAACTTGGAGAACAATTTAGTTTCCGGGAATGGTTTATATACGCAGTAGCGGCGCTCAATGGCGTATATTGGTTTGACGGCATGGGCTACCACTGACCTTGTATATTACTACGGTACTACTGCTACTATTACTACTACTACTACTACTACTACTACTACTAATAATAATAATAATAATAATAATATAGTGATATTGTATTTGGTCTTAAATACATTTTTGCATTGATTTTAGCCTTACAAACAAACGATCTATAATTTAGTTTATATATATATATATATATATATATATATATATATATATATATATATATATATATATATATATATATATATATATATATATAAAATTTCTTCGTAGCATTTCATTTCCCCGCTAGATATCACTCACAACACTCATCAGAATAAATAAACGTTAACACATTCTCCAATCTACAAGTCTGCGGGTCTCATTTCGTAACGGTTGGCGCAAAATCAGCGGATTTCCCAGACAACACGTACGTGTACGGCACATGTACATTATCCATGCATAAACCGTACATGTACACATGTGCATTTGTGTGGATGATGCACACGTACATAACCCGTGCTTAAGCCGTACATGTGAATTTGCCTGGATGAAGCACACATACATAACCCGTGTATTTGCATATGTGCATTTGCGTGGGTTATGCACACGTACATAACCCGTGATTAAGTCATGCATGTTCACATGTGTATTTGCATGGATGGAGCACATATTTATATAACCCGTGCCTAAGCCGTTATGTTCACATGTGCATTTGCGTGGTTGAAGCACACGTACATAACCCGTGCTTAAGCTGTTATGTGCATCTGTGCATTTGCATGGATGAAACACACATTTATATATCCCGTGCTTAAACCGTTATGTACACATGTGCATTTGAGTGGATGAAACACACATACATAACCCGTGATTAAGTTGTGCATGTGCACATGTGCATTTGCGTGGATGAAGCATATTGAAATAGGTTACTGCACATGTGTATGACACGTTCATAATACAGTACAAGTATATACTTTTACTTTCATTCTCCTAGTATTTAAAACATGCAATATGGCTATAATATTTTTAATTGAAAGTTGTCGTTTTCTCCAGGCGGTGTTATAGAGACTTTTCGACGAATAACTGTAAAAACTCCGTAACGTCTGCTGAGCTAGGTTATAAGATCAACAAGTGGCAACACTGTGCTGATGTAACGACTGTCACAGTTCATAGGTTTACAAAATTATTTTCGTGACCGATTACAGCTGAACATGTTGCGTTATTTGTTACTTGGCAAATATGTCAAATATACTATCTAAAGCTTTGCGCATTGCAAATAATAAACTCCAAAAGTAAAATTCTCACTGACAATTATTAGTTACTTGTGAAATACTTTGAAGGTGATGTCTTTGGTGCTATATATGGTGTTACTACGTAAGGCACCAAATATATAAACTCTTTTTTTTTTTTCGTCGCATCTCGAATATGCTTTTAATCACCTCTGCATTATGAGGAAAGCACCTGTGTCCTACATGTAAGTCATCTAGGTACTGCGTGTAAATCATCTCTGTCCTACATGTAAATCACCTGTGTGCTACGTGTAAATCACCTTTGCACTACATGTAAATCACCTGTGCGGTAGATGTAAATTACTTGTGCAAGACGTGTGCATTGCACATATACCACGCACGTGAAGATGTTGAATAGGACCTGTGACGCTTATGTGCGTCACATGTAGAGGCGTGCATTTATACAGATCATGCACATGTTGCATCCGTGCAATTGTACATGTACTATATGGGTACTGTACGTGCATTGTGCTGCCTGGGTCGACTCAATGCAAATAACGCAATAAGTGATTATAACTACAATAACAACAATCACAAAGTAATACACAAATTTTGCATTGCGTTGATGCAAAGTGCTACGAAATGATGCCTCGAAATCTCATCTAGCCCCAAAATGGCTGCTATGTCATTGTTCTGAACTTCGCTTTACTCACTCCGCCTACAGAAACCGATACACAGAGAGGAAACCTGCTTGGTCGCCAGCGCATAACTCACTACCACACTATTACGGAGGAACCTACGTGGGCGCGCAAAGAGTTATACGTTTCTTTCTGTTAGCAGTAGACAGCGTTATACCAGAGGGTTGCCACATCATCAGTCTCTAAAAAACCGAGAGAGATTGCGTTCCAAGCAAGGGCACCCATGTTGTGGTTTCCAGGGGGGGGGGGGGCAAGTATAAGCGACGTTTCAAATATAGTTTCAAATTTTGCTGTAACTAATGTAAAAATTCTATTTGGTTTTCGATATTCTGTAGTACAATTTCTTCTAGCGGGGTAAGCGCCCACCTTGCCCCCCTGATGGGCGCCCTTGGTTCCAAGCGTTGACGGCTGTCTTAGTACGTATTCATGCTTGTGAAAAATATAAAGAAACTAGTACCATGAAAAGATGATAATAAACTGTAAACGTATTATTTTAAAATTACATAGTTTATACATGTTATATTAGCTTTATTAATATTGCAGGGCTACCGCCGGTAGCCTCGGTTGCCTATAAAATACGCCACTGGCGGCACTAGACTCGTAATGGTAGGGGGGCAAAGAAAAATTTTGGGGAGGCGAGACAGCCACACTTGTTTTGCTATGAATATTATTATTATCGCTTGTACATATTATTATAATTATATTAATCGCCGGTTGTACATAGAAAAATGGGGAGGGGCGAAGGTTGGGCAAGAAAAAAATTAAGGTGGCGGTCGCCCCTCCTCACTCCCTGTAGCGCTTCCACTGTATATACGTCGAAACAATGAAACGAAACATATACTGTATATATAGTGGTTTTCAAAGCTAAACCAAGTTTTCTTATCAGCAGTAAAACTGTCATATGGTTGTTAGCGGCCACGTGCGGATTGTCAACCAGTTGGATGTTGCCGGTATTACGAAAGCTTAGCTGCTCTCCCTGTCGCCAGGGTAAACAATGAAGTCTCGAACTATTATTTCTGAGTGTTGCAAACCAATAAGCAGATACATAAAACCAGAATAACCATTTAAAATAGGGATAAAATACGTACACGTCATTCAACAAGTAATTTTCTCTCCTATTAATATAATAATAATAATAATAATAATAATAATAATAATAATAATAATAATAATAATAATAATAATAATAATAATAATATGATAGTTTTTACGTCCGAGCCGTTTCGGGCTACTGTGCATTTTCGGTAATGCTCGGAAAATAGAATAGATCCTGGACCGCACGTTGGACCGATATTGTATTTTTACCCGTATGAATCGGGTTTGCCCGATTGAACTGTATGAATAGGGATGACCTGATAATCCCGTGTGTCATTATTGTAAATGATGTGTTGTTTCACTTTATTATCATAACACAAATTGTTCTAATTATCATGTACGAACTCATAACGAGTCTATCGGGTCAAACGGTCCAAACAGGCTAAACACGGGTCAAATGAGTTTATCAGGTCTAAGGATCGAGTAAACCAAACGCAATGGGTATCGGGCGTGTACAGCTTACCCGAAAAGTTCAAGCACTAATTATAGGTTAAAGTCAATACTTAAAAGTTCTAATTGTTTGCATTCATTTTTTTTTTTTAGTTAACCGACCAACGAACTTGCGGATACATAAATACAAATGCTCAAATCTAAATTATTGCATTATATTATTGCAATGAGCATCAACGTGATTTACTATTAGGAGTTAGCGTGATGCACTAATGTTAGTCTTTTATAAATAGCATTATTATTATTATTATTATTATTATTATTATTATTATTATTATTATTATTATTATTATTATTATTATTATTATTATTATTTGTTTATGCCCTTCATGCAACTTAGAATCAATCTCATAAAGCACTACATCAGACCTGATTGAGCATTATTTTGAAATTCTCACATAAATAGATAAAATAAACAATTGGAACTTAACACTTCAAGAGTTCAAAATATGTCCTCGTTTTCGTTTTCCTCAGTTTCTGAGGACGATTGATCTATCTCGATGACATGATCTTTGTCTCCATCAAAAATATTTTGCAAGACACGATAACTTTGTTCAATGTCCTGGGAAAACATTATTATTATTATTATTATTATTATTATTATTATTATTATTATTATTATTATTATTATTATTATTATTATTATTATTATTATTATTATTATTATTATTATTATTCGACAGACCATCTGTCTATAATGACAATTTAAAACTTTTTTCTCTAAAAAAAAAAAGAAATGATTAAAAACCATTCTATTAAGTACCTAAATCCTCACATGTATTAATGTATGCAGGTTAATATCTGAGTAGTAAAGCTATCATTATTAATTTCCTGTGTATAGTATCCTAATTTGTAGTTTGTCCAGTTTTTATACACGTGAAGAATCAGATTAGAACGAAACTGATCAATTATATATTGACCTGTATAACTATATCTTAAAGTTAGAAATAATATACTTACAAACAGAGCAGATAAACAGACAGAATCTTTATTAAGCCTATTACTAATATTACATATTATTATTAGCAACAATAATAATGATAACTAAATTCCTGGCGCAATAGCCTTTAGAAGGCCTGGACTTATGACACTCATTTCTGTGGGGTAATGTGTTTAGAAATCTGCATGGACTCGGGCTACTATGATAACCGTAATGGGGTTAGCCATACTGAGAGCTTTATACAGTTCTACCTGAGTTGGTGCGGTAACGCCGAAATCTAGTTACAATGAAGGATTTATGGTAGGGACAAGTAAACCCTTAGATCTTGACCTTCGAGGAAAAAATTAGTTATATTTTGTCGCGATGTATATATCAATGGATTCAGCTTGGAAAAACAAATCGATTAATACCAATTTTAACTACTTGCGGTTTACAGAGCCAAGTTTAGTTACCAGGGCTGAGGTATAATCAGCAACGAAACATACATAACCAATATATCAATTGATTCAGCAAGACAAAACAGATCAATCGATACTGATTTTAACTACTTCCGGTTTATAGAGCCAAATTTAGTTAACTGGGGTGGAGAATAATCATCGAAACTGAGTTGGATTGAGACTGGTCAATCTCACGTAGGGCCCTACCTTAACCGACTGCTATAGGCTAGAGAACTCCTTAACCCTCTCCGGCTGCTGTAGGCTAGAGAGATTTTTATATCTTCTCGGCTGCTGTGGACCAGCACATCCTTCGTTACTTAATCTCTTTCCGCCTGCGTGGGCTAAAAAACTCTCCCGGACATTCATTTTCAAACTCCATAACTAAAAAATACGAGGTATATACTAAAAAGTACGTTTCGTTTTGTTCTAAATCCACATTTTTTTATTTCAGAAAAGCAACTGCTGCGTCGGAGACCTCCTTCATCCTTCATCTCTAAGCAGCGCAGGTTTTGTTTACTAGATAGAAGTTAAGTCACAGTGGCTAAACAAATAAGATGTATTTTTGATACTGCCCGGAGACATGGAATTTTCGGTTGAAGGCAACGGGTAATAGTGATATTCCTCATTGTAGGTAGACTTGTGTAGTCTTTATTCATCACCAATTTGGTGTGTATGTGGTGATAGTACTCTTGCAGAAAACATTGTTAGGAAGTGGGTGCGAGAGTTCAAAGCAGGACGAGCGAGTGTGAAAAATGAGGAAAGGTCTGGACGTCCATAAACAGCATCGACTAATGCTAATATTGTCCGTCTTGAAAATTTCATCATAGAAGATAGGGTATCACCATTCAGGAGATTTGTGATATTGTGGGGCTAACAGTGAGAACAATAAAACGAATAATTATAAATGAAGTGGGTCTAAGGAAGCTTATTCTCGCTAGGTTCTATGTATGCTTAATGACGATCAAATGTAGACAAAGATTTGATCAAGTGTTGCAAATTCAATACGCTTCAGAAGATAGGAACGCTATTTCTTGGAAATAGATTGTGACAATGGATGAATCACAGATTGCATTATTCAACTCAGAAACAAAAAGGAAGTCGATACAGTGGAAACATATAGATTCCCCCTCTCATTTCATCAAGTGACATCCAATGAGAAAGTACTATAAGCTATCCTCTGAGATTCCCCGGAAGCGAGTGTCCTACCCTGTTCTGAAAAGTCATACAATTAAGGGCAAGTATTTTCGTACACTTTGGATACAGAATTCCTCCTCCATATGAACGATGCACTTTCACACCATCCTAATGTTGTGACTTCATTCTTGGTTGACCACGTATTGAACTTTTGTCACACACCTTACTCACCAGATTTAGCTTTGGCTGAGTTTTAGTTGTTCCAGACCTCAACGATTTTCTTCGTGGAAGCCGAAGCAGATCATTAATGGGAAGTTCTATTTGCTAGTGTCTGAAACACCCGCAAAGATGACCATTGCATGCTACACAAAATGGACAGAGCGATGGTAATTGTGTATCAATAAAGAGGTAGAGTTTGTTGAGGAATACAGAAGGTTGTTCGATTTATATCTCACCATTTTTGACGGGTACTCACCTTAAGAGATCGCCGCCACCACCGAGCATATTCTATTAGAACTTCAGCATTGCGAATTATCACACGTCATCGCAGTTTCCATTGCAGCAAGCTCTGGTGCAGGACATGCATGGGAATTCTGTCCCACTCCTCCCTGAAAGCTTTTCAGAGACTATCCAGGGTGCGTGGGCGGCGATCTTGATGACGTCGTTTCAACAGTCCAAATGCGCAAAAATCCATTGGACTGGCATCTGAGCTTTTCACAGGAATATCTTCAAACAGAATGACAAGAATTCCTAATTCCTCTGTCATTTCCTGATGAAAAAACCTAGTGATGTTCTGGCGGTATGGCTCCAAGCTTTGTCCATATGGATCTGGTTCACTGGGACTATCTTGCATTAATCTTCACGTTTTTGTCCACCTTGCATATCATCAACTTAACTCCATATCCGAATCCCGTAACAATCTTAAAGCCACGAGGGAAACTTTTCATGCACTAACAAACAAATTTGCTGCGCCCCCTGCCGTCAATGTCACGGTGTGTGATTGCCCGAATTTGACCACCAGCAGTGAGATAGACACATGATTCATCCATTGTGATCAGGGCCGGAATTAGGCATAGGCCCGGGACCAGAGAACCAAATTTTGAGGGGCAGCAATTTAAAAAATATTTTAAAAAACGATAAAACTATTGAAATACAGTGATTTCACCAACAACTCAATAAAATAACCGAAAGCTATTTTCTTAATGGCCGTGACTACGATAATATTATAGCAGATTAGTCATAGCATATATTTTTAAGTTTTACGCCCCACGGTTATGCCGGTTAGGCTAAAGGAGTCATAGCAAATATTGTTATAAGTCAGTTGGTTATTATGGTGGTTTGATCAGTTGTCGGTGGATCTGATGAAATGGGCGGCAGTAGGGAGAGCTTGACACTCGTATTTTCACAAATTAGCGTATATTTATTTTTATTTATTTATTCAACAAATACCAGATACAGCCCGGAGGCCATTTTACACTGGATATATAACAAGGAAAGAAATACGGAAAACCCCAATTAGGATGGTCGGCGGTGACGATCGAACCATAGGTTGGTGGGCAACATGGAAATTTTAAAACCTCTCTCCCCCTTGGGAGAGCTGTTTTATACTTTGATAAGGTCCCAACTTCGTAACAACATAGTAATAGTAATAATTATAAATTAGCAGCAAAGGTACAAATAATATTTTAAGAAGTGGATCCAGAGAATGTAAGTTTTGGAGACCGATGCGATTGGCGTGGTTAGTAGCGGCAAATTTCGGTAGGGCCCATGGGCGCAAAACATGGAAATCCGGCCGTGATTGTGACAATTCGGCTATTTGGAACCCGCCAGGTAGGGTTGCCATATTTTAAAATTAGAAAAGCGGGGGATTCTAAATCATAAGTACTGATGTGAAGGTTCTTTTCTTTTTCTTTAAGTGACACTTCCAATGTACTTTTCTAACGAAATTAAAGTATAGCAAATTTAGTTTTTGCCTTTAATGTTTTATTAAGTTCAACAAATGTGAGTGTCGAATTATAAGTAAGTATTATAATAAGATATCTGTAATTGTAAGGCAATTCCCCCCCCCAAAAAGCAAGTGATATATGGCAGATTGACACAGAGATATATCGGTTTATGTTGAATATAACAACAGTTCATCAACAAAGTTGTCTTAGATTTTTCTCCAATCCAGAAAAGCGGGTGGTTTTTCGTGATTAAGATATGATTAAGCGGAGGAGGAATATAGGATCTGAAAATCGGGTGGTATCTGCTAAAATCGGGTAATATGGCCACCCTACCGCCAGGTATTTCTTATATAGCTTCCTGCAGTTCGTTTTTCGTTCGGTAATAGGTGGCGTACACGGGCCTTCCGCACACACTTCAACCTGAGGCTCATATATGACGTTGCGTCAGGGGATTTTCTTGGCATCCCAATAGACGGATCCCCCGTGGCTACACCCCTGCCTATAGTTATAAATGCAAGAATAAACCTCAACCTGACCAACAACATCCTGATTTAGTCGCCCCGCTTCGGATGCCAGACTCTTCACCTCCAACCAATTTCCAAACCACAGATCCAGTTACCATACAACAGCTTCTTCAATTTCTCACGCTCACCTTACAAAACATTCATCCATTTCAACGCAATCATATTCTACAACAGATTAGCAAAGCAGATAAATCTGTCTTCAACGTCAATTTCTACGCCACCTACACCAACAATTATGTTCATTTTCATACCTCACGTCAAGAAACAACTGTTTAGCTTACCCATCATCGTGGATTTAGTCTTCCTTTTCATGAATATTCGCTCATTACCTATCAATAAACTTCTATTCGAAGCACTGTTACTCGAAGAGCACGCATCTGTCTTTTTACTGAATGAGACCTTTCTCACAAAATCCACCATCTGTACAATTCCTCGTTACACACTCATTCGTGATGAGAATACAGTTCCAGCCCTACGGGCAAACGGCGGAGTAGCAATTGGCTTTCGCAATCATATACCACATCGCCATGACATTTGTTCTGTTCCACACCTCCCCGAGCATATCATCGTTACCTTATACTTCAAGTCCATCATAATTACTTTTGCTACTATTTATGTTCGTCCAGGCCATCCTATCCCACTTGATTTTTTCAATCATATTTCTCATACCTATAAACATTACATAATTCTCGCCGATATCAATTTTCATAGTCGCACTCCAAATGAACGCACACGCTTTACAGACCACATTACAACTCATACAACAGGCATAATGCATATTCCTCCATCTGCTACTAGGCCCGTGTCTAATACACCTACGTTAACTTGTTCCCCCACTTTTAAAATTTACTCAGAAAAGAATGTCAAAGTTTTGTACTAGTTTTGTACCATTTTGTACCACCAATAAAAAGTTTTGTACCACGTCCATTAGGCAGTAATGGACGATTTAATGTCTGAACCCAATGTTAACCTGTTCCCCCACCATAACGAGTTTTACCGAAAATAGTGTCAAAGTTTTGTACTAGTTTTGTACCGTTTTGTACCACCAATAAAAAGTTTTGTACCACCTGCATTAGCCAGTAATGGACGATTTAATGTCTGGGCCCAGCGTTAACTTGTTCCCCCACCATAACGAATTTTCCCGAAAAGAGTTTCAAACTTTTGTACTAGTTTTGTACCGTTTTGTACCACCAATAAAAAGTTTTGTACCACATCCATTAGCCAGTAATGGACGATTTAAAGTCTGGACCGAACGTTAACTTGTTCCCCCACCATAACGAATTTTCCCGAAAATAGTGTCAAAGTTTTGTACTAGTTTTGTACCGTTTTGTACCACCAATAGAAAGTTTTGCACCATCTCCACTAGCCAGTAATGGAAGATTTAATGTTTGGGCTCAGCGTTAACTTTTTCCCTTACCATAACGAATTTACCCGAAAATAGTGTCAAAGTTTTTTACTAGTTTGTACAATTTTTTTCACCAATACAATGTTTCATACGACGGCCGTTAGCCAGTAATGGACGAATTCATATACTTATCGATTGATCCTTACCTTACGAATTTTCCCCGAAAATAGTGTCAAAGTCTCGTGGTTGTTTTGTACCGCAAATTAAAAGTTTTGTATCACGTCCATTAAGGAGTAATGGATGATTTAAAAGGGGGAACAAGTGAACGCCTTTTCTTGAATATCAACGAATTTTCCTATAAATAGCGTCAAAACTTTGTACTAGTTTTTTTTTTACCATTTTGTACCATCAATAGAAAGTTTTCCACCAAGTCGATTATCGAGTAATGGATGATTCAAATTGGGGGAACAAGTTAACGCCCGTTCACCAACCTCAACGATTACTTCCGAAAATAGTGTCAAAGTTTTCTACTTGTTTTGTGCCACGTCCATTAGCCAGTAATGGACGATTTAATTTCCGAACCCATTGTTAACAGTTTCTCCACATTAACGAATTTTCCCGAGACTAGTGTTAATGTTTTTTCTAGTTTTGTACCACTTTTTACCACCAGTATAAAGTTTGTACCACGTCCATTAGGCAGTAATGGACGATTAGAATTGGATAACAAATTAATGGATCTTCCTCAGTCTTAAGTTATTTTAAACAAACAAATAGAATTTTGTGGTTAAGCACAAAATTTAGGCGCCCTATTGGATTTCAAGATTTTAGCGGGTACTGTTATAATGCGGAAATGACTTCAGGTAACACTTCTACTTCCAAAAGATCCGATATCCAGGAACCTCAATTTAATCGTGAAGTCTGTTTTTGATCCGACTTTCGGTTCTAAGCAGGAAGTGACTTTTAAACCACTTTTGGCCACACTTCCTGTTCGAAAATACCCGACTTCTAGCGTACTCGGGAATTTGAATTCTATGTCGATGCCTATTTGTAAATCCAATTTCCGATTAAAAAGTTATAAGGGGACACAGTCAGTCAAACTGAAAGTCACTTTTAGGCCACTTCCGATCACACTCTGGGTTCCAAAATACCCCATTTCTAGTCTACTTAAGTGTAGTTGAGTATTTGAACTTAATGTTGAAGTCCGTTTTTCGATCCAACTTCCGGTTCTAAACGGGTAGTGACTTTTAAACCACTTACTGTTCGGAAATACTTGATATCTAGCGTACTCGGAAGCTTGAATTGAATGCCGAAGTCCGATTGTCGATGCGACTTCCGGTTCAAAAGTTGCAAGGAGGGACAGACAGACGTACAGGACAATGGCAATAGCGACCAAATTTTCAATAGTTCGCTAAGAATATGTGAAAGTTTTGTATGATTTTGAAGCACATGCTACGTGCCACGTTATGTATCTCATGCGTTAGCTAGTAATTGTCGATTGAGTGTTTGAAGCCACCGTTAACTTCTCCCACATGAACAAATTTTTTCGAAAATAATATCGAAGTTTCATACTGGTTTGTACCATTTTATACCACCAATAAAAAGTTTTGTACCACGTCCATTACCGATTAATGGACGATTCAGTGCCTGAACTCAACGTTAATTGTTCTCCAACTTTAACAAATGTTTCCGAAAATAGTATCAAGTTTAGTACTAGTTTTGAGCTATTTTTAGCAGCAATAGCCAGGTTAAGTTGCAAATTTGCATGTTTATTTATTATTATTATTATTATTATTATTATTATTATTATTATTATTATTATTATTATTATTATTATTATTATTATTATTATTATTATTATTTTGCTTTTGTGCAATTCTTTTGTCCTTGTGTCGTGTTAGCTATTCATCTGTTTTTGTGCTCTGGAACTGCTAGCCTACGGTTTTCTGCTTTGAAAGAATTTGAATTTATTTTATAGCTTTTAGGCAACTGTGGCTTCGAATGAATGGATGATGATAATGATAAGATGAATTCATATTATATTTTATGTTGCACTTTACTCATACAATTATATAAGAAAAATTGATTCGCGAGGTTTATATAAATACTACAAGAATGTCCCACGATTAAAAAGATTTAACTTGCGATAGAAAGGTATTTTAGTAGAGGCTATTTGGGATAACACTAAAATATTTTTACAAAATTTATTTTTTGATACCATAAGAAAAATTACATAAAGCTATGTACAAACAAAATTAAAATAGATGTTACTTTTTAAATGAATAAAAGGTCATCTTGTATACTTATCATCCTATAGAAAAATTTCCAGTGTGCAAATTATGATTTTTACCCATTCACTTTTTATGAAGCAAAATATTAGTAATTAAAAAAAATGAATACGTTTTGAAGTAAAAAAATTATTAGTTAATAATGGATATTTAAAAGCTTTATCTAGGAGAGAAAATATTGTCTTCCTTATTTCAAATAATGGTTTAGTAAGTCCCATGATATAAAAATATTTATTTATTACTTTTTCTTTCGTTTTTCAAAAGAATATTTTTCTTAAAGGAAATGACAGAGTTTTAGTTTTATATATATAAATAAATGATAACCCTAGCTTCTGCCCGCTCTGTGTTGGATACTGCCGTCGTAAAAAGTCAACAAAACCACCTGTTTCTACAAACTTGTACTGTATTTTAAAACTTATATGCGTAATTTTCCAGCTTAATTCAACAGAGAGGAATTCCAGATGAATTCTAACAAACAGATGAATGCTATGAAGGGTATATAATCTGACATTTGTTACTGCCTCACGTTTAATGCATCTTAATGGCTAAATAATTATTTAAAGGTTAAAACAACAATTTGCTGTGTTCATGACGCTTCTGTTATAATGATCTGGACGTGTATTTTGTGTCTAGTTGCTAATAGATGGGTGAAAAGAAAGGAAATACACATAAATATAGGCGATTGATTCTAAAAATATAAGTTTAGAGTGTCTGATAATAAATATGTATATTTGTAACTACTTGTTCAAATTTTATTTATCATTATACGAAAAAAATCTACATACAAGTATAAGAATAAATCGCAGTGTTCATAAATATAAGTGATGGTACAGAATTGTAAAAAGTACAAAATTTTGGCATTCGATTCCGATTAAATTTCCTTCACTTAAATTCAAAAGCTATCGAGATTCAAACTTAAACTTCCACAAGTATGTAACGGACGTGGTACGACATAATTATTGGTGTTACAAAATGATACACACTACTAAAAACTTTGATATTATTTCCAAAAAAATCATTACGGTATATTAAAAATGCTCCGCTCTGTATTATCCATTACAAACCGACAATTCTTTTGATGGTAGAAACCGAAGCTAATAGTGGTTCCAGACATTCAATCGTTCATTAATGGCTAATGATGCAGTACAACATTTTTGTTAATAGTACCATATAGAACAAAACTTTGACAAAATTCATTAAGGTGGGAAAACAAGTTAACGCTGGGTCCAGACATTAAATCGTCCATTACTGGATAATGGACGTGGTACAAAACTTTTTATTGGTGGTACAAAACGGTACAAAACTTTGACGCTATTTTCGGGAAAATTCGTTAAGGTGGGAAAACAAGTTAACGCTGGGTCCAGACATTAAATCGTCCATTACTGGCTAATGGACGTGGTACAAAACTTTTTATTGGTGGTACAAAACGGTACAAAACTAGTACAAAACATTGACACTATTTTCGGGAAAATTCGTTATGGTGGGGGAACAAGTTAACGCTAGCTCCAGACTTTAAATCGTCCATTACTGGCTAATGGATGTGGTACAAAACTTTTTATTGGTGGTACAAAACGGTAGGACTAGTACAAAACTTTGACACTATTTTCAGGAAAATTCGTTATGGTAGGGGAACAGGCGTTAACTTGTTCCCCCACTTTGAATCGTCCATTACTGGTTAATGGACGTGGTACAAAACTTTTTATTGGTGGTACAAAACGATACAAAACTAGTACAAAACTTTGACATTCTTTTCTGAGTAAATTTTAAAAGTGGGGGAACAAGTTAACGTTGCTGTCAAATACCACTCCTGACATCGCTATCACCTCAAATACACTTACCAGTAACAGTACTATCACAGTCCTTGATCTCCGTGACCATGTAGCGATCAAACTTTCATATCATCTTGGCACTGCTCGACCGTAAAGTGCACCTCCACCACTCTGAACGCCTCGCTTTGATAAAGCCAATTGGGATAAATATCGTGCATATCTTACCACTGCTGTTGTAGACCTCCATCCTCCTGTATCATCTGACGAACTATATGCACACGTCACTACAACCACTTCCGAGATCACTCGTGTATCTGAGTTGTACATTCCAACTACCAGTTCCACTCCACACCAACCTAAATTGCCTTCGCACTACCTCTCTCAGATTAAACGCTCCCGCCAAGCACATCGTGACTACGTCCGGACACGAAATCCTGAAGCTCTACGCCTTCACAGTCAGCTCCAACGTTCCGTAAAAAACTATCTTGAAGCGTACAAAAGGCGCCAATTGATTAACACTTGTAACACTCTCGCCAACACAGCACATCCATCACGTTACTGGAAACGTTTCAATGCGCTTTGTGGTAACTTCAATAAAACCCCTTACACACTCATCATCTATAACAGTCAAACTGCTTCTGATCAAGACAAGACCAATGCTTTTGCCGACTACCTCCAAGACATCTTCAATCCTCAACCTTCTGATCATATTTTTTTTCTCATCCAGTCGATAAAGTCAACACAGCGAGTCCTTTCTTCCAACCTAGTGCCAGTCATACATTGCCGCCTAATGAACTCACTTCTCCCATCACTGTTGCCGATATAACTTCCGTTGTCCAGACTAAACAAAACTCTGCTCCAGGTTTTGATTCAATTACATATCGCCATATCAAGGAAAGTCCGCCCTCACTCCTCCTTTTATTAGCCTCTATCTTCACTTTCATCCTTCGAACAGGCTTTTTCACGACCCGCTTGGGAGAGTAATGCTCCCGCAAGTAGTTTTTTTCGCGCGCTACTCTAGCCAGCTGTTTTACGCGCTATCCTAGCCAGTTGTTTTAAGTTGGTCACAAAATTTATATCATGGAGTACAAGGGGAACAAAACGAGCCCTATATCATGGAGTAGAAGGGGGAACAAAACAAGCCCTGCAGGACTTCTAACCCGTTCCTACTACTACTACTACTTATCTGCACAAAAGTAAGTAAATCACTTTTTTGAGTATTATTTTCGTATTATTTTAGTTTAAAGTGTTATAAAAATGTAGTAAAAGTGTAAAAAAAAAAAAAAACTTTCCTCGGGCCGGGTTTGAACTCACACCAGAAGAGATTTGCGTTACTAGCGTATAGCGCTAGCCCACTGGGCCACAAAGACCGACAGCAGCAATCGTTTGATTTTTGCTATTTGAATGCAATGTGGCAAGAAATAGATAACGCCAACCAATCAGAACTGTTTTTTTCGTTCCTACTTCCGGGAGCATTACTCTCCTGAGCTAGTCCTCTTTTTTTCTGCCAAATGGAAGATGTCTAAAAGGTTATGTTCCCAAAACCGAATAAACCGCCCAGCGCCCTATCTTCCTACCGCCCTATACAACTCACTTCAACTTTTAGCAAAGTACTGGAACGCATTCTAGTCAATAGACTTCATCCTTATCTCCGTGCACACAGTCTCATACCGTCTTTGCAAGCCGGTTTCCGCCCGTCATATTCGGATCAACGATCAGCTTCAACAGTAAGCACCCTTATCACAAATCATTATAATGCTGTGCGACCATCCTGTCTTGCGCTTTTTGACCTAAAAAAAGCACTTGACAAAGACTGGCATCTCACTCTCATCTTCAAATTCATCAAACTTAAATTGCCATCATCATACATCCGTTTTATCTATCACTTTTGGTTTGCCGCATTACCTATGTTCATATTAACAATGATTTATCTCATCCAATATTTTTACATTCAGACGTCCCTCAAGGATCAGCTCTGTCCCCCTTGCTGCACTTGCTATTCGTTTCCGACTTTCCGACTCTGCCCGCAGACGTACATACCTTTCAATATGCCGATGATACCGCCTTCCTCGCTCTCAGTCGTACCATCAGACACATCAACCTAATATTACAAGAATCACTTGATCGTTTCTCTCAGTGGTGTCGAAAATGGAAGCTCACTATAAATACTTCAAAAACACAGGCCGTCCTATTTTTTCCACCACGCAAACGCTCCAGAATTCACAGATATCCATCACTTCTCTTCTCTCTCTCTCTCCATTCAGAATTCGCCAATTCGTCTTAGCAAAACAGTAACTTATCTCGGCATTATATTTCATCAACACCTTACTTGGACTTCTCATCTGAACTACGTTAATACTAGTCTATAACCGTCTCAATCTTCTAAAACGTCTGACTGGCACGACATGGGGACTTACATCACACATCGTTCTCAACATATATAAGGTTTTTCTTCATCCTATACTTAACTATGGATTCACTGCCTGGATATCAGCTCCACCTTCCTACTACTTCAAACTGGCAACCTTCGAAAGTCATGCATTTCGTATTGCTCATCGTATTTCTCTTCCTAGTCCGACTCGCTACTTGTATTCTCTCATAACATTTCCTACATTGCTTTATCACATTGAATCTCCCCGCCGAAACTTAATCACCATTCGCTTCCAGCAAGAACAACCATTGCTTTTCGAAACCATGCATTACCTCGCCCTATCGTCTGTTCGGCTACGATATTACAATTTCCCACTTAATTTACTCTTCACACTCTTGATATACCCTACCGCCTAATCATCCAGTCCATCTACCGCATATCTGCCCGTCATATGACGCACAGTAACTCCTCTGTCATCTAACAGGGTCTCCTCTGTTTACATTTGCCTAGCGTCGCCCCTAGGCAGAAGATAACCTGCATTTGCCTTTATTAACAGTGCCTATATGTTGTGGTGTGTATCGCACCTCATTTCATTTATATAGATTTGAATTATTTCCACAAAATTGTTTTGTATCATTGTAATCATAATTATTGTACTTGAACTATATAAAATTTTGTTAATTACCTCACCTATAAAATTATTATAGTCGCAAAGACTATAATGACGCAGCATATTTAAATTTACTAATTTGCAAGATTATACAAGGTATCTGACATATATTTCTGAAGTATTACTCAGTAATATAATGTATGCTACACGTATACACACATGAAGGCAGTTGTGATAGAAATTTATTTAGTATCTTTACGTAAATGGACATTGTTTGCAGCCTGAGTTAATATTAGATCAACTGACCTTACCAAGCGAATTTTATTCATTCTTAGGAGAAAAATCGATATAAAAGCACAGTGATTTGATAGTAGAATACTAATTTTTAGTATGTAAGTTCCTCGTGGATTCGATAGTTATGCTAGCAGTGAGGAGTCCGAGGAAATTTACCCATGAGAAAACAATTTCCCAAGTAAAAATAATTTGAATTCTCTACTGAATTCAACACTAGACACACAAACTTAAGCTGGCATCATAAGTCCATGAGCTTTCCGTGAATTCTCCAGTGTTAATGTGTACTTTACACTATTTCACTATAGTATCTTCGTGGTTACCATCGCTTTCTTTAGCCAATGGAACATACTCGTAAACTGTTTATACTGTATTAGTTCATGTGAACTTTAAAAGATCGACTAAAGTTTTTGGACATTTGAGTTAACATTTAAACCAACAAACAGATATGGCAGCACAGTAATGATAAACTAATTCCCATTGGCTGATCACTGAATGTAATAAAATATTTATTTTTATGTCCCACCGATATACCCTGTAGACTAAAGGAGATGGATGATTAATCGAAGTAAGAGATTATAAAGAATTGATGGAATGGTCATGTAGGAGGAAACGTCATAATCACGAGAAAACCCACGATGTCGTCCACCATACTCACATGGCATGGGAGCAAACCAGGGACCTTTCGCACCAGAAATGAACCCTCCACCACTGATCTACTGTGTCCCCTAGTCACGAATGTTTATAATGTTATGACGAGTGATATACACAACATTCTGTTCCAGTGAGTGAAGCAATATAAGGGAAATCAATTTACACTAACGAAATTTAACAAAGAGTAAACTCCTCAAGAGTTACTTTTTATGATTTTTTCCTTGTGGATCTCAGAAAATGTACAATACGCAATACTTTCATGATATGATCTTTTGCAAGTGTACCATCATATACCAAACATTACTCATACTCAAAGCCGACGAAAGAAAAATTGTACGTATGTTCGTATGCTTAGAACACTTTTTTTTCGTGTGAGATGGTTGTAAAAAAAAAAAAAAAAAAAAAATTGAAGTTTCAAACAGGGGTGGATAACTTAACGTAACTGTAACGTAACGAAAATAGTTCTCTGTAACAAAATTATTGGTTATTTAATGTAGGTAGGTACAAGGTATACCACCAATTTTTGTTACGACACCGTAACGTTATTCGAGCATGTAACGTTATTGTACCGTAACTAATTGAAGGAACAAATCTGTTTCGGGTATTCCTTTCACACTTGGTGGGAGAAAATCAACAACTGGTACCAGCTGAATGAGATTCTTTCCTCTGCGGGTATCTAATGGAACGAAAATGTGTGGAACGGAAGCTATTTCGTTACAAATACTATTTGCCACATGAGTAACACAGTTGACCAGACAGGTTTGGTAAAGGTATTGTGTTCATCAGTTACAGATCTTATCAGATCTTTGGAGAGTTCCTCGGACATGGTATCTATTGTATTGTTCTTCAGAGGGTCACATTGAATTTCGTTCTTCAGGTGGTGAAGCAGAATGAATATCTCACTTTCATATGTTGTTACAGTGAAACCTCTCTAAAGCGGACAGCCGTGGGGAATCAAAAATTGTCCGCTATAGAGAGGTGTCCGCCTTAAAGAGGTTTCAATATTTTGTTACGTGAATTAGTAAACAAGGTAATATTTCAATTAGAAACGATATTTTTGCATGAATCATGTATTTACGAATGTTACCAAAATGTTACGGTACCTGCATTATCCTACCCCATCCAATACTCTTATGTTCGAGGTACAACATGGAAATAAGATGTTATAGTTTTCTTGACTTTACACTTATCACTACTTACTTACGTTTTCAGTATATCGCTTTAATTTGTAGGTTAACTGCAGTCCAGTAGTGTAGTTTTTGAGACAATATACGTACCCACGGGCAAAAAATACCTAACTTGTCTTCTTGGTTAGATATTCCAGCGGGACAGTAGAATAACGTGTCATACTAAACGGCGGGCAAATATCAATCACTTTTCTGTCTAAAACAGGTTGGGTGGGAGTGGAATGCAAGCAAAATACATAAAAGTGTTGTTAAACAGAAAAGCTTTGTCCGGATTGCTGAGCAGACAGTTGAGGAGGCAAAATATTGTCATAATGCTTTCTTGGTGACCATGTATGAATTACTAAAAATGTATTTTACAATACTTTTCAACTTATTTTTAGAGAAAGTGTCCGTAATACGGAGGCAAGTAATACATATAAACGACAAAAATGACTGTCCGTGTCCGTACTAGAGAGTGTCCGCTTTAGAGAGGTTTGCCAATAAGTCTTTTTCCTATGACAGCGTTCGGGGATTACAAAATATGTCCGTTACGGGAGGTGTCCGCTTTATAGAGGTGTCCGTTAGTAGAGGTTTCACTGTATTGCAAATATGAAGTAGAGACAGGGAGAAAGAAAGAGATCGATTTCTGTGAATATCATAGGAGGAAGTCAGTCACATACAAGGAAAAAGGCAGGTGGAAGGGGATAGCAGGGTCAGGGGGAAGCACAGAGTGAGACAAAAGTAGCAAAGGGGAGGGAAAATAGACAATCTCTTTCATTCTTCATCTTGCTTTGTTTTCATAGCGCTCTTAGCTGTCCACAACAAGAGTAGGATTAATTTATGTTAGAACTGTTCCATGAATGGTGGGCGCAAGCCTGTGAAAATCATATTATTATTATTATTATTATTAAAACAAAGCCCACAAAATAGCTAGGAAATTGTGTGATGCATGGCCACGTCACTGGCTATCAATCTGCATTATTTTTGGAATATTTCACCGTTGTTTGCTGATTCTTAATCCAGGCACATCCCCAATTTGTTCACTATATTGAATCAAACTATATTATTATTATTATTATTATTATTATTATTATTATTATTATTATTATTATTATTATTATTATTATTATTATTATTATTATTATTATTATTATTAGGAATGCAATGGATATACTCGATTGCAATGAAATGAGCTGAGCGAGCTTAAGCAACGTAATCAGTTTATTGTGACTTTTTAAAACAATCAGTATTTTTCATAACAATCGCACAATTCTTCGTCTTGACCTTTTGTTCCGGCTAAAAAAAGTTTAAAAAATCGTTAATTTGTTTTTAAATTGTGATTAAAATTGTAAATTTTTACGCTAAAAAAATAAAAGGGCTTCGCCGGAATTTTTGAAAATCACGCGCAGATTTTAATTGTTGACAAAAAATCACGTGAAAACTTTTTCCCCATGTTAAGTCTATGGAAGCGTTTTTCGGTGATTATTCCTCGATGGTACATCGGATTTTTGATTTCGACCTATGTTGTCACTCAGCACGACATACTCTATCAGCGTGCTAAGTTTGGTTGAGATCGGCCAAATGGTCTAGAAGGAAGCGTTTTTCGGTGATTATTCCTCGATGGTACATCGGATTTTTGATTTCGACCTATGTTGTCACTCAGCACGACATACTCTATCAGCGTGCTAAGTTTGGTTGAGATCGGCCAAACGGTCTAGGAGGAGTTCGCGGACAACCAAACGGCTAACCCGAGTATAAGAGCTTCGCTTCGCTCAGCTCAATTATTATTATTAGACCCTATTATTATTATTATTATTATTATTATTATTATTATTATTATTATTATTATTATTATTATTATTATTATTATTATGTCTAGCGAGCATAGCCTAGTGGCTAGCGTTCTTCTTTCGCAAAAGGGAGATCCTGGGTTCAAAGCATGTGGCCTGCTACCCTGACCTGTTTTACCAGCTTTTTTCGTTGTTCCACAAAGTGAATGTCGGAAGGTTATCTTTAAGGGGATGTCATATCTTTTGCCACTAGTTTCTCAGTCCCCATAAGATAACATGTAAACTTTATTTCATGAATATCTAACGAAATATGGTACGTAACAACTTAAAATTTTTCATACGTATACAGAAAAGCAATAGAAATGAAATGATTGTTTCAATTTCACGCTTAATGACGTAGATCAAGAGTAATGAACTTTTTAAAGTAACATTGTAATGGACTATATATTGAAGGTTGTGTTTTCCAATGTGATCTTCGCGAACAGATGTCCTGTTGACAGGCAGGTATTTCCCCCCCCCCCCTCTGAAGTCCTTTTCCAATGGGTGTGGTAGAACGCCGCGGGGTGCCACCCTCATCCTATTTCTTTCCTCCGTTTCTGCAGAGCGGATAGATTTTCTGTAAATGTTACAAAGAAAGAATATTTGCTTCCAAGACAATTTGAAATATTTGCTTCTTGCGATTTCATGCTGTATGATGTATACTGCGAAAGCAAAGATCAGGTAGAGAACGCCAATTTCTTCATTACTAGTAACTCTAGTTAGATAATTATTGCTAACCACTAATTTCATATTAGTACGTTCCAACTCTTTGTAATAACACTGCCTCAACAGTAGAAAATAGGGGAGAGTATATACTTTGAAGAGGAGGATCAACAATTTGATACAGATCATGGTTGAAATTTAGCTTTCCTTTGCAAGTTTGTATGAGACGTTTGCATGGATACAAACTACAGAATTCCCTCTAGTAACTGGGATTTGAAATTCGTGACAGGTAGTTACTTTTACTTTCTGGCAACATTAGCTATTCAACACATATTTTTCTGGATGTAATAAAAAAATCAACTTTACTTCAAGCTAAATTCAACAGATTGAAACGATGGATTGAACCCGATGAACCAACTTTCCCATGAATAAACATACATAGGTAACATTCTAAAAAAATACAATAACCCTTCCCGTTCGTCTGTCTAGTGGCTAGCTCGCGCAACTTTGGGTCACAGATCTCGGGTTCGATACCCGGTGGAAGAGCCTTGAAATATCAACAGATCACTAAGGACTCGGATTCCACTGAAGGCTCACGTCTCTTATAACATCGGTACAGAAAGGGACAATAAACTCTAAACCCACCAAACCAACCAAGCTAATGAAGAACGGACATAGTAATGTCAGTATAATTTAGACTACGTGAACGATTTTTTAAAGTTTTCATTATGGTAATAAATATAAGTGGAACTAGGGCCTCGAACATTTCTAGATCTTGTTACTCGAAAATAAGCAAATATAATATATACACATGGTGTCAGGAAATAACTTCGGGATGTGAATCCTCGGACGAAAACATGAAAAAGCCTATAGACCAACCTTGGTGCACAGTTGCGTTATTTCAGATATATTGTCCACAGAAAATTGGTCGTAACGGTACAAGAAAGCAACAACTCGACCAATATTTTGGAGTTTTCCGAAAACGCCTTAAAGTTTTGTTGTATTTGACAGCAACATAATATGATTTAACCTAAGAAATTTAAGCGAGAATGTTTTTAGTACGGTGACCCGTAACTTTCACTTTATGTTCTCGTGTAAGGATTAAATTCCTTAAGTAATTTGAAGTCGTTTTCGAACACCCTGTGAACATACATAGCGAGACCTCTGGTCACGAACTTTATATCTATTCCACTGTAGGGATGGATACGAGTGAGTTTTCTTTGAAACTCGACTCGACTCGAAGCAGACATTTTTGAGCTCGGCTCGAAGAATTTCCTCCAACTCGACTCGAATTCAGGTCGAGTTTCGACTCGAGTCGTGTCGTGTGTAGTTTCAATTACTATTTTTAAGCATCCAACATAGATAATAGGTCAATGATACTACTACTACTTATATTATTATTATTATTATTATTATTATTATTATTATTATTATTATTATTATTATTATTATTATTATTATTATAACATCATGTATAACCAAGAAAGTAGGCGGGGTGTACCTGTATACTAAAAACCCGTTGACTTCCGATCTCGGTCACCGAGAAGTCTTCAGGAGGCAAGGACATTGTTCACGAGGATCTGGGTTTGAGTTCCGGAGAAGAAAGTATTCAGGCTCGAGCCAAAAATTGTTAAAAGTTATAGGGCGCCGGTCAAACATGTTCAAAACTGCTCGGCTCGGGTCTAGGGTTGTCAGTGGCTCGAGCGGCTTGGTTCATAGCTCATTCACTATCGAGCCGAACCGAGAAGTGAGCCAAGTCAACAGCTCACCCAACCGAGCCAACTCGAGCAATCGGCTCAGTTGAGCCGAGTCGAACCGAGGCGATGAACTCGTTTCAACGGAGCTGGCTCGAGCCGATGGCTCATCTCAGCTGAGTTGGTGAATCATCTGAGCCGAGTCGGTAGCTCATCCCAACCGAGCAAGCTCGGGCCAAAAGCTCAATTGTGCCAGCCGACGGCTCGTCTCAACCGAGATGGCTCAAGCCATTGGCTCAATTGGGCCGAGCCGATGGCTCATCTGATCCAAGCCGGTTCGAGTTGTTCACTCAGTTGAACCGAGTGCCGAGCCGATTGACATCACCACTCGGGTTGGGCTTCTGCTTGAGTTCAAAAATTCGAACGTGCAGATCTCAGCTTTGATAGTAAGAGCTACAGTATATACTTATATTGATGCTCATGACACTTGAGGCTGTCTCGTTATAAAAAATAAAAAAATATTGTCGTCTCGTTATCGAGACGAGACGAGATGCGAGTAGTGTTCCTTGTCGTGAGCAACACTAAAAGTATTTCACACTGCTGCTTACATTTCTCATGGCTTTCGCTTTCCAGTCTAATCAGACCATTATTTCAAAACGAGTTAAAACGAGCTGAACGAGCGAGCCATTTAACAAACTCCACTCACTCGAAACTCGACGTCAAAAACAGTGACTCGGCTCGGAACTCCACTCGAGAAAATTACCTTTGACTCGACTCTAAACTTTACTCGAGTTTCGAGTCGAGTCGAGAGTTAGCTCGACTGGTGGTAAAATTATCCAAATATCCAAAATTATTTTCCTATTGAAGTTCATAGAATTTGTATGTGTATGTTAAACAAACAATTGATTTAAACCAATAAAATAATATAAATGGTTCAGAACCAGAGTGAACTCAATTGATTCATATCTTTATTAACTTCTTATATTTATATGCAAATTAAATTAGGTCGCTAAATTTTTGACTCTGTGAACTAACTTGGAGGAATAAAGTATATCTTCTGTACTTTGTACTGATTTAAGTTGTGCAGTTTTTTTTCTCTTCTCGTAAAGCGATTCTTAAAATGTTCACAAGTACAGTACATGCAATATCAGTACAATATATCTTTATCAGGTGTTCTCCGTGGATGAGTCTGTAGAATTGTCACTTTTGTAATCAGGCAGGGGTCCCAGGTTTGAGCCCAGCTAGAGGACAATTTCTCTCCGATTCAAACCGAGTAATGGTTTGTAACCCACTTTAAACTGTAGGTCTAGTCCTTCATAACCCCCCTGTTACATAAGAACGAACTAGAAAATACTTATTTCTATCCATATGTAATCTAAATAAATTAAAAGTTTTGTAGCCATGGCCCCTTCTTTAAAAAAAATGAATAACTGCAACTTGAGGGTGCTAATTCGACTGATCTCGGTCTCAATCTTAAGAAGTGACCGCAAACCGGTCCAACTTGAGGTCAAAGGTCAACTAGCTGTTTTCGCTCAGAATCAAGACTTTCATTACAAAAATGTTTTATACTTCCCGCTTTATCCCAACTTAGGCTCTAGCCCAATCTATCTTATTCTCTTATCAATTTCTTAACTGTAACTGTGTGAACCAAATAACCTCTCAGATGTTTAAGATTTTTTATCCCTTATTGCAAATCTAAAGTATGTTTTATTCATGCAAATAATCTTATGTATTAGCTTCCCTAACTCACTCCTTTGTTCAGACACGCTACTCGGTTTGGCTTATTCAATCTTAAACAGTAATGAATGGGCAGACTAGTAAATAATTTGTACTCTACTGGTAAATCATTTGTAAAACTAGTTTACATATGACCTCGAGTTTGACTTATTTTATTATTTAAAAAATAGAGGCCACGATTATCCACAAGATAAAGAAAATAGTTCAAAAACAAGTATCAGTGCCACGTGTACATCACGCAGAAGAGTTTGGTGTCTGTGGTACGATATTTTCACAATTAATATTGAAACTGTAAATTGTAGTAGATTTCTACCACTTCCGGTTTTAGTAGAGAGATTAGACTAGAGACGAAATATATTCTTGGAACGCCTAATAAATTGTAGAAAACCGCTTCTTATCTATTACAGTTTTTATTCTATAGCCATCAAAGTTAAAATCGATAGTAGTTGATTTCCACATCTTTTGGAAGACAGAATATAGTAGTTATTTTTAGAAAGCTAAATAGAAAGCAAAAACCCGCTTCATTCCTGTTCTATGGAGATCACTATTGAAACCGAGCTTTCAATTGAAGATCACAAGAAGAGATGAAAGGTACACCTGAGACGCTTGAGAGCTGCTCGATTGGAAGAAACCGTTTTCATCTATTTTTTTTTTTTTTTTTTACCGTTTTTGCTATATATAGATCAATATTTATTGAAAGCAGAAATTATAGTTGATTTGAACCATTGTAGGTTGTAGTAGAGTTAATAATAGAGTTAATAATATATTCTTACGAAGCAGAAAACCGGATCTCACTACATATTGCCGTTTTCGATCTATGGTGATCAAAGATCAAACCAGAAATGGTTTATTTAAATCACTTCCGGTTTGGGTAGGTAGTTTTAATGACAAATAAAATTCCTTACTCTTGACTATATTTTGAGCAAATTTGGTGATGATCCATCAAGCAGTTCTTTAGTTTTTTCTTTTACTTTTTCTTTCTTTTTTTTCACACACGTGCACACACAGGTATGGTAAATATATAAAGGAGTAGGTAAACCAAATTCTAGTTATTCAAAAACCAAACAAGGAAAACTTGGTTTTTGCCACCCCTGCATACAATTAATCCATTCTAACCACAGAAACGTTGCACTGTCTGTTTTGTATGATAAATAATATAAAATGAAATGAAACCTATCCTTCCAGAAAACAAAAGATAGGTAAATAAGAAACATTTAGACTTTTCTTCGTTGTATAGTTTTGAGTGGCAGAGAGGTGAAAGCTACTGCTTGGAAGAAGAATCCATCCGTTTCAAGGCATGGGCGCCGATCCTGGGGGACCAAGGGGACCCGGGACCCCCTTCCAAAGCGCATGTGGGCCCCCTTATTGTATTTAAGAATATATAATATTTGGAATAATTTGAATGCAATTTGTTTTAAAATCCTCATATATGCCTTCTCCATCTAAATGAGGCCCCCCATTTTACAGAGAAATCGGCGCCCTTGTATACAGGCGCGGATCCGAGGGAAGGGTATAGGAGCTATTGTCCCCCCTTAACGATCAAGTATACACTGGTTAAAATGGGCTTCAATTCTGCTTTACACTGGATAAAGCTGCAAGCTATGGTTTAGCCCCTCCCTTGTTCATATCCTGGAACCGCCACTGTATCTATCTATCTATCTATCTATCTATCTATCTATCTATCTATATATATATATATATATATATATATATATATATATATATATATATACAGGGCCGGATTTAGGGACTGCAAAAAAGGTGCACTTCCCCCCTTTGTTGTAAATATACACTATCTAAAATGAGAAGCGAGCAGTGAAAATAGCAACACTTTCCGAAACTTTTTGCCATCATGTATCTGTTTGGGGCTTAAAAGAAAGCAGAGCTTTGCAAAAGCATGATTTTCTGAAGGTTGAAGGAAAAGAATTCACCAAGCAAAATAATATAACTTTTGTCAAGCAAGTAAGAAAACATAAGGCAAGAGGAGAGAAGGACATTTTTGTCCTGCATTCCACTTGCGTCCCTGTTTAAAATATTTCGGCCAGTAGTTACTGAAAAAGAAGATACAACGTACAAGACAAGTCGAGTCGAGACTGTCGGCGACCGAGCCCAGACATAATATATAAGATCTTTATTCCTTAAGCGATACTTGGAAACCAAATTTGATTTAAATCTGACCAATAGTTACCGAGAAATAAAGTACAACATACAAACAGAGCCGAACCGAGCCTGTCCTTTGCCGAGTCGGCCACCAAGTATAGAGATGTTTATTCTTTGGATCACTGCCTTCTACATCCGTCCGCTCCCTCTAAGTGAATCGAGGAGGCGGTGCTTTGGATAATGGGCTATCTGCACACCAAATTTCGATGATATTTGGCCAGTAGTTACGGAGAAATAAAATAGAACATACAAGGCAAGCCGAGCCGAGCCTATCGCCGACCAAGCTCGGCCATCACATGTAGTGATTTTTATTCCTTAGATGATTGGGTACTTGTACTACCATGAGCAAAATAAATGACGCGTCTCTTTATTCTGAAGTTTTTTGAAAATATCTCCATTTTCTTTATATGTTCGAAATTTCGGAAGGTTTCCCCAGCAGGACAGGTTAATAACAAACCCGTTTTTAATATTTGTGTTAGATATTAGCTTAAAATAAATAAATTAGAAGCAAAAAACATTAAATCGACAGAAATCTCGAGAATTACCAACTCTGCTAAAGTGGGAAATTTTCAAGAACGCGAGGGAATTCTGCAGTTCAACACGAAGCAGCGACATCTATGTCATTGAGAGAGACGTGGATTAGATCTACAAACGCATTTTTTAACGAAACATTTCTAATGTGTCTTATTACATGCATTATCAGCGAACTCCAAATATATGAATCTATGCTAAGTATTAACGTATAGATAGAGCAAATAGTGGAAATTACCTATGGAAAAAGACGAATTCTTAGCACAATCGTAATGAAAAATCGTCTTTACCGTAGAACAGGTGCAGTTCACATAAGAAAACAAGTAGCTCAGTTAGTTAAAGCAACTAGTCTCTATGCCGAAGGTATTGGGTTCGAACCCCACGGAAGTGCCGTTGTAATTTTTATTACTGTGGTTATTTTATTTATTTTTTATGTGGGAAAAAATCAAATTGTAACATATGTGTAAAACTCATGACGATACAAAAAAAAAAAAAAAAAGCCGTTCTCGCACTTGCATTAGTGTCTCTAATTTTTGTTTGCAAACAGTTTCGTAATAATTTCTCCTGTGCTCACTACATGCTCACTGGTGCGTAACGAATGTTTTCCAGTAAATGTTAATTCTAATTTGGCGAATTTTATAAAGTTTCACAATGTTTCTCGCTTGATAGTCTTCTATCTACTTTTTTGGACACTTTGATAACAGATTTCCCTATTAAACGTTTAATTTCCCCTATATATATTTAATTACAGAAAAGTTTTACATGTATTTGTCTTAAATTGAAATTGTTTTGAATTTACCACATGAGGTAAGTAGCCCGAAGGAGGAGAACTGAAGTAACTGATATTCTACGTAAACGCAACCTATTGTAGAATTATTATGCTTCTTAACTTCAGCACATAATCTTTACGTTGGTCAGACAGAGAAAAACCCTGTTTTTTCCTCTCCTATGACCACTCATCTTAAAGCTCTACATGTAATGATTCGTGTCACATAATTTCGGCTCTCCAAAGACATTTATTATTATTATTATTATTATTATTATTATTATTATTATTATTATTATTCCTGAATATGCCACCCTTACATAATGTAACTTAAGATATCTTGGTTTAAAGTGCTTTCTTTAGTAATAATTTGAGCAACCATGTAACAAAATTTAAAATGTATGAGGGGGCACGAAGTTTTATTTCCCCCCCCCTCTTTTCAGCACCGTCCCAACAGAAAGTATATAATTTCTGACAAGCAGAGTAGACAAAATGAATAAGAAATATATTTAAAGTAACCTTTCCTCTTTCGTGAATGGAATATCACGTAACATTTTTTATTCTACTGAAGACGACCCTAGGCCGTTATGGTTAGGTAACAAAAGTTGCTGTGACCAACTGAGTTTCGATTTCTTACGCGAAAGAAGTCTGTTATATTACGAGGCATGCTTTTCATTAGCAAAACTGTTCGAAGTAATACGAACATGGCTCAAGAACAGAGACGGAACTGAATTACCACTCGACTGACCTTGAGGCCAAATCACCAGAGTAGCTATAAACGCATTCAATAAGTTGTTGTTCAGCATGCATTTCTGTGGAGTTCTGTTCAGTATTCCTATCTGCCAATCATGCTTGTTTGTAAGAGTAATATTTTACAAACCTAACCTTTCGATAGAGCACAATAGCAAAAGAATAAAAGGGAAGGAATTCTTGTCCTTGTGAACGTTGGATACCACCATGTGCAATAAAACTGTCGCGTCTCCTTGAAGTGATATTTTATCGAAAATAACTATTTTCCCTTTATATATCCGAAGTTTTTGAGGGTTTCAAAACGAGGAAACGTTACTGACAAACAAGGACGCATTGAGGGGTGGGTACAGGGGGTCCGGACCCCCTCTGAAATCCCAACTTTTCTGTAAATTTAGCCTAATTTTTGGGATTATCTTTTAAAATTTTATTATAATTTATCCTAATATTGAAGTCGGGCCCCTTCCGAAATAAATTACTGTATACGCGCCTGCTGACAATTTTCAATATATTTGTTAAATAATAAAGTAAAATAATTAAATTAGGAGCAAAAAGGTTCAACACGGGCTAACTTTTGTCCACTGCCAATATTGTTAGAAGGGATATTAATAGCAAAAACTGCTAGTCAATGCTGAACCTTGAAACTTCACCCCGAACAGCAAGCCTATTATTGAGAACTACATATGAAACATTTTATCAAAACTTATCTAGCTTTTATCTGGCATGAAATTATTATACTAAAATGTGTATCTAAACATTGCCCTACGTATCTATGAAGCAATTAAAATTTTTTATCGAAATATTTGGGCAGGAAACTCTAACAGCCAGCCATTTTATTTAAATCGTAATAAACCCTGTAACCGTGCGTTAACGTGAAGACAAAGCTTGGTCCATTGGTAATGTGTTGGAAGAATGAAAACTCAATGTTCGTAGGTTCGAATTTATCCACTCACCAGAACATTTTATTCTTATGTGTAACGATGAAATAAGAAAGAAAAAATGTATAACCGTTAAGACAAAACTTCAACCAAGTCTGAAGAGAACAATACTAAAATAGTAACACAATGACGTCAACCAAGAATTATTTCATGTAGCGTTTGGACGAAATTACAACTGTCAATAATTGCAGAAGTAAAAACAGGCTGATAGGCGTAATGTAGTCTAGACTTCTGAATGCATTTACTTCCTCAAAACTTCCGTCTCGTCATTGGTATGCCGTTAGTCATGGTAAAACCTTTCAATTGGAAGTGAAATGACAAACTAAAACAGTTTTAAATCAATAAATGTCTATGTGTAAAAGTAGGTGTCTCTTATCTGTAGTTCTGAGTTCCTTTTACTTTGAAGTGACAAATGAGAGAAGAAAGTATGGTGATCGAAAAAAAAAAATCAAATTTGAGATTTCAACGAATTTACACGTATTATAGCCCCTAATACCGAAAAAGTTATTTTTTGATACATGTCCATCTGTTCGTCCGTCCGTTCGCTACACTTTTCTGTGCACTCGCCTAGAGGCCAACTGTTCAACTTATCTGCACCAAATTTTAGTTTAAGATTTTCATAGTATTTCCTATAGTTTCTTTTATTTCCCTCCTACTCCCAAAACAAGTGTAGTTTCCTGCACAATGAAAATAGAAAAAATATATTTTCTAATAACTGGCTCTAACGATCTTGTTTTCTTTCTTTTTTTTATAAATCAATATTTAATTAGCAACCCTATTTTGTGGTATAAGGCATTTATCTGAGAAAAATCTACAAGGGGTAATTTATACTTAGGGGTGAGTTTTTTCTCAGTGATTTTCTCAAAATGGACTCAAGTGTTTTCGTTCATATTTCATAAATAAATATTTCATTAATAACTTAACAATATGGCATAAATAACTCGTTTGTCCTAAAAAATGCGAGGGGTAGTTTATTCTTGGTGGAGTGTGTTGTCTGGGTGATTTTCTCAAAAATGACTCAAAAGAGTTTATTCGTATTTCAAAAATACATATTTCGTTAATAACCGAACAATATGGCAAAACTCGTTTGTCCTGAAAAAAATATATACGAGAGGTAGTTTACTCTTGGGGGTGTTTTTCCTCCACGGTTTTCTCTAAAATGAATCAAGCAATTTTGTTCGTACTCAAAAATAAATATTTCATTAAAATCCTAATAATATGGAATAACTCGCTTGCCCTGAAAGAATCCTCAAGAGATAGTTTATTCGGGGAGTTATTTTTCCCTCACGATTTTCTCAAAACTTACGTGGACAATTTTATTGATAATTCATAAATAAATATTTCATTAATAACCCTATATTTTAGTATAAGTCATTTCTATGAAAAACAATTACGACGGATAGATTATTTTGGGGGTCAAGGTTTTTCCCAACAATTTTCTCGAACGACAGGCGATTTTTTTCAAATTTCGCAAATAAATATTTCATTAATAAGCAAAAGTATATCTTAACTCATTGTTCGAAACAATTCACAAGAGGTAGGTTACTTCTGACGTGTTCTTTTTGAACGACTTTCTCGAAAATGACTCATTTGATTTTTTCATATTTCATAAACAATTATTACATTAATTGCTCTATTATATGTCTAATGAAAATGTGCTCAAAGTGTGAGTTAGTTTTGTAGTGTGGATTTTCTTCAATCGAAGTTTTTTATTCGATAATCTGACATTCGATGTATTTGAATAATATGATTTTTTTTTCGTATTATCCAAATACACACTTCAGTAACAACTGCGGCCTAACACAGTTAAGAAATTGAATTGAAAAAGTTTAGTGCGGTGGCCCTGTAATTGAATATTTTTTGGTAAATACCCTAGCTTTTTGTGGTAAACTCAGGCTTTTCTTTTTCGAGCGACAAAAGAGAGAAAATATGGTGATTGTGAAAATAGTATATCAAATTCAGATTTCAACGGATTTACATACTTCATGGCGTCTACATACCGGAAATGTGATTTTTCGATACCCGTCCTTCCGGTCCGTCCGTTCGGTACACTTTTCTGTGCACTCACCTAGAGGCCATACCGTTCAACGTATCTACACCAAATTTTAAACTTAGGGTTTACATAGTATTCCTACAGGAGATTTTCCCATTTTTTCATACCGCCTAAAATAAGTGTGGTTTACTAACAGCCGAAAATCGAAAAAAGCTATTTTCTCCAAAATGGTTTTAACAATTTTGTTTATTTTTCATTAATCAATATTTAATTAACAACCCTATATTGCAGTATCAGATATTTCTTTTAGAAAAATTTACGAGGGGTAGTTTATTCTTGGAGGTGACTTTTTCTCGACGATGTTCTCAGAAAGGACACTGGCAAATTTTCTACACACTTCATAAACAAATATTTAACCTTGCAGCATGGTATAAGTCAATTGACCTGTAGTAGCTTATTCTTGGAGTTGAATTTATTTCCAGTGAGTTTCTCAAACACGACCAGTTGGCAACCCTGTATCTCGACAACGAAGCTGAACTCGAAAACTGCAAGAGGGCTATTTGTCTCCTTTTGATGTCACGAATCATCTCCCGAAGTTTGTGGATATCTTTCAGGTTCACCCTTAATGAAGCTTCTTTTCGAAAAGTTAATTATTAACTTTACACATTGTTTATTTTTTTTTTTAAATCACAAATGCCGTTATTAATTTTAAGGCAGAGAGCTACTTTTGAGAGAATAGATCTTTAAAAATAATTTTAAAACTTAGACTTTTGTTTTCGAGACATTCCAGACAAGACGAGACATTTTAAAAGCTATCTCGTGTCCAAAACATTTGTTACGTCTTCTTTTGGATGTCACAAAGCGCGTCTCGTCTCTTTCTCGAGACACGTCTTATCTCGTGCGCATTCGTTATCACTTGGGAAGGATTATCTTTCTACTCAAAGCATTGTTTTTATAATGGTTGCATATTTATGATAATTGCCGTCAACATAAATTACAGTTCTTTCAGTTGAATTAATTGTTTATTATTATTATTGAAATTAAAATTAAATGGAATATCTAGTTTAACGTTGCACGATTATGCACCTATGCTAAGGGAGAATGATGATGAATGAAATGATGAAATGAAGAAAGTGGGAGGAAAATGGAAAATTCCAAGAAAACACATACTCATGCACACGGTATTTGTCTACCTCAAATTTCACTTGGCACGAAGTGGAGTCGAGCCACGGACCCCATGAATGCTCTATTATTATTATTATTATTATTATTATTATTATTATTATTATTATTATTATTATTATTATTATTATTATTATTATTATTATTATTAATAATAATAATAATAATAATAATAATTGAAGTGAGCTTAACGAGTTTCAACCGTCCGACTCAACCAATGTTTGGGTGCCTGTTCGTTCGTCTACTCCATGACAACTTTTCATAAAAGACATTTCCTTTTAATGAAACTAGTAATTGCCTTTTAGCTTTGAGAAGTAACTATGCTTGGAATTTGAAATCTGCAAAATATAAGAGGTAAAATTAACCAAATGGTGCAAGTTTACACTAATGTATACAAAACAATTTTGCAATATCAATTACGTGAACCTTGTCCCATAAAGAAGCCGAAACCCCTACACCAAAGAGCCCTCCGAGATTTGATAATTGTCCACAAGGATTGAAATTGTCATTTGAAGCCAAGACTTTAATATGAAGCCAATAATTTCGTTAAAATAGACGAAAAATTCGAAAGTTATAAGCATTTTCATATTTTTGCCTTTTCCCATAATGGAGCCGTAGCACACTATACTGATGAGCCCCCCCGACTCCAGGATTTGATCATTCTCCATCGGACTGAAATTGCCATTTGGAACCAACACTTTAATACAAAGCCCAACAATTCTTTAAAATAGACGAAAAATTCGAACGTTAAAAACATTTTAATATTTTTGCCTTTTCTCATAAGGGGCCCGTATTAGCCTACACTGAAGAGCCCCACGAGATTTGATCCTTGACCACTGGGACTGAAATTTTCATTTGAAACCAAAACTTTAATATGAAGCCAAAAATTAAACTTTTACATCAATTTAAACTGACTGGGTTCCAGTTCACCCCACTATTATGTTTAGTTTAGTTAAGTGGTAATTTGTGACAGCTTCACATCATCAAAAGAATCTTTCACTACCCCCCCTCCCAGAAGTTTGTGCTGGATCCGCCACTGGATTCAATAGACATTTTTCCTATTCTTTTTATCACCTTGTTGGGGCTCCCTCGTACAAATAAAGAAGCGGTAATATTACAATCAAGGGGCGCTATATATTAGGTATTTCTTTAGTTACCTACCCCTAACCGCACAGGGCCATCTTTGGTAGAATAAAAAAATGCTACGTGATATTCCAATCATGAAAGGGAAGAGGATGCTGTAAATATATTTCTTATTCATTTTGTCTATCCTGCTTATGAGAAATTACTTTCTGTTGGAAGGGTACTGAAATGAGAGGGGCAAAATAAAACGCCGTACCCCCTCCTACATGGTTGTTCAAATAATTACTAAAGAAAGCACTTTAGACTAAGATATCTAAGATTTAAACTAAGAAACTAAGATATCCTTACATTATGTAAGGATGGCATATTCAGGATGATTATTATTATTATTATTATTATTATTATTATTATTATTATTATTATTATTATTATTATTATTATTATTATTATTATTATATGAATGTTTTTGGAGCACCGAAATTTTGTGAGAGGAACAATGGAATGTAGAGGTTTAAGATGGGTGGTCATAGGGAGGAAAAACCAGATTTTTTTTCTGTCTGACTCTCTAACGTGAAGATTATGTGCTCATGGCAAGAAGTATCATCATTCTACAATAGGTAGCTTTTACGTAGAATATCAATTACTTGAGTTTTCCTCCTTCGAGCTACTTATCTCATTTGGTAAATTCAAAACAATTTCAATTTAATACAAATACATTGTAAAACTTTTCCGTAATTAAACATCTAGGGAAAATTAAACATTTAATACGGAAATCTGTTATCAAAATATCCAAACAAGTAGATAGAAGACTATGTAGTGAGAAATATTGTGAAACTTTATAAAATTCTCCAAATTAGGATTAACATTTACTGGGAAACAACGCGCCAGCGAGCATTACGTATAGTGAGCAGTGAGCACAGGGGAAATAATTATAAACTTTTTGCAAACAAAATTAGGGATGCTAATGCAAGTGCGACAACGACATTTTTTCTTTTTTTGGTATCGTCATGAATTTTACACATATGTTACAATTTGATTCTTTCCCACATAAAAAAATAAATAAAATAACAATAATAATAAAAATGACAACGTCACTTCCATCTGGATTCGAACCCGCTACCTTCGGCATACAGACTAGTTGCTTTAACGAACTGAGCTAATTGTTTCCGTACGTGAACTGACCCTGTTCTACGGTAAAGACGAATTTTCATTACGGTCGCGCTACCAATTCGTCCTTTTCCATAGACAATTTCCACTTTTTGCTCTATCTTTACGTTAATACTTGGCATAGATTCATATATTTGGAGTTTGCAGATAATGCACGAAATAAGACATATTAGAAATATTTCGTTAAAAGTTTCGTTTGTAGATTTTATCCACATTTCTCTCAGTGACATAGATGTCGCTGCTTCGTGTTGAACTGCAGAATTCCCTCGCGTTCTTGAAAATTTCCCACCTTAGCAGAGTTGGTAATTCTCGAGATTTCTGTCGATTTAATGTTTTTTGCTTCTAATTTATTTATTTTAAGCTAATATCTAACACAAATATTAAAAACGGGTTTGTTATTAACCCGTCCTGCTGGAGAAACCTTCCGAAATTTCGAACATATAAAGAAAACAGAGATATTTTCAAAAAATTTCAAAATAAAGAGACGCGTCATTTATTTTGCTCATGGTAGTACATCTAATTTGGTTTAAATTTAGCTGGTAGTTACCGAGGAATAAAGTACTACATACACACATACTTAATTACATCTGGAGTAAAACTACAAGCTCCCTTATGCTTACTAAGGAAACTAAAAAGAAAAATTCTAACATTACAAATGGAACATACTTCATGTAAGCAGAATCCACTTTCGACATTACAACACTAATGGGGAGAGTTTGAGGCGGGTGAGCCCCCCTGACTACGCCACTGCACTTTTGAGACACTTGAGAGCTATCCGAATGGAGAAAACTGCTTTCATCTACCGCTCTTGCCAATATTTATTGAAACGAGAAATTATAGTTGAATGAACCACTTCCGGTTTTATTCGAGAGTTAATAATAGAGATTAAATATGTTCTTACGAAACTGAAACCCGGATCTTAATACGTATTACGTTTTTCGATCTATGATGATCAATGATCAAACCGGAAATGGTTTCTTTAAACCACTTTCGGTTTGAGAAGACTATTTTAATAACAAACTCACTTCCTAAATAATTCTTGACTCTTTGTATTTTTACCAAATTTGGTGATGATTCATGAAATACTTTATTTATTTATTTATTTTTGTCACACACTAACACACGCGAATAAGGTAAATATATAATGGAGTTTTGATAAACCAAACTCTAGTTATTCAAAAAAAAAAAAAAAAAAAAAAAACTTACAACGAAAACTTGATTTTTGTCATCCCTGCACACAATTAATCCGTTCTAACCACAGAAACATCGCACTGTGTTCGTTTTTGTAATAAATATTATAAAATGAAAAGAAATCTATCCTTCCAGAAAACAAAAGAAATAGGCAAATATATAAGAAACATTTAGACTTTTTTTGGTTTACATTTGTGAGTGGAAGAGATTAAAGCTACTGCTTCGAAGGAGAATCCATCCGTTTCAACCAACAAAAGATGTAGAAAAGCAATTGGAAAGACATTCCATACTGAGGTTTCAAAGATCATTATCTTTGTTCTACGAAGTATTTTGTTGACACGTGAATCATACCAACTTACGCCGACAAAGCACATTCAGATAGTTGTGTCGTAAAGTTGTGGGAAATCAGTGGGAAGTGGGAGGTGGGAGTGGAAAGGGAGACTGCTCAAGGCATAAATGATTATGCAACTGGAGGGGTAGACACGGGTTTCACTTTTCAAATTGTCATAATACATCCCTCCTCAGCATTTGTTCTTCAAAGAATGTCATCCATAGTAATTCATGAGATTTGCAAGTGGTCTTTTGACTCTTTACCTGCAGTAACTCAATACGGAAGAATGCATTACAATTAATCCAAGTAATTAGGTGCAAAATTGTGACAGTCATCTGAATTGTATTACTCTTTGGCAACAAAATTACCAGTTCCTAAATGCAGTATTTTCTAAGATATTTATGAATTAAATTTTACATGTTATCTTATAAAGATTCTGAAGCCTCTGATGATGGGAAGACATCCCCTTATGCTGTAGGTCATGTCTGACAGTGTCGTAGTCAGGGAGGAACACCCGGCTCAAGCCCCCCCATTAATATTGCGATGTTGAAAGTGGATTCCGCTTACATATAGTATGTTCTATTTGTGATCCTGATGTTAGGACTTTTCTTTTTAGTTCCCGGCGTAAGCTGACCGGAAGTTGTACTTTTACTCCAGATGTGCTGTAATTATGTGTGTGCATATGTAGTACTTTATTCCTCGGTAACTATCAGCTAAATTTAAACCAAACTTGATGCGAAAATACCCAATCATCTAAGGAATAAAGATCACTACATGTGATGGCCGAGCTCGGCCGGCGATAGGCTCGGCTCGGCTTGCCTTGTATGTTCTATTTTATTTCTCCGTAACTACTAGCTGAATATAATCGAAATATGGTGCGCAGATAGCCCATTGTCCAAAGAATAAAGATCACTATACTTTACAAAGCGACAGGGCAAAGGACAGGTTCGCAACAACAAAATAACTACGAATATATTTTGTTTGATAGAAGGTGAAGGGGCTGAAGTATAATCTTGGGTATGAGAATGTGTTCATTTGGCCCTGTACATTGTCAGTTATTCGCTTCAAACGCCATATTTCTTACCTTTTCATGCCGGCATATGTAATGACTTCTATATATTGATTTGCTATATATTACAGGCACGCCACGAAACCTCAAGTCTGAATCCAGCAACAAGATCATATAGTTTTTTTTCTTTTTTCTTTTTCCTTTTCTTTCTTTCTTTCTTTTTTTTTTGCAAGATATAATTTATGCAAATGTCTATTGCCAAACTGAAATATTCAGTCATCATTGGCGATCTGGCGATCGAAAATTCCAACCTGGCGACCAATTTGGTACATGGTTTTGTTTTATATTACTTAGGCACCAGACAAGGGTTGGAAAAAATAGTTTTATTTTTTTTTAAAAAAAGAACAAAAAAGTGTTTAAAACATTAAAAAAATGTTCAAAACGTTTTAAACATGTTTTAGAACACAGACGAAAAAAAACATGTCAAACATTTTGAACAGTTTAAAACATGATTTTTAACATGTTTCAAAATCATGCAATAACTTATTTCTTAGGACTTTTTGCTCTTTACTAGCAACCGACCTTTTCATTTATTTTATCCTGATTAATAACACTGTGCTGGGTACAGAATATTTCAGTATAGATTAGTAATTCTCAACTTATTTCATATTCCAACCCCTTTTTATTACACCCTCTTGCCAGTGATTCTCATAAGTACTTTCTTGGTTGTAATTAGCTTTTTAGGTAGATTTTAAAATCTACCTACTGTGGAGATTTCACACAATCTATCAATATGCATGGTGAAACAAAAGTCCTCACCACCCTTGTGCGTTAAGAACGGGTTGAGGGAGAATGATGAAACTTTTAAGTGGTCTGACACATCAGATAGTGCTATCAAGCATCATGGCTGCCATTTTTTTATTGGAATTCAAAATTTCAAATAAAATGGAGTCATGTTACGTGTTTTAAGGCTAGAACTTTACCAGAAATACGCTTGTGCGGTTACTTTAGCCTTAAAACAAATCATTTCGGAGTTATTGCTTCTGAAAATTTCCTAATTATGCTCTTAGGGGTTAAGATCGCGTTTCATGGAGGCGGGTGTGATTTTTAATTGCAAAAATTTGATTACTATTTCACAACACTCATACTAATGAAATTATCTTAAAATAATACATTTTCGAAAAGTAATGATAGTTTGAAGCACACTTCATGTTGTGCTAACTTTAGAATATTTTCTGCAAGCCTATGTAATTGGTTGTTTTTTAAGTCAATAATTCATTGAAGAAAAGTAATATATGAGGCGTTCAGAGCACTATGGATCCAAGTCCATTTTCAATAAGGTTCAGGTTTGCTCAGTAAATGAATTCTATTTCCAAACGTAATATTTTCGCAGTCAAGAGTCCGCAATAAGTATAACTAAAACCACGTTAAAGGCCGTGGGATAGTTTCATATGACAGCCGCTAGATAGGGGCGTTAATGGGGGCAGGAGGGCATCTCAGACTTTGTGGGTAGTAAGGCAGTTTTAAAAACCTTTCGATAAGCAAGATCCAACAAAATAAGTTTGAGGTCCTTACACCGAATAAATAAGGAGGAAATACAGATGATCGAAACTGGAAAGTTGTTCCAAATGATGTCGTTTTTTTCTTCCCGTAAAACTAATGTTAAGCGATTCCAAGTTGTACGGAGACTGACAAGGTACATTCGCGAAGTGTCCCCTCGGAATTCGTGTAACATTGATTCAAATGCAAAGTTCTCCGTGGCCCAATGTGTATTGTACTAATTTAAGCGGCCCATACCGGTAATTTCCATATTTATGGGCCTTCATATATCCGGAATTCAATCATACACTACTATAACGCTCGGACACAAAGTTGCTTTTAGTTTCTTTAGATTTCACTGGACATGAATATGGGCATATGCAGAACAAATTGAATCAAGTACTCCTTCTCTGACATATGTTACCCACCTTGGCCGCCATCTTGGATTTAACTTTCGGTTTTTCAAATGGCAATAGGTTCAAATGATACATCAAATTAATGTAAACTTTTCTCGGAATTTCATTGGTGTACTGAGTTTTATCGTAGCTTGTATATACCATTAAATGTCAAGCACTTCATATTCACCTATGTTGTAAGGAGTTTACCAGTTAGAAATTGTTTTGATTTGTCAACACCAAAAACGTAAGCGTAACTGATATTAACCTGCAATGTCTATTCGCAAAGTGGCTGGAGGGAATGAACATGTAATACCTTCCAAATGGTACAAGCTACGGTAAAATACATTACACCAGTGAATGTAAACGTAAATGTCCGATGTAACACTTGCACCTATTTCCATTTGAAAAACCAAAAGTAAAATCTAAGATGGCGGCCGGGATGGGTAACATGTGTCAGAAGCAGTACTTGATCCAATTTGCTTTTCATATGTCCATATTCATGTCCAGTGAGTAACATCTAAAGAAACTAAAATGAATTTTGTGTCCGAGCGTTATGGTAGTGTATGATAGAATTCCGGATATATGAAGGCCCATAAATATGCCAATTACCGGCATGGGCAGCTAAATTTAGTACAATACACATTAGACAGCAGAGAACTTTGTATTTAAATCAATTTTACACGAATCTCGAGGGGACACTTCACGAATGTACCTGGTAAAAACCAACATGTAGGCTACTATATCAACGAATGCCTGCGATATATTAATTTCAGAACCGCAATTTAGAACCGCAAGAACCCTATGTTTGTTTTCTGAATACAACATGAAAAAATTGTTTCCATGATAATTCTTTTATTTACTTTTTAATATCAGTTCTACAAGGGGTACAACCTTCGACTATGACACTTTCTCGCAAGTTAACTTATAAGCATTTAAACAATACAATTAACATTAAAAATCAAAGGGAGAAAAAGAGACAAAATAAACTGTAGATTACCATATTGCCACGAGAAGTCAAAACATTCACATGAGAAGAAAATAGTCTTCTGAATGGGTAGCACTTTTTGACAATTTTCTTTCTCTGGCAGATTTTTTTTTTTTTTTTACAAAAATAAGATAAAATAGAAATATGTTTAAAGGTGCAAAGGTGCACGTGCACCCCCTTCCTTGTAAATATACACTACCTAAAGTGAGAAGCTAGGAGTGAAAATAGCAACACTTTCCGAAATTTTCCTCTGTCATGTTTCGATTTGGGCTTAAATCAAAGGGAAGTTTTGCAAAATCGATAGTTTAAGTCAATTTTCTAAAAGTTCAACAAAAGGATTCACCGAGAACAGATACTTAGGATATCCAGGGCATTTCCTCATTCACACCACAGGTGCCTAAAGGCATTTAAAAAAATCCAATTCAATTCAAATATAGGCCTACTGGTAGTTATTGGTGCACCCCTCAGAAAATCCTTTCTACCAAATCTTGTGTGTTGGTCCCCCTTGATGAGTTTCTCGCTACGCCACTGATGTCTGATATGTATTTGATTTATAAACTAAATTGCTTGCAAGTAAATGAAATGTCCTTCCTGCTTCCCTGGGGGCCAGTATATGTGTAACTTTGGTGAATGTAGCTCCGGGTTCGATCCTTGTTGGAAAGTGAGCTCGAGCTTCAACCACATTGGTCAGTGCAAGACTGTTGTAAAATAAACATATATGGTGACTACCGGCAGTGAACTCCTTCATGCCTAAACGCTTAGCGTACGCGCCTTTCGCCTGGAAGACCCGGGTTCGATTCCCGGCGTGAGCACATGGGTTTCGATTCCATGTTAATCAGTAGGTCCCGTCTCATAAAGCCTCGCTGCCGAAAAGGACGTTAAACTCCAAATCAACTCAACTATCGGCAGTGTCATCACAAGAAGTAAAAATCTTATCAATAAGCTTACATTAAAAACTTCACTCTTTGATCATTTCTCTTTTTCCTCTTTTTAAATACAGAGCAATCAAAGTAATGCTATTCTCAAAGGACATGTACCTGAGGGCTTAAGGCAGCGTTTCCCAACCTTTTTCAACTTGCGGCACACTACAGGTGTAACTTGAATTCTCGCGGCACCCATATATATATATATATAATTACCGTGGTATTTTAATGTGATTACTAATTTACTTCTTACAGAGAAGAAAGCTCGATCACTGATTTTCCCCCGTGCTAAATCATTATACTTATTATTCATTCTAATTTTAAAATAGAAAACAATAGCAATGAAATATAGGACTCGGGTTTTTAAAAATCCACTTTCTCTTTCGAAAACTGTATCTAACCTCTAACTAAAAGGGAAGATCACTAAATAACGAACAAATAAACAAATCTCCTATACTTTTAAAACACAAATGTAGGTAATTTGTATGCATGCTTCCTTTGTTGAATTTATTGAATGATATGTTAAAATTTCAAGTTACGAAATAGTCTGCAACAATAAACAAGTAATAATGGTCATGACAATGATAAATACGTTTTTCAACATTAAAAATGTACAGAAAAGTAACACAGTATGAAATTTAAAATTGTAGATTTATAGTAGAGGTTCATAGTAATGTGAAATATAAATATACATTTTCCCCTGTCTTGCAATTTGGTTCGTATAGAATTAATAATTTGTTTCGATTTTCTCGCGGCACACCAGCGGCCCATTCGCGGCACACCAGTGTGCCGCGGCACACCGGTTGGGAAACGCTGTCTTAAGGTGTTTACTAAATCTTAAGTATGAGGAAAAAGAAAACAGACTGAAAAACGTGGAATTTATTTACTAGTATAATGGAGATTCTTTTAAAGCCAACCTTAGACTCCCTGTCGCCAAGGATGTTTAAACGTTACTCAAGCGTAACTCCAAGACCATCAGAACTGAAGAAGATGAAATACAGGTACAAAAGGTAACCGATAAAGAAAAGAGAAACATAGAAATGGTACTCATCATAACAAAAATATGTCTACTTACACAAAAATGTTCTGCAGAATTTCAATACGTTTCATATCGCTAAAATCAAGGAACAAAACCCTTTGGGTTCGAGAGAGAACTGGTATTCAGTGGAACCAGTTTTATCTTAACAATCTCAAGCAGGTACGACATACATGGGTATTTCGAGTAACGCTAATCCCTTGGTGACCGTAACTACAATACCAAAATGCAGAATGTTCCATTGAGTAACGTTACTCAGCGTAACATAATTCAGAGCGTACCATTTTAAAAGTTACACTGACCAATAACGTTATTAAGTAGGTGCAGAAATGGGTTACAAAATAGTAACCGTAACAGATAACAAATTGTAAATATTGCACATTTCGTTACGTTATCCACCCTTGGTTTCAAATAGCACATGTAGAACATGAATTATCTGCTAATACTCCTCTCGTACCGGCTCGAAAGATAGCTAGCTCCAGGTAGCCATGGCAACTGGAAATACAAATCGGGCGTCTAGACATTTTAAATCCAAAAAAATGTAGGCCCATGTATCAAATTATATCTGTATCATTATGGTGCCTAGTTTTGATCAGAAAAAAAATATAGAAATCCAAAAAATGTAGACCCATGTATCAAATTATATCTGTATCATTATGGTGCCCAGTCTTGGGAAGTAACGTAACGCAAGTAACGCGTTGAACAGCATTGGTGTATTTAGGGGTGGGGAATCCGGACTAAAGGCTCCCCCCCGAAATCTTACTTACTATAGTAAAGTATATAAAACATGTTGCAGAATTTTCACATTTTCAGGCAAAGCCCCACCGAAACAAAATCGTAAGTACGCCACTGCTGAACAGAATTTAAAAGTAAAGTGGTGCCCCGGCGGGAAATTTTTATCAACAATTAGGGTGCCATAATAAACGACATTCAGTAAGGGTTTAATATGAATAAACGGTGTTCTGATGAGCAGGCCTACTTTATTGATGTAATGTTGATGGTATGTAATATTAGGGTTCTTTTAGATCAGTTTGAATATCCTAAAGTCCCGTTGATTATAGAGTTTGGAACAACTAGCTTTAAAAAGCATGTATCGATTTTAGAGTTATTGGCAATTTTGATTCACCCCCAGTTCATGTGTTCTCATTTCGTCAGTTGTAGTGTAATGTTTCTCTATATTCTGTATTTTTAATTTTACATAGCAACATTGTTATTATTATATAATTAGTTTAGCAGAATAATAATAAGCAACCATTTTTTCTAACGCATAGGGATGGGCACGAGTCAAGCTAAAACTTGACTTGAATCCAAGTCGAGTTTCGAGTCGAGTCAAAAGTAATATTCTCGAGTCGAGTTCCGAACCGATTCACTGTTTTTGGCGTCGAGTTTCGAGTCGAGTCGAGTTTGATAAGTGGCTCACTCGTTTTGAAATCATGGGCTGATTACACTGGAAAGCGAAAGCCATGAGAAATGTAAGCTAAGCAGTAATGTGGAATACTTTTAGTGCTGCTCACGAGATGGGACACTGCTCGCATCACGTCTCGTCTCGATAGCGAGACTACAAGAGATTTTTTATAACAAGCTTAGCTCGGCTCGGTTTAACTAAGCTGATGGCTCGAGCCGGCTCGCTTGGGGTGAACCATCGGCTCGAGCTGGCTTGGTTGGGATAAGCCATCTGCTCGGTTCGACTCAACTGAGCGAAGGGCTCTAGCCGACTCGGTTGGGTGAGTTGTTGGCTCAGCTCACTTCTTGGTTTGAGTCGATAGTGAATGAGCTGTGAGCCGATCTGCTCGAGTCGTTGACAATTCTAAACCCGGGCCGAGCAATTTTGAAGATATTTGGCCAGTGCCCTATAACGTTTAACAACGTTTGGCTCGAGCCCGAATACTTAACCTAGACCCTCAACACAAATTCAGAAGCTTCTGAACAATGTCCTTTACTCCTAGACTTCACGACTACCGAGGTTGGCAATCAACTACTTTTTTAGTATTCATATATAAACCGCCTATCTTTCATGTTTATACACAGTGTTGTTATAATAATAATAATAATAATAATAATAATAATAATAATAATAATAATAATAATAATAATAATAATAATAATAATAATAATAATAATAATAATAATAATAATAATAATAGAAGAAGAAGAAGAAGTTGTAGTAGTAGTAGTACCATTGATGATAATTATATTGTCTATGTAAGATACTTGAAGAGAGTACTCGAAACTGTACACCAGATTTGACTCGACTCGAGTCGAAACTCGACCCGAATTCGAGTCGAGTTGGAGGAAATTTTTCAAACCGAGTTCTCGGGTCGAGCTCAAAGATGTCTGTTTCTAGTCGAATCGATTTTCAAAGAAAACTTGCTCGAATTCACTCGTGCCCATCCCTACGAGTAACGCAGTATATCATTTTAGTCAATGTTACATTACATTAAAATGTTCATATAGTTGTCAAGTAAAAATTTGTCCTTGCATTTACATAAATCGATTCAGAACGTGCAATAATAATAATAATAATAATAATAATAATAATAATAATAATAATAATAATAATAATAATAATAATAATAATAATAATAATAATAATAATAATAATAATAATAATAATAATAATAATAGCGGTAGTAATAGCAGTACGGAAAACTGAAGTAATAAGATTTTTTCCATATATTCAAAGTTTCGGACCTAAAAGTAACGCGTTACTTTCGAAGTAAAGTAACAGTTACTTTTTTGGGGCAAGTAACGCGTTACTAACGCGTTACATTTTAAGAGAAAGTAAAGTAACTTGTAACGCGTTACATTTTTACAAGTAACTTACCCAACACTGATGGTGCCTAGTTTTGAGAACTGGCACCTAGATCAGAAAAAAAAATATAGAAAACTACTTTTGTTCATGATGCTCTTTCTGCAGCCTAACCATCTGTTTATCACGGTTTGCTGCAGCTTTCAACTCCAAACACCGAGGTGATCACGAAAATATTATCCCAACAGTAAAGACGTTATATAATACGATTTTTATAACATTAAGATAAGAATGTTATAGCAATGGGGTATGGTGACCAACTGGTAATATGTACGGTGAATGGTAGAAACCATGAAAAGGATACAGTGGAATACATACCTTCTTTAATTTCATTAAGAGCTTTTTGGTGCAGAAAGTACTATATTTTTAGCAGTAGAGCTAGCATGGAGATTCACTACCTTTATATGTATACCGACAAATTTTCGATGTGTACAATTATGAGTTTGAGAAATGTATAGATGCCAATTGAATGTGAACTTTCGAATCACTGGGAGCCAAATTTTCAAAATAAAAGAAAAGCTATATTTTGAGCTATAATATGGTGGCTTACTATCAGTTTGTGCGTGTTTTATTTTAAATTTGAATTGATGTAGTAGTTAGACTTCTACCGCCTTACGCAGAGTCGTTTTGAAGTATGACTAGCGTCATACTAAAAGCCTGTCTACTGCAGGAAACACATGTTAGTCGAACTCTTTAGTATGGCTCTAATCTTGAGTCAAAACGACTCTGCATAAGGCCACTAGGGTCTTATGCAGAGCCGTTTTGACATATGATTAGTGTCATACTAAAGGCCTGACTACTGCAGGAAACATGTTAGTCGAACTCTTTAGTATGGCACTAACATCACGCATCAGAACGACTTTGCATAAGGCCCCTAATGTTTCTCTAATGACAGAATGTTACAGATCACTTTTACTGTAATTTTAAACTAGGAGAATAGGTCTTATTATCACGTTATTTTTATACATACTAAACAATTTACTTATTTTGTCACATTTCCTTTCACTATTCCACTAAATTTATTTGTAGTTTATAGTTAGAAACTGCAATATGAAAGGATTCCTTGAAGCTTTCAATACGGCTGCGATAGGGAAACTGATATATAACACCAAAAGAGCTTATTTCTGTTGACGTACTTCATTTTTGAATTGTATGACCGTAACTAAGAAATATTTTTCTGAGATTTTTGGTATGTGTTAAATTGAAGACTAGTTTTACACGATGATATCCTTAAATTACAATTTTGGTCAGAAAAGGAATGACTATTATGCCCTGTATTTAAATATGGCAGATGATAGGTGAAATTTGATTGATGTAGTAAACGAAAGAACTCTTAAGAAAACCGAGCGACATGTTACAGTACCGGTCAAAAGTTTAAGACCATTCGGATTTGAGTGAACCTACACCTTAACGCCTACCTTCTATTTGGTGCATTAATTTCGTAGCAGTGTATCCCAGGTACTCCTGGCCAAAGCATAAAATTTGATTGCTGGGATGCGGTCTGAAAGATACTGCAGATTATATGCCTAATTTCTTAAAATGTATAACAAAAAACGAATTTTATAATACATATTGCATAATGTGAACAAAGGGCTGGAAAATGAGACAGTGTGTTACTTGAAAGATATTTGCATAGGGGGGGGGGGGGCAATGCAGTGACATAAATTTGAAAGGATGAGTTATAAATGATCTGTAGTTCTTTTTAGCTTGTTGATATATTAACCAAACGTAGCTATACTTTGAAAAGTGTTTACAACGGCCTGGATACGCCCTTGCATTTTCATATATTGTCACTCATGGAAGCGAAGTCCTCGTTGATGCTAATCCAATGGGCTACACTTCATCATACAAAGCTTTCGAGACTCCACATTATTCTCTAACCTAATCCGAGGTGGTCTTACTTAAACTTTTAACCGGTATTGTATTATGGCCTGCTATAAAACAAAGGACACCTAGAACGAGAAACCAGCCCCTTTACTGAGTCCTTCAGAGGCGACATCACTTTTTATTTTACTTAATCCGGTCTCTTCTACCACTTGGGTGTCGAAGTTTTCCACCCTCAGGCATTTGAATTTGTCGATTTGTTTTAGCTCTTCTCTCCCTAGGTGTATTATGTATGGTTTATTTGCTCTCCTGAAGCTCATTACTTTTGTTTTCTTTTTGTTTACCTTCAAATTTCTTTTCCTTAGTTCGTGGTTGATTGTATCAACATTTCTTTGTAGATTACTTTGTGTATTTGCAAAACTAATAATGTCATCTGCGTGGGTTTGAGATTCCAGTTTTCTACCTCGACGTCCCTAATTTTCGACTTATTTCTTTGATAATGTCGTCCATTAAGATTATGAAAAGGTATGGCGATGGTATATATGCTTATCTTACTCCTGCCGAGGTCCTGAATTCTTTGGATCGATTGTTACCTGTTGTTATGTAAAACTTGAACTTCTTGTAAAAGCTTTGAATCGCTTTTATCAATCTCCGTTAACCTTCTTTTTCCTTCAGGGTGTCCATAATTCTTTCCACGGGACATTGTCAAAAGACTTTTCCAGATCTATAAAGCACACAAATAAATCTTGTTCATATTCTAGCTTCTTTTCTGTGATTTGAATAAAAATAAAAATATAGTCTTGCATTTCTTTTCCCGGTCGGAATCCATTCCGGCATTCTTCTAGGTTACTTTCAATTTCTTGTCAACCTAGTTTCAACTATTCGTGAGTATAATTTCCCTACAATACACAGCAGCAATATAGTTTTTGCATTGAGGGAAATCTCACTGGTAAACATTAAAGTTTCATCTTGAATAATGGTTACCTAACGTATTAACTGAATCTGAGAGCATAAGAGCCAACGCGACAAAAATATTATTGGGAGCTCAGGGTTCTCATTATGGGGCTTCCCACGAGATGAGGCGAGGCAGACTTTTTCCAATAGAAACCTACAATATCAGAGACATTACTTTCACGCAGTCGTGTACGCAAGTAGTAGCGTTTTAACCCCTCCCCCTCCGGTTGAACAAGATATTATGTAAAAATAAACATTTGTCATATTAAGATATCTATACAAACACTTGATATTCTTGAGTTATTGACCATCAAAGATGGGGTTCAGACGTTGTAACATTTTCGCAAAAAACACTGGACTCTACCCCTTATCGATGAAACTCATTCGATCTTGAACAAATTTGGCAATGGCAGACCTTTATGAACTTAGTTAGTATATCACATATTATGTTGTGCAAGTATTTGGTTCTCGAGCTGTGTGTGTCTGAACTCCAAATCTGACGACCTTCAATTTGCGATCCAAACGGCTACAGCACGGTATTTCATATGCCCGCTCAGCCTGTTAAGATCTATCAGAATTTAAAATTTGATCAAGTGGAGGCCTTCGGATCCTGAGTTATTGATCATCAAATTTCGGACTTGGACTTAACGAATCAGTGTGTGCTTATAAAGATTTGAGGTCAATTCATATGAAGTGATCCAAACAAGGTTGTCTGACCTTATACGAGTATATACAGGGTGTTTATTTATTATATAGCCAAAATCCACTGGTGAAATCCTCACACCTAAACAATAAAAAAGTCCATATAAACATAGGGAGAAAAACGTGTTGTTTCAAAGTTACGAGATGCCGAAATCGAGAAAATTGTAAATTTGGGGCTGCCTAGTTTGAAAACTATAAGAAATATCAAAGGCGTTTAACGAAATATTGGAAGAACTAGTATACTCTCTATCTAAATAACCATCTTTCCGAGTTGGGACTATCGGCGCAACGGATTTTATAAAGGGAACTGCGCTATAGGCTCCGCTCTTCCACTTCTCTCAATAAATCATGTGCGCCAGTACAACCCAACTCTGAAACATATGTATTTAGATAGAGGGTGTACTACTTCCTCTAATAGCATAGGAAAATTAAACCAAAAATGGCTCGAAACGGGGAAAAAAATATTAGAAAGCAAATTTTCATTTTAACACATTCTATGGACTCCCCTGATACTCCACAGAAAAATCCCAAAAAATGCCGCGTGGGCAACCACCTGAAATTGTAGTGCCCTTAGTAATTGTGTTATTTTATAATGGTAATATTTTTAAATAGTATTGTTAACTCTCTTTTGTAAGATCTGGCAACATTGATACTTCCGCTTCTGTGGAGGGAAGACGAGCACGACCCGCTCGGGAGAGTAATACTCCCGGAAGTACGTTTTTCCGCGCGCTACTCTAGACAGCTGTTTTACGCGCTATCCTAGCCAGTTGTTTTAAGTTGGTCACAAAATTTATATCATGAAGTACAAGGGGAACAAAACGACCCTATGTCATGGAGTACAAGGGCATAAGTACTACAACTACTTATCTACATAAAAATAAATAAATCACTTTTTTAAGTATTATTTTCATGTTATAAAAATGTAAAAAAAAAACTATCCTCGGGCGGGGTTTGAACTCGCGCCAAAAGAGGACTTTATTACTAGCATGTAGCGTTAGCCCACTCAGCCGCTGAGGCCGACAATAGCAAGTCTTTGTTGTCTGCTATTTGAATGCAACGTGGCAAGAAGTGGATAACGCCAACCAATCAGAAATGTGTTTCTCGTTTCTACTTCCGGGAGCATTACTCTCCCGAGCTAGTCCTAGACGAGCGGGTGACTTCAGTAGTACCACGAAGAAAGAGATTGTGTACTGCATGGCTTCTCGATATCTGTAAAATGAAGCCTAAAATTATAGTTAATTTAGGCCTCTCATAGCCATCCTCCTTTCATTAGTAATCAACAGATTTGACCGAGCAACATTGAGTGTAAGTGAAGCTTTACGGTTGCTTTTTCATCATAATTTTGGTGTGCAATTTCCAAGAGGAATCTATAAAGAAGAGCAAGTGGTCTCCCACGTGTTTTGTTACAGCTACAAGTTTTCGTCTGTCAGTGTATGCCTCTCCATTAATTATATTTTAAGTTTCTGTGATCGTCCTAGTGACATTCTCTATTTAATACGATAATGGCAATTTTCGTGAAGTTTTTCTTAGTAGTGATAATGTATGAAATCATAATGAAGCACTAAAAACTTCTGTGGGAACCCGCCCCATGCACGCTCTGTGTGGTATCATATCACTGAAGGAAGCAATGTATTCAACCTCTAGCACAGAATCATCAAGAGTCCAGATCTTTACAAGGATGGTAACGAATCAGCAATGTACCTTCCCAGGAAGTAACTTGGTTTTCACGTGCAAACGACTTAAATGCTGATTCCCATTCATATATTTGCTACAACACTACTTCCTTGAACTTAAACATGTACTTCAACAAAATATGGCTTCTTTACATTCTAGTGTGCTTGTTACTGTACCAAGTATTGGATTCTATAGCTACTTATGGCATTTTAGTAGCAAGTAGCATGTTTATTCCAAAACAATATCCTTTCATATGTGTTGTTGTGAACCAGTGCAGTCTCTTAAGTGAGGAGTGTTAGTCTGTTAACAAGCAGCTTGTAGAGTGGTGCAGAATTTATGCCAATCGCATATTCAGTTGGAATAATTTAGAGGCATTTTAGTGGCCCATAGCCCAGGTGAATGAGCAGCATGAAGAATCTACCCGTTATTTTCGCCGCCGCTCGCTCAGTGTTTGTAGAGCGACAATGCAGTTCTGGAACATGTTATTTTACACCACAATACATTTCTCTGGAGTTTTTCATACTCCTTTCCATTATTAAGGAGCCCCCTTTGGTTTAGCTCCGCCCAGCCTTGGCTCAGGATCAACTGGTGGTGAGATGAGATGCTGTTGTGTTAGTGTTTCGTATATGAAGATGGGCAGTTTAAAGGTGTTTTCCTGATAAAGGTTGCCTTCGTAGCAACCACATTCGTCATTTTTGACGAGTACGTTATTTTAATTATGTTCAATTATGTTTGAGCATGTTTGTGCGTATTAAAGCTCATCTTTGATATAGCCTGTTAATTTATCAGGCCCAGTTAAGCTCTTCGAAAGCTTACTTTCTCTAAGCCCTCTTTAGTGTTTATAATGTTCAGTGCTCTCTGAGTTGAGTGAAAGTGGCATATTAGCCAGTGCTTTCTCATAATAATAGTGAATCCTCCAGCTATCTCTCCAAGCTCATTTCAATGGTGTTCTTTGAAGAACTGTGTTTACCAGTGTGGTGCACTACTTAATTATCTTGTTTCTATGTTGCTTCATAGCTGCAGTAAGCTGTATCCTCTACTTTTTGTCAGTGCTACTTCACGAATAGCTGTTTTGTGTTCTCACTGGTGCTAGGTGTCCCTTATTATCTCCATATAATGTTGGCCACTCGCATTTTAGTGCGGTTGTGTTATTTACACAAAAGTGTCTTTATCTTATCTTATTGAGCATCAATCCTGAATACATGCATCATTCATTAGTGAGTATGCTTTGTGCATATCCTCAGGTAAGAATCACAATGTTGAATAAACAAGCTTAACGCTATATGTGTTCACGGCAGCTTCACTCTCACCGGGGTGGAGCATAATATTGCCAGTTCAATCAAGAAAAGGGCACAGAATGCCCATATGTGGAATGTAAATCTCATAGTAACAGGTAATCAGTCTCAATGGGTTATTAGATGAATGTGTATAATTTTATTGCATACCTTTTCTTAGTGGTAACAATTTTAATACCGAGTTTTGCACTTATGTTTGGATAGTGCACTTGTAGGCGCGCACCCGATGGTGAGTATATGCTGGCTAGCACCTTATAGCTATATTATTATCCTTGAAGTCTAGTTGCAGTGTACAACAATTAACAATTATGATACGATATTATCTTTTGCATAATAAATTTAAACTATTCCTTTCATCATCTTCAGAAGTGACAATTCTTCTGGAATTTGGTAAGAATCTAACTTGCATATTATTATGAAGTGTGTTAATGTTTCAATCATTATACGAGGGAGGTGAAGATGGTTGTCCCTCCTCAATTGTTTATAGCTGCAAGAATTTTGATGTAATCATGCATCAGTAACTGAATATTTTCACGCATGACTTTTTTTATTGTTTTTATAAATATACGAATATATGTTCTCGTGCATGATAGTATATGTATCTGTTATGAAGTACCTGTTCTATATCAGGCTTCCATGGCCCTAATACCAGCTTTTGATCAAATAATAAATAATCTTTTCCATTTTAAGTGTTGTTGTTCAAGTGCAAGTCCCTAGTAGCTAGATAAGTTTAATTTAAGGTTAGCTATTTCTGAATTATAGTACATGCAGGAGCAAGGAGAGGAAGGGGGGTTTGTTCATGCCTTCTCGTAGAGCTGGTGTGGGCAAGCCTCGTGTTGTCGGACGTTGTCTGTGCGCCCTATACTTCATTGCCATATCATCTTTCACAGACTGGCGACCCCTTGATACTCAGTTTTCTGGATTTTCTTTAGTCTGCGTTCTAAGTACGTTAGACGCCTTCCGCTCTGTAGCACTCACAAGTTCCGGGCCATCCTCTGGGGCGCTACAGGGTGTGTAAGTTTTTTGGCGACCTTCACCCAGGATTTCAGCTGAAATCTTCTGATCCCTTTCTCATACCATTGCTCTGGCTCCCCTTAGCTAGGTTCTTTGCTGGATCGTTCTTTTTCATTGGTATTGACTATTTCGGTTCCTGTTAGTCATAACTTGCGTTAAGGTGCTTGGAAGTCTTGATTCTTTTCTTGTGTTTATGAGTCAATTATCACGTGTTATTAGTTGGTTTATTTAGTTGCGTTGGCCAGGGAAAGCAGGTAAACATTCTCTACGTCAGCGCGTCATACTTTATAGTTAAATATTCTTTGAGATTCTTCTGAATATCATTTCTGGTTTGATGTAGTAATGTGGTTCCTAAAAAAAAAAAAAAAAAAGCAAGGCTGCTAAATCGCTGTTGAGACGGAACAGGAGTGCAAGGGTTACGGGTTCCCCATTTTCATGAATTGGTGTTCATACATATATATATATATATATATATATATATATATATATATATATATATATATATATATATATATATAAAACAGTATTGTGTAGTGCTAATATAGTGAACTTTATTTCTTTTTTTTTGATTGTGTTGAACTATTAGTGTCACAATGAACAAGAATAAAAAGAAAACGCGACAATGTGGCCATGCCGGCACATTGTTAGAGTGTACCTCCTGTAACACTTGGTACTGTAGACATTGCACCGAGTTAACAGAAGAGGAATTTAGTGAGAGAAGTAAACCTGAAGTCCTCTGGGATTGTAATAAATGTGTAGCACAACCCAGTAGGTCAATAAATGATTCCACTGAGAATGGAGATTCAAATCTTATAGTCGTAGTTACTAGGAATCAGGATGATACCATTAGTGAAAAAGGTAGTGATACCTCCAACTTTGCTGAATTGATGTCTCAGCTTTCTAGTCAAATAGACTCAATAAAGGTGGCCGTAACTGAAGAAGTCTCAGTGATGAAAGCCACCGTAACTGAAGAAGTCTCAGTGATGAAAGCCACCGTGACTGAAGAAGTCTCGCGGGTAAAAACAGTGGTCATTGGTGAAATGTCTGAGGTGGTAAATAAAGAGGTTTCCCAAGTAAAGGTAGTTATAAATAAAGAAGTGTCTAGTTTAAAAGAAACTGTTGATCGTCATCTCAAGGAACAGGATGACAGAATTACTTCTCTAAGTAATCGTTTGGAGAATAATACTGTAGAACTTACTCATCAAATTGAAATTGTTAATGAAAATCTAGCCTCTCAAGAAGAAGCATTACTAAATGTCTTGAAGAACAACAGTGTTAGTAAGCGTCAATTAAATAGTTTGGCTAATCAGATGCAGGAAATTCAGCGTAATACTAATTCATGTCTTAATATGAGGGAAGACCTTGAGGTGTTGAAACAGAAATTGGATAGTTTATTTGAACAAGGTGAAGATGAAGAAGAAGAAAGTGGTGAACAGACTGGTTCAGTTATAAATGTGGAACCTAGGCATTTTGAAGATGTGGACCGTTGTTTGGGAATTTCTCATACTAGAAGTAACTCTTATGACACCATTCCGAAGGTCCCGGTGGTTGTTTCCACTCCATTAATGGGAACCACTTCATTTGTTACCACATCTTGTTTTCCAGCCTCTTGTTTAGATGTTGTTACTGATACGTACAGGATTAATAGTGGTAATAATACTCACACTTCATTCTCTCATGCTCCAAGCCACGCTTGTTGTACTCATTCATGCTTTCCGCAGAATAGAGGTCAGTCAGACAGTGGGGATAGGAACTTTTCTGGAGTTAGCAGTCGCATTTCTATAAATCCTGTAGTCTCCTCGTGCACAGTAGGTGTGAATAAGGTTCCTGGTGTGTCATTTGCTAATGCGAATAATGTTAATCCTGGTTGTTGTGGAATGTTGAGAGAGAACATGCCCAGTTCCTCTCTAGGGGCTGATAATTGTCCCATACCGGCTGTTTCCTATTTGTCCAATAAATGTCAAAAGTCATTAAAATTATCCGATCTTAGTCACTTTCCCGAATTTACAGGAAATGTGTTAGAAATTTCGCCTTTAGATTTCCTTCAGCAATTAGAGCAAAACATTAAGTTAGTCAATTTGTCCCCTGAGTACCAGATTTTGGTTGCAGTTAGGTCTATGAAAGAGTCAGCTGCTTGCTGGATCTCTCAGGTTAAAGATCAAATCTTTTCATGCGATGATTTCAAACGTTTGTTTCTTGCACAGTACCTTAATCCTAAGGTGTGTAGGGCCCAGTTGCGATATCTATTGTCTACAAAGTACAATCCTAATGTACACGGTAAGGCTTCAGAGTTCGTGTGGAAGCTGTCCAAAGGTATTAGAATGCTTAAAGGGAATATTCCTCAAGAAGAGTTGGTAGACTACCTTATCGATACCTTACCTCAGGAATATCAGTTTACTCTGAGTCAAAATTAGCTGCACGGTTAATGAGACTTGAAATTCCTGACAAGTCCAAGTTATTGAATTGTCCATTGATCTCACTAGAATCTGTAGGTACCAAGCGTAAGGTTGGATTGGACTCAGATAATTATCCTAGCAAAAATAAGAAACGTAATGTTCATTTTGACGTAAACTTGGCTACAGTTGTAGACAAGGAACCGGGTGATGATCAGGTTAGTTCAGTTCAAGTTAATGATGAGCAAGGCAAGGCGCAAACCAAGGACAAATGGGTTCAAACTAGTTACCCTAGTGTTAAAGAATATATTGATAATAAGCAACCTAATGCCAATTACAATAGTAATAGGAAAAAGTTTTGGTTTAACAAACGAAGCAATAATAGTAATTTTAGGCCAAATACCAATAATTTTGCTAATAATAATAACAATCGCCCTAGGGGTAGGCCAAATAACGGTAATGTAAGACGAGCAAATGTAAGAAATCAGAATCAGAACAATGTTCACTCTGACCATACTGATAGCTCTGTGGCTCAATGTTTAGTTAATTCATGTGATCAATTTGAATCCAGAGTAGCACCTTGTGCTTGCGCTCATTGTCCTAACCTTAGAAGCAGCTATACTGAGGTTGGCGCAACCACTTCCACCTCTTCCGAGCCTTATGCTCAATGCAGCACTGCGTTAAACCAGTGAGGCAGGCTCCCGAATGGTCGCCTGGAGTCCGCCAAACTGAAACTCAGCGGCCAGAAGGTAATTTTTCCAATAGATGTAATGGCACTTGGTATACCCAAAAGCCCATGAATGTGTTTTTCATTTTGAAAGAGAGTGAATCTTTGGATAATGATGACGTTGGTTCTTTTATCAAATCCCCATTCTTATCAGGTAAAATAGCCGGTATCTTTCTTTCATGTATAATAGATAGTGGTTGTGAAGCTAATTTATTAAACTTTGGTGTTTGGAAAAGAATTGTAGAAACGTTGCCTAATGCTAAGTTATCTCCGGCTAGAAATGTAACATTGCAATCTTTTGTAGGTGATGAAAAGTATAATGTCAAAGGACAGAAAATAGTGTATTTAGAATTTTCAGATCATGGTTTAGAAATTCCTTTCTTTATTGTAGAAGGAATGAAGTCGGACGTCTTGTTAGGAACTCCTTTCCTAACCAAATATAATTGTGTAGTTGATTTTTCAAAGCAAATCTTAACGTTGGATGATTTGGATGGTAAACCTGTTAAATTAAATTTAAATTCTCTCTGGGTTAGTTCGGTAGAATCTGAACCTCTGATACAGGAAGTTAGTAAAGAGGAAGACTACTTAGTATCTGAAAGTGAAATTCGAAATACAATTTTCCAAAGAACAGAGTTAACATCTGAAGTTAAGAGTAAATTAGTGGAACTACTTCTTCGCTATAGATCATTGTTTTCTGAACGCCCTAGGCCTGCTAAGGTTAAGCCTTTAAAGATAGAATTAACAGACAACGAACCTGTTGTATGTAACCCGTACCCCATACCATATGCTATGCGGGAACCTTTCAGAAAGCTCATTCAAAAATGGCTTGAGTGGGGAGTAATCGAAGAAAGGTTATCTCCTTATCTCAATCCAATTCATTGTGTTTATAAAGCTGACAAACAATCAGTCAGACCCACCTTAGATTTAAGACATCTAAATACTAAAGTGGTATCTTTTAATGTTAAGGTAGAGCCAATTCAAGACATATTAGCACGTCTCAAAGGTTCAGTAGTTTTCTCTTCTTTTGATTGCCGAGACGGTTACTACTGTTTGCCTTTAGAGGAAGATTCATATGAAAAAACAGCATTTTTATTCGAAGGTAGGCAATATTGTTTCAAATATTTAGTCATGGGACTTAAATCTGCCACTAGTCTATTTCAATTTGTAATGAATAGCATTTTCGATTTAAGCACTAAGCATTTTGTTTCTTGTTATCTAGATGACTTACTTTGTTTTTCCGATTCTATCAGTAAGCATTTTGAGCATTTGGAATTCGTGTTGTATACTTTGAATAACTTAAACTTTTCCTTAAATTTTCAGAAATGTAAGTTCATGTTTTCCGAATTGTTGTTCTTAGGTCACATTATATCAGGTAAAGAAGTTAAAGTTAATCCTAAACTTAATGAAACCATACAGAGATTTCCAATTCCCAAGAATCGTAAGCAATTGAGACAATTTTTAGGTCTAGCGAATTGGAAAAGGAAATTTATTCACAATTATGCAGACCTCACCGAAAGTTTGGTATCTTTATTGCGTAAGGGCGTAAAGTTTCACTTTGGTCCTGAACAGATGTATTCGTTTGAACTGTTAAAGAAAGCGTTAGTTTCTCCGCCAGCTTTAGTGCTCCCCGATATGAATAAGGCATTTCATTTGTTCTCAGATTCCTCCATAATTGCCATTGGAGGCTATATAGGGCAGTATGAAGGAGATGATTTTCAGGTTATCTCGTATGCCAGCAGGCGCATTAAACCTACGGAAAGATCTCTGTCCATCTTTCAAACTGAACTATTAGCAGTAGTGTTTTTATGCGAGCGTTTTGCTGATTACATTCTAGGAAGAGAGGTAATTGTTCACACAGATAACAAAGCTATTACTCATCTGAAAACTATTAGAAATTTGGATGTTAGAACAACTAGACTATTATTAAAGTTGCAAGATTTTAACCTTAAGTTTGAACATCTCTCCTCAGCAGAGAACCGTATTGCAGACATTATTTCACGCAATCCTCCTGACGAGGAGAATACGATTAATTCTACTTTCATGGTAAACGCTGTATTCCGGAATTTAAGTCAATCTTCTTTTGTTAAGCTGTTATTGGAAGAACAAACCTCTGATGAGTTTGTAGCTAGATGTTCTGCTAAACTGGAAAAGGGTAATCCTAACTTTTGTAAACATTTAGATTTAGTGTATATTAAGCAAGATGATACTTGGAAATTAATAATTCCTAAGAGTCTAGTAAACATTGTTATAGATGAAATTCACAAGGAAGCTCATTTCGGCTCACGCAAATTTTATCTACATTGTAAAAAGTTATTTCACTGGCCGAATATGAAACGAGATATAGCTAGGTTCATTAATGATTGTGAAACTTGTGCTAGATCTAAAAGTAAATCTCAAATCCTTGTACATCAAATTTGCCATGTGGATGCTGACAGCCCACATGCCAAGCTGAGTGTGGACCTCGTTGGCAGGTTACCAAAAAGTAATGGTTATTATTATATATTATCTATCTTAGATGTTTACAGTAAATTTCTTGTATTATACCCTGTTAGGAATGCTAGCACCAAGGAAATCACTTCTATAATCTCTAGGAGATACTTTTATCATTTTCCAATCCCTCAGGAAATCATAACTGACAGAGGCGCCCAGTTCCTCTCGTCCCTCTGGCGACGTTTTTGTCGCAGGAATGGTATACATCACTTACTTTTGAGTCCGTACAACCCCAAAGCTAATCCGGTGGAACGTTATCATTCAGAGATATCTAGGTTACTAAGGGTATTTATAAGTCATGATCACACTCAATGGAGTCAACACTTATCTGAGGTGCAAACGCTGTTGAACAACTCTGTGTCACTTACCACAGGGTACGCACCTTCAGAACTTTTTCTAAATCATTCAGCTTTGGAAAATTTTAAAAAGGAGCTAAATTGGCCTCCTGAGTTTGGTAATGTAGACCATGCCTTTCGGCATCAACATGTGTTATTGAATACTAAGAAAAGTCATAAGAAGAATGAAACCAAGGTAAAACAAACAGGCACTGAGATTAAAATCGGTGACCTCGTATTTGTTGAAAATCGTAAACATAGCTCATTGTTAGATAAAACCATCAGTAAGTTTTTTGTTAAATACCTTGGACCTTTTTTAGTAATTGGTGTGGAAAGCAATACCGTAGATTTAGTAAATTTAAATAATGAATGGGTTGGTACTCAAAACTTAGATAATGTAAAATTATTTAACTGTTCTTTACAGAAAAGACAGGAATTGCTAGCAAACACTTACCTGTAAAAAAAAACTTTGACAGCAAAGTTTCTTTTTTTATTCAACTAGGGCGAGGATGTAGTGCCCTTAGTAATTGTGTTATTTTATAATGGTCATATTTTTAAATAGTATTGTTAACTCTCTTTTGTAAGATCTGGCAACATTGATACTTCCGCTTCTGTGGAGGGAAGACGAGCGGGTGACTTCAGTAGTACCACGAAGAAAGAGATTGTGTACTGCATGGCTTCTCGATATCTGTAAAATGAAGCCTAAAATTATAGTTAATTTAGGCCTCTCATAGCCATCCTCCTTTCATTAGTAATCAACAGATTTGACCGAGCAACATTGAGTGTAAGTGAAGCTTTACGGTTGCTTTTTCATCATAATTTTGGTGTGCAATTTCCAAGAGGAATCTATAAAGAAGAGCAAGTGGTCTCCCACGTGTTTTGTTACAGCTACAAGTTTTCGTCTGTCAGTGTATGCCTCTCCATTAATTATATTTTAAGTTTCTGTGATCGTCCTAGTGATATTCTCTATTTAATACGATAATGGCAATTTTCGTGAAGTTTTTCTTAGTAGTGATAATGTATGAAATCATAATGAAGCACTAAAAACTTCTGTGGGAACCCGCCCCATGCACGCTCTGTGTGGTATCATATCACTGAAGGAAGCAATGTATTCAACCTCTAGCACAGAATCATCAAGAGTCCAGATCTTTACAAGGATGGTAACGAATCAGCAATGTACCTTCCCAGGAAGTAACTTGGTTTTCACGTGCAAACGACTTAAATGCTGATTCCCATTCATATATTTGCTACAACACTACTTCCTTGAACTTAAACATGTACTTCAACAAAATATGGCTTCTTTACATTCTAGTGTGCTTGTTACTGTACCAAGTATTGGATTCTATAGCTACTTATGGCATTTTAGTAGCAAGTAGCATGTTTATTCCAAAACAATATCCTTTCATATGTGTTGTTGTGAACCAGTGCAGTCTCTTAAGTGAGGAGTGTTAGTCTGTTAACAAGCAGCTTGTAGAGTGGTGCAGAATTTATGCCAATCGCATATTCAGTTGGAATAATTTAGAGGCATTTTAGTGGCCCATAGCCCAGGTGAATGAGCAGCATGAAGAATCTACCCGTTATTTTCGCCGCCGCTCGCTCAGTGTTTGTAGAGCGACAATGCAGTTCTGGAACATGTTATTTTACACCACAATACATTTCTCTGGAGTTTTTCATACTCCTTTCCATTATTAAGGAGCCCCCTTTGGTTTAGCTCCGCCCAGCCTTGGCTCAGGATCAACTGGTGGTGAGATGAGATGCTGTTGTGTTAGTGTTTCGTATATGAAGATGGGCAGTTTAAAGGTGTTTTCCTGATAAAGGTTGCCTTCGTAGCAACCACATTCGTCATTTTTGACGAGTACGTTATTTTAATTATGTTCAATTATGTTTGAGCATGTTTGTGCGTATTAAAGCTCATCTTTGATATAGCCTGTTAATTTATCAGGCCCAGTTAAGCTCTTCGAAAGCTTACTTTCTCTAAGCCCTCTTTAGTGTTTATAATGTTCAGTGCTCTCTGAGTTGAGTGAAAGTGGCATATTAGCCAGTGCTTTCTCATAATAATAGTGAATCCTCCAGCTATCTCTCCAAGCTCATTTCAATGGTGTTCTTTGAAGAACTGTGTTTACCAGTGTGGTGCACTACTTAATTATCTTGTTTCTATGTTGCTTCATAGCTGCAGTAAGCTGTATCCTCTACTTTTTGTCAGTGCTACTTCACGAATAGCTGTTTTGTGTTCTCACTGGTGCTAGGTGTCCCTTATTATCTCCATATAATGTTGGCCACTCGCATTTTAGTGCGGTTGTGTTACTTACACAAAAGTGTCTTTATCTTATCTTATCTTATTGAGCATCAATCCTGAATACATGCATCATTCATTAGTGAGTATGCTTTGTGCATATCCTCAGGTAAGAATCACAATGTTGAATAAACAAGCTTAACGCTATATGTGTTCACGGCAGCTTCACTCTCACCGGGGTGGAGCATAATATTGCCAGTTCAATCAAGAAAAGGGCACAGAATGCCCATATGTGGAATGTAAATCTCATAGTAACAGGTAATCAGTCTCAATGGGTTATTAGATGAATGTGTATAATTTTATTGCATACCTTTTCTTAGTGGTAACAATTTTAATACCGAGTTTTGCACTTATGTTTGGATAGTGCACTTGTAGGCGCGCACCCGATGGTGAGTATATGCTGGCTAGCACCTTATAGCTATATTATTATCCTTGAAGTCTAGTTGCAGTGTACAACAATTAACAATTATGATACGATATTATCTTTTGCATAATAAATTTAAACTATTCCTTTCATCATCTTCAGAAGTGACAATTCTTCTGGAATTTGGTAAGAATCTAACTTGCATATTATTATGAAGTGTGTTAATGTTTCAATCATTATACGAGGGAGGTGAAGATGGTTGTCCCTCCTCAATTGTTTATAGCTGCAAGAATTTTGATGTAATCATGCATCAGTAACTGAATATTTTCACGCATGACTTTTTTTTATTGTTTTTATAAATATACGAATATATGTTCTCGTGCATGATAGTATATGTATCTGTTATGAAGTACCTGTTCTATATCAGGCTTCCATGGCCCTAATACCAGCTTTTGATCAAATAATAAATAATCTTTTCCATTTTAAGTGTTGTTGTTCAAGTGCAAGTCCCTAGTAGCTAGATAAGTTTAATTTAAGGTTAGCTATTTCTGAATTATAGTATATGCAGGAGCAAGGAGAGGAAGGGGGGTTTGTTCATGCCTTCTCGTAGAGCTGGTGTGGGCAAGCCTCGTGTTGTCGGACGTTGTCTGTGCGCCCTATACTTCATTGCCATATCATCTTTCACAGACTGGCGACCCCTTGATACTCAGTTTTCTGGATTTTCTTTAGTCTGCGTTCTAAGTACGTTAGACGCCTTCCGCTCTGTAGCACTCACAAGTTCCGGGCCATCCTCTGGGGCGCTACAAAATGACGTAATCAATATGGCGGCCACGCAACAACGACTACTTATGCTTATGCGGTAATATCTCATCACAGAACTGAGATACAAACTTCGTTCTCGTGCCAAATTAACAATAAAGCATAATTTAAGTGATTTCAGCTTATATAGTTTTTACGTGTTGCCGCCATTTTTAAATATGGCAGTTATTATCTTAAAAATTAATTTTCTCCATTTCATTTTATTTGTTTTATAGTAGATTACTATTAAACTATCAGATGTACGGAAAAACACCTCGAAGTAGACGTTATAGAGTAGCGTCTCACCTTTCTAAAGATACCAGTATTATTCCTGTATCTTCATTAAGCGAACTAGTCCAATTTCTGTAGCACAAGGTATATTTGTGATGGTATTGAATAAACTTCAAAACCGGGAGTTCCGCGGTGAGTGTTAAAGCGTAAACATCTCCTATAGTGAGCTGCCGAAGAGGAAGTGGTTCAAGTGGAAAATACTCATCGTTCACCATTTACACACGTTACACATATTCATGAAAACATTTACATACATTCACAATTATTCTCCATGTACTCATTTCATTTATTTTTTACTTTATCCAACATTTTCACCCTGAACACCTGGGTTACTGACCCTCTTCTTCCCGCTGGAACAACTCGATTTTGACTATTTTCACACCTGATTATGACTATATATATTTTTTACCTGGATTCGACTAATAGTTTTTTCTATACTTCAACCTACATAACTAATAATTTATATTTAAATACATATTTATCACTATGTATAACAGGTAATACGACTAGAAAGTCGACCAAAAAATGCAAATGGTTGTAAAATTAGTTATAACTTCAATATAAGTAATTCAATTTATCCACATACTAGGCTTAAAGCTGATGCTCCTTTAAATAACACCGGTAACGGTGAAGAAGACAAGACAAGACAACTTCAAAACCATCTTCTATACGATTCAGAAACATTAATGAATGAAACAGTTAAAAAGCAATTGTAGAGAGCTAGGTTATGTAATTTGTAATTCACTAAATGCTTACTAAATTTTGATAAAATATATGTGTTATGTTGTTAAACAAAATTTTAAATTTGTTATTTTATAACAGTAAAATGTTTAATATTTACTATTTTAAATAATGATTTTGTTTGATAATATCATAATGTAAAATGCAGACTTTCTGCCATTACAAAACCAAATAATTAAGGATATCCATATTACTTTAAAATACTAAAAATATTTCGTATGTATGTATCTGGTAGTTTCATAGTAATCTGATTTGAAACAAATAAAATGAAACGGAGTAAATTAATTTTTAAGATAATATCCGGTATATTTCAAAATGGCGTAACACATAAAAACGATATTAACTAAAATTATTTGAATCATGTACCTTTAACTTGACACTAGAACGACGTTCGTATCTCAGTTCTGTGGTGAGATATTTTCGTATAAGCATAAATGAATATATTCACATGACCACCATATTGATGACGTCATTTCAGGTGGTTGCCCATGTGCTATTTTTGACGATTTTCTCAGGAATCTCAGCGGTTAAAAAAAAAGTGTTAAAAGTTTGTTTTCCAAACGTTTTTCCGCCTTCAATTGTACAATATTCTTACACGATTAGCGTAATCTAAGTGCTGAAAATTCAACACCTTGTGTTACAGAAACTGGACCAGTTCGCTTAATTAAGATACAGGAATAATACTGGTATCTTTAGAAAGGTGAGACGATACTCTATAACGTTTACTTCGAGGTGTTTTTCCGTATATCTGGTAGTTTAATAGTAATCTACTATAAAACAATAAAATGAAACGGAGAAAATGAATTTTTAAGATAATAACCGCCATATTTTAAAATGGCGGCATCACGTAAAAACGATATAAGCTGAAATCACTCGATCTACCTGATCTTGACAAGAGAAGTTTTCAATCTTCATGGGACGCTCCTCTTATAGACTCTAGATTATCTTCTATTCTTCAGTCCTCCACCAATCCTGAAGATAAGGCACGTCTTCTTGCTACTTCTTCCCCTGAAGCAGATGCCTGGTTACAAGCTATCCCGTCTTCATTCCTAGGACTGCATCTTCCCGACGAAAGTTTTCGAATCGCTTGTGCGTTACGTTTGGGAGCAGATGTCTGTGAACAATACCAGTGCCCTGCTTCCGGAAGTTTAGTGGATAAGAAAGGTATACATGGCGTCTCGTGTGTTCACAGTGCTGGCACATACTCTCGACACTTCACTGTTAATGATCTCATTATGAGATCCCTCATCTCCTCTGGAACGCCTTCCGTGAGAGAGCCAATGGAGTGTAGTCGCTCTGATGGCAAGAGACCTGACGGAATGTTTTTGGTGCCTTGGAAACGAGGAAAGGCTTTAATATGGGATTTCACTTGTACCGATACCCTAGCCCCCTCTAATCTTCCTTCATCTTCCACAAAAGCTGGAACGGTTGCAACTCGCAGAGAATATGAAAAGAGACGAAAATATAACAACCTCTTGGACAAATACTACTTCGTCACCATAGCCATTGAAACTTGTGGCTCCTGGGGTCAGGAACGTCTAAAACTCATTAATGAAGTTGGATACCGCATAACTCTTAACACAGGTGACACCCGAGCTTCATCCTATCTCATACAAAGAATAAGTACGGCTGTGCAAAGAGGGAACGTAGCAGCGGTGCTAGGAGCTCTTCCCCCGGGAAAAGCTTTGGTCGAAATCTTTCTTTTGTAATCGGGCTCCTCTCACCAAACTCCCGCAATTGCTACTAGACGAAGAATCAACCATATTCATATATTTAAAATATTTAAAATGTAATTGGCCCTAGGACCGTTCCTTGTGGCATTCACTTCGAAAGTTTCCAATTTTGGACTGTATATTCTATGTTACCTAAATAGCTACATTCCCCAAGCTTATATAGCAGAATTTTGTGTTATATTGTATCAAATAATAAATGTTACTATGATAAATATATTATAAATATATAAAACATATACTTAGCTGAAATCACTTAAATTATGCTTTATCTTTAATTCGGCACCAGAACGAAGTTGGTATCTCAGTTCTGTGATGAGATATTACCGCATAAGCATAAGTAGTCGTAGTTGCATGGCCGCCATATTGATGATGTCATTTCAGGTGGTTGCCCACGCGGGATTTTTCTGTGGAGTATCAGGGGAGTCCATAGAATATTTTTAAATGAAAATTTGCTTTCTAATATTTTTTTTCGTCTCCAACCCTTATTTGCCTATACTAAAAACCTAATCGTGAAGAGTACAAAATTCCCACATCGCGACGTTCATAAATACACTTGGACATCACCAGACGGAATAAAACATAATCAAATTGATCACGTTTTAGTAGATAGAAGAAGGCAATCTAGCATAATTGATGTCCGGTCGTTTAGAGGGGCTGATTGTGACACTGATCACTACCTGGTAGCAGCGATAATACGAGAGAGATTATTGTTGAATAAAGGTAATATTCATTGTCCGAAAACGGAGAGATTTAATTTGAAGAAATTAGAAGAGAGCCAGGTAAGAGAGGAATACCAGATTGAAGTTTCGAATAAATTCTCGGCTTTAGAAGATTCCGAGTGCACTACTGTTGAGGATACCTGGATTGGAATTAGAGATAGCATTAACATTTCAGCAAAAGAAAAATTGGGACACGCGGAAATACGTAGGAACAAACCATGGTTCGACCAGGAGTGCATTAAACTAGCAGAGAAGAGAAAACAGGCAAAATTACACTGGCTATAAAATTTCGCAGATATCAGGTGGGAAACTTCCAAAACTTTTAGAACAAAGAAACGCGATTTTTTGAAAGCTAAAATTAAGGAACTTGAAGATAATAGTAAAAATAAAACCAGTCGGGACATGTATGAGGGGATCAGCGAATTTAAGAAAGGCTATCAACCTCGTGCTTATATATTAAAGAAATCTGACGGTAAAGTTCTCACTGATACGGATAGCATCTTAAATAGATGGAAAGATTTCTTTGACGATTTGCTTAACACGCAATCAAAAACTAGTGTGCGTGGACAAAAGGAGATACACACCGCAGAACCGTATATTCCAGAACCCAACCGATTAGAAGTAGAAATCGCTATAAAGAAATTAAAGAAACACAAATCTCCGGGTGTAGATGAAATTCCGGCTGAGTTAATTTTAGCTGGAGGCGAAAAATTGTGGAACAAGATACACAAACTCATCCTCCTTATCTGGAACAAGGAAGAATTGCCACAAGAGTGGAAAGAATCAATCATTATTCCAATTCACAAGAAAGGCGACAAAACTGACTGTAATAATTATCGAGACATTTCTCTTCTGTCAACATCCTATAAAATCCTTTCAAATATTCTATTAGGAAGATTGACCTCATACGCTGATGAAATTACTGGAGATTATCAGTGCGGATTTAGACGAAATCGATCAACTATTGACCAAATATTTACCATTCGCCAAATACTCGAAAAAAAGTGGGAATACAATACCCCGGTACATCAACTATTTATTGATTTTAGAAAGGCGTACGACTCGGTTAGGAGAGAAACATTATACAACGTTCTTACAGAACTTGGAATACCGAGAAAGCTAATTAGATTAATTAAGATATGTTTAAATGAATCCCAAAGTAAAGTCCGGGTAGGAAAATTTTTGTCCACGAGGTTTCACGTCGAAAATGGCCTGAAACAAGGAGATGCGTTGTCGCCATTATTATTTAACTTTGCTTTGGAATACGCTATAAGGAAAATCAAAGATAGCAACCAGGACCTAGAGTTGAACGGTATTCACCAGGTTATGGCATATGCTGATAATGTAAATTTAATAGGGGATGATAGGAGAACAACGGAAAGAAATGCAGAGATCATATTAAACGCTTGCAGGGACATGGGTTTAGAAGTAAATGCAGAGAAAACTAAATACATGGAAGTGCGTCGGGACCGTAATACAGCAAATTATGGATACGTTAAAATATTAAATAATACTTTTGATAAAGTGGATAGCCAAATATCTCGGATCAATATTAACAGAGGAAAATCATATTCACGAAGAAATTAAATGTCGACTAAAAGCAGGGAATTCGTGTTACTATTCGGTTCAAAATCTCTTGTCGTCGCGAATTCTGTCGAGGAATTTGAAGCTTAAAATATATAAATCGATAACCATGCCTGTTGTTCTGTATGGTTGCGAAACATGGTCGCTTACACTGAGGGAAGAACATAGATTGAAAGTATTTGAGAACAAGATCCTGAGACGAATATTCGGACCCAAGAGGAACGGGAATGGGGAATGGCGGAAACTTCATAACGAGGAACTACATAATTTATATGGTTTACCCAACATTGTTAGGGTCGTCAAGTCTAGGAGGCTTAGGTGGGCAGGTCATGTAGCTAGAATGGAAGAAAGTAGAAACGCTTTCAAAGTCTTGAATGAAGACCAATCGGAAAACGACCATTAGGAAGACCCAGGCGCAGATGGGAGGACAATATTAAGATGGATCTCACTGAGATTGGAATACAAAGTAGAAACTGGATGCAGTTAGCTAAGGATGGAAGTCAGTGGAGAGATTTTGTGAACGCGGCATTGAACCTCCGAGTTCCATACGCCATAGAGTTAGTTAGTTATAATAGTTCTTTAACCGCATTTGATATCTCTCATAGTTTTCGAGCTAGGCAGCCTCAAAGTTACAATTTACTCGATTTCGGCATCTCGTAACTTTGAAACAAAGCGTTTTTCGCCCTATATTCATATGGACTGTTTAAATTGCAGGGCTCACAGCGGTCTGGTCTCTTCTAAATAGTTGAAAAGTACCAAAAGCACATGAAAAAGTGACCAAAATCTCATCAAAAAATAATCTTAAGCCTTGCTGCCAAACTTGGTCATAAATTGAATTTTACATTTTTTTTTTCAAGCAAAATAGGATGGCTGGATCACAGCTGAAATACGTAACGTTTTAACACGTTACGATTAAAAATTGCTTAAGTTTGTCAGCTAATAAAAAAAATCGATTACTTGTGTTTAGAAGTTCATGATTAATTACGTACTTTGCACAGTTTTGTATTTCAATTTAGATCTGGATGGGGTAAGGCCAAATTTCTATATTTTCATTATGTCCAATAATACAAAATTAATGTAACTAATAGTAGCATCTAGATTACCATTAACTGGTAGTAAGATTTTGTCTTGTACAATTTGTTTGTTACAAAGTTTGTCTTGGTACCACATGATTGGCAAACATAGATATGCCTTCTACCAACATTCTGCATACAATGAAAAGTAAACTGTAAACACTTAATATATGTCATTCTTCTTTAACACAATAAGATCAAAGCAAATAATGTGGATTACATTTATAACCTTATTATGAATTTTTATAATAAATTACAAATGAAGGGTAAGGGGAAAAAACAAGGAATGTCCATCAGTATGCTTTGTCGGGTGCTTTGTCCTATCTGTTGGTAACTCTTGGTACTATTTGACTGTATAGTCCATATATGACTAGATGTAGAAATGTCCAAGTAAAAGAGGCAAAAGATTTGACTAGCCCTATTCATTTGTACGCTGTTTTCAATGTTAAAACGCCGTTTTCTCGAAAATGCAGTTTTGTGACATTCCTTCTTTTTTCCCCTAATGTTAACTAGAAGGAAGAATAGACACAGAAGGCACCTCAAACTCACCTTGAGAGCTTAAACACCCACCAACCATCCATTGTGCTTTAGAAAGAATAAAGGCTGAAGTGAGAATAAAGCTGACTTGGTTCACATCTGGCAGCACAGTTGCACATGGTAGCAAGTACTGAATTTTTCAGAAGAGTAATAGGTAACAAGTTTATGCTTTTTCCCACTCATTTTTATAATATTTTTCTTAGAAAACTGCCAATGCAAAACATAAATCACACGAAAAAATGACTTTACCCCACCCCAAAAAATAACTTTTAGTTTAAAAAGTTACTCGCTATGAGCCCTGTTATTGTTTAAGTGTGAGGATTTCACCAGTGAATTTTGGCTACATAATAAATGAACACCCTATATATATATATATATATATATATATATATATATATATATACAGTGTGTTAATGAACTATACCGACAAACTGTAAGAGCTTATTCCTCACATCAAAATAAGAGAAAAAGTTCATATGGAACTATGGCAAAAAGTGTGTAGTTTCATAATTAGGGTTGTCCAAAATCGCGAAGAAGCCAAATTTCAACAGGCTCTATTTCAAATTCCAGAAACTGTGGATGGCTGTTCTTATCAGCGTAAAGGAAGCCAAACATACACAATCCAAAAGTGCATATTTCATCAATTTTCAATAGGTGTACAGGGTATTTCGTACAGGATGTAATTCTCAGATATGCTCTCAGCAGTTTTCAGATATACCCTGATTTCAAAGAGGGAAATGAAATGAAATTTTTGAGTTTTACGTCCCACGGTTATGCCGGTTAGGCTAAAGGTGACGGTGATGATGAGTAATGAATGAAATGGTGGAATGAAGAAAGTGGGAGGAAACGGGAGAACCCCGAGAAAACCCACGCACACGGTGTTTGTCCACCACAAAGTTCACTTGGCGGGAGCAGGGTTTGAACCCGAGACCCCTAACACCAGAGGTGATTTCAAAGAGGGTCCAAAGTAGACAGGAGGTAAGCGTTGACAACAATGGACCTCCAATGCTTCGAAGGGAAGTCGGAAGTGTTAGAAACAGCAGCTCCATGACTTTTGTGTTCAGAATAACGTGTGATGAGATGTATTTCGTCACGGTATATTTCACGTTTTCTTCATTTATAGGCGTGAAAAACAACATTGCAGCATGCGTTTTCCCGAGTACAAGAGACCGTGCTGCTGACGATTCTTAATACTTCCGATATCGCGCCACAGGATTCCATGTTCATTGTTATCAAGGCTTGTCGTTTGCCTACTTTGGACCAATCATAGAGTCAGAGCATATCTCAAAATTCGGTTGATGGCATGTCTGGGAATTTCACCCTGCATGGAATACTCCGTATACCATTGAACATTAATGAAATGTGCATTTGGGTCAGTCCATATATAATCACCGAAATTAAAAAAAAAAAAAAAAATCTCCAGTCGACCACCTGGGATTTTCATGAAATTTGACACAGGTACCTACATTCCTCATAAGAAAGCCTTTTTTTCCCCCCCTATCTCTACCAGTTCTTGAGAAACTGACAGACGTGAGGCAGTCCGCATTGTGACCTGCTGAACACACTGATTATTTAAGTTTTCAACGAGCAAGAACTTGGTTACTAATTCTGTTACATGGGCCAAATTTTTTCTGCAATAAATATATATGCATCGTTGTAATGAAGTAATACGTTGAAAGTGGCATGACCATTTTATGTTCGGAGATATAAAATGTCAAAGTCAGTACTTTTTTAGATCACCGTTTATAAAGCTTATGTTTTAACGTGTCACAGATTTTCTAGATAAAACAAAAACTGCCTGTGTTTGTGTGCAATGCCTCACAGTGAACTATATGCACCAGTAATGCAGAGCAGCTGTTTACGCTTTATTTACAGGATTTGTGGGAGGTTAATGTTGATATCATTGTATATAACTTATTTTCAGAGCCTATTTAACTATGTTGATAGTTGCATATGAGTGTGATATTTTGGATAAACATTGCTACTTATGTAACAAAATACTTGTGTGAATTTCAAAACCCTAATGTATTTCCTTCCATTGTAAATCATTGCCTTTGTCAACAGATGTCGGTAGTCTTTCAGGTTTAGAACGAGTACGGAGAATGGAAGTAATTACAGAGATTCTCAACAGATGGTATTACTGGAGCCTGATTTATCACATACTTCTTACACCTGGCCACTAGATGGAATTAGTATATGATTATCACAGAAGTAGCATTTTGCATTTGTGAACCACATCAGAGAAATGGAACCTTCTAATTTAGGTGGTAGGAATAGTGACAAGTGCTACAAATTATTATTCTGAAGAAAATCAGAATTGAAGAAACTGAACGATATTAAAGGGGCAGTGTATGTTACATTACTTTGGTAATTATAGAAGGAAGGAGGCTGTGCAAGATTATCTAATAAACCGTTTTGATGATCACTTACTTGAAGATGATGACTGTGTTAAATTTAAAAACTAGGCACACACAGACCGGTTGACATTACAAACCCTACAGCTCTCGGTGAATGAGTTTTGTGACACATTGGCTCAGGGAATTGATAGTCTTAGAGAGCACTATTACATAGCCAAGGCTCAAGCTGCATACCTGAGTAACATAAAAACTTCACTTCAGAAAGCAGAGCTAATTGTTTTACTAGACTTTGCCGAAAATTACACGTTCGTTATACAGGTCGAGGTTCAGGGGTACCATTGGGAGAAATCCCAGGCAACTGTGCATCCTTTCGTGGTGTACTGTAATGATAATGGAACCCTGCAATGTTTCAATTTCTGTTGCATATCAGAAAGTTTGCAGCATAATGCTACTACTGTCTGTATATTCCTAAGGCATTTCATGACACACCTGATACAAATCCTTCAAGATAGGTAGACTGATATAATTTACTTCAGTGATGGTGCTAGATCACAATATAAAAATTACACGAACATTTACAGTCTATGTCAGCACGAAACTGTCTTCGAAATCAAAGCAGAATGGTACTATTTTGCAACATCCCACGGCAAAAGCCCATGTGATGGTGTAGGAGGAACTACAAGAAGATTGACTGCCATAACCAGTCTTCAGTCATCTACAAGACCAATTGTTATTGCACAAGGAATGTGCGAATGGGCTGACAGCAACATTAAAGGTATACACTATTTTTATGTGTCTGCTGAAGATATCTCGAAGGAAAGTGAATGCATAGAAAAGACATACAACCTCGAAGATCATTCCTTACGTAACCTATTCCATAGGTTTATTATGTTCCTTTTCACTTTGTCTGCATGTCTTTTCTTTTACCTATTTGAACGCTCAATTTCTTATTACTAATAATGAACTGTAATTTTGACCCACAGAACTGTACTATTTTGTAACAATTTCTTTCTGTGCCAGATTGTTTCTTTTTACAGCCTTACAATATATGTTTTCAAGTGCACAATTAGTGTAAATGACTGTACCTGGCGCACACGTACGTCTTTACTTCCCTTCTCCATATCCGCTCTAAACCTGAAAGGCGAAAATGTTCAAAAAATTAATGAACTTGTGCGGAAAGACAGACGTCTGAGCATTCGAATGATCGCAGACATGACGAACATTAACAAAGTTTGACAAATTTTGCATGACAATTTAAACATGACAAGTTTGTGCAAAAATTGTCCCGAAAAACCTCTTTCAGGAACAAAAAGACATTCGAAAGACCATTTGCTGTGACGTCATGGTACGATTCAAACAGTGCCGGACTGGCCAAATTAAGGGCCCTTGGCGTGTGTCCTTAAAGCCCCCCCCCCCTCATATATATTGCAATTGCAAAACACGATAAGTGACAACATCATATTTTCTGTATTGAATAAATATGCTGTAGGAAACAGATCGAAAAAAAATGATATAATAATACTAAGACAATCGAGCGTAATCGTGAAATTCACAACAGGTGAAAGCGAATAAGCACAAGGGGCCGTTACGGACTAGAGGGGCCCTTCGCTAAATACGAAATTTTACTGACTCACGGGGCCGTACTGATATTAGCAAGGGGGGCCCGAGAAGACTTCTTTCGGAAAGATGAACTTAAGCTTTCGCAATCTTTTTGGTAGGAAGATTTTAGAAAGCATTTGCGATCGCAAAAATTCGACCAAGGCCTACAAGTCCTGCGTCTCGGGCCCTTGGCAATCGCCAAATAGCCAACGTGGCCAGACCGGCACTGGGCTCAAAGCAAAACCAGACTTGTTAACGCGTGTGATGAAACATGGATTTTCCAGTATGACCCCCCAGAATAAGCGTCAATTCATGCACTGGAAGACTCCCAAATCGCCAAGATTGAAAAAAAGCACGAATGAACAAGTCGAAAGCGAAGGCAATTCTCATCTTTTTTTTTTCCCGATATCAGGGGTATCATCATGACTGAATGGGTGCCTCAGGGTCAAAGGTGAATCAGATCTACTACAAAGTCGTCCTAATCAAGCTGAGGGAAAGAATAAGGAAGAAGAGACCGGATTTGTGGAAGAACGATGCATGGATCCTCTACCAAGACAATGAGCTTGCCCATAATGCCCTTTCTGTGAAGCAGTTTCTAAAAGCCAAGCGCATTCCTGTGCTCGACAATCCTTCATATTCCCCAGACTTGGCTCCCTGTGACTGTTACCTATTCCCAAAAGTGAAAAGTGCATTGAAGGGAACACATTTTCAGTCTGTGGAAGAGGTGACACGAAAAACGGCAGAGTTGTTGAACAGTATGACATCTGATGATCTACAGCATTGCTTTGAACAATGGAAGGCAAGTATGCAGCGGTGTATAGATAGGGGAGAGGCGTATATTGAAGGAGATAACAGTCAATTGGAACCTTCTTTGCAATACATCACATTTATGATACCAGTCTCGTTATTTAATTGACATACCTCATATATCTATCTATCTATCTATATCTATATAAAATTTTCGCCATATACATTGACAGCTCAAAACTGCTTTTTAAAAATTTTAACCTCGTTAATTAAAATTGAAATAAATGAAAACAATGTGTTCTTTGATTCACACTGGTAAAGTACTTCGTTCTGAAACAAGTGGTTGAGTAGTGTAAACCTGCGTTTTCCTTGATTTTTTTTGAAAATTCTTAATTTCGTTCACAGTCAAATATCAAAGTTTAAATTTTAGTATACCTTTCTCCTATATAGATATATATTCTGTACAAAAACAAATCCATGTCCTACCAGAGATACCATACTTCAAAATTCGCAAAAATTACAAAATTTCAAATTAAAAAAAAAATACAAAACTTAAGTAAGCACTTATCAATGTTGTTACTCTAGCTATAATGGGTATAGTACCATATGTAATTTAAAAAAAATCAACTTTGATATTTCATCCTTGATTAAAACTTCAGCTCTAAGAAGTGAAATCCGTTAAATTTCAATACTAAACTTAAATTAAGGCTTCTGGTTCTAAGAGAAAATGAAAGAAGTACTGAAGAAAATTATGTTTTTGAATAATACAGTCCTAAGATATAGAAGTTTATGCTAACGTCTGTAAAGTCACTAATTGGCATGCGCGACTCAACAAAAATAGGTGCCACTCACAAACGAACTGAGATTAAAATAAAAAAAAAAAAGTTTTATACTGCCAATGTATACGGCAATAAATATACAAAAAAAAAAAAAGAAACTAAAAATGGTCAAGCCACCAAAAAGAAAGAAAGAGAGAAAAAAAGAAAATTATTAGATAATTTCATATGGATTGACCCTTTGATAGGAATCAATGAAGAGCGAAATTTTTTCCCACTATATGGAACCTTCTAGTGCTAACTTTCAAGGTCTGAAGTGGCCCCTAGGGCAAATTTAATACGTCAGCGTCAATGGGGCAATCCAAATGAAATCGACCAATTTCGAGGTCGAAGGTTGCTGACAAAATTTATTTATTTTTTAATTTTTTTTAACCAAAGATTATACCACAGGGAGTTGAAAACGGGTATTCATTTATGTTTTAGCCGCGAAGGTTTATTTGTAGCGGTTATTTTGTATAGGCGCCTGAGCGTATTTTGCACTTTTCAGAGGATTCCGTTACACGCTGTAACTTTTTAGGTTTTAAAGATAATGAGTTCAAACCAAAACCACATTAGAGATAATAGAATGGACAACATTCTATGTTCTGTTCACATTGAGACGCACTTTAGAACGTCGGAAAAGAAAGCTATCAACATTGAGGTTGGAAACCTAGAAATGGCCATTTTGGAATGTACTACCATGAGCAAAATAAATGACGCGTCTCTTTATTTTGAAGTTTTTTAAAAATATCTCCGTTTTCTTTATATGTTCGAAATTTCGGAAGGTTTCCCCAGCAGGACAGGTTAATAACAAACCCGTTTTTAATATTTGTGTTAGATATTAGCTTAAAATAAAGAAATTAGAAGCAAAAAACATTAAATCGACAGAAATCTCGAGAATTACCAACTCTGCTAAAGTGGGAAATTTTCAAGAACACGAGGGAATTCTGCATTTCAACACGAAGCAGCGACATCTATGTCATTGAGAGAAATGTGGATTAAATCTACAAACTAAACTTTTAACGAATATTTCTAGTATGTCTTATTATATGCATTATCTGCAAACTCCAAATATATGAATATATGCTAAGTATTAACATAAAGATAGAGCAAATAGTGGAAATTATCTATGGAAAAGGACGAATTGGTAGGACGATCGTAATGAAATATCGTCTTTACCGGAACAGGCTCAGTTCACGTAAAAAAACAAATAGCTCAGTTAGTTAAAGCAACGAGTCTGTATGCTGAAGGTAGCGGGTTCGATCCCGTGGAAGTGCCGTTATCATTTTTATCACTACACTACGGTTATTTTATTTATTTTTTTATTTGGGAAAGAATCAAATTGTAACGTATGTGTAAAACTCATGACGATACCAAAAAAAGAAAAAATGCTGTTGTCGCACTTGTATTAGCGTCCCTAATTTTGTTTGCAAACAGTTTCGTAATTATTTCCCCTGTGCTCACTGCTCACCATATGCTCGCTGGCGCATAACGAATGTTTCCCAGTAAATGTTAATTCTAATTTGGAGAATTTTATAAAGTTTCACAATATTTCTGACTAGATAGTCTTCTATCTACGTGTTTGGATATTTTGATAACAGATTTCCCTATTAAATGTTTAATTTTCCCTAGATGTTTAATTACGGAAAAGTTTTACAAGTATTTGTATTGAATTGAAATTGTTTTGAATTTACTACATAAGGTAAGTAGACCGAAGCAGGAGAACTCAAGTAATTGATATTCTACGTAAAAGCAACCTATTGTAGAATGATGATGCTTCTTACCTTCAGCACATAATCTTTACGTTAGAGAGTCAGACAGAGAAAAATCCTGGTCTTTCCTCCTCTATGATCACCATCTTAAACCTCTACATATCATTGTTCGTCTCACAAAATTTCGGTGCTCCAAAAACATCCAAATAATAATAATAATAATAATAATAATAATAATAATAATAATAATAATAATAATAATAATAATAATCATCATCATCATCATCCTGAATATGCCATCCTTACATAATGTAGGATATCTTAGTTTCCTAGTTTAAATCTTAAATATCTTAGTTTAAAATGCTTTCTTTAGTACTTATTTGAGCAACCATGTAGGAGGGGGTACGACTTTTTATTTTTCCCCTCTCATTTCAGTAGCCTTCCAACAGAAAGTAATTTTTGATAAGCAGGACAGACAAAATGAATAAGAAATATATTTACAGCATCCTCTCCCCTTTCATGATTGGAATATTACGTAATATTTTTTATTCTACGAAAGATGGCCCTGTGCGGTTAGGGGTAGGTAACTAAAAAATACCTAATATATAGCGCCCCTTGATTGTAATATTACCGCTTCTTTATTTGTACGAGGGAGCCCCTACACAATCAAGGGTGACAAAAAGAATAGGAAGAGTGTCTATTGATTCCAGTGGTGGATCCAGCACGAACTCCTGGGGGAGGGGAGGGGAAGTGAAACATTCTTTTGATGATGTGAAGCTGTCACAAATTACCACTTAACTAAACTAAACAATAGTGGGGGGAACCGGAACCCAGTCAGTTTAAATTGATGTAAAAGTTTAATTTTTGCTTCATATTAAAGTTTTGGTTTCAAATGAGAATTTCAGTCCAAGTGGTCAATGATCAAATCTCGTGGGGCTCTTCAGTGTAGGCTAATACGGCCCCCTTATGAGAAAAGGCAAAATTATTAACATGTTTAGAACTTTCGAATTTTTCGTCTATTTTAAAGAAATATTTTGCTTCGTATTAAAGTGTTGGTTCCAAATGACAAATTCAGTCCGAGTGGACAATGATCAAATCTCCGGGGGGGTCTTCAGTATAGGGGGCTACGGCTCCCTTATAAGAAACGGCAAAAATATGAAAATGCTTATAACTTCCGAATTTTCCGTCTATTTTAAAGAAATTATTGGCTTCATATTAAAGTCTTGGCTTCAAATGACAATTTCAGTCCGTGTGGACAATGATCAAATCTCGGAGGGCTCTTCGGTGTAGGGGTTTCGGCTTCTTTATGGGACAAGATTCACGTAGTTGATATTGCAAAATTGTTTTGTATATATAAGTAGGAACTTGCACCATTTGGTTAATTTTACCTCTTATGTTTTGCAGATTCATATTCCAAGCAATAGTTACTTCGCAGAGCTAAAAGAAGGCACTTACTAGTTTCATTAAAATGAAATGTCTTTTATGAGAGGAGCAGACGAACGAACAGGCACCCAAACGTTGGTTGAGTCGTACGGTTGAAACTCGGTAAGCTCGTTTCAATTATTATTATTATTATTATTATTATTAATAATAATAATAATAAAGCATTGCAGGGACCTTTGGTGCAGGGGGTCCGTGGCTCGATTCCACTTCGTGCCAAGTGAAATTTGAGGTGGACAAATATCGTGTGCATGGGTATGTGTTTTCTTGAGATTTTCCATTTTCCTCCCACTTTCTTCATTTCACCATTTCATTCATCATCATTCTCCCTTAGCGTAGGTGCATAATCGTCCAACGTTAAACTAGATATTGCAATTTCAATAATAATAATAATAATAATAATAATTAATTCAACTGAAAGGACTGTAATTTATGTGGACAGCAATTATCATAAATATGCAACCATTATAAAAACAATGCTTTGAGTAGAAAGATAATCCTTCCCAAGTGTTAACGAATGCGCACGAGATAAGACATGTCTCGAGAAAGAAACAAGACGCGCTTTGTGACATCCAAGATAATACGAGGCAAATGTTTTGGACACGAGATAGCTTGTAAAATGTCTCGTCTTGTCTGGAATGTCTCGAAAACAAAAGTCTGTTTTAAAATTATTTTTCAAGATCTATTCTCTCAGAAGTAGTTCTCTGCCTTAAAATTAATAACGACATTTGTGATTTAAAAAAAGATAAACAATGCCTAAAATTAATAGTTAACTTTTCGAAAAGAAGGGTGAACCTGAAAGATGTCCACAAACTTCGGGAGGTGATTCGTGACATCAAAAGGAGACAAATGGTTTTCTTGCAGTTTTCGAATTTAGCTTCGTTGTCGAGATACAGGGTTGCCAACTGGTCGTGTTTGAGAAACTCACTGGGAATAAATTCAAGTCCAAGAATAAACTACTACTCATATATTTTTCAGGTCAATTGACTTATACCATGTTGTAAGGTCAAATATTTATTTATGAAGTGTGTACAAAATTCGCCAGGGTCTTTTCTGAGAAAATCGTCGAGAAAAAGTCACCTCCAAGAATAAACTACCCCTCGTAAATTTTTCTAAGAGAAATATCTGATACTGCAATATAGGGTTGTTAATTAAATATTGATTAATGAAAAATAAACAAAATTGTTAAAACCATTTTTGAGAAAATAGCGTTTTTCGATTTTCGGCTGTTTGTAAACCACACTTATTTTAGGTGGTAGGAAAAAATGGAAAAGCTCCTGTAAGAATACTAAGTAAACCCTAAGTTTAAAATTTGGTGTAGATAAGTTGAACGGTATGGCCTCTAGGCGAGTGCATATAAAAGTGTGCCGAACGGACGAACCGGAAGGACGGGTGTTGAAAAGTCACATTTTCGGTATGTAGACGCCATGAAACATGTAAATCCGTTGAAATCTGAATTTGATATTATTTTCACAATCACTATATTTTCTTCTCTCTTTTGTCGCTCGAAAAAGAAAAGCCTAAGTTTACCACAAAAAGCTAGGGAGTTTCTCAAAAAATATTCAATTACAGGGCCACCGCACTAAACTTTTTCAATTCAATTTCTTAACTGTGTTAGGCCGCAGTTGTTACTGAAGTGTGTATTTGGATAATACGAATAAAATTATCGTATTATTCAAATACATCGAATGTCAGATTATCGAATAAAAAACTTCGATTGAAGAAAATCCATACTACAAAACTAGCTCACACTTTGAGCACATTTTCATTAGACATATAATAGACCAATTAATGCAATCATTGTTTATGAAATATGAAAAAAATCAAATGAGTCACTTTGGGAAAGTCGTTCAAAAAGAACACGTCAGGAGTAACCTACCTCTTGTGAATTGTTTCGAACAATGAGTTAAGATATACTTTTGGTTATTAATGAAATATTTATTTGCGAAATTTGAACAAAATCGCCTGTCGTTCGAGAAAATTGTCGGGGAAAAAACCTTGACCCCAAAAATAAACTATCCGTTGTAATTGTTTTTCATAGAAATGACTTATACTAAAATATAGGGTTATTAATGAAATACTTATTTATGAATTATCAATAAAATTGTCCGAGTAATTTTTGAGAAAATCGTGAGGGAAAAATAACTCCCCGAATAAACTATCTCTTGAGGATTCTTTCAGGGTAAGCGAGTTATTCCATATTACTAGGTTTTTAATGAAATATTTATTTCTGAGTACGAACAAAATTGCTTGACTCATTTTTGAGAAAACCGTGGAGGAAAAACACCCACAAGAGTAAACTACCCCTCGCATATTTTTTCAGGACAAACGAGTTTTGCCATATTGTTCGGTTATTAACGAAATATTTATTTTTGAAATATGAATAAACTCTTTTGAGTCGTTTTTGAGAAAATCGCCCAGACAACACTCTACCAAGAATAAACTACCCCTCGCATTTTTTTAGGACAAACGAGTTATGCCATATTGATAAGTTATTAATGAAATCTTTATTTATGAAATATGAACGAAAACATTTGAGTCCATTTTGAGAAAATCACTGAGAAAAAACTCACCCCCTTAGTATAAACTACCCCTTGTAGATTTTTCTCAGATAAATGCCTTATACCACAAAATAGGGTTGCTAATTAAATATTGATTTATAAAAAAAAAGAAAACAAGATCGTTAGAGCCAGTTATGAGAAAATATCTTTTTTATTTTCATCGTACAGGAAACTACCCTTGTTTTGGGAGTAGGAGGGAAATTTAAAAAAACTATAGGAAATACTATGAAAATCTTAAACTAAAATTTGGTGCAGATAAGTTGAACGGTATGGCTTCTAGGCGAGTGCACAGAAAAGTGTAGCGAACGGACGGACGAACTGATGGACATGTATCGAAAAAGAACTTTTTCGGTGTTAGGGGCTATAATACGTGTAAATTCGTTGAAATCTCAAATTTGATTTTTTTTCGAACACCATACTTTCTTCTCTCATTTGTCACTTCAAAGTAAAAGGAACTCAGAACTACAGATAAAAGACACCTACTTTTACACATAGACATTTATTGATTTAAAACTGTTTTAGTTTGTGTCATTTCACTTCCAATTGAAAGGTTTTACAATGATTAACGGCATACCAATGACAAGACGGAAGTTTTCAGGAAGTAAATGCATTCAGAAGTCTAGACTGCATTACAGCCTGTTTTTATTTCTGCAATTGTTAACAGCTGTAATTTCGTTCAAACGCTACATGAAATAATTTTTGGTTGACGTCATTGTATTACTATTTTAGTATTGTTCTCTTCAGACTTGGTTGAAGTTTTGTCTTAACGGTTATACATTTTTTCTTTCTTATTTCATCGTTACACATAAGAACAAAATGTTATGGTGAGTGGATAGATTCGAACCTACGAACATTGAGTTTATATTCTTCCAACACTTTACCAATGGACCAAGCTTTGTCTTCACGTTAACGCCCGGTTACAGTGTTTACTACGATTTAAATAAAATGGATGGCTGTTAGAATTCCCTGCTCACATATTTCGATAAATAATTTTCATTGCTTCGTAGATACCTAGAGCAATGTTTAGATACACATTTTAGGAGAGTGAATTTTGGTGTATATAATAATTTCATGCCAGGTAAAAGCTAGATAAGTTTTGATAAAATGTTTCATATGTAGTTCTCAATAATAAGCTTGCTGTTCGGAGTGAAGTTCCAAGGTTCAGCATTGCCTAGCAGTTTTTGCTATTAATATCCCTTCTAACAATATTGGCAGTGGACAAAAGTTAGCCCGTGTTGAAGCTTTTTGCTCCTAATTTAGTTATTTTACTTATTTAAGGAATATATTGAAAATTGTCAGCAGGCACGTATGCAGTAATTTATTTCGGGAGAAGTCCGACTTCAATATTAGGATAAATTATAATAAAATTTCAAAGATAATCCTTAAATTTAGGCTAAATTTACAGAGAAGTTCGGATTTCAGAGGGGAGTCCGGACCACCTGGACCCACCCCTAAATGCGTCCTTGTTTGTCAGTAACGTTTCCTCATTTTGAAACCCTCAAAAACTTCGGATATATAAAGGAAAACGAGTTATTTTCGATAAAATATCACTTCAGAAGACGCAACAGTTTTATTGCACATCGTGGTATCCCAAGTTCACAAGGGCAAGAATTCATTAATTTTGATTCTCTGTCATTGTGCTCTATGGAAAGGTTAGGTTTGTAACATATTACTCCTACGAACAAGCATGACTGGCAGATAGGAATACTGAACACAACTCCAGAGAAATGCATGATGAACTTACGTTTATAGCTACGCTTTGGTGATTTGCCCTCAAGGTCAATCGAGTGGTAATTCAGTTCCGTCTCTGTTCTTAAGCCATGTTCGTATTACTTCGAACAGTTTTGATAATGAAAAGCATGCCTCTTAATATAACAGACTTCTTTCGCGTAAGAAATCGAAACTCAGTTGGTCAGAGCAACTAGTCTGTAAGAATTAGGTTGTTAGTTAGTTAGGAGCCCAGTACGAGTAAGGGTTTTTATTACTATTGTTTTTATCTTTTTTATGTGAGGAAAAATCAAATTGTGACATCGCGATATCAAATGTATTTGATTAGGTAGCTTTGTCTTAGCTAAACTTTAAACATCAGTAACCGTCGAAATTATTTCACCAACTGATCACTTACTGAACATTTCAAACACGTCAAACCAGTGGCATAACATGAAGGTTAACCTCTCCTCCGCAGTCCTTAGTTATGCGTCCGTACTTTCAAGGGCGGACTAAGGGCCGGGCGACTGCCCGGGGCGCCAGAGAAAGAGGTGCACCAAAACGAGCCTCAAAAAGTAAATTTTATAATGTGCTTTCTACTGACGTTTTTGGTTTATATTCTTGTAAAGTAGTGGCAATTATATGATCTTTTTCCATTTCACTATGGAAGAAGAGAGTTTCATAGTACTAAGGGGGCTGTATCGAAAAATTAAGAGATGGCATGTAGAATAAAGAGTGTTAAATAATAATAATAATAATAATAATAATAATAATAATAATAATAATAATAATAATAATAATAATAATAATAATAAATATGAATGTCTTTGGAGAGCCGAAATTATGTGAGACGGACAATGATATGTAGAGGTTTAAGATGGGTGGTCATAGAGGAGGAAAAACCAGGATTTTTCTCTCTCTGACTCTCTAACGTTAAGATTATGTGCTGAAGGTAAGAAGCATCATCATTCTACAATAGGTTGCTTTTACGTAGAGTATCTATTACTTGAGCTCTCCTCCTTCGGGCAACTTTGCTTATGTAGTAAATTCAAAACAATTTCAATTTAAGACAAATATTTATAGAGAAAATTAAACATTTAATAGGGAAATCTGTTATCAAAATATCCAAACACGTAGATAGAAGACTATGTAGTGAGAAACATTGTGAAACTATAAAATTCTCCAAATTAGAATTAACATTTACTGGAAAACATTCGTTATGCATCAGTGAGCACAGGGGAAATAATTACGAATCTGTTTGCAAACAAAAATTAGAGACACTAATGCAAATGCGACGATATTTTCTCTCTCTCTCTCTTTTTTTTTTTTTTTTTTTTTTTTGGTATCGTCATGAGTTTTACACATATGTTACAATTTGATTCTTTCCCAAGTAAAAAATAAATAAAATAACCTTAGTGATAAAAATGACAACAGTACTTCCACGGGATTCGAACCGTCTACCTTCGGTATACAAACTCGTTGCTTTATCTAAGTGAGCTATTTGCTCTCTTACGTAAGCTGAACCTGTTCTACAGTAAAGACGATTTTTCATTACGATTGGGCTAACAATTCGTCTTTTTCCATAGGTAATTTCCATTATTTGCACTATCTATACGTTAATACTTAGCATAGATTCATATATTTGAGTTTGCTGATAATGCATATAATAAGACATACTAGAAATATTTCGTTAAAATTTTCGTTTGTAGATCTAATCCACGCTTCTCTCAATGACATAGATGTCGCTGCTTCGTGTTGAACTGCAGAATTCCCTCGCGTTCTTGAAAATTTCCCACTTTAGCAGAGTTGGTAATTCTCGAGATTTCTGTCGATTTAATGTTTTTTGCTTCTAATTTCTTTATTTTAAGCTAATATCTAACACAAATATTAAAAACGGGTTTGTTATTAACCTGTCCTGCTGGGGAAACCTTCCGAAATTTCGAACATATAAAGAAAACGGAGATATTTTCAAAAAACTTCAAAATAAAGAGACGCGTCATTTATTTTGCTCATGGTAGTACATTTTGAAAAGAAATAAATGACACTCACAGACAATTTTTTTTTAAAATCAACATAGAGAATAGATAATAGGCAACGTCCAAACAAGTTTCAGATCTGAGTACCATAAATACCATATACTTTTTTTTTGAAATTTTTAAATATTGCAATTTTCGAAAATCCAGTATTTTCAACATCAAATATCTCAGGAAGCACACAAGTGAAAAACCCTAAATTTGCACAAAATAGACGATACTTGTGCAGTAACAAGTGAATAAATTTGCTTAACTAAGACTTGAGTAGTTTCTGAGTTATAAGTAGTTGCAATGATGTGAAACTCGCGATTTTAACAGATGAACAGATGTACAGGTTTTGTGTTGATAGTATCTCAAGTATACAGTTTATCGATGTTTCATCAGAAGTGCAATAAAACAGCAAGAAATCCGAGATTTGCTACTTCAATACCAGATCATATCATAGAATTGTATCTCTGACACAACCACAAATAAGATGTTATGAATACTCACAATCAGACGAATTTACTGATTGCAGTACTTCAGTACTTCCAGAATATAGCATGTTGTCATTTGCACCTAATGATACTGTAGCCTGTATTTACGCCGAGAAATGGTGGATTGGGAAAACTAAAGACATCAGTCAGGAAAATAACGATCTTTTTGTTCATTTTTCCACCCCTATGGCACAAGAACCTCTTTTAAACTATTTACGAATGACTAAGTGTGGGTGCCAAACACTAAGGTTCTCTAGAAACTCACAACCACAGAGTTCACAATTCCTACAGATCGTACTTTCAATATCAGTGCCAAACTCTGGACACAAATTGGTCAACTGTTTACCTTACTGCTGTCTTAACAGGAGTACTATAGGCAGAAAAGAAATAACAGACGCGTTTCGTTTTTTGTACAAGATATGGTTCATAAATTATGCAGTTTACCCATTTAACATTACTGCTGTGTTATTATGACTTTTGCTAGAAAGTTTATATTCACGCCTCATGGCGCTTCATGACATTAAGTCCTATTGAAGGAAAAAACTTATAACTCAGAAACTATTCAAGTCTCAGTGACGCAATTTTACCCACTTGTTGCTGCATAACTATCGTCTGTTTTGTGCAAATTTGTGATTTTTAACTTGTGTCCTTCCTGAAATATTTGATGGTAAAAATACACGATTTTCGAAAATTCGCGATGTTTAAAAATTTCCAAAAAATCAAGTATATGGTTCTCAGATCTGAAACTTCTTTGAGACGTTTTCTATTATCTAGTCTCTATGCAGAAAAAAAAATGAAGGTGAGTGTCATTTATTTCTTTTCAAAATGTACATTCCAAAATGGCCATTTCTAGCTTTTCAACCTCAATATTTAGACCTTTTTCTTTCGACGTTCTAAAGTACGTCTCAATGTGCACAGAATACAGAATGTTGTCCATTCCATTATCTTTCATATGGTTTTGGTTTGAGCTCATTATCTTTAAAACCTAAAAAGTTACAGCGTAAAACGGAATCCTCTGAAAAGTGCAAAATACGCTCAGGCGTCTATACAAAATGGCCGCTACGACAAAACCTGCGCGGCTATAAAATAAATGAATACTCGTTTCCAACTCTCTGAATATAGTACAAACTTACGTAAAAAATTAATGAAAAACTAAATTTTGTCAGTAACCATCATGGGTCGATTTCATTTGGATTGCTCCAATATGCGTGAGTCATAGCTTGTTGCAGATAAACTTCAGTGTGTAAACTATTATTTTCTCAGCTAAAATTCCAAAATGCTCAACCTGTAATGTAATCCCTTGGCAAAACTTTTAGACAATAATAATAAACAGCAATAATGATTCAAAGCACCTAGAAAACGACTCTGCAAAAACTAATCATGTCGGCTTTGCCAGCTAGTAGGTTGTTGTGCATACCAAAAGGTTAAACAAAACTGTTTACCATGCGACTCATCTTCATTTTACAAGTCTAAACATAAACTAAGTTGCGTATTGCCCAAATATCTATAGCCAGACTAAATGTTGGAACGCTACCTGTTTTACTACATAAAGCAAGCTTTGTGAACTACCACGATGAATATGCACTACGAATATACATGTTGTGAAACACTACACCTGCTCTTACATGTCACAAAAGAGTAAGTCACTTGCATTTAGGTCCGACCAGGAAAATGGGTAGGATTACAAATTCTTTGCACAATCCTCATATATGATGCAAAGAAAACACACAATAACAATTCTCAACTTTTATTTGGAGTCTAGTAAACAGTAACAGGAAAAGAAATTATTTACACATAATAACACGCCTAATCTATGTTATATTAAATTACGCCATGTTACTCAGCTCAGAAAATATCCATTATTATTATCCTACAGTTTCACCATCTGAGCATACACACATTCAACTTCTCTACACGCAAAGGATTACGTCCAATGGACAATGTTGATCCTACGTGCAGCCTGGTTATAGGATGAGTGGGCATAATAGGAAAGAATATTGCTGTCAATTAAAGTATCTGGAGGCAGAGTCTTGTATAGTGGTTCTCCGTATAAGGTACCAACTTCCCATCCTTCTACATTAGCCATTAACTTCTCTTCCTCTTCTCTGTTTCTACGTAACTGCTTCAAGAATCTAAGAAAAAAAGCCAATAGATAATGAAATACAGCGCAACAACATAATAAAAAGTGGAACAATGAAATACAAGGCAATAATCCAAAACGATTTTCTTAACATGTTTTAAAATGTATATCACTTTCCTAATTTTTAGATTTTGTTTGTATTTGTTGTGCCTTTCTTATACTTAATGTTTACACACGAACATTTTTATGTATTGCGAGTCAATCTGATTTGTTACTGCCATATTCTACGATAGACATTTCGAACAAAACTTTTGGTATTATTTAAGTATATAACCAATTAAAGAGCATACAGGATTTCACAAAATAATGCACATATTATTTATAATACAAAACGCTTTAAATAATAATAAATAATGCATATATTATTTGTACGAATACAGAACATTTAAAATAATAATAATCTCAAGTGAAACAATGATCCAAAGCAGACCAACGTTTGTGAAAAAGAAATTCATTCTGAAATCGTTTGGAAGTTTCAAAATGCAGCCGACGTGCAAAGACGGCGTAAACAGCACTTCGACAAATATTCAAATCCCACAACCACTCGTATAGAGATATGTATTTCGAAGTATATAAAGCTATGCCCGATAGGAGTAATATTCTGGAGGGTACAAATATATCGATGCGTCCACGGAGGAAGAAACAATGGTCTAAATGTTCTGCTGTTCGCCGACAATGTCAAGCGTTTTGTGTAGCAGGTATATCAGAAGACAACTTTCATCGTATCCTGCAACACATAAAATGAAAAAATTAAATTCCAATATTGCAAACTCTGAAAGATTTTTAATCTCTCTTATTGATGTCATTTATTTGAACCTTCTACAGGTAGCTATTATTCCCAGCCTACGTGTTCTATTTGGGAATAATGTTCGGTTTTATCTACAACAGGATCGGTTTTATCTACCTATCGCGATGTTAGGACGTTAAAAGCTGCAACAATGAACAAGAGAACGTATCAGCCTAGCTCCTAATATGAATACAGAAATTTTCACACACACACATTGGTTACAACCAACCTTGAAAGATTACTTAATGCAGGACCGTAACCAGACTTCAAGCTTTAGTCGGACAGGCATAATTTCGTGTCGAGCTCTGAGTGTCTTCCTCGTAACAAGATTGAAAAATACACATTGATGCTTTAGGAGTGCAGAAAAAGTTCAAACACAAGAGTTTTAGTTATGATTTCTTTAGGAAGCATATCGGTAACACTTTTAAGACTATTGTATATTTAACTAGTATCTCTTAGGTCTCTTTCACGTCAGGTATTTTTCGATTGGTTTGACACAGCTTTCCACTCTTCTCTATCCTGAGGCAGACTTCTTATTTACATGTACCTTTTTCTTCCCTACATCTTATATTATTTGGTCCGTATTCGCGGACTACTTCTATATAATTTACCTTCTACCATTCCCTCCATAACTAATAGGATGATTCCCTCATATCTCAGAATGCGTCCATCATTTTATCTCGTCTTTTTCGAAATAGTTTTTGTGTACTCCTCTTTTCTCCTTCCATTTCCAATATTCTTTCCCTTCATACCTTATTCACCCACCAAATTTTCAACATCCTTTTATCGCACCACATTCCGAAGGCTTCCATGCTCGGTTTTCCCCTTTTAGAGTTTATCCCACACCCATATAATGCTATACATATCCTGTCATTATCCTTGAGTTTTACGTCGTTGTTCCCGGTTAGAAGCTTTTGATTTTCTTTGAATGTCTCATTCGCCTGAGCTAGACTTTGCACCTTGGTTACAGCTTAATCTACTTCTTAAATAACAGAGTTCCTGCACCTCTTTCACCAGGCGACCTCTTGTTGTTTCTTCTCTTGAGCATCTCATAGCTAACGTTTTGAACTTCTGATCCTGGTGAAAATGAATTTGCTGCTAAGCACTTGTTACATTCCATTTAGACGTGCCTCTACTTTTCTTCTCACTATCTGACAACAGCGCGAAATCATCCATAAATCTAAGCGCCCATATTTTCTGTCTATGAATAATTATTCCTGAGCCACGAATGTCCTTGATTCATTACACTATCGAAAGACAGTAGTGCGTGACAAACACCCATTTCTATACATATCGTTCGTTCGACGGGAAATTTCGGTACCACAGCACCTTCCACCGATAAAAATTGAATTACTGCACGTTGTGCTTGTTTCAAGGAATATATTCCACCATCACTAACAGTTATCACGCTCTTGTCTCGGTCATACACACACACACTGACTGGGCGAACTGAATACCAATTATTTCCTAATACTCACTGCCATCTTCTGTGAAAATTTGAAACTTCTACCTCTTAAATTAACGACGCTCAATTCTCAGTCCCACTTTCCGGTGAGTGAGCTTTATAGTTAGTAACTGCATTAGAAATGCGAATGTTAAAATCTATAAATAATTTTTGCTTCTGTTAATTGGACACTTTTCAATGGAACTGGTGGTGGCCAACAGTTTTCACTGTATTCCAAATACAGTTTTCACTGTAATTGGAAATATCTGCACGGAATAAATTACTACTATTTTGCTATAAGTTAAGTAGTCTCTTATTTGTGTAAACGCATCAAAAAAGTTTAAAATACTATTTAAAAATATTAATGGAGGGTCATTCCACGTCAGTTCATCCAGCGAAAAACTGAAATGTCACCTACCGACTCGGATTTTAACGATATTTGGTACGCTTGGTCTACAATCACTAAAACTAACTTGTGCGAAATTTCAGACCTCTCGCTTAACCCGTTCCCGTTATAGTCCATCAAAATTTGGACATGGTAGGCAAAAAATTCTATTCGCGACAGCCGGAAATGGTGCATCGAAGTTTAAACTTGCCCTAGTAACATGCTGATATGAATCCTTTGAGGGAATATAAATATCCATTCTGATGCAGAATTATCTGTAGATTTCAAATCTGTGGTTAGATTTGGCATAACATCAACCTAAAGAGCACTTTTGTACAAAAGAAACTAGTAAAAAGTATGCTTGAAAAACAGCCTCGGCTAGGAGCACAAAAATAGCTCTATTTCAAAAAGTACCAAATTCACGGAAATAATTCCTAGATATTCTGAAAGAGTATGAAATTTACTATAAAATGAAGTGAAAATCGTGTCGGGTATTTGACCATGTAATGTACTACATTCAAAAATGGCAAAATAAACACTTGTCTGACGATACACAACATTTGTTGTCTGATGATACAGAACACTTGTTGTCTGACACCAGTGATTCGGATTTAAGTACCAGTACAAATGAAGTAAAAGAAAAAGCAACACACCTGTTGTAACAGACCGATTACCGGTTTGTTTACATTGGATCCGTATTGTTATGTGTACCGGTTAAAGTCGAAGTTGGTTCCCGCATAATATTACTGTGCCCAGTTTTGTTACGTGTAAGTTTACACTAATTTAATGTTAATTCGTTTTATATTGTTAGTATAAGGAATGGCACAAAAGAATACATGTACTCAATCCTGATCCTGATATGAAGTACGCACGTAAACTCATCCGGAAAGTTAAATTAAAACTTTGAGTATTATTATTTCACTTCAAACCATGTAACCGTTTCTTCACAGTTTATATAATGTTTTGGAACAATTAATATAAATAAAACTGAATATTACTGAATTTTTTTAGCTTAAAAACTTACCGAATAATTTAAAATAGCTGTGTTATTAGATTTTATTCATTTGTGAGTCATCTAGACGTTCACTTGTTACACTATATTACTGCTGATATGGCGATCCCTTTAGCTATTGCCACAAGAGGGCGTTCGAATCGCTCTACGTGAAGCTGACAATTCAAACATGGCGACTTGACAGTGATAATAATTCTTCCGTCGCCATGACGAAAGCTAAACAATTGCTTGGAGGAAGTAACCTCCTCTTTATAATTTATCGCATAGGATTTTCGGTAAGTTAGATATTAAAAATAGATATAAAGATTCATGATTTTTACGGTTAGGTTCTTGTATTGATATGTATTTATGGTAAAATTATGCGAATTATAATCAAAGAGATAATAGTAGAAACCGCGTTTATAGAGGCCTGGCTACGAGTGTATGATGACGCAGTGAATTGATAGATTTCAGTGTGGAAGAACGATGGCTTGTTAGCTCCTCCAAAAAGTTAGAAATTCTGTAACTAAAAGTGTAATTCGGCCTGTAACCTAGTCAAAATCGTGATTTAGATTAACCTGAGATGTTATTTGGAAGAAATAGATACGGAGGAGTCTAACAAAAGTCAAAATTTAGTGAAACCTTTTTCGGCTACAAGCCATCGAATGTCGTCTCCGCCATTACTAGACATATGCAGTAATGGAGTGGGAGATGTAATTTGTCGAAGTTGATTGCGGCGGCATACCGGAAAGATATTCTACGTTCGTGGAGTGTGTAGCCGGTGTACCGAAGGAGTCATCTCTCGATTTTCAAATAAGCAAGTAGATGAAATCTACTTTGCAAAGTTGGAGTTTGATCACCCAGCTCAACCTAAGGACTATTCTGTGAAACCTGCGGATAACCGGGTAACATCTTTTCTTATTTTTCTATAAACAGTATAGCAGTTCAACAAATGGCATCTTTAAGAATCAGGATGGGTAACTAAGTTAAAGGGCGTTACGCGTCTCTAAACTTGTCAATCGTCATCATCCACTCATACTACAAGCATGTATAATTGAATTACTAAATCTTATGTGTGTCTCTACGTAAATTTGAAAATGTGTATGTTGATATTAGGGTAATACTTTACTTTGTACGCACCTTTCGATGGCAATGTACCTTGAAAATTTTGAATATTTAGGTTAAATAGGTTATGTTAAACACGTTACTGAATTATGTCTCGTGATGATGCCTTATTTTGTGAAATTTTTGCTGTAGGTTAGGTTAGGTGTAATTTGTAAATGTGTGATCCATAGTATTTATGTCGATTAGGTTAGGAAATTTAATTTTGTCCGTATTTCGGTTAGGTTAGAGGAATTAATTTTGTCCGTGATGTCAAATCGAATATGTGCCTTTTGTTTTTGTTGTGTGATATATTTTGTTTTGCCGGGGTGAATGTTACTTTGGACGCACTCATGATCACTTGACGGTTTATGTTAAAATGTTAAATGCTCAGTGACGAATGTCATTTGTAAGTGTTAATGATGATGAAATTTCTTTGAGAGATATACTATTTTGGTTGGGAAACCTTTACTATGAACGCACATACGAATATTCCGTGTCTGAGAATTTAAGTATTTCGTAATTCATTTCATTTGATTCAATATTGCTTCATGATGTATGTCAGTCGTAAACATTATGATGAAAATTTCTTTGAGAGTGCTGTAATATATTAGTCGTATTTGTCTTTTAGTCGTATTTGTAATACATGCATGTAGGTTAGATAGATAAAATTTCCATTTCTTATGTATAGAACCGTTAACAATTATGATTTGAGCGTGCTTTCCTATATTTTTTTGTCGTGTGTCCCTTTAATATTAATTTGTAATGTATTTTGCATCCGTGCTTGCCATATTTTGTCGTGTGCATATTAAATACGTGTAATGTCGGTAAAATTGTATTTCGAACGTGTCTATTATTCTTATTTTGTCGTGTGCCCTTTTATAGTATCTCTTAATACATTAGTGGTTTAAAGTCTTCTTTCGTATGTATGATCTCATTGCGTTGCACCATATATTTAGTTTTGTAGGTTAGGAAAATTTGAATATAACATGTCCTCCGATGTTAATATCGTATCTTGATGAGTGCGAGTAATAGATCTGTGCCGATGCGGGAGAACTTCGCTCTGGACATACCTCCGGAGTTCGACATTACTATTTATAAAATACTATTTCGTGCTATGTTTGTTTATTTTCCGTTAGGTAGATATTTACTTTGAACGTGCCATAGTTACAGTGCGTAATTAACTGTTCGTGCCTATATATATTTGCCTCATCGAAACCGATAACATTAAAATATGTCTCAACTTGCTTTGCTCTTATGCGTATCCATCCCTCTAAGTTTAATTAGTTGTAAACAAAGATAAAAAGTTAAAATGATAATAATTCTTTAAGAGGCGTTTCAGTAATTGGACCCTGTCGAGTATATGTAGAATTTTTTTTTTTTTTTCGTTCTCGCTAGACATTTGTAAATATATCACTTTCATTAATAGTAGTGCTTTCATATTAAATGTGTTATGCGAACAATGCATAGGTTAAAGTAAAGTAATGCATGATGCTACTCATTTTTTTTTATTATTAAAAATGGAGTTGTAGTAGCGATGATATTGCCTATGGCTGAATAATTTACATGTTGTTTGATGAACGACAGGAATATGATAAGTGATGAACGCCTAATTAGAAGGGATGGATCGTTAATTCTTTGAGTAATAATAGGTTCTATATGTACTAACGAAATATGTTTGAGAATCATGTTGAAGAATCTGGATATGTTAAAGCAATATAACAATGTCATTTCATAAAGATGTTAATGAAGTATCATAGAGATACCACGATCGAGGCAAATGTTTAATGACGAATTTTTTTTTTTTTTTTTTTTTTTTTTAATCTGTTACGATGTAAATTGTTAACAAATTGGCACGAATAAATAGTCATAAAAATTTAGCTCTATAATTTCAAATATAATCTATACAATTAGAATTTATGAAAATTTTAAATTTTTTTTTTTTTCTTAAAAGCACTAATTAAGCTGAACAAGAACAATGTTGACTCTTATTCTTGGTTGGCCACAAAACAAGAATCTGGAAACTTCTGATGATAAATAATAGCTTTATCGTTGTGTCTTTCTTTTCTTTTGCTAAAGCTAATGCAACCTGAACATTAAGTCTAATATGACCTTGATTTTTTTTAATACCCTGAAAACGATTTGTTATAATTGGCGATACCATCCAGGATCTTTGATTTAATTTCGAAATGTTATCATTCCTGGAAACACATGTTTGTTATACTGTATCGCCTAGTTCTATTAATGAAGCAGAAGATAGCAATAGCAAATAGACGTGAAAAACTTCAAATTCTCACCATTGCTCCAGAGTCATTGTCCTGCAAAAAAGTCTAATGTTTTTAATGTTAGTGAATACATCAATAGGCAGGCTATGCCAATACGTAGAAGCAAGGGTACATGCTCCGTACCAGAACACAGATTAGGAGAAAAGACTACCTGAAGAAACGGTTACGTTAGTTCAAAATTTCTATCAAGGTGACGACTTTAGTCGGATACTTTCAGAAAGAAGAAATTTTGTGAGTGTTAAAAGAAATCTCCACATGCAAAAACGACTAATATTGTGCAATCTAAGTGAGCTTTATGTTGCTTTCAAAGAAAAACATCCTGACATTAAAATTGGATTTTCCAAATTCTGCTTATGAAGGCCTAAATGGTGTGTTGTGACAGGTTCAACAGGTACAGTGTATGTGTGTGTATACTGCTCATCAAAATGTAGATTTATTGTTGCATGCCATTAGTTTAAAAAACGAAGATCTTAATAATTCAATTTCACCGATGGTGTGTGATAAAAGTAATAGAAATTGTATGTTAGGAGTGTGTGTGAAATGTCCCCAGGATAGCAGTAAAATAACAGAATTTCTCCACAACAAAATCGAGGAGTACCGGGATGACGAGCAAGTGAGCTTTGCAGAGCGGTTCAATATTGATCGTAGTCAGTTAGTAGAAAGAACACTACCAATCCCAGAATTCATTATCATGTTCAGAAGCTCCAAGGATTAATACCTCATTCTTTCATTGCTAAAAGGCAGACAACTTACCTAAAGGAACGTAAACAAAATCTCTCTCACGATGAAGCCATTATATTGATGGACTTTGCAGAGAATTATGGTTTTATATTGCAAAATGAGTTACAGATTTATCATTGGACTCATGTGCCATGTACCTTACACCTTGTTGTACTTTATTTTATTCAAACTAAACGTTTCACTGAGAAATCTGTTTTATCGGATGTCTTACATCATGACGTGCCTTGTGTGTATAAAGTCCAATCTCATTCTTAACATGTCATTCTTAAAGAATAAATGTCCACATATTAAAAAAGTTGAATATGTAACAGATGGTTGTGCTGCACAGTATAAAAACTTGTCTTGTTAAATCGGTGCAATCATCTCCAAAACTTTGGCTTATCTGCTTGTTCATCTTTCTTTGCCATCAGCCACAGCAAGTCACCTTGCGATGGCATCAGTGACAGTATGAAACACTGTGTTACAAAGGCAAGTCTGCACAGGTCATTTCAAAACCAGATAACAAATCAGAAACAAATGTATGACTTTTGCAATCATCATTTTTCAAAAATTACATTGTTTTTAACTACCTGAAACTGAGATTAACAATGTAAGAAAGGTGTTAGCAAATTGTTTCCCGATTGCTCAGACTGTAGCAGAAATAAGAGCTTTTCATAAGTTTGTACCACTGCCAAATAGTTATAACAGAATGATGATTGAGTGCAGATGAAACAGCAGATTTAGAGCTTAACTTTGCACCAGTATATGATCAGTTGGAAAAGTTGGCTTGCCAGGACATTACAGTTAATTGCTTTGTAGCATGTATCTATGATAATAAGTGGTATATCGGACTAGTAGTAGAAGATGCTGACAATGCGGTTATAAATATAAAATTCATAAATCCAGCTGGGCCTGCAGCATCCTTTTATTGGCCTAGCAAAGCTGACACATGTTGGGTCCCAGTACAGCACATTTTATGTTATTGAGACTCCATCTACTCGTACTGGTAGGCAGTACCAACTGAGTAATAAATGTAAGTTATTAATTGAACAGAAATGGAAAACTGTTGCCAAAAAATGAAATGTATACACTGAGAAAAAAAATGTAGGTGGCGTTACTTAAAACGGGTACGTTACATGCGTAATTCCTGTAGTTTTTGGGCTTAACATACAGCAAACTTATAACTGAAAACGCATGTTTTATAATACTTTCCGTATAAGTGTTCCATCTATACTTATTTTTCGTATGAAACAATATAGACGGTCAGGATCTCACAACATAAATATATGAATGTGATATACGGAAAACTGTTAGATGTGATACATCCTGCTACGGCATGATGTAACATTTAAGAACAGGGTGTATGTAGCATATGGATAACGTATGGTCCATACTGATTTCTCTCGTAGTAAGCAAGAGAATTCCGTATATTTGTACAATATATCGCTGTCCGGAGAACAGATTTTTCTCAGTGTAAGCCTATATAAGTGTGTTTTCAGTGCTGGAAAATATTACAATTACCTGTACATTGTGGAAAACTGCATTTTTATTTCTTGTTTAGCTCTAAGCCAAATGCCCAAAACGATTTTCACTTCATTTATAGGAAATTTCATATTCTTTCAGAATATCTAGGAACTACTTCCGTGAATTTGGTACTTTTTGAAATATACCCATATTTGTACTTCTACCTAAAGCTTGTTTTTCAAGCATACTTTTTACTATTTTTTTTTTTTTTTAAATACAAAAGTGCACTTTAGATTGATACTATGTCAAATTTGACCACAGATTGAAATCTACAGACAATTCTGCATCAGAATGGATAGGTCTATTGCCTCAAAGGATTCATATTAGCATGTTACTACGGCTAGTTTAAACCTCGATGCACCATTTCCGGCTGTCGCGAGTAGAATTTTTTGCCTACCATGTCCACATTTTGATGGGCCACAACATGAAAACGGGCTGAGCGATAGGTCTGAAATTTTGCACAAGTTAGTTTTGGTGGTTGTAGACCAAGTGTACCACATATTACCAAAATCCGAGTTGGTGGGTGACATGGCCTGGATGAACTGACGCGGAATGACCCTGCAGGGTGTCTACTAAAATTCCAAAATGAAATTTCGTGACTTTTTCGTGGCCTTTTCCTTGCCACATCATAAAATTTCCTAATATTTTTAAAAGCGAATTTGAGTGCGAATTAGGTCGAATTTTCATCCATGCGATAGAAACGTACTTTGCTTGCGATTTGGTAGCGTCTAAAGCCGACGATCGACATTTTTGGTAGTGAACTTCGACGTTTTATAGAACAAAAAGTTTCAATTTGTACAGTTAAAAAGAATTGTGACCCAAAAGCTAAATTTCGTGACGTTTTCGTGACTTCCATGACCGTTTTCTAATTTCGTGACTTTCGTGACCGATAGACATTCTGCCCTGGAATGAAACTGTAATTTGACTTACATTTGCACATTATTTCAGCAAATAAAGCACATCAAAGTTGACTCGCATTGATCTGAAAGTATGAGTTTCCGTAACCAAATGCTTTATACAAAAGGACATCTTTCAAAGGAAATTACTTCACAACAATACTACTTTCTATCTATGAAGTGGTTATAGCCAGCGCCCTTCAGCACATTAAATGCTATGGGAGTTACTGTATATTTAACTCATCCATATATGTAGATTTTTTCTTCTTTTTAAAAGGCGTGGCACTCAATGTGTTAACGAAGTACAAAGATATCAACAGAACAGTATTCACTGCTGTAACTAATCTTGGTATCTTCTGGGTTCTACCAAAGCATTTCTGAGGACTAATTCGTTATAACTTTTATCTCTCAGTGTAGTGAAATATGTGTCACCAAAATCATGAAGAGCTTGGTAAGTATCTCGAAATGCACATTACACGCTCCGAAATAAGCACTTCTTTCGCTGGCAATGTACAGGACATAAACTGATACCAGGTGATACTGAAATGGTATTGATCTCCACTGGACATTACCTCCAAAAGAAGGTTTCTGAGCACTGGAGGATTAACGTGCATAACACGTCTCCTTGTTTTACTGCATCCTCTTATTGTTGGCAAATAAAGATTGAGCTGATTAGAAGAATGCAGATCAATAGTTATTCCAAACAAAGAGAGGCATCGTAATTAGGAATATATTTCGCATATATTCATATGTGGATCAATTGATTTGAAATCACCCAGACACTGTTCCCGACATTTTTTCCTGATTTTTTATCATGAGTTCCCTACAGGTAGATAGTCACAAAACACTGTTTGAAAAAAAAAATATATGTCAAAGTTTCTTTTCTGGCAGCCATTTTTAAAACGACGGTTGGGCAAATTTTAATAAAAAAGGATGGTTTCCGGAAACTTTAATTGCCAAGCTATTTTAAAGATATCAGAATAATTCAAAAACCAGTGTGTTCAGCATGAAATGAACTTCAGGTATACATCATTTTAATTTTTCTATCATGCAAGAGAGTCAGTCACACTCTTCACTGTAAACACTCGGAAAAAATGTATCAATCGTTAATTTTGAAGACCATTAGTCTTATGAAGGAGAAGAGACTCACTACTATGTTATTTCTGTGTTGAATTCTTATATAACTACCTTCAGTATAAGTTTTAGTCCTGAGAATCTACTCCTATTTCTTCTAGAGCTTTTCCAAAATGACCGAAAGCTTTTAAACGTCAATTTCCTCAGGTCAATATTTAAAAAGGAACTGAATGAAAACAACTAAAAATTTTACAGAATGCTGTTTATATAAATAGGAATATCTCATAAAAAAGTTATGACTGCGAGTTAACTACATTTAGAGTATTAGAGCAGTGAATTTCTGTAAAAACGCTACCCTTCTACACGCTCGAGCAGTGCCAAAGTAGCAAACTAGGACTTAAAATTATACATCTAACGACGCTTATACCGGCTTGTAGCGGGTTCCTTAAAGGCTCGATAGATGGCGGTACGGTGGTTATCGCGTGAACGGGCAAAGGAAGAGGGACAGTTGAGAGTCAGCGTTGTCCAAATGTACAGTAGTGTGTTTTCAGTTGAAAAACAAACAAGCTGGTTCGCGGAAAAAGGAGGCCAATAAAGTGGAGCTGCGTGCCGTTATACGTTTCTTGCAGGGTTTGAAAAAAAATCTGAGCCCATATGGATTTTTCGGGTTTAATTGTTTTTTTAAAGAAATATTTCAATGTCTTTGGGGTAAAAGTGTTAAAATGTGATTTATATTTCAAGATTGGGACAACTTGCAGCAATTTTTTATTCACGGCTGTTTTGAAAAAAAAAAAAAAATGGCCGTCATTTTGAAATTTTACATTGGATCGCCGAGAAAATTTATGCAGCAAATTTAGAATGTCTCGTGCTTCTACCCTCAGAATTTTAACTTGAAAGATCAAAAACTCCACCCTGCAGCGTGGATATAAGCCATTTTGAAATTTTACGTTAGTATGCCGCCAAAATCTATACAGGAAATTTAGAAAATGAAATGAAATGATCTTTGAGTTTTACGTCCCACGTGTATGTCGGCTAGGCTAAAGGAGATGGTGATGATGACACAGAATGAAATGGTGGAATGAAGAAAGTGGGAGGAAACGGGACAATCCTGAGGAAACCCACGCACACGGTGTTTGTCCACCACAAAATTCACTTGACGCGAGCTGGGATCGAACCAGGAACCCCATACACCAGAGATGAACGCACTACCACTGAGCCACCGCAGCCCTTACAGAAAATTTAGAGTGTCTCGTGCTTGTACAGTCCGCAGCAAAAAACTTGCAACATAAACATTTAAGTTTATTCTGAAACGACGAAGACTTTTGGTCCGAAATAAGTGTACAAGGGAGGATGCCGAAGTTTCTCCTGGCGTGATTCGTGCCACTTAGACGTTACGTTGATTCCCTGCGCTGTTAAGCGTAGTTTCAAAATAAATTTTCATGTTCATGTTGCAGGTTCTTTTGCTGCGGACTGTACCCTGAAAATTTCAACAAGACCAGATAGTTCACATTTTATAAAGTAAATGTTTCAAAATGTCTTAAATGAAATTTAATATCTTCCAGCGTAAAATAAATGGTTTTTTGCTGAAGTATTTACTTCCGATGCTTTGTGCGTTCAATTGCGAGAATTTCCCGAGCACTTCTTCCACGACGGTTTTTTCCTTGAAAATGCAGCTTTCTTTACTGTATACCGAAACTTCCATTAGTACGGAAGTTTGAATTCAGCTCTTGAAATAGTAAGCGTTACGTAGTGTTCGGAACTCCGAGCATTAAGCCTCTTAAATTTGACAAGAATTTTTACACTATTGGTTGTTGGAAAACCAAATTTTACTGAAGAATACTTGTGTTACCATCAAAAGAAAGAAATAATTCTAATAATTTTACTGATGTATTTACATATTTACTGGTAGTACCGGCACCTGTGACCTTAAACCCGTAAAACGTATGAGGAATAACGTTCCACGGCGTCGCCGAGTACACTATTCACGTAAAGTATTTCCTAAAATATAAAACTGCATATTTCACTTCAAATAGGCTATAAGCATAATCCATACATTAATTTGTTCTATAATTATCTCAACCTAAGGTACGATTTTTATATTCATTCAGTGTATTCAGAACTTTATAAAGGTCTTATGTTGAATTTTGTTCTATACTTTAACGTGAAAGCATCTAATTCGTTCAAGGGAAGTCCAAAATCTTATAAAAATCGCTTTCAATATAATCACCTTAGTCGTACCAATAATATATTAACAAAAGCTCAAAAACCCAGGTGGGTCCAACCCGAAAAAAACAGACGGGTTTTCCCGGGCTGGGCCCACTTGGGCAAACTCTGGTTTCTTACCGCCGAAGGTGTCGGTGCATGGGCAATGCACAGACGAATGGTGGGTATTTACGGACAGCATGCATTGTCACTGCCAGCAGTCATCAAATGGCCCAAGCAGTTTCAAGAGGGTCGAAAGACGCTTAAAGACGACGTTCGTCTGGGGCAACCCGTAGTGGCAACGCCACAAATTAATGTGCGAGTGGACGAGATCATCCGCCAGAACCGGAGAACTGCGGTGGAGGAAGTGGCGACGAAAGTGGGCATCAGTGACGGATTGGCCCACTCCATAATCACAAGCATGCTTCATTTTCGCAAGGTTTGTGCCCAATGGGTGCCCTACAGCCTTCGATGCTCAAAAAACGGAAAGAATGGAAATGTGCCAGTCGCAACTGGACAGATTCAAAGTTAAAGGTAAGGCATTCCTGGAGAAAATAATTACAGGGGACGAAACATGGTGTCATCACTACGACCTGGAAAGCAAACGTCAAAGTTCGTAGTGGCGTCACCCCACCTCTCTCCCTCCAAAGAAATCCAAATCGATTCGAACCTCAGCGGGAAAGGTCATGGCCTCCGTGTTCTTCGATATTCGAGGACTATTGCACACGGACAGTGAACGCCGCCCGGTACGGAGAGACGTTGCACAATCTCCGCAAGTCCAAGTCCAAAAGCCCAGGGAAACTGTCGGTAGGTGTGCTTTTGGTTTATGACAATGCCCGGCCGTATACAGCCAACGTAACGCAAGGGACTTTGACGTTTAAGTGGGAGCTTCTCCGTCACCCGCCCTACAGCCTCGACCTCTTCCCTTTCGATTTTTACTTGTTTGGGGCACTGAAACAAAGCTCTACGTGGACACAGTTTCCATTCGGACGATGAGATCATACAGGAGGTGACGTCGTGGCTTCACCGGCAGCCCAAAACCTTTTACCAGAAAGGCATCCAGCGGTTCTGTTACAGTGGACCAAGTGCGTCACCGCCAAAGGTGAAAAATTTCCCATACTTGTGCAGGGTGACTACGAATTAAATAAATGCTCCTTAAACTTTGAAATCGAAGATTATTAAGGTATTTGTTTATATAAATTGATCCAAAACATCCCTCACAAAAGTGAATTCTATCTAAACAACTCAATGTATGCTTATTGTACGTAACATTGACTGACGTAATTTGTTACGTATTATTTTAAAAAGTAGAATTCTATACTTTACTTGTCTTATGTTTGTCTAATATTTAGTGATGGCACTTCAAGAGTGGATAATATGATACTTTACACTTTTGAATACACCTTTGAAACAATAGAGAACCATGCGATAAAAAGTGACAATTTCAACTAATTAACCAGTAACTGAGATAGGATGGAAAGTAAACACTGTAATGTTATCTGGCTCATGTACACAAGTAGTACAAGTAGTATGATGATATGGAATTATTAGAAACTAGTTACTGTACAATCTTACATGCTTGGAATTATGTAGAGGTAGGATGTTCTGACCATTTTTTTCCGGAACTAAAACCACAATAAATAAAATAAATCAGAGGACATACAGATAGTTCTCAAAATAATGGGAAAACCCAAAATCTTAGTATTTACCAGATTAATACCTCGTGGGACCACCACAAGCCTACAGAACAGTTCTAATTTTTCATAAAATGCAAACATATAAAAGGAATATTGTATCATAGTACAGGGGACAGAGGGCACCGTAGCCTAGTGGTTAGAGCGTTGGATTCTAGTCCGCGTGGTCCCGGGAGTCACGTGAATAAAAGACGTGACGGCTACTAGGTCTAGAAAGCTCCCGATACGCCAGTTAGTGATAGGGCGACGCGGCGCACTGACCACGCGTTAGTCGCTAGGCTGGACGTAGTTCCACCAATTGCTAACAGATGGCGTGGAGCGGCTCAGGCCCACAACTTGGGCCGTCACGCCAAGTAGTTTTTATTATGCAGTAGGACATCAACAAGGAAGCAGGAGGACACCTGCTCCGGAGTCTAAGCTCTAGAACTGGTCACAGATTTCAATAATGTTATGGTCTGGAGACGTGGTGGGCCAGAAGAGATGTTGATATAAAATCACGCTTCAACAGTTCCAGCAAGGTGAAACTGTGCATCGGCAATTCGAAAATTGCGTCATAAGCGAAAACATCTGGACTATAGGATACACGTGGTCATCACCTAAAGTGTTTAGCATCACAAACGCGATGCCGTGTGTTACGATAGGGAGGAGACAGTTAGCAGCATAAGCTTCTTTGGGAGTCCACCGTACATAAATACGGTCTGTTGGAAACAAGATAGACAGAGGGCACATCGGACATATGAAGCGTCTCCACACATCTATGGTCCACTTTGCATGTTTTCGATACCATTTTATTCACGGTGGTGATCAGCTGTTTGGAAATCGCAATGCAGAAGGACGATCAGGTTATGCAACTCGCGTCTGACTGTGATTGTCGAAATAGACCGTTCCAGATAATGATACAGTTCCACCGTCACTTCTGAAGCATTCGCTCTAAGCTTCTTAGTGACAATTCTCTTCAATGCTCGCTAATCCCTGTTATTAAGGCTTGCTTTTCTTCCGTACACTATCCCTTTTTGCTGATATTGTTTTGCATGAGTTATGTAGACCATCATTCATTCTGAACATTGTTCCTCGCGACACACCTAACACACTAGGTACCTTATATATACTTGCGACACCTAACCGCGCACCGACAAACAACTTATCATCTTTGAACTAAGAGGTCACTATTTTGTATTACCACCATCTGCTCGCTTCTACATATGCATTTAATTTTATTTGATTATTTTTTCGGGGAGGGGGGAGGTGGCGTCCCCTTCAGCATCGAAGCTACATGACACGTGAACATACAGCTTAACGTGGGATCCGAAACAGGGTCTCCCACGAGAAAACATATATCTTCGGTTTATCCCTCCAAGCGTACTATAGACAATATCTAACACAGCACTAACAATTGCTAGAAGTTCAATATACATTCTAAGTGTTACCACTTTATGCATTGCAAACTACAGGTGTTTCCAATATTGTGAAAAATGTGTTTTATTTTATACGATTTTATAAGGTCAACTTACTCTCTGTCTCGTTCAGCTAATAACAGTGGCCTCAGAGCTAATCTTGCACTCCTCATTTCTACTTCCTCCATTCTCCCCCTTTTGTATTGAACATAATATGCATACATAGCTCCTACGGTCATGCCAATGAATCCTAAGATCATTTGATACCCTATAAAAAAACATTGCATACAGATAACAGTATACTCTTTCATAAAAGTTTACAAAAGCATACTACTTAAACACTGTTCTCCATTAACATTACCATCTTTAAATTACAGAAAATAATATAAATTTAAAAAGTCAAAACATAAAAGCATATGAAGGAAGGCAGATGTGTGTATCACAGAAGGAATATCTTGATGATCATTCATTTTAATTTCAATTTTGCCTTCATGCATATGACGTACATAATTCAAGTCACAACTTACTTTAAACTTACGTGTCCAATGATTACTGATGAAATTAGATACTAACTTCGGTGAAATGAACAGAAATAAATATACGTACATAAAAACTTAATGAACTCCTCATATCAATGATAATTTGAAACGGAATATACTAAATAATACCAGAACAGAATGTATGTTTCAAGTTTTGATCATAGTGTCTTAGTTTAATAAGTAATAATGAATACCAGTACTCCATTTACTGGTATTTGAAGTAAATTTACAATCTCCAGTATTTTAAAGCAATGTTTCGTGGAACTAACAATGGTAAAGTCAAATGAGTTAAATAACTTGAAAATTTTTGAAACAATAAAATTTTGGAGACATGTTTAGACTTTTTTTTTTTTTTTTTTTTTTTTTTTTTTTTTTTTTTTAAAGGACAAGGTGTATAAGCATGTAGAAGGATTAGTCAACGGTAGCTCTCTCTATCTGTCATAAGCTAACTTCATTATAAACCACTTTAAATGCAAAATTTTGGAAAAAGAATAATTCAAATTCATAGCTCACACAACTGAAGAATAATGGCAGAGTCATCTGTAGGATACCCAAAAATCAAACTCAATGTTCAGCAGAGTTGGCTGGTTTAAACCAAACAAAAAAAGAACAAAAACTGCTTTAAATCGTGTGAACTTCATAGTGACGTCTCCACATATGAAACCATCTGCATTACGTTTATCTACTTTTCACCTTTTAATCAAGGGGTCTCGTGTTCAATTCTCGGTCGAACCACAACCCATCTTTCAAGTGTAAACCAAGTAGCGATTCGAGGTGTCCCTTTAAGCGAAAGTCTTCTCCGAAATAACCTTGGTATTTCATAAGGATGTTAAGCCTAAACATACGAAACGAAACCAAATTATATATTTCTACTTGCCTGAATGCCTGTTATTTTATAAAGAAGCCAAGGTTGCTTAAATATATTGATAGAAATTGGCAAAATTTATCAACTGCCTACGCAGCTTCCAACATCAGCTTGGATTTGACCTTGTTTTAATTTTATTGAATGATATTTACATACCAAATTTGTAATTTAATACCTGTTTTAGCGTAGTAATTATGGTACGTTGACCTTAAAATTTTATATACAAATACATTTAAAGTAATAATAGGATTTTTCCAATGGCTAAGGCGGGAATTTCCCGATTTATATACAATTGTATAATGTTTTTACTTGTGTAACTGTTTATCTTTTTGTCCTTCTGAAATGACTCTCGACAATTATATTAACAACTAGGCCTATGTAAAGATCAGTACAACGTATTTTTATCAGGAGTCCTTCGTGAGTGAGTCGGCAATCGCATTTGTGACCAATTAGTCCCGGTTTCGTGTCGAAATGGACAATTTTTCTTGGATGAAACCGAGAAGCGGTCTGGATTCCGCTTTAAGCTTATGTGATCCCTTCCAGCATAACCTTGTTGTTGCATAATAACACCAAGGCGAAACAAACTAATTTTTGTCCATATCTAATATAAATACATAGAGTAAATTATTTAAAAAAAAAAAAAAAAAAAAACTAGTTAAAAATAAACGTTAAAAAAACTGGTTTAAACCAAAAAAAATTTTTTTTTTCAATAAAAACCATGGTTTATGTCAACCCTGCTGTTCAGTATGAAAACCATATCATGATGCATTTTCTAGATTTGATGTTTAGTAGACGTAATAAATTTTACATCTAAACTAAATGGAGAACAACAGCTTGTGACTTTTACATGCAGAAATAAAATGCACGGCCACCACAATACATTTTTATTGCTTCAAATTCTTAAACTAAATCATTTTATAAAATACAAAGAGTGAAAACGTGACTGACTGGACCGGGACTCGACGCGGGACCTCCGGCACACGACGCCAATGCGTTAATCACTACGTCACCCAGTCCGCTTTTCAGAGCCTCTCACTCTCGACGTCGATGCTTTCATCTCGGACCACGTGGCTTGCACCACAGATCCTTGCTGTGATTGGACAATCCTGTGTCCATATACCGAGCACCTTATGACGGTTGTAATTTCATATATCGTATACTAATGAAAGGATGAAACACCGATATTTTATACACCAGATCCTCTATAGGTTCGAATTCTATAGCACACAGAGTGAAAAAGTGACTGACCGGACTGAGATTCGAACCCCAGACCTCCGGCATACCATCCTGATGCGTTAACCACTACGCCACCCAGTCCACTTCCCAGAATAGCCTCTCACTCTCGAAGTCGGTGCTCCTATCTTGGACCACGTGGCTTGTATCACAGACCTCTGCTACTGCAATTACTATTGAAACATTTATTTATGAAATACTAACACAATTATTTTGAAAACTTCCTTCGAAGAAAATTAATCCTCAAAAGTAAACTATCCTTCGGGAACTTTTCATGAGAAATTACCTATGCCATATATTAGCGTTATTAATGAAATATTCGTTTATGAGATATTAACAAAATCGTGCAAGTCATATTTGAAGCAATTGAAAAAAAGAAGTTATTTATGCAACATTATAGGGTTATTAACGAAATAAAATCACATGAATCGTTTTTGATAAAATTATCCAAAAAGAATCTTACTCACAAGAATAAACTATCTTTTGTGAATTTTTAGTCTTAAAAACTATGCCATACACAAGTACGGGAAGTTTAAAAGAACGTCATTTTCCGTCCATCTGTGGAAGAAAAACAGTAAAAGATAACAAAATATGAATATCTTGCAATCGATTCAGCGCCGTCCCAAGAAAAGCTTCCATCTCCGTTAACTTCCTACTCAAACCAGAAGTAGTTCAAATTACTCATTTCCGGTTTCAACGTTTATCGCCATAAAACGGAAACGGTTTTCTGCAAACGATTCAGCGTCTTAGGGCAACGCACTATGACTATCCTGAACACTACCAAAGCCAGAAGTGGTTCAAATTTAACATTACTTCCACTTTCAATACTGATTTCCACAGAACAAAAACATACCGTACGAGATATCGCGATGTTGTTAATTGCAATTGATCCATTGTCCCACTTTTTTTTTTAACATCTGTTCAAACCTAAAGTAGTGCAAAATTAACGACTTCCGGTTTCAACACTTATCGTCACAAAACAAAAGTAATAACAGAGAGCGACAAGCGGTTTTCTACAAACGATTCAGTATCTCAAGAGAGCACATCGTTACAACCCGCAATATTCTACCAAAAATGGAAGTGGCTGAAATTTACTACTACTGCTCAGATTTTAATATTGAGTACTGTAAAGCAAAAGAGGTAAGATATCGAGATGCGTTTTTTAGCAACTGATTCATCTTCCCAAGAATAGGTTTCATATTCTTTATTAACCTTCTACTCAAACCGGAAGTGGCTCAAATTAACGATTTCCGATATCAACATTATCGCCATAGGGCAAAAATGGCAATAAATAGCGAAAGTGATTTTCTGCAATCGAATATAATATCACAACCCACAACACAGTACCAAAATCAGAAATTATTCAAATTTACTACACTTCCGGTTTCATACTGATTTTCGTAGAGCAAAAACGGTAAGAGATATTGAGATACAGGTTTATTCAATCAATTCTGCTTTCCTGAGCCCATCCGTGGCTCGGATTCCACGTTAATCAGTAGGTCCACGTCTCATATAGCCTCGCTGCTGAAAGGGACGTTAAACTCAAAATCAACTCAACTCAATTCTGCTTTCCATGAGTAAGTCCCATATCCTCCGTTAACCATTTATTCAATTCGGAAGTGGTTCAAATTAACAATTTCTGGCTTCAATCTCTATTACCATAGAACAAAAACAGTGACGGATAGCGAGAAAACTTTTTGGTAAGGATCCAGAGTTCTAGGAACAGGTTGTATTTTTGATATTAATCTATTGCAACCAGCAGTTATACATATACTACTTCAAGTTTTAGTACTGAATTCTCGTAGTTTGGAAATTTGTAGTTTCACACCGTGAAACGAAATCCATTTGCTTTTAGTACAAATGAGTTATGACATATTGTGAAACTATTAACAATATATTACTTATGAAATACGAAAACCATTTTTTTTTTTTTTTTTTTTTTATAGAAGAGAAGAGGGGGAAAATTTAACTATCCCTTGTGGATTTCTGAAAGAGTAAGAGATTGAAATTGGATGCGTTATATGGAAAAGATCTTTTTACATCCGTCAATGTGTAAAATTCAGTATTGAGTCTGCCACGAACGACATGAACTTTTAAAAGACAAACTATTTACGCAACAATGTAATGTTGTTAATAAAATATATATATTTATGAAATACGAACAAAATCTCCTTAGTAATTTTTGAGAGAACAGTTCAGAAAGAACCAACTCGGGAAGGTTCTAGAACACAGGTCCCCTTTAATAAAACTAATTCAATATATTTTACATATCTTGTTTTGGTTCCTTATTCTTTTCTGGTTATATATATATATATATATATATATATATATATATATATATATATATATATATATATATATATATATATATATATATATCCAGTTTTTGGATCTTTGTCTATCGTTGAAATATATTATTACCGAAACTAAGAACACTGAACTTCAATCTTTGAACAGTCCGCTATCATATTTGTTTACTTAGCCACACAAGTTACATGTAGGTGGGTTTTATACATAAAGTAAGAATAACGTTTTAAGTAATTATAATTTTAGATAAATGAAGCTGTTCTTGTTATTTCTTTGATTTTATGTGCATAAATTTTATTTTAGTTTGCCTTTTATTTTATCGAAATTCCTTTTAAATTTTCTTTTTGTAATCGGAGTCGCTGTTGAATTGTTTACTGGCGGTACGTGGTGTGTATTTATATACTGCAATTTACTGCTTTACACCTCGTTTGTTCTGAGCAGCGACGCACCTACGCTAGCTGTCGCCCGGGGCAAGAACTCGCCTTAGTACCTCCCTGACCAACTAAAAGGAAACGCTTCCCCAAATATTAGCTCAATTTTGCGCCATCCCAATGAGGGCCGGGGCATAATTCCCGTTTGCCCCTCCCTTTAGTTACGTCACTGGTTATGAGTACATTTTATAGTTTCCTTTAGTGTTCTGTTTCTTGATTCTATTGTGTTTATATGTATGTTTGGGCTTTATGGGTGTACAAAATATTTTTTTGTGGTATACAGGCGTGGTGTTCTTTGAAATTCATTTGTTCGAATGAATATATTGTTATGCATGGCCTGATGTTATTGATAGTCCTGGTTACTTTTGTTTTTAGGAAAGGTGAATTACGACAAAATAAATTATTCGAAGAATTATATTATTAACCAAAATTCATCTTGCATTGCAGGATTTATTCTACTAACATATATTCTAAAATAATATATGTCGACGGGGGAGGCTCTGCCCCATTGTTATTGTATAATGTAGATTATTGGAAGAAATCCTTTTATGCAAATGATATTTTAGTTAGTTAATAGTTTGAAATAGTTTACTTTGTCGTAATTTACCTAACTTGGACTCTGGGTGGTGAACCTGTGTTCTAGAACCTTGTCACTGCATATTAAGTGTGCTATCATATGTTTTTGTTTACCTGTTATCACACTATTGTAAATAACTCACGTTCTCACCCTCTGATGGTCGATAAGGAGTCCACGTATTAATGGCATACCATGGAGATTAATTTAGGGCCGTATTCCCCAATATATCTTGACTGACAACAAACTACTGAACGCCCACAACATTGTGACATACCTGTTAGGTTTATTCTTATTAGTTATAAATCATAATATTGTAAGCCTAATGTTCCTACAAAAAAGTATTGTTTCTGGCTACTTCAAAATTAAGCAATTATTCCATTAACCCCAGCCAGCTTTTCGACATGACAATAATGAATTACCAATAGGTTAGGTTAGGTTAGTTTAATCATCTTAGAACTTGTTTTGGCTTGGCGGGACTAGTCGGAACATAATTCCAAATTTGACTCAAACTAAGTATTAAATATTTCACGATTTTTAAATTCTAAAGGTTCTCGACACATCCCAGGAGACATCGTGACACATTAGTGTGTCGGAATGGCATTCAGTATCTTCCCAAAATCCATCGACGGCTCCGGTGGTGGCACTATGGCTTATATAGACGGTTTCAGAACAAAAGAACCTCGATTCTTAATTTGCACAGAACACCCACAAGGCTCTATCCCTTGTCAACAGGTCATAAATCTTAAGAAACAATAGGTGACCCTTGGTTAGGTACAAGAAAGGAAGTTGCCAAACGTCCTCTTTAGTCCAGATTTTTCTTTTAGATCTATCACAAAAAGTAATAACGTAATATACCTTCATTTCTCAGTTGTTTTCCTTTTTTTGTTCTTCTTTCTTGTTTCCTAACGACATCGGCTATCTGCCAACATACACCAACCACCTTATTAACAAGGGGGGTTAGGTTTCCCATTTGGTAATGCTGTGAGACAAGCTTGGTATGTTTTGAAACAGACAATATAGTGACCTATTGTAAACAATTATTAGGAATCAAATCTAAGCTAACCTAACCAGTACCAAGTGAGCCAAAGTCACAACCAAGTGATTTGATTTGGGAGAGAAACTAAATAAAACCTGTGCGTCGCAACACACCAGTTGGGAACTACTAATTTCAGGTATGGTACACTAGGATAGGATAGGTTAGATTACATTTGGACGACGACTTCCGTTAAACGTAATAACTCTGTAAACATGCTCTCTCATTTCTTGTATCCAATATTTAATGCACTATGAAGTGTAGTGGGGTAAACTCGGGAGTCACGTGACGGCCACTTGGTCTAGAAAGTTCCCGATAGGGCGTCGCTACGCTGGATGTAGTTCCACCAGTTGCTAACAGATGGCGTGGAGCGGCTCAGGTCCACAAATCTGGCCGTTACGCCAAGTGGTTTGTTTTTGTTTATTTTTACGAGAAAATTAAAAAGAATGAATGGATTGCCAGTGAGTTGCCTAATCTGCTACGAAAAGTCTCGGAGAATTAATATTACAGGCAGTACGTTTACAAACTATTCTAAACATGCGTGTATTCAGATCCGTAAATAATTAATCCGGGTTAATTCTGCATTTGGGGGGAGGGGAAGGAAAAAACTAGGTTAAAATGGAAGAATGTTTACAGAAGAAACGAGTTTTTACGGAAGGATAATTATTCTGTGGTGAACAGTATAGAAAAGCAATATGTGTAATGAAGGAACACGAAATGTTGCTGGGAGATGGCCAAAAGTAGATAAAATAATAATAAAAAAAAAAAAAAAAAAAAAAAAAAAAAAAAAAAAAAAAACAGAATCCGTTGCCGATCTATACAAATCGTGGAGTTCAATTGACCAGACGGTTATGCAAAATAGAAAATTTATGGGTAAAATAAGATGTGAAACATTTTTTGTAACGGAATGAGAGAGTGAATATACTGTAAGTAATTATTGTCAATGCACAGCATATTGAAATGAATTTTAAGTGATAGTGAAAGTACTGCACGTATGAGTAAGTGATCTTCCACTATCCTCGTTTGCGTTTGTCTAGGTCGCTAACGCGCCTGCCCCGATTCGGTTAGATAGCATTCGTGCTCTTTAGTGGCAACTTAGCATTGGAGGAATGGTTTGTGTTCTATGCACTGTAGTTTTTACGCCATACTCCCACACTGTATTTAAACTGAGCCCTGAAAGTCAATCTGAAAGTAGTAACGCAGCTCGTCATTTAGCGAATGCTCTCTAAAAAGAAATACGAAGCTGTAACCTAACCTGAAAACATAAGAAATGTCAAAATTCGGTAGAACCATCTGCTCGAGTAATGCCTTACCGCAAAGGTAAGTATAAAAACCAAACCAAAATCAGCCTATATTTAGCAAAATATAAATTTTTAGAAATAAAGTTCTTCCCCTCCCAAAAAGCAGAACTTATCCATCAATCTCTTTGTGTTTCCACCTGCCATCTATTCCTCAGGCCCTTGCATTTATCGATTGATAATGAACCAGATCTTGTGCAAGCATCTACTAAAAGTTTTTTTTTCTCTCTCTCTTTTCACGCGCTTAATCTGCATGTAGCAAATTACGGCTAGAGTGCACTTTATGCCGAACAAGCGATATTGTCACTGGATGTGGCATTGGAGGAATGGAATCACTATCACTGGAACAGGTACGGCATCGGTGTTTTTGTTCCCCCTGTTGAGAATGTTGGGTTTTGGTGTTTTAGCGCTTGATGGCGCTGATATTGTCTCCTGTGCTGTGGTTGGTTCATTTTGTTCATGTCGCTGATTGATTGTTATGTGTTCTTGACAGATCATGCTGTATGTTATTTATTTATTTTTATTTTTTTGTTCAAACATGTTTGTGATACTGAAGTGAATTCCGCAGACGCAAATTCAATGTCGGTCGAATGTGCCGTAGAAGTGGATAGTAGGTGGTATTTGCTGTTAAACTAATGAAATATTTTTGAGTGAGTGTAGCGAGAACTCTCGCAGTACTGATTCTCTTTTAAAAATTATTTCTAAGCATAAACATCCTGACTCCATTATTATCAATGACTGTTGGAAGGGGCACATGGGTTTGTATAAGGGACAGTGGACTCATACAACTGAGGATGATTCGCACAAATTTGTTGATCCCGCGAGTGGTGCACATACACAGTCTATCGAGAATGTGTGGTTGCATTTAATGAAGAATTTAAATTTAACTTATCGTTCCGATAATTTAATCCTTCATTTTGCTTATTACTTACGGAAGAGAGGTTTGCTGCTGGTCGTTCCATTGGTGAAACGTATTTCATTTTTCTTCCTCATGCTGGGTTGATTTAAAATTAGTGGTGAGTGTTGCTTTATTTTTTGTAGTTATTTTTTCCTTATTACGTTTGATTTATGGTAGTGCTTTTATTATTTATTGCTGTTTTGAATGTTTTCTTTACTGGTTCTTAAGCGGGGGGGGGGGGGGGGGTAAAAGGCAGCAGTCCCCTATTTAGATCTCAAAATTGATTTCTCGGAATAGTTGAGCATCAGTTCTCAAGGATATTTCCATTATTTGTTGCAATTGAAGAGTAAATTTTTGGTGAGTGTGGCAGATCATTTGGTTAGCAATCGTAATCTATTGTCCCTGTTGTGATACACCTTAGCTGGTGCGAACTTAGATTACGATTGCTTATTAGTTGGTCTCCAGATTTTACTTCTCGATTGCTTTGATTCATGGCATTATTTTTGGGAACTGATCTCTGAACTGCTCCGAGGAATCTGTTCTAATGAATGTTCGGCATAAAGTGCACTCTTACCGTTAATTACTTGCTGCACATTTTTTTTTTTTTTGGGGGGGGGGGTAACTTTACAATGACCGCTTCAGCTGGTATACTCGCTCAGGAACAACGAATATTATAAAATGAGTCAAAACTTACCTAACCTTAAGCTAGCACGTTCCTACCCTACCCTACTATCTTACACTACCAACTCTACGGGAAGGTTCTAGACACAAGTCCCCCCATATAAATTAATAGCTAAGTTGGTTCTTTTCTGTAGCAACGTAAAAAATTTAATTAACATAGTAGGCTTAAGTTTAGAGTTGCCCTTCCAGTTTTAAACCTACAAAAAAGCAGTAAAAACATTAAAATGTTCAGTTTTATTATACAGATCTATAGTATAAGTAGTAGTAGGAGGAGGAGGACGAGGAGTAAGGGTAGGGGTAGTAGGAACAGGTTAGAAGCCCCGCAGGGGTTCGTTGGGTTCTGTTGTCGACATAAAATGGGCATGCTGCTGAATCATGAAATCTTTCGCGTCTTGCAAATAGTACCAATTTCCACACCCCTTTCCTAACTTTACTACCAAACTTCCACATCTAAACATCATAAGAATTCCAAATCATAATTCCTTACCTCATTTCTCCTGTAAATTTTCCTTTTTTTTCATAAAAAACGGAGGGGTAACTCTAAACTTAACCCACATAATATGCCGAGCGAGCGTTAGCGAGTGTTCTAGAACCTTGCCCTACTCTACTATAGTACTTTTTTTTTTTTAAGTATTATGATGTAGCCAAAACCCTCCATTTTCATGTTGGGCCAATCATGACCAGAACAGAGAGAGCTTATTTTAATGAAATTATGCGGGAAGGTTCTAGAATACAGTTCCCCCTTTCCTAGATCACTAGATTGGTTTATTTCTGTACCAAAGTTTATTTAATTCACATAGTATTGCCTAACGAGCGTTAGCGAGTGAAGGAGGGTTAAAGCTCCACAGGGCACATTGTTTTCTATCTTTATTACAGCTAATTGGGAAAGGAGACATGTGTTCTAGAACCTAGTCAAATTATGCACTCTCGGTGGGAAGGTATAACAGCTTTTTCAGGCCATCCATGGAGATGAGGTTTTTCATGCGTTTTCCTCATTCATTCCAGATAAATACCGGAATGGTTCGTAATATAGTAGCCCGAAGCTGCATTCTTCCATTTTCATTTCTTTCTAGTCCCAATTTCTCGAGCAGTATGATCGCCAAGGATCACCATACGTAACGGGTAATCATGGCCATAGCTGCCGAAAGCTCAGAACATAATTCCAAATCATAACGAAATTATAACTAACGGATCAAAGTAGTAGCCAAACGTTATCAATATGTGTAATATATATAATGCAGGGTGGAAAAAAATCATGATTTTTTTAATAAAAATCATTTTTGTTGATTTTTTTGATTTAAATCGATTTTTTTGATTTAAATCAAATCTTTCTCCTGGTATAATACAAGTCGCGAATTGAAGATAAAGCATTAGGAATTAGTATTAAATGCTAATTATGCCATTTAAGTGAAAGTATTGGGGTTGAATTTTGAATTATCCCCAATCGTTAACCTATATCAATCCCAAACAATGTTTCTTAATCCTTTTAAATTATGGCTCTTTTTAAAGGTAAATTATAGACTTTCAGTCAAGCAGCTACATCACCATCCCTATTTATCCTGGGATCATGGTACATGCATCACTCTCTTTAGAATAGAACAGTCTTTGAAACGGTAACATTCACATTTCCTTATCATGTCCCTGAAGCGGGAAATTTTGGGAGTAATCGGAATTTTTTTAAACTTTTTTTTTTAAATTTGGTCCCCTCTGGATACCCCTGTGTTACAGCACGGATCTCAAAATCAACTGGGAAATGCTAAGGGGTGTATGTGTGTACAAAATTTCAAGCTTCTCTTTTGAGTAGTAAGAGTGAGGAAACTTTTTAACAATGAGCTAAGAACATTCCCACAATGCCCCAGATGACCCGGATTTAATATAAAAAATTTCTCAGACATCCCTATTTATTGTAAGATCATGATTTGTACATTATTCTCTTCAGAATAAAACAAATTTTCAAACAGTACCCTTCAAATATCTCCATCATGTATCTGGGGTGGGTAAATCACGAAAAAAGGAATTTTCTGTTAAAAATGTCTCTTTTTTTTAATACCTCTGTGGATCCCTTCCCCTGTTTTAAGGCAGAGATCTGAAACAAATCTGAAAAATACTGAGGGGTGCACTGAGTAAATGTGCAAAATTTTAATCTTGTAGGTGCAAAAGTAAGCCCGTGAAAAATAATATTCCCCAAATACCCCAGATTCCCGTATAAAACAGGATCTCAGGTAACAGTTTCCTGAGACATCCCTATTTATCCTAGGAGCATAGTACGTACATCATTTTCTTCAGAATAGAACAGCCTTTCAAACGGTACCATTCGTATGTCTTCATCTGAGACGGGAAAATAACGAAAAAAGCTATTTTTTGTTAAAAATATCCTCTTTTTTTTTAACTTTTTGCCCCTCTGGACCCCGCTGTTTTCACGCAGAGATCTGAAAACATCTGAAAATTATTAAGGGGTGCACCGAACGAGTGTGCAAAATTTCAGTCTAATGAATGCAAAATGTAACCCGTCAAATAATAATAATAACACCCGTAACAAAAAATATCTTTTTAAATTTATGACATCATCACATACTATGCCTCAACGCAGAAAGGCATGGCAGGGTAGGCAAAAACCATTGTTTTTATTGAAAAAAAAAATCAGTTTTTTTTGTTTAAACCTGTTTTTTTTTGGTTTAAACCAGTTTTTTTTAATTAAATAATTTACTCTATGTATTTATATCACATATGAACAGAAATAAGTTTGTTTCACTTTGGTGTTATTATGCAACAACCGGGTTGTGCTGGAACGGATCACATAAGCTTAAAGCGGAGTCCAAACCGTTTCTCGTCTCTTACATCCGAAACATATTGTCCTCCATTTGAACTTGAAAACTGGACTAATTGGCTACAAATACGATACGTCTGCCGACTCACTCACGAAGGACTCCTGATACGTTGTACTGATCTTTACATACTTTTAATATAATTGTCTAATTGTCAAGAGTCATTTCAGAAGGACAAAAAGATAAACAGTTGCACAATTGAAACCATTATACAGAATTACATATGGACAGTTTCAAAATACTGCAGAGTACAGAACTAATTTAGTCCAAATTAGTTCACTACGACTTTGATTAGTCCAAGTTAAAGAAATACAACGACTTAATTTGCATATCAGTAAGAAAAGTGAATAAAAATTATAATTGAATCGGTGAGTAGAAAAAGGAGAACATTCCAAAAATAAAGGATAACATTCCACGATAAAAATTTATCTATAACTAAATATCCAATTCCATTACGTTTTTGCAATTTTGGGAAATGAGAGGTCTTAACCAACGTTACAAATCTCCCATACATATATTTTACGTAAGCAATGGTATTTCTGGTAAACAGTTTTACTTTTCGTTTTTCAAAAGTAACGTGTTGGGGAATATTCTCTTTCTTCTACTCACCGATTCAATTATTTGAGTCGACTTTGGCTCTGACCCATTTATACATAAATAGATACCAAAGATATTTCTGATTTCAGTAAATGCCTCTCGGGGAGGTTGTATGACCCCCCTTCCCCAAAGTACGATATTTTGATGTATATTATCAATAGTAAACATTACTAAAACGATACAATATTTAGAATTTTCCTTTGATTGCAATTGCATAACAATAATAACAAACTATTTAAAAAATCACAAAAGAAACATTCATAACCTTACAAAAAAGTTGCTTTTATAGTATAGGGCTAATTTCTTTGAGTAATGAATGGGGAATTTAAATTTGAATATAAGAGGAATAATATGCGGGAGTGACATGCGATAACCCACTAATGTGTGTGTTGAAGATTTTACGAAAACTTACACTTTTACAAACATTTTTCGTTTTTTGCATGGTTTAAACCAGCCAACCCTGCGTGAAAGCATGTGTTCTAAAATGCCTCCAGCCTTACAGAAAACGAAGTAAAATGCCTTATTGGTACTTTTTAAATTGAATAATGAAGATTCTACCATATCACCTAAAAATAGGTGATATAATTTAAAAGGTCAAGCATTAAGGAAAAAGTACAGCAACGTTTATCAAAAAGACACTTTTTTTTTCACAAAAGTTACTGATATTTGGCAGGGCCTATTTTTAAAAACTCAGAACCAGCTTGCGGCATGAAATACATAAATTTCGCCTAAAGTTAAAAAATTACAAAAAAAAGGGGGATAGGACTCCTCTAAATACGCCCTATTATCTGAAGACAAACAAACCGACACGCACAAAAAAGAATTTTCGTCTTAAATGTCAATGGTGATTTCCCCGTTGGAATAGTTAACGATTTTAAAACCCAAACCCAATGTTACGAAAAGAAGAAAGAAGGATTCCTCCGTTACCTGTTCAAAACGGGATTTTCCCTAATCATCCTCTGCATGACACTTGTTTTCATACTATACTGTACATTTGAGTCTCATTGTATTATGATTATTAACTTCCATAATCGAAATAACAGAACAGAAACGGGATTTTACTTATTTTCATTTTAAATTAATTTATTTAGGAATTCGATTTAAATCAATGATTTTTATTTAAAAAAATCAAGTGATTTAAATCTTGATTTAAATCGTGATTTAAATCTTGATTTAAATCGTGATTTAAATCAGACTGATTTAAATCAATCCACCCTGATATAATGTATAGTGCAAAATGTTAATGAACTACTCTCACCTGTAAAATATGTTTTAGCTGGTATTCTTGCATATTGGATAGGTGAGTAACCTCCTTCCGGAGGTAGTTCTTGCGTCCTGGCAGCTGTTGACATATTCATTTTCCATTTTGCTTTCCGAAATAAGGGATAAACACACTGCCGTAAAGCTGCAGACATCTTGAATAACTTTTCAGCAGTATTGCCAGATAACATTAGCAGTGTGCCTAATACTCTCCTACGGAAAATTAAATGCACAGAGTGGTCAATTCCATAAAGGATTGCGTTAACTCAACGCAAAAGCTGTGCAGTTTTACTATACGGATCCACAGATTGTACAATGTCCCCCAAAATTAGGCAATCTTTAATTTGCCCATTTTATGTCTATAACAGAACCCAACCTACCCCTGCGGGGATTCTAACCTGTTTCTACTCCTACTGTAACCCCTACTTATACTACTACTTAAACTATGGATACGTGTAGTAAACTGCACGGCAAAATCTATGTTATAGTTTGGGATAATAGAAAGCAGTTACAAATGATATTTTAAGTTTTGAGTTGCGTTGCGCTCCGCAAGGTTTGCGAGTACTAATGCGTGAAAAACTCCTAGGAAAAGTAAAAGATATGTGTGATAATATTTTTCTTAATAACTCATCTTTCGTGTCCAATGTTAAAGGTCAGATTTAGGCAATTTTAGCGCCTTGTTCAATAGCAGTATTCTTTTATCCTCTAAAAAGATAACAGGGCTTATTCTGCTGCATACCTCATAAAAACTGAGGAGCGTAACCATGCCCAGGCTGGGATACTAATGAGGGCGTTAGACAAGTCTACCAAAAGGGGACTCATAGAAACGAGCAAACATTTCATATATCAATATCACCAAACTTGTTTTAGTAACACAATTAGCTAAGCTGTGAGAACCTCTTTACATCAGAAGCACTTTTCAGTTCTTGTAATAACATTTTTGGCAAACAAGATGAAGCTAATTATACCAACAAACCAATATAGCATTTTATAACACAGTAGACACTGATTATCCTAACACTGCTCTAAAATACACAGAAACAATCAAATTTATAAGTAAAGATTTTTTTTTAAAAAAAAAGAAAACTTGAATTGTTTAAATTGCATCATAATCGATTGCTCTCAGCTTCTGAAAAGTTTTTTTTTTTTTTTTGCAATAAATGAATAGCGGCAAGAAATAAGCCCTATTTTATCTTACCAAATAGACCTACATGTTAAGTGCTTTACTGACAGTAACCTACTATAAATGTTTTATCTTATAGGTACCTAACTTTATACCATACTTTTTTAAAAGTAATTGTAATCTTTACCTGTTCACTGCCAGTAGTACCTGCACGAATTTATTATTCAAAACAGGTTGACAGAAGAATAAAAAAGAAGTAAAATATCTATAATGTGGTGTTTCATAAGGCGCCTTATATATAGGGCGCACTGTAACATTCACAGGTTCTTTTCCAACAGTCACAATATAAATTTATTATACAAATCTGGTATACGGAAGAATTAAACCACTTATCTATAATATGATGTTTAGCAGGGCGCACTGTTCCCTTCAAGGGATTTTACTAACAGAAACTGTATGCATTCATTTTACAGAACTGTGATATACAGAAGAACAAACAAAATTATTTTCTTTAATACAGTTTCGAAAGGGCGCACTATATCTTTCACGGGTACTTTATCAACAACTGCAGGAATTTATTTAGATTTGATAGATAGATTAAATCTTTTAAGATTTGAATATTAATACATGTTTAACCGCATGTTTAGTCACCTAATAATCTAATTGGGTGTATTTGGTACAGATTTAGTTGTCCTTTTTTTAACGTTTGTTGTTTATCTTCTTTAATAATGTATGAAATAAGCATGTTAATATTGTCAGGCAGTATGTCTGCTCGATCTGCTATGGTTAGGTGAAGGTGATCGTATAATTGTATATGTTGACTCTGGCCTGTGTCTCAAGGTGACCGGAATTTTCACTTGCGAAAACGGGACGCATACAAATCGGCTAGGGGGGGATATCTGACTTCCAGATTAGATTTTGGGACTCAGCAGTGTTCTCAATTTACAAAATACACAAGTAAGAGTGATAACACACCATTTCTAACTTTACGATGTGACAACAAATAATGGTTCCCGATTGCAAGTTCTACCCAACATTTTTTTTAAACTAGTTGAACACTCATAATTCCCACTCAATTCCCACTTGAACCACGAACACTCAATTCCCATTTGAAAATCCAGAAGTTCTAGACACGGCTGACCTTCCCAATGAGTGTTGGTACGGAAGAGAGTAGAATTTTGCATTGACGATTTATATTTTGAATAACAATTACGAGACACCTTGGTCATTTTTACTTAAAAACGGGACATTTAGGCGTCCCGTTCGAGAATCAAAAAAAAAAAAACAAAAACGGGACAACGGTTGGAAAAAAGGGACTGTTCCGGCTAAAACGGGACGTCTGGTCACCTTGCTGTGTCTCCTCTCCTGTTCTTGATCACAAGGCCGATGTGTTGAAATTTCTTTTGGAAGTGTGTTGGTTTCTGTAGTGGTTAGTTGTTGGTTGTTGATGATGTGACAAATAATACCCTCTCCTTATTTCTTGTGAAATTTTAAAACTATATTCCAGAATTTCTGTGGAAATTGTCTCGTATACATGTTTAGATTATTTCGTAGCATTTGAATTTTTACTCTTTGTAGTTCATAATGTCCTTTGTGATATATGTATTGATAGGGTTTATTTCGCTTTTCGTATGTGGGTTTTGTCTGTTATATTGTTTCGTTAGCTATTGTTTTTATTGTATTTTTTTTTCTACTACAGGGTGATAGTATTCCTCCAGTTGAATCTATTCTCGTGAGTGATATGAATTTGTGATGTGTTTTAAAACTATATATATCTGCCAGGAATAGGCTCTTTACTAACGAAGTATAGTTCTAGTATAAAGGGGTAGTTATAAAATATATCCCCCTCCACTTTCGTTTCTTTGAGGTACAGCAGACACTTTCATCTTGGCATTCGGCTACTAGATTTTTTTTATTTCAGTTGAAACCTGTCTGAGCGGCATATTTTTAACCACGCTCGACCCTAGCCATAGGAGATAAATACGAGGTTCTGATTGGTTGAAGTTACCCGTTTCTCATTACGTAACGTACATATAGCAGAAATCAAACGCCTGCTGCCGGTCCTCGTGGCTGAGCATGCTAGCGCAACAGAGTAGTAATGATAATTACTTTTGGCGTGGGTTCAAACCCGGCGCAAAGAGTTTTTTTTTATTTTCATAAAACTTTTATCATTAAAATAAGATGAAAATAATACTCATTTGCCCTTCTACGTAATATATAATGCATAAAAAGTGATTTATTTGCGTTATGAAACATAGCTGAGCAAATGGCAGCGAGCGAAGAGAGTTAGAAGCCCCGCAGGGCTCGTTTTGTTCCACCTTTACCCCATGATAATACCACGTGACATTACGTCACACTTGGATGATCCAACTGTGACCAAAATGCATACTTTTTTAGGGTAGCTCTTGAAAAAAGCCTCATGTTGTTACGAAATGTAACCCAAACATAATTACGTTTTTATTTTTTTTATCAACACAAAGTGACAACTTTCTTCTATTGCTATAATACACAATGCCTGGACCACAAGGTTTGGACAATGGCAAACTGCAACCAATCAGAAACGTGTATTTATTTCCTATGGCTAGGGTTGAGCGTGAAAAATATGCGTCTGAGCGGCTATCTCGTGTGTTTGTCTCTTCTCACTTTACTACTTGAGGAAGGGAGAGAGTGAGTAAAATATCATTAAAAGAAATGGTTCAGCAATCGGAAGCGGCATGCTTCATAGGCGGGCTATACACTATAGGATAGATCCTAGGAAATCTCTTACGATTTGTCCTAGAGTCAAAATCTCAACGTGTATGGCATTAGATCGCATGTCATTTCCTGTGTTCTGAACAATCCTATGAGATTTCTCTTGTTTAGAGCATGCTCTATTTCGGAAAGAAAATTCGTAGGATTTCGATTTAAGCGACATCAGGTGAGAAAAAGTGAAAACACAACTGATGAGGTATCGTCTGATCGTACAGGTTAACTTTAGGTGTACCACTCGAAATAATTGTTGAAAAATTATAATTTATCACTGTTTCCTAAATTATTGACGTTAACCGACATGAAAATTATTCACATAGCATAAATAAAATCCCTCAAGAGAACCATCACAAGCAGTTGATGATAAACTACAATTCTTTTACGATTTGCGTACAAATACGGGGTCCGGATATATAGCATAAAAACTATAGTGCAAAAAACGCAAACCAAGTTGTGCTAGGTGGCCTCTTGAAACTTCGAATGCTATCTAACAGTCAGGGCAGGGCGAAGCCGGGGCCCGAGCGTCAGTCAGGGGGTGCGAGCGAAGGAAGCAGGCGCGTCAGTTAATGTAGTGAAAACGAGTGGGTTTCGGCAATGATACGAGTTTGAATAGCAATTGTCATGATATCGTGGTGGTAGCGCTCCACTTGTAAACATAAACTATAGCTTCTGTAAACTATACAGAAATAAACCGGCGGTGGAAAATAGTATCACCGGTCATCTTTCATATGCATTCACTTAGGTAAATGTTTCGCAGAAGGGATCCAAAAGTAGGCAAAACATACAAAATTTACAGGAGAAATGGAAGATGCAAGTACTTAGACCTAACCATATCTAACCTAATGAAATTAACTAACTTAAACTAACCTAATATTAATAGAAGTATGCGAAATTCTGTCACTTTTTGAAAATTAGCTGGAACCATATACTAATATAATCTAACGTGACATAACCGTAACTAACCTGAACCATCCTAAACTAAACTAATGTAAATAGAAACTACCGAAATTGCAACATTTCTTAGAAAAATTAGCTGGACCCTTTCTGCTAAACATTGTCTCTCACCTATTTTATCCGTCGTTAAAACATTTATAATAATTTTACACTAATAACCCTACAATTGTAAACAATATACAGCTGTTTTACTTTGTATTTAATTCTGTTGTCTGCAGAAATTTGATCCTTATAAATATATCTTTCCATGCAAAGTATTAAATTTTATTTGTAAATCTTGTAACAAGTGGTACACCAAAAGCATTCCAGCACCCTTCTGACATTTATGTTCTTTTTCAGAGGTATCCAATTTAAAAATATAACGCCTGTTATTAATATCAGTGGGATGTGCAGTATGGTTAGCATAGTAATTCTTCAATTTTGTACTTTTATTAAATAGAACTATTTCACAATGTTGATAAACGTGATTCGGTCAGACAGGAAAACTCTTCACGTGTATGGCACAAAAAGGGTAGGATTTCCTACAAGATATGTCATAACATTTTTCCGAAGATAAATCCTAAGATATTTCCTAGGATTGATCTCGTGGTGTATAGCGCGCCATACATATTTCTTACAAAGGAAATTCTTTACACAAAGTATAAATTAATACTGGCTCTGCTTCTTACTTGGTAGTGCAGAGAATTGACTCTTTTTGTGAATATGTTCAGATAAATATTGCAACGTTTCTTACTTAAATCCCCTTGAAACAGGGGCGTCATTTCAGACTTCGCTTGAGGGGGGCAAGAGCACCACCGACATAAGACTTTCACGTTTTGTACTGGTATATTAGTAGACAATCAGTTAAAGTATATGCAAGGCCGGATTTAGGGGGGTTCAAAGGTGCACGTGCACCCTCCCTTCGTTGTAAATATACACTACCTAAAATGAGAAGCTGGCAATGAAAATAGGAACACTTTCCGAAACTTTCTGCCATTATTTTTCCGTTTGGAGCGTAGAAGAAAGTAGAGCTTTGCAAAAGCTATATATAGTTTAAGTGTTTTTTCTAAAGGTTGAAGGAAAAGGATTCACCAAGCAAAACAATATAACATTTGTCAAGTACGAAAGAAAACAGAAGCCAGGAGGAGAGAACATTTTTTCCCCTGCATAACACTTGCGACCCTCTTTGAAACTTTCCTCCGTTCTATGTATCAGTGTTCTTAGGGGTAAAGAATATTGTCACATGTCACTTTGAAGAATTTCAGTGTGATTGGTTATTTTGGTAGTTATTGGTGTACCCCCCTAGACAATCCTGGATCCGGCCCTGAATATATATATTCCTCAAACTCTTGGGGGGGACAATTGCCCCCTCCTGTCCCCCTAAATGACGTCCCTGTCTTGAAACGAAGTGTATCATGCGCGCCGACTATGTGGGAGCTCCGGGGATCAGTAGTAGTGGCCCCCGTATGCCCGAATGACTCATCCTCACTCTCTTTTACGACCGGGATTTTTGAACTTCGTTCCCTTTTACGGCTAAGATGAGTGCTTTGGTACCTCGATTCTGATTGGCTGAGAGAGGTCACGTGACGTTAGGCCCCGCCCACGCGGGAAATTCAAATTTTCAGGTCACGTGGTATGACGTCATGAGTCACCCTGCGGGGAAATCCCTCATTCTCTTTTATGACCGGGATTTTTGAAATTTGTTCCCTTTTACGGGTAAGATGTGTGATTCTGATTGGTTGACAAATGTCACATGATCTTAGACCCTGCGATATTTGAAAATTCGTTCCCTTTTACGGGTAAGATGAATCCTTTGGTACCACGATGCTAGAGGTCACGTGATCTTAAGCCCTGGGATTTTTAAAATTCGTTCCCTTTTATGGGTAAGATGAGTGGTTTGGTACCTTGAATTTGATTGGTTGATAGCGGTCACATGATCTTAGACCCTGGGTTTTGAAATTTGGGTATCCTCTTTGATGAGTGCTTTGGTACCTCGATTCTGATTGGCCGACAGAGGTTACATGATCTTAGACCCGCCACACGGTGAACAGGTCACATGGTATGACGTCATGTTTTACCCTTGCGAGGAAATCCATCACTAATTCGTTTCCTTTTACGTGTAAGATAAGTGCTTTGGTACCTTGATTCTGATTGGATGATAGAGATCACGTGATTTTAGGTCCAAGGATTTTTGAAATTAGGGTATCCTTTCTGATGTATACTTTGGTACCTCGATTCTGATTGGTCGACAGAGGTCACATGATCTTAGACCCGCCACACGGTGAACAGATTACATGGGAAAACCCCTCACTTATTTGTTTTATTTTATGTGTAAGATGCGTGTTTTGGTACCGCGATGTTGATTGGTGGATAGAAGTCACATGATCTTAGCCCCCACCCCCAATGCTAGACATTCAGAGTGCTATGACGGCGATCCATCCTAGACCGGGATTTTTTTTTTTTTTTAATGGTTATGCGTAAAGTTCCCATGAAGGGTTCAACCTCCTCCTTAAATAACCCTTTTTTTTGGTATCATGATATTGTACTGAAGTTTACATTAAATATTATCGTTCTCTTTGGCAGATAAGATGATTCTTACCTTGATGGAGATCCTGTCCTTGAATTAGTAGCCTATGTTTCTGGAAGTAACAATGGTGAAAGAGAGGTGTCGCTTGTAGATTTCTTATAACACATTGTTGTGAGTTTAAGCGATTTTTAAACGCTCAGTAAGCGCTTCATTAATGGAAACAGTGTTGCCAGATTTTTCTTACCTAAACTGCTCCGATTCTTTTCGAAACGGTTCCGCAGAGTACAAGAAATTTTAAACGAAAAAATTTTTCGAACTAAAAAAAATTTCAAAACTAAAAAAAAATTTTAAACAAAAATTTTCAAACAAAAAAATTTTGAAACAAAAAAGTTTCAAACAAAAAATTTTCGAACCCAAAAAAAATTTCGAACTAAAAAATTTTGAAACAAAAAAGTTTCAAACAAAAAATTTTCGAACCCAAAAAAAATTTCGAACTAAAAAATTGAAACAAAATTTTGTCGAACTAAAACATTTTTTAAAACAAAAGTTTCGAACTAAAGATGTAAATCACATCTAAAAATTTTCAAATCAAACTTTTTATCGAACTAAACTTTTAAAATTTTTCGAACTAGAAATTGAAACCAAGTTTAAGAAAAAATCCTAAGAAATGTTTCTCCAGGAATCGAACTCAGGTCTTTCAAACCAAAGATGTGTATGCTAACCGCTTAAATGAATTCGGTTTTAATCGATCTTGGTGGGTTTCGAACCATGGTCCTTGAAAAGGATACACATATACTTTAAGAAAATAAATCTGACAGTGTAACGCTTCTCAAATCAAACTTTTTATCGAACTAAACTTTTAAAATTTTCGAACTAGAAATTGAAACAAGTTTTAGAAAAATCCTAAGAAATGTTTCTCCAGGAATCGAACTCAGGTCTTTCAAACCAAAGATGTGTATCCTAACCGCTTAGCTATGAATGAATTCGGATTTAATCATGCTTGGTGGGTTTCGAACCATGGTCCTTGAAAAGGATACACATATACTTTAAGAAAATAAATCTGACAGTGTAACGCTTCTCAAATCAAACTTTTTATCGAACTAAACTTTTAAAATTTTCGAACTAGAAATTGAAACAAGTTTTAGAAAAATCCTAAGAAATGTTTCTCCAGGAATCGAACTCAGGTCTTTCAAACCAAAGATGTGTATGCTAACCGCTTAAATGAATTCGGTTTTAATCGATCTTGGTGGGTTTCGAACCATGGTCCTTGAAAAGGATACACATATACTTTAAGAAAATAAATCTGACAGTGTAACGCTTCTCAAATCAAACTTTTTATCGAACTAAACTTTTAAAATTTTCGAACTAGAAATTTAAACCAAGTTTTAGAAAAATCCTAAGAAATGTTTCTCCAGGAATCGAACTCAGGTCTTTCAAACCAAAGATGTGTATCCTAACCGCTTAGCTATGAATGAATTCGGATTTAATCATGCTTGGTGGGTTTCGAACCATGGTCCTTGAAAAGGATACACATATACTTTAAGAAAATAAATCTGACAATGTAACGCTTCTCAAATCAAACTTTTTATCGAACTAAACTTTTAAAATTTTCGAACTAGAAATTGAAACCAAGTTTAGAAAAATCCTAAGAAATGTTTCTCCAGGAATCGAACTCAGGTCTTTCAAACCAAAGATGTGAATCCTAACCGCTTAGCTATGAATGAATTCGGATTTAATTATGCTTGGTGGGTTTCGAACCATGGTCCTTGAAAAGGATACACATACACTTTAAGAAAATAAATCTGACAGTGTAACGCTTTCGTTCGTGGATTAAAATAAAATGCTGATAGACTTCTTTGTGTGACGACATAGAAGCACATATGATTGAAAAAATGCAAACGTCAGCGGATCGCATTACTTTTTGTTTTACTACGAACGTGTCAGCATGATTCATGGAAAAAAGCAAACATTGACATTCTCGTATGGAATATGAGGAAAATGAAATGTCGTCACAGTTACGACAAGTAGTGACATGATCCTGGCAGAAGGGAATTGGCATCGGAATTGCGATACTAGATGTTGTAACTATTGAGAAACGTGAATGACGTCACGATCGATTGTTACACATCGTTTTGGTTCGTGATTCATGACAAAAGCAGCGAGCGTTTTGATTGGTTCGTTGTGATGTCATTTTATAAATTTCCTCGTTTCTGATTGGCTGACGGTGACATCGTTTTCACAACGACCTAAATAAAAATCTAAATTTCATTTTTCAAATCCTACATCGCTCTCAACTGTGAAGTGAAGAAGATCTGCTTTTTTAGAAGTGTCTTCATTTAAGCTTTACTGCACCGACTTTGTGTTCATTGAATTTGAGGTAAGTTCAGTGAGATTTTATTTTTCACACAAGATTCGAAAATCATTTTTATTTTATATTTGTGGGAATGGATCACTCATACACTGTTTTACTTTTAGTACGAAATATTTAGACTATGAAGAAATTAGTGGAATGGGAAAGTGGGAGTACGAATCAGGAACCTCCACACATTAGAAGTAAGCACGATAATGATATGGTTTAGCGTCCCTTCAGCGAGCACCCGTCGGGAATTGAACCATGGCCAGAAAAATGTGTGCGCTTAGTTTTGAAAAGAATGCATTACAAAATTTCTAAAACTATGCCTGAGAATAATATGGTTCGATTCCCTTTGAAAGCATTAGCGGCCCCTTCAGCTTAACGTGATATTCGAGCAACCGCCCGGGATTGAACCAAGGCCAGAGGCGTGTACGTCAACCATTTAGCTTAGTTTTGAAAAGAATGTATGATAACGCATGAGAATATTAAATTTCAAAAAAGACTTGACAGCGATCCGATGTGGAAAGCAAACCCCACCGAGGATTGAACCAGGACCTTCCACGTTAGAAGCATGTACGCTAACCGCTTAAATAAAAAAGAGTGCATGAATATTTGGTTAAAAGATTTACGCTATACAGATTTTGTTTTGACAATTACGTATGTGTAACGTTAATGGTTGGTGAATCTCTTCAACTTGCAAACGCATCATTTAAAGGTCGTTGTGAGTAGAAAAAATGCTTACGCGTACTTTATCACATCTCAGCACTGATGAAACATTCATTCATTTCATGCATTCTTTTTATTACTATAGAATCGTAGGTCAGTTACATGCTGATGTAATGGTCTCGAGTTTGTTTTCCAGTATGACAGCAATAAAACACTCATTTCAGTAACATAATTATTTAAAAAAAAAAACTTTGATTTCTAGTACACGTGCTTTCATAATGAGATTCTGAACGTCACCGCCAGGGAATCAAACTCAGGACCTTTACATGAATTGTTTAGTTAAGAATTTATCATGAATGTTATGATTTCCCGTTTATCAGGTGATTAAGATTTTTCTTTCTTCTTTTCTTTTGTAGTAAATTCACGCTGCTCAATTCCTTTTTCCATTACACATTTGTTTTACCGTACCTGCTTGTTTGTTTTCTCCTTTTATTAACATGGCCGAATCGGGTTTTATTGTTCGCAATGAAATCACTCGCCATTATAGACGATTTAACATTGAGGGCAGAATGCTCGAAGTTCAATTTAATGCACCGCCCGTAGGAACCGATATCATACAGTATGTACACAACAGTTTCCAAGCAATGCTAGACCATTTGTTAGCCAATGTCGACGATGAGGCGATGGTTGGTTTATCGGTAATATCGCCACGTAACACGAATAAACCGTTTTGGGTGAGTTTTCGCCAAGCACGAAACTTGACACTGGAAACGATGTGGGCCTCGTTCGAAAGAGTGTTACAAAGTAACAATACATTTCTCCTGCACGAACCATTCACGGTTCATTTCCATCGTGTCGATATTCCACGTGGCTATGGCGGTTTGCGGCAAGGAGTACTTCAAAATGAAGAATTGTTACGTTGCAAAAAAGGGATTGTACGTGTACAAAATCAAGATTCAAGGTGCTTGGCGTACGCCCTTGTTATTGCTATTGGCCTGAAAAAATACAAGAATGTAGATGTGCAACGTTATAAGCAGTATCAACGCCAATCGAAATGTGTTGTGGACCAAGAAGTCGATGCGTTATGTGCAAATGCAGGAGTGAATTTGGATCATGGTGCCAGTGTAAATGAAATTCGACAATTCCAGGCATACCTCAAAGAATATAAAATTACAGTGTATACTAGTTTCACAGGCCGTGACATCATGTACGAGGGACCGAACGATGAAAATCGCACTCCCATAAATTTGATTTGTTTGGCTGGCCATTTTGACATCATCCAATCTTTAACTGCTTGTTTTGCAACCAAGTTCTACTGTGAAGCGTGCCATAAAAAGTATGATCATCGTAACAGACATGTAAAAAATTGTCCTGTAACGTGCTCCAAATGTTTACAGAGACCACTATGCGACAAGAATCAAACGCTGATATTATGCAACGACTGCAATCGGCAATTTTACGGCGAAGAATGTTTTAATAATCATCGTAATATTGTATATCATCAAGGGGAACCTATATGCAAAATGGTGAAGCAATGTACTAGATGTTACAGAGTATATTCTTTTGTGCATACTGGACAACGACATCATGATTGCAATGAGATCTTTTGCAATGTTTGTAAGAAGATTGTTCCGGGATCCCATCAATGTTTTATGCTTCCTGATCGACAATGTTTGAAACCTGGTGTTCCTTCACTCATGCACGCAAAGAAAGCCTTATTGATATTCTATGATATAGAATCTATGCAAGACACGAATATTGGCGATAATACGTATGTACACATTCCAAATTTATTGGTTGCAGAACAAGTATGTTACGCATGTGTTGAAAACAATAATATCCAGCAGTCTTGCAGTACGTGTGGTCAGCGCCAGCATATTTTCCAAGGAGAGGATCCAGTTTATGATTTTCTTCAGTACTTGCGGGAACGGCGTCCCAATATAAATAGGATTTTCTGTGTCGCTCACAACGCTAAGGGCTACGATGGACATTTTATTTTAAAGGCTATGGTAGAACAATGCCAATGGAGACCTGACGTCATATTAAATGGAACCAAGATACTGAGTTTAACCTTGAATAATCTGACGTTCATTGACTCGTTGAACTTCCTACCTATGGCATTAAGTAAATTGTCAAAAGCGTTCAATTTACCCGCAACCAAAGGCTACTTCCCGCATTTCTTCAACACCAAGGAGAATCAATCGTATATTGGACCACTTCCAGAAACGAAGTATTATGGTGCAAATGAAATGGCCGTCGAAGACAGAAACAAGTTCATGCAGTGGTACAACGATCATCGTAATGACACGTTTGATTTTCAGAAAGAAATTCTCAAGTATTGTATTCAAGATGTCAATGTACTGCGACAAGCATGCGTTTCGTTTATGACGTCATTTGAAACAGAAACCAAAGTGAATCCCTTCTTGGAGACGATCACGATTGCCAGTGCTTCTAATTTAGTATTCCGCCGGAATTTCCTTAAACCCAACACCATAGGAATTCTACCGGCACATGGCTATCGATGGAGAAGTACCCAATCGATCGCTGCAATGCAATGGTTGGCCTACATTGAAAAAACCGAAGAAAAACAAATCTTACATGCGGCCCGACAAAAAGAAGTGTTTATTGCGGGATTCCATGTTGATGGTTACTACCAAGATCCTGAGACGTTAGAGGAGCACGTCTACGAGCATGCCGGCTGTTTTTACCACGGGTGTAAAGTATGTTTTACTACAGGCCGTAATCAGCCCATCTACAGCAATCCAGAAGACACCATGGAATTCCGTTATGAACGAACGCAAAGAAAAAATGCAAGACTGCGTGAATTGGGGTACATTGTACATGAAATGTGGGAGTGCGAATTTAATCAGTTCTTAAAACAAAATCCTGCAATGGCGATGTATCTGAAGAATCACCCGTACATGAACCGCAGACCATTAAATCCAAGAGATAGCTTTTTTGGAGGAAGGACCAATTGCGTGAAATTGTACCACCAAGTCGACGAAAAAGTTGGGGAAGTAATAAAATATTTCGATATTGTCTCGCTTTATCCTTATGTAAATAAGTGTGCTAAATACCCTGTAGGCCATCCACGAATTTATCTACAGGGTGATGAAAATATACCACCAATAAATAAAGTCAATGGTCTAATCAAAATGACGATATTACCAAGTCGCCATCTTTATCATGGTCTCCTGCCTTACCGATGTAACAAGAAACTACTCTTTCCACTGTGTGCTGCGTGTGCCGAAGAAATGAACCCAGACCCTACAGCAACGTGTACGCACAACGATCAGGAGCGATGCCTCACTGGAACATGGGTATCATATGAAATCCAGAAAGCAGTAGAATTGGGATATCAACCAGTGGAAATTTTTGAAATTTGGGACTATGACATTGAACAATATGATCCCACCACGAAAACAGGTGGCTTGTTCACGGAATATATCAATACATTTTTAAAATCAAAAATGGAAGCGTCTGGCTGGCCTAGTTCCTGTGTGACCGAAGAAGACAAATCAAAATTCATACAAACCGTCCTGGAGCGTGAAGGTATTGCATTGGATCCGACCAAAATTGAAAATAATCCTACACGAAGAAGCTTATCTAAGCTTTGTCTTAATGCTCTTTGGGGAAAACTTTCGCAAAGATCAAACTTTAGCCAGACCACAATTATTGATCGGCCGGAAGAATTTTATGAAAAACTCACTTCCCCCGACATTAAACTCCATCAAATTGTACCCATCAATGATACGATGTTGTATGCGTTCTGGGAGTACAATGAACATGTGCCTGTTCAAAACCGAAACACCAATGTCGTGTTAGGTGCATTTACAACATGTCAGGCACGTCTGGAATTGTACAAGTACCTGGAAATGTTGCAGGAACGTGTTTTATATTTCGACACGGATTCTGTAATATTTACGGAGAAGCCCGGGGAGCCAACCATTGAACCTTCAACGTACTTGGGATGCTTATCGAATGAGATAGAATCTTATGGACCACGAGCATACATCAAGACATTTGTCAGTGGAGGACCAAAAAATTACAGCCTAGAAATATACAATCCGGATACCAACGTCACCAGTTACATATGCAAAATTAGAGGATTTACATTAAATTACAATGCAGGACAACAATTAAATTTCAACACGCTAAAAGAAATGATTACAAATCAATGCCGTGGACAAGTCACCATCACTATCCCCCATAAGATATGCAGGACTAAAGACCATACCATCGTCACACGAAAGGAAGAAAAAATGTACAGTATCCAGTACACAAAACGTCGATTTAAAGAAATCAATTCCTATGATACGGTTCCGTACGGGTACGTTAAAAAACAAAAGATGGAACTGGAAAAAGAAGATGAAGAAGAAAAAACTGTAAACACCCAATAAGGCCGCCATTTCTTTTTTTCCTTTTCCTTTTTCCACTCCTTAACCACAAAGCAGCAACACCAAGAAGAAAATGAAGTACCCACAAGAGTTTATAAACCATCAACACAACCATCAGTGGAAGAAAATGCAGTTATCTCGTATCCAAGGAGGAACCTTGACCATAAAGGAGCAACACCAAGAAAAATGCAGTACCCAGAAAAAAGTTCGTAAACCACCATCAGTGGATGAAATGTACCCGAGGAGGGGGAAGATGAGCCTAAGCACATCCATCATTTACGAGTAAGTTTTATTTCTCTCTTATCAATATTGACTCATTTTTATTGTTTCAGAAAAAGAAATTCTTAAAGTAATCCGTCGTTTCTTCTTTTTCTTTACAGGATACGGCTACAACATTCGAAGATGATGATACGTCCAATATATTCATTAATTAGATCCTGTATTTATTATGTTAATAAACATGTATAGGAAGAGCACATACTTTTCGTTAAAATACAACAAGTTGAAAAAAAAAAAAATGTGTTTTATTATTTCTTGAAACCCTGAACACTTGTTTTCAAATCATGATAATCTTGAAAATTTAAGGTGGAAAATATATTCAAGATTTGGTTTACACGATTTTGTTCGAAAAAATAATTAAAGAATTTTTTTTAGTGTCCAAAATTTGATTTTTAATTTAGTTCGAAAAATTTTTAATTTGAAAATGTTCAAATGTGGTTTACATCTTTAGTACGAAACTTGTTTTTAAAATTGGTTCGAAATTTTTTTAAAATTTTTAGTTCGAAAAATTTTGATTTGAAAATTTAGTTCGAAAGTTTTTAGTTTAAAATATTTTTTCGAAAAATTTTTAATTTTTTAGTTCGAATTTTTTTTGGGTTCGAAAATTTTTTGTTCGAAAATTTTTTGATTTGAAAATTTAGTTCGGAAGTTTTTAGTTTAAATTTTTTAGTTCGAATTTTTTTGAAATTTTTGTTTCAAAATTTTTTAGTTCGAAAATTTTTTGTTTAAAATTTTTTAGTTTTGAAATTTTTTAGTTCGAAAAAATTTTTAGTTTAAAATTTCTTGTACTCTGCGGAACCGTTTCGAAAAGAATCGGAGCAGTTTAGGTAAGAAAAATCTGGCAACACTGTTTCCATTAATGAAGCGCTTACTGAGCGTTTAAAAATCGCTTAAACTCACAACAATGTGTTATAAGAAATCTACAAGCGACACCTCTCTTTCACCATTGTTACTTCCAGAAACATAGGCTACTAATTCAAGGACAGGATCTCCATCAAGGTAAGAATCATCTTATCTGCCAAAGAGAACGATAATATTTAATGTAAACTTCAGTACAATATCATGATACCAAAAAAAGGGTTATTTAAGGAGGAGGTTGAACCCTTCATGGGAACTTTACGCATAACCATTAAAAAAAAAAAAATCCCGGTCTAGGATGGATCGCCGTCATAGCACTCTGAATGTCTAGCATTGGGGGTGGGGGCTAAGATCATGTGACTTCTATCCACCAATCAACATCGCGGTACCAAAACACGCATCTTACACATAAAATAAAACAAATAAGTGAGGGGTTTTCCCATGTAATCTGTTCACCGTGTGGCGGGTCTAAGATCATGTGACCTCTGTCGACCAATCAGAATCGAGGTACCAAAGTATACATCAGAAAGGATACCCTAATTTCAAAAATCCTTGGACCTAAAATCACGTGATCTCTATCATCCAATCAGAATCAAGGTACCAAAGCACTTATCTTACACGTAAAAGGAAACGAATTAGTGATGGATTTCCTCGCAAGGGTAAAACATGACGTCATACCATGTGACCTGTTCACCGTGTGGCGGGTCTAAGATCATGTAACCTCTGTCGGCCAATCAGAATCGAGGTACCAAAGCACTCATCAAAGAGGATACCCAAATTTCAAAACCCAGGGTCTAAGATCATGTGACCGCTATCAACCAATCAAATTCAAGGTACCAAACCACTCATCTTACCCATAAAAGGGAACGAATTTTAAAAATCCCAGGGCTTAAGATCACGTGACCTCTAGCATCGTGGTACCAAAGGATTCATCTTACCCGTAAAAGGGAACGAATTTTCAAATATCGCAGGGTCTAAGATCATGTGACATTTGTCAACCAATCAGAATCACACATCTTACCCGTAAAAGGGAACAAATTTCAAAAATCCCGGTCATAAAAGAGAATGAGGGATTTCCCCGCAGGGTGACTCATGACGTCATACCACGTGACCTGAAAATTTGAATTTCCCGCGTGGGCGGGGCCTAACGTCACGTGACCTCTCTCAGCCAATCAGAATCGAGGTACCAAAGCACTCATCTTAGCCGTAAAAGGGAACGAAGTTCAAAAATCCCGGTCGTAAAAGAGAGTGAGGATGAGTCATTCGGGCATACGGGGGCCACTACTACTGGATCCCGCACCCGCGCAAATAATGTTGTGGGTTTGGCGCACCCACAAGATTTTTTGTTTAGACCCTAGCCCGTTTCTCTTGTGTTTAAGTCATCCGTGATACCAACTAAGTGCAGCCCCAACTTACCCTTATAATACCGGTATATTTTACTTTATCAAAGCACAGGTCTTTATGACAGTGTTCATAAAAGATTTTAACTGAAAATAAATCAATCAAATATCGAAACTTCCCTGAAAGCATATATGCTAACACGTCTCGCTATTGATTAACACCCACATAAATTTTGGAAAGTCGGCGCTGTTGAAGTGTATTGTAGGTATTTGTAGTAATTCGAAACTGTATTGTTTTTATATCAACTAGTTGATTCGCCAGAGCCTTTAGCCTGTGCACAGAAATAGTGCATTATCAAAAAGCGACACATCAAAATACGAGCGGACAGAGAATACATTGAATTTTTATTATTCTTGCTCTGCATCCACGAATGAAATGAGAGTAGTTGTACTAGCTAAACTATTATGCACCAAACACATGCAATTATATTATTAGGTGATTAAACATGCGGTTACAGAAATATTAACGTTCAAATCTAAATGTTGTTATGGAATTTGTTCTATTTTAAATTGAAACAACAAGTTCTTAACTTGTAATTAAATCTCACAATAGTTTTAAACCGGCAAATTGCCTGCACAATTTAATATCCGATAGCACAGGTAGCGCTATCTGTCAGTTTGACTGTCTTTTTATTATTAAGATTTGAGTGCGCATATATTGAAAAGCTTGCCGTTTATTAAGATATGAAGCATTGATATAGGGTGTGTTTCGTATATATAATGTTATTTACCATATTTAATATAATTTCGGATAGCACCACGTTACATTTTTATACACGAATGCAGCTAAAACTCACGATAAAAATAAAGAAGAGAACGCGTTTTAAAGTTAGTGCGTAAAGTTCATTTGATTTCTGGCATAATTTAGGAAAATCTAACATAATTTAATTTATGAGACAGTAGAGAGTCTTCAGTGTGCTGACCCTAATATCATTGCCAGTTAAACAGACGTACCGAGTTTACTACTTCTGAGAGTCTAGGTCCCACCAATAGTTTCTATATCTTGCTGTTTCCGCCCAGGAACACAGAAATAAATAGGACAGCTTTATACAAGGTGGTCCAAAAGTGTGGAAATTCTGCAAAATAAAACAAATGTAACAATATAGATGGGGGAAATGTTTGAGAATAAGTGGAAAATACACACACACACACACACACACACACACACATATATATATATATATATATATATATATATATATATATATATATATATATATAGGCGCTGACTTTGGAGGGCAGAACACTTTTGAGGGTGCACCAATAACTACCAATACATTTGAATTAAATTTGAGTTTTTTAAATGTCTTTAGGCATCTGTGATGTGAATGATGAATTCCTTTGGAAATGCTAAGTGTCTGCTCTCGATGAATTATTTTCCTTCAACCTTAAGAAAATTGATTTAAACTATTGATTTTGCAAAACTCACTGTTAGCTTCTCAGAAACTCTACCGAACCGTTGTATTGGTCGTCAAGGAGCTGGCGACTTAGCAGGTCTTAGCTGGCCTCCACGGTCACCGGATTTAACACCCTGTGACTTCTTCCTGTGGAATTTCGTTAAAAGCAACGTTTAAGTACCACCCCCTCACAGAACCTGGAAGAGTTTAAGAACCGGATCCGTACTGCCATAACATAAGTGGCGCAGGACATGCTTGCCCGAGTATGGGAGGAATTTAAGTATCGATGTGATATTGTCCGTGTCGCTGATGGAGAACATATTGAACATATGTAATTTGAACTTGAGAGGTTCGTAAATGTGTGTGTAAAATTTCATATTCGTATGTCTTAAAGTTTAATAAACATATGCATTCGAAATACGTATATTCTTTTTGAAACAGGGTGTATTTGTGTGTGCTGAGGTTTGGCTTTCTGACTTCGTCTTCCTCAGTGACAGACCACGCATGGAGCTTGAGGTTGACACACCAGCTATGAGGCCTACAACTAGTCCTCACTACCTTTAACTTTTCGACATCACGAACACATTATTGAGAGGAGAGTACGAGCCTTAAGGATTTATCTTATATGGAAATGAGGATGCAAAACAGGTATGAATCGTGTCGCCTTCTTGGATACAAGACCGTTTGCTTATAGTGGCTCGAGAGATATTGAATCATATTTGTTCACGAGCAACATCGACGAGAGGAAGAAGGATGACTTGTATCTGCTCACGAAGGTACAGTAATATCTCTGAATCAGTACAGTGACAACGCCAGACTTAGAATATTATCCAAATCCCTTTACTCCTTTTCTGTTATGCTTCACTTTGTAGAAAATGATTTGTGTTCATGTTTTATTTCACATATTACTATTGAACTACATCTACATTTTACATTAATGTGTATATGGTAATTGATATTGAATAACGTGTTCATTCATCTTCCAGCTTTCAAGTTTGATGGTGGAGAAAAAATCTCCGAAATTTAATTATTTTATGCTAAGTGTGGTCTTCTTTCACAAAAACATAACAGTAACCCATCCTGTTATACATGAGATACCAAACTTCCAAATTTTCACTAAGTCATCAAACGAACGAAAGGGCAATTTCCATAGCACCTCACGATCAATCACCCATTCACACATCAGAAAATTGCTGATCAAGGTACTCACGGACACAGGTGTCGTAACGGAATTGAGCGCCAACGTGCTAGAAAAACTTAGGAAATGATGCATTCTCCGTCAGCAGTGATTGCAAGAAATTATCTTCTAACATGCACCGATAACCTATCACCGTTAGAGTCCTCCGATGAAGAATGAACAACCTACAACGCCAGTCCCCAACATGCCTAACAGATCATACCCTTGTATGGAACGCCTGCCTACGAATGCACCAAACCAATATGGATCATTTTCCGACCAGTACTGTACGTTTTGCTTGTTAATCTCGCCCGACACACAAAAGTTTGCCTCTCTGTAAACAATACATCAGAATGTATGGTTTTGTCGTAACTGCATTATGGACCATTACGCAAATTACAGACGACGATCTGGATCATATTCTACATGGTGTTGATGAAGTTGCAGTTTATAAGGTTGCCACTTATTCACTGACATAATGCACATGACTAAGGTGTGACTAATCCACTTTCACGAGCTGCGCTACGTGCGCTTCTCTTGGGACTTTTAATGAATGATGCCACCACTACTATAGTTGTCGCCTAGTCTCCCTCCCTGTGGTCTAATCATCTTGGGTCGATCTGCCACAGATCCGGTTTCTTGGAATTTCTTCAGCACTTTAAACACAGTAAAATAGCTGATGGGATTCCTTTCCGGATGACCGCAGTTAAAATCGTCTGCAATCAAACTGGTCCTTCGTTCTACAGAGATAAGCACGATTTCAATGCGCTTCGCATGCGTCAAGGCAGTCTTCTGCTAGTAAGTTCCCTGCAATGATACAAAGAAAGTCATAGCATAAATAATAGTACTATTCAATTTCTACGAAAATTTGCTATTAAAACGACGTATTGCATACTGTATTTTCCATTTAAGACAGCTGTGTAAAATTCAATATGACGGACGTTATTGTGATGTGTCCTCTAGCATTCCTCTCCATCCCTATTCCCCACTCACATTGTTACTTTGATTATATTTTGGAGCGTTTACCACTTATTAGCAGTGGCGGCTAATGCTAGTGTTGCAGCGTTGGGCAACGACCAAAGTATTTCAAGAAAAAATATTATTAGCAATAGTAGTAAAGAACATAAAAAATACTTTCTAATAATCCCATATATACTTTAAATATTTTTTTTTACTTCTGTAACTGTCCGTTCCGTTAATCCGTTTTAAAAAGCGAAAAATAATCCGTCCCAGAGTCTCTAATTTATATTGCGTTGCAGCGAGCATACAGAGACCAGATTCCTTCAGCGCGGCAATTGGAGCAAATGTTAAGTCTTCTTTCTCCTATCTCAGAAGTTAAATGATCTGGTCGTTGCAGTGCTTCTGCAACACAGCACGGTTTCCAGTGAACAATAAGGTTTTTTGCACTAAATAAGATTTCTGAATTTTATTTCACTAGCAACTAACAAATGGAATTTTTTATGCATTCATATTTTTAATTACGGGACTATACTGAAGCAAATCAATATAATGACAATTTTAAAAAAAAGTGATTGCAGAATTACAAAATAAGAAAGAAATATGTAGTAGAGCAGAAAACAAATGAAAGTATATCCCATTACAAGTTAATTCTTAGCTAGAGATGCAAGGGCTCGGAAAAAACCCGGCTTTTTTGGAAAAAAACTCGTTTTTTTCTGCTTTGCTTTTTTGCTTCGGAAATTTTGGGCTTTTTTCAAAATACTGCTTTAAATTGATAAAACAGACTTTGTATCGCTTCTTTATAACACAAAAAATCATTTAATTAGTGGTTGATGCTGATAATAATATAAAATAAACTATGAATTTCGAAAAAATATTTCAAACAATTTTTCTTCAACATATTTACATTATGAATTCCACAGGATTAACCAATGTATATAATAAGAATTTTTTAACCTCCTATATACAAAAGTAAGCAGAGTTGGCAAGAACCGTGGTTGTTTTTGAAAATGCCAAAAACCCGTTTTTTGGGGATGTTTAAACCAGGCTTTTTTGGTTTAAACCAGGCTTTTTTGACTTAGATTTTTTGCTTTATGTATTTATATTACATATTCACAGAAATGAGTTTGTTTCGCCTTGATGTTATTATGCAACAGCGGGGTTATGCCGGAAGAACTCCCATAAGCTTAAAGAAGTGCGGTCAGTAAATTTCTTAAGTTGAGAATCTCCCGCCCTAGCCATTGGGAAAATCCCGTCATTACTTGAAATGTAAGACAATAACGGGAAAATCCTGTTATTGCTTTGCGTGTAAAATTTAAAGGTCAACGTACCACAATCAGTACGCTAAAACTTAGGTATTAAATTACAAATTTAGTACCGGTACGTAGATATCATTGAAAGTCCAATCCAAGCTAATGTTGGAAGCTACGTAGGCAATCGATAAATTTTGCCAATTTCTATCAATATATTTAAGCAATATTGGCTTCTTTATAAAACAACACGCATTTAGGCATGTAGAAATATACAATTTGGTTTGTTTCGTATATTTAGGCTTAACATCCTTACGAAATACCGAGGTTATCAAGGAGAAGACTTTCGCTTAAACTGACATCCGAACCGCTACTTGGGTTACGCATGAAAGAAGGTTTGTGGTTCGACCGAGAATTGAACATGGGACACCTTGATTAAAAGGTGAAAGGGAAATAAAACTATTGCAGGTGGTTTGATATCTGGAAATGTTACCATGAAGTTCACACGATTCCATTTTTCATTCTTTTTATTTTTGTGGTTTAAACCAGTTATTAAAAAAAAAAAAAAAAAAAAAAAAAAAAGTTGGTGTAAACCAGCCAACCCTAAAAGTAAACATTCCTCTTTAAAGAATACACAAATAACTAGCAAAATAGTATGTAGTATTTTTACTTCAAAATATTCCATACCCTCTTTTTGAAACAAAATAAAATTAAAATAAAACATAAGAGAAATACTTAGATTTATATGATACACTTAAAGGCTGCACATCTAGAGCTTTTGGTTCTGTATATTCTTGAAATTCTACAGTTAAGTTTTATAGAACCACCATCACAGTTTACCCAATCCTCAAGTTTTCTGAATTTTTCACAAGAGGGATTCAACATATCATTACGGAACTCCCCCCCCAAAAAAAAAAAAAGACTACGGAATATATTTAAGTTAAGCTAAATACAACTGCACAACAAACATGACTGAGTGATTAGCTTTTGCGCTTCTATCGGGAAGTCCGGGATTGAACCAGCATTCGACCATTCTGACAAAGCTTTTCTTCATTCCATCTGTGAATGTAGAAATAGTGCGTGTACTGTGAGTTGGGCGACTTCCTTTTTTATTGTTTTTAAATCGTTATTATTACTAATTACCAGCAGTGACGGTTTTGCGAAGGTTAGGGGGGCGGTCTTTCGGACTGAAGCCCGTTCCCCAAAGTTACGGAATGTCTGCAACAAACTAAATATCTATTATTTACGCCTTTACTCATAAACTTTAAGCTCCCGTCAAATAAAAATTACGAATGTTTAAAAAAACTAAACATTAGTAAGAAACCCTTCCCAAAATACTTTTCTAAATCCGCCACTGATTCTCAGTATAAAATGATTTTTAAAGTTGTATCCGGAAGATTATTGCTAAACATATAAACGAAACGAAATATTAGTTATGCCTGTACTCATAAACTTCAAGCACTTCCCAAATAAAATTAGGACTTTTTAGGAAACGAAACAATCAGAAAAAAACCCTCCTAAAGCACTTTTCTAAATCCGCTACTGATTATTTGTATACATTGGTATTCAAGGTTGTGTCCGAAAAATTATTGCTAAATCACTTCACAGTTACAGTATAACGGAAATGTGGAAGTACGGTTTGACGGATATATTGAAAAACGTACGCTTTGACGGATAAATAGAAAAACGGGCAAGTTTAACTTTTGCGCTAGAAGCTAGAGTACTAAAAGCTCTTAGAAATGAAACACGGATGACAAACTAGAGAAGAAAAAAGATGTCGATAACTCAAAAGTTAAATAGCCTCTAAAATTACCTTCAAATACTACATTCTTCATGTTAGCTTTAATTCGTAAAACATGTGCTCCATCCATCTTGATGGTGAATTTCAGAGCGAAATATCACATTCAGGTCATGGAATTCTTATCTAACTATAGAATATACTATAAGAAAGCTATTTAGATAGAAAAATCATGAAGTTGAAAAAAGCCAAAATTTCCAAAATTCTCGTTTTTTCCCAAAAAAAGCCGGCTTTTTATGTGAAAAAAACCATCGATTCAAAAAAGCCGGCTTTTTTGCATCTCTATTCTTAGCTTATATAGATAATGAAAGCTTCTTGTATAGCAATTTGTGAACCAAATATTAATAAGTCAATATATAGAATCCCCCCCCCCTCAGTGGATAGTATTTTAGTATATACATATTTCTTTTATAAAGTAAGTATATTTTCTACTCTTGATAATTTCCACGTAAAATTGTATGATAGGAAACGCCACATTGAATTTAGGACTAGTTAGCAATGCTCAGGGGCATAGCCACGAGGAGGGTCCACCGGGTCTGGACCTCCCAAAAATTTCGAAACTTGACTAACATTTGTAGACTTTCCTAACGAACTATACTTGTTTAACAAAGAAACGATTGATGTAGGCTAAATATTTTATTTTACGCCTCATCATGTACTCTTTCTTTTCTTATAAAAATAATCGTTTTATCATTTTTCTAAAAAATATAGGTGAAACTAATTAAGTATCACTTATCGTCTTTTCGGGTGCAGTATAAGGTAGGTTCGATATTACATGGACGTATTGGACCTCCCTCAAATACTTTGGACCCCTCCCAGCTAACATTTTTGGGCGTAGAACTGACAATGCTGTTTGTTTTGACATTCTTTGATTTTTGGCTTTTTTTTTTTTTTTACATGCTGACTCTACACCTGGCGGGTTTCAAGGTTTGTTTTCCAGAACGTATGACATTGATAAGCGTTGTTTCGCCTCAGGTAGAAGTATATTGTGTTCATCGTGCATTGCGTAACAACCAAGACGGATGATTTGGAATGTAGTTTTTTCTTTTACGCATATATGTGTGTGTTGATATATGAATATGTGACATTCGCAATTCAAATACCAGCACCCCTTTTGTATCAGCTGTTTTAGTTATTAGTTATTAGATTTAATTATATTGTGTGTGCTTTAATTCTGTAAATAACCTACAAATTCTTAATGAATTGTATACCATGACTTCCGTAAATAACTTACAAAAAATTTTCCAGCTTGCAATTGAAGAAAAACTTGCAATTAAGGCTTAGACAAAACAAGCAAAGGGCAATTAAGGAGAGTGGTGGGGAAAAATCCGGTTTAAATTTACAGGACATCTTATAGCAGTAATGTTATTTGCACTAGATACATTTCCACAATTTATTTTCCTAGATAAACTGTAAATAAAGTGTGTTCAATGTAAATTTTTTTATAACACTGATCTCTGCTACGAACTCTCTTCAGTCTACGCTGAAGAGGAATTTGGATCACTGTCAGGGACTGAGTTTGCTAGAATGGATTGTTTGCAATAATCTAGAAAAATTATTTAGTGAATCTACAAAGCTTCTGAAATTAATATTAACTGTATCTATGGCATCAGCAAAAGAAGGAAAGCTTTTTTCCACATCAAAAAGAATTGATACTTTCAAGTAATAGAATGTCTCAAGAAAGGTTATCACCATTAGTTATGCTTTCCAGAGAAAAAGACCTGACAATAAGAATACCAGAGTTTAACCAGCATGTATTAGGCAGATTTGCTCCAATCAAAGAGAGGAGAATGAACTTACTAATTAAATTCGGTGATTAATTGGATAAAATGTTTTTCATTTTTTAAATTTCTTAAACAAAGAATTTTATTTAATTTCACATGTCACATAGCATTTGCATCTAAAGTTATGCTGATTAGTCAATGTGTCTACTTTATATCTTCTGTCTCCGATCGTTCGTACTGCAACACCCAACCAACTATGCGTCAATCAAATGTAATGGTCAGAGGCCACTGTCAGATCAAGGTCATAGGTCACTTGAGAATTCATTTGACATGATGAGGTATGGACATTGCGTTATTTTCAGTGTATTCAAATGGGTTCTAAAGATGACCTCTGAACTTGACACTTGATTAACGCATATTTGGTCGGCTTGAGACATAGAATCATACCATACAGCTTTCTCTTTGTTATCACTTCGATTTACGTTTTATTAAAGGCTCCTTCAGAATTTACCATTGCAGTTCCATAAGAAAAAAATCGAAATTTGATCTTTGACCCTATATCTCTTTATTACAAGTGTCATGCTTGTATGACGAAACAAAACTTATGTCCTTCGTCTAAAGTTACACCAAATTGCACGGCTTTACCTCATACCACCTATGAAATTGACACACGAATTAATCAACCCTCTGTGTATATATATATATATATATATCAGCAAACTCCCAATTAATAACTGCACCGAAAGACACACTTTCTTTTAGCGCCATAGTAATTTATTTCTCTTCAAAACTATGCATGGGGATTTCTGAAACATGACATTTTGTTCATCTTGATATCAGCTATCCACTGAAATATGTATCAATTTTAGTTAAAAAGAAGTAAAGTTTGAAAGTTAAGTACCTATCCAGTTGCAATGATGTGAACAGACTTTGGGGGAAATGGCTGAAATTCAGCTCAAATGTAGATTGTATATTCCAAAAGCAAATTGTCTTAAAATAGATGGAACATAATCAAACAAAGCACAAAACATTAACATTAATTTCAATGGAAAAGCAATTAGCAACAAATAATTCCTCCACATATCTCAAAAACCAAAAGAGGGAGATGGCTGAAATTCAGCTTAAATATAGAAGAAACTATGTAGAATCCATATTCACAAAACAAATTGTCCTAAAATAGATGGAACATAATCAAACAAAGCACAAAACACTAACATTAATTTCAATGGAAAAGCAATTAACAACAAATATTTCCTCCACATATCTCAAAAACCAAAAGAGGGAGATGGCTGAAATTCAGCTTAAATATAGAAGAAACTATGTAGAATTCATATTCACAAAACAAATTGTTCTAAAATGGATGGAACATAGTCAAAAAGCAAAAAACATTAACATTAATGCCAATGGAAAAGCAAGCAACAACAAATAATTCCTCAAAATATCTCAAAAACCAAAAGAGGGAGATAACTGAAGTTCAGCTTAAATATAGAAGAAACTATGTAGAATCCATATTCAAAAACAAATTGTTCTAAAATGGATGGAACATAGTCAAAAAGCACAAAACATTAATATTAATGTCAATGGAAAAGCAAGCAACAACAAATAATTCCTCAAAATATCTCAAAAACCAAAAGAGGGAGATGGCTGAAATTCAGCTTAAATATAGAAGAAACTATGTAGAATCCATATTCAAAAAACAAATTGTCCTAAAATGGATGGAACATAGTCAAAAAGCACAAAACATTAATATTAATGTCAATGGAAAAGCAAGCAACAACAAATAATTCCTCCACATATCTCAAAAACCAAAAGAGGGAGATGGCTGAAATTCAGCTTAAATATAGAAGAAACTATGTAGAATTCATATTCAAAAAAAAAATTGTCCTAAAATAGATGGAACATAATCAAACAAAGCACAAAACATTAACATTAATTTCAATTGAAAAGCAATGAACAACAAATAATTCCTCCACATATCTCAAAAACCAAGAGGGAGATGGCTGAAATTCAGATTAAATATAGAAGAAACTATGTAGAATCCATATTCACAAAACAAATTGTCCTAAAATAGATGGAACATAATCAAACAAAGCACAAAACATTAACATTAATGTCAATGGATAATCAATGAACAACAAATAATTCCTCCACATATCTCAAAAACCAAAAGAGGGGGATGGCTGAAATTCAGCTTAAATATAGAAGAAACTATGTAGAATCCATATTCACAAAACAAATTGTTCTAAAATGGATGGAACATAGTCAAAAAGCATAAAACATTAATATTAATGTCAATGGAAAAGCAAGCAACAACAAATAATTCCTCAAAATATCTCAAAAACCTAAAGAGGGAGATGTCTGAAATTCAGCTTAAAAATATAAGTAACTATGTAGAATCCATATTCAAAAAACAAATTGTCCTAAAATAGATGGAACATAATCAAACAAAGCACAAAACATTAACATTAATGTCAATGGAAAATCAATGAACAACAAATAATTCCTCCACATATCTCAAAAACCAAGAGGGAGATGGCTGAAATTCAGCTCAAATGTAGAAGAGACTATGTAGATTCTATATTCTAAAAGTAAATAGTCTTAAAATGGATGGAACATAGTCAAAAATACAACGTAACATTAACATTAAAGTCAATGGAAAATCAATTCAAAAAAAGAAAAAGAAAGAAATCGTCCACATATCTCAAAAACTATAATGAGATGTCTAGTTGAAAGCTTATTGCGAAGGCATAATGAAGAGCTTAAAAACTGTGTAGCACATGAGGTAAATATGGATAGAACATTGTCAAAGTTTTTTTTTTTTTTAAATAAAATTAATAATAATAATTATTAATAATTATAATGATAAAGTATGCATCTTCTGCGAATTACACAGGGCGCCCCACGCGGAAGATTATGCTTGGAATATACCAGATCTGGATTTGGAAGCTGCAGACTCGATTTAGCATGCAACGTGACTTTTGATCTGATCAGATGATACAGTCTGATACTTATGGTAAACAGGATAGGCCCTTTGGGGTATATCTCAATAACCATACTATGTTGTCACCTCACTAGTGTTATAGTGAACAGCTTGATGATGGCTCACATTTCATCACATCAGTATCAACTTCATCTCAATAAGTAGCGTGGTTCTCGTATATCAAATTTTAGTCCTTTTTGATTTTCTCGAAAACTATGCATGAGCTTTTAAACTTACCCATACAATTTTGTTCAGCTTAATGAGATTTATCAACTGATATATGTCTCAAGATTGGGTTTGTCCTGTTAATCTTTAATAATAGTGTAGAATAATTGTATTTTCAACTTTTGTTTCTTTCTTGATGCCAGCATAGGGTGGAGATAGCGCAATAAAATAAAATGTGAACGAAAGCCTGTGGGTGCGATATGGCAGAGAGACAAAACAATGCGTTTTATAAAAGAAATTCTCTTGTTTGTTTGCATTTTATTTTTCGAAATTGAATAACTGAAACGCATGATTTGTTGCTACTCTTTTACTATAAGTAAATATTAAAAAAAAAAAAAAAATCTATTCAGGATTGAAAGCGTTCAAATTAAACCAATAATTTAACTTACACAATCTTTTTTTTTTCTTTTTTTAAACAAAAGATGTTACTCAAGCATCTTTTATTGCAAGTGAATAATGAATAAGTTCCCGCTTATTAGAGACACAAACACACTGGTGGAAATGCATTTAAGAACAACCAGAGTTCTGTTCACTTATGTAAGTATAGAACTAGGAGACATGAAAAGTTCAATGAAATATTATTCATATAATATTGTTTGTGCATTTTATGGCATTATCAGGGCTCATGGTGGTCTGGTCTCTTGTAAATAGTTCAAAAGTGACCAAAAGCACACGAAAAATTGACTAAAAAGTGACCAGAATCTCATCATGCCCCCGTTTTTGTTTTATCAATTTCTCTATCACGTCTCTGTTTGTTGTTTTGTTTCATCAACTCTTCTTTACTTCTTCTTTCTGAGCTTACTCCTTTCTTATGTTTTCTGAATATGCTTTATAGTTACGGTAAGCAGACTTAGCAGATGTAAGTTGCTTCTGAGTAAGTGGAACCAGTTCTGGCCTACTTCCGAACTTCTTCATACCAGACATTATATGTAACTTAGCATTGAGAGTTCTCAAAGCCATGAAATATTCAAATTCATCATATACTCTTAAGAACAACATACAAGAAGCATAACACAAGACGAACATGATGAACCACACAAACACACACACACACACAACGTTGAACGGAGCGTTAACTATTACGAGAGAAAACTAAAAGACTATTATGATAGAAGAAAGAATAGACACAGAAGGGTTCTCAACCCCATCTTGAGAACTTAAGCATTCACCAACGATCCACTGTGCTTTAGAAAGAATAAAAGCTGAAGTGAGAATAAAGCTGACTGTATAACGAGATACTTTGTATCGGCTCATAATTACATATATCTCGGGCAGAAAGTGCTTTTACACAAGCACTATACCTGTTATAATGTTAATTAAAAATAATAAAAGAAGAATGTTTTAATATATAAGAAATATACATTATTGTCTAGTTGGTTGCTATGTCGTAGTTTATAGATACTCAGTTAACATGTTGGATTGCAAGTCGATTTGTGTGAATATACATTAAAAAGGAGTCAAAGAATAAATTATTTAACATTCATCATGGACTTGTAATTTCATTAGAAAAGGTGAGCATACTAGTGAATATAACTTCAGAAGATATTTTAAGGTGAAAACGATTATTGCCACTGAAGATATAACTGAACCAGGGTTAACGACTACCTTTGGTGAGTCGTTGTAAAATTTTTGGTTTACCTCACCCGGGAATCTTGTAAATTCATATCCCGAAGTATAAGTAAGGGTGAATTTACCTTAGTAAGAAAGTTCATGAATACGAACTCAACTATTCTTAGAAGTGGTAGAGTAATTACAAGACAAATCATGATTGGTGAGACAGTAGAGAATGAAACTGTTGATGATGCTAACAACGGGCAGAATATAGCTCCTATTGCACCCGGAATGTTGACATTAGAAGACCGAATTCTACTAGCATTACAGCGACAGGAACAACGACTAGAACAAAATTTAACTCAGATGTCCAAAGAGTTAAAACAATTGGTACAGCAAAAATCCGAAGAGTTGAATGGACGATTAGAAACACAGTATGAAGAATTGGGTAGGCAGTTAGAACAAATAGATAAAAAGTCCGAAGAAGCGAAACAATCTGTAATACAAGCTGTGACAGACATCACGTTACAATTCGACGAGAAGTTAAAAAGATTATCTGAAGATTGCAAGGATAATTACAATCATGTAATCCAAGAAGTTAATATTGTAAAAAAAGATTTTGAAGTAATAGAATCTTCTGTTCGTCAGCAAAAGATTCAGGTGACAGATAATTCTAACCAAATACGTGCAAATACACAATTGATATCTACCTTACAGGAAGAAATCAGGACGTTACAGATTAAAGACAATGCATATGACAACAACATGGTTAATGATCGTTTGGGGTTCCCTCATTCACAAGAGATGACCTCGCATTCACCCGAAGCAGATCGACAAGGACCTTGCGCTATCTCTTCTTCAAGTAATTCATCCGATGAGGATATTATTTTGGAAAGAATTCAACCAAGAAATACAGATGGGCGGAAAAGAGATGGTGGAACCACACATAACGCAGTAGGTAGAAATTTTCACTCAACACGAACACGAAACGGTGAAAGAAATGTAAAGTTAAGTGTAAAAATGAGCGAAATACGTGCTATGAGTAAGTTTAGTGGTAGATGTAATGAAAATGCTACTTCTTTTCTAGAAAAATTTCAGGACGAATGCAGTATAATGTGTATAGATAAATCTCAATATATGAAATTAATCCCTCATTTATTACTTCCACCGTGTTCTTTATGGTTTAAGGCAGTACGTGAACACGTCAACACATATGAGGAATTCAAGGCAGCGCTGATTGCAAATTATGAGAATGACTTTCTACTAGCAAGCAGAGACGCTACGATTAGAAATCAACCTTTTAATCCTCGCTTGCACAAATCTGTTGTTGATTTTGTTGTGAATACGTATAATGAATTAAAAACCGTAAATCCACTACAATCTGAATCTAGAGTGATCGCATCTATTCGAAATTTACTACCGTTTAAATTACAACAAATCCTGTTTTCTACGCAATGCATGAGTTTTAATCATCTATTGATGCTTGTTCAATGTTATGAAACTCAATACCAGGCACAGAATCATCAAGCGGGAGTAGGCAAAATTAAAAACAATTCAGATAACTTTAGATCAGTACCAGTCCGGAATCTAAATATCCGTAATGTAGACGATACGGAACATAACCTAAATCGAGTAAATTTAAACAATCAGAACAATCAGAATAGGCAAAGATATGATGGGAACACACCTAACCTAACTAATCGTGACTATAATTATGTCAGACCATTTAACCAAAGTAGACTCAAAAACAGACGAAATACATGGCGAAATTCTAGAAATACTGTAAACTACATTGATAGACGTAACCGTAGTTCAAGAGATGGCACTTCGTATCAAAATCAAAATAATGACACAATTCCTGTACAGAATAATAATGCGGGACATAATCATGATTGTGCGGTACAATGTACTTTATTAGAATCATATACAAGTACGAATCTAAACTGATTGCAGTTGATGTGGTAGGGGTTAAACCCATATCAGCTATTGATTCTTGTGAATATTTATGTGTGAAAATAAATTTAATTTCTTTTTTTCGTTCACTTGAACATAGATTATTATATCTACCATACGGGAAGATGTTAATGTTGTTATTGATTAAAAACAAAGGTTATTTATATTATATTGATTTATGTTGAAACTTTATTGTCAAAGATTATATTCGGTAGAAGGTTCATTCTATTAAGCTAATTATCCGACGACTGTACTCATGTGTAACCTTATATGATATTTGGATAAGATTCTTTTGTATCATGACGCCTTGTTGATATGATGTATACTTTAAAATACCATCTTACGTAATTGTTGTATAATGCGCCCTGGAAAGAGCAAACATCTTTTTTCCCATGACCGTTTTTAATGATGAATGAAATCGTTGACCATTGTAATTTGTGTTTTAAAATGTAATTATCTCTTACACTTTTGATTTCGCATCCTTCGTTGATTGTATTAGTAAGCGACGACATTTTTAATGATAAAAATAATAATAATGGAATAAAAGTTTTATTATAAATGTATTTATATGAAGGAAACTTAATGAAGTTATATATGAAGGGCGATCAAAATGTAAAGAATAGCACTATTCTTATGTCATTATTATAAACGGACCAGTGGTTCTTAAATATAAAAGTTAAGCTCCATTGTAACTTTTATATGTAGTCCCTTTATCGGGCGACATTTTATATAACGAGATACTTTGTATCGGCTCATAATTACATATATCTCGGGCAGAAAGTGCTTTTACACAAGCACTATACCTGTTATAATGTTAATTAAAAATAATAAAAGAAGAATGTTTTAATATATAAGAAATATACATTATTGTCTAGTTGGTTGCTATGTCGTAGTTTATAGATACTCAGTTAACATGTTGGATTGCAAGTCGATTTGTGTGAATATACATTAAAAAGGAGTCAAAGAATAAATTATTTAACATTCATCATGGACTTGTAATTTCATTAGAAAAGGTGAGCATACTAGTGAATATAACTTCAGAAGATATTTTAAGGTGAAAACGATTATTGCCACTGAAGATATAACTGAACCAGGGTTAACGACTACCTTTGGTGAGTCGTTGTAACTGTTTCATATATGGCAGCAAGTACTGAAGCTTTCAGAAGAGTAATGAGTAACAAGTTTCTGCCTTTTTCCATTTATTTTTATATTTTTCTTAAAAAACTGACAATGCAAAACATAAATCTCACGAAAAAGTCACTTTACCTCCGAAAAAAAGTCACTTTTAGTGACAAATTTGGAAAAAAGCAACTTTTAGTGAGAAATTTAAAAAAAATCTTTTAGTGACCAACTTGGAAAAAAAAGGTAACTTTTAGTTAAAAAAGTGGCTCGCTATGAGTCCTGCATTATTTATTTATTCCATCATGCTAATGTTCTTTACAACACTGCAGTGTTGGTACACCCACCCATCTATTACTTCACGATAACTGCTGGACAAAATCGTCCTTCTGAATTACGTTTTTCGCAAAAGACGGTTAGAACTATTATCTCTGCCGAGTTCGTTAATGGAGTCAATCTGTTAAGATATTCACGGGTAACGGTCACTATCCATATTCCATATATAAAAGTACTTCGTGTGATCCTCTTTACTGTTTTTATTAACAGTGATGTTTCACTAATTTTCATTACAATTAATTAATTTTCTCCTACATTTCATCTCTTAAATTTTACATGAATTTTTATAATTTTGCAATTCTCGTTGCGCAATAGTAAAAATTGCTATTTTTAATTTTTAAACAATTGTAGACTGAAAATAAAATCCGTGCTAAGAGCCAAAAATAGAAAAGTTCGGATTAATGTAAAAATATGATCTATGTGCCTAACACTGCTCAGTTAAAGTCGGGCTGTCTAGAATATTCACTGTGGAAGTAGTTCAAATAATTGTCAGAAGAATGTGCGTGGGCCTATGTCTGAAGTAAAATCTGGGCTCTTTACTCAACATTTTCATTTTGGCACTTAGCACGAGTTTATAGTCAGTCTACAATTAATTTTTGAAGTTAATTTACTTCTAACCAATAGGCTAATATTAAATTTTAAATTAAGCAGTTATTGTTTCAGGGTCTTAATATTTAATTTCCGTCAGCAAAATTTTTAAATAATTTTTCCATTATGAATCCAAGTCAATGACATCATAAGTGAATCAGTATTTGTTAAAACAACGCCAGTCACTATTTTAACGATTATGATTTTGACCCCTTTTTAAGGAATTTGGGTGAATAGGAATATCATTTACTAACAAAAACATATGTTTTCTTCATTCGTAAATCTTGGTCTTTCAAGGTTTTCAAATCTAAATAACAGCGGTATTCATACGAACTCCAGAAAGCAGAAAAAATGAAAATCTGTAGCATATTGACTGACGTTATATTAACAAATACCAATTCAATTGAATTGAAGACTTACTCTTTCAGAATGAAAACCTATCGACAACTATTCCACTAAATGGTATTTACTACGCACTAAATAATCACATAGAGAAATTTTAGGATTAATTTTGTTTCGCAATGTTTTGAAAAATATGGAAAAGTGGGACCACGACTCATGAGCACCTAGACGTAAAAATTTTGCAAGGTATAAAAAAATTGTTGACATCAAACTTGGACAGTACAAAAAGGCTGTCCAATTTGCCATACAGTGTCCGTTCACCTGCTATTTCCATCGTAACTTGTGAAATTTGCTGCATGCTGATCAGAATGTTGCAAATTTCCCACACTATCTTTTTACATGTATTTTATTTCATATAATTTTGGTCTCGTTAAAACAAGACAGTGAGAAATTTTTGAGGCGAGACAGCAGGGTGTCTATCAAGTTTCATTTTCAAAATTCCAGTATATTCAGTATAATTATAAGCAAAATTCCAATACCTAATATAATGATTTTTAAAGGTTCTTTAGGAATAATCACTCTTGGTGATTTCAGGTTTGTAATTGTTTTACCATCAAAAGAATATTTTTTAAAAATAAATTTAGTTAGCCTTGATTTTTTTAAATACAATGATCTTTTAACATTTTTAAAAGGGCCTCCCAACTCCCCTCACAGCCCTCCACTCCACTCTTTGCTTTAAATGTCTAATTACAAAATTTATACAACTCTTACTTTGGAAAAATTTACAATCTCAATAGATACAAAATTGTTTCTAAGACTATTAAAACAATTACAAAAAAAAAAAAAAAAGTACTCTTGACAAATTACCAGTTTCATCATTTTTCCAGTATGTGGATCAAAATTCCAGTATATTTCCAGTATCAAAATTAAATTCCAATATAATTCAAGTTTTTCCAGTATCAGCAGACACCCTGGACAGCTGTGTCTTGTCCACATACTTACAGCTGAGTTGTAGCTTCATTCTTTAAAAAGATGAGCGATTTGGTAAAGCTTAGCAGAACATGGAAGATCTAACTGTGTACTGTTTTATTTCCGTAAAATACAGAACAAACGTTAAGCTTGTGAACAAAAGAACAAACGTGAAGCTTGTGAACAATTCGGTAAATTTTACGGCTACAACACATTACAAGAATGTGTCAATGCCAAAAGATGGTTCACGAAACTCCATTCTGGCGATTTTGATCCCAACAACGCTCCTCAGTCAGGGAGGCCCATCGAAGCTAACGATGGCAAAATCGATCGAGTCAAACCTACGTCACAATACGAGATATTGAAGAAACATTGAATCGTTCGCGATCACCTGAAGAAAAAGTTGTCTCAGTGTAGTGGTATTTTAAAGGCGTCATGTTCTTTTAACTAGTACAGAGAAACCAAAAAAGTCAATTCTAATGTGTACAATTAATTCTGAGTTAAACCAATTGGACAGTTTGAACAAATCATCATTCAGTAACGTCATAGAGCTCGTTAATCATAAATGAGTTGTTCCATCACAACAAGAACCATCATAAATTATTTGAGCTTGGATGAAAAGTGTTGCCACATCCACCATACTAACTCTACGCCGTCAGACTTCCAGTTCTTTCGCTCTCTTCAAAACTCACTGCATGGCATAACGTTCATCAATTCAGATGAGGCTAAGAACCAGCACCTTGTTCAGTTTCTTGCCGATAAAGAGAGGTCCTACTCAAGAGGAGTTATTAAGCTCACTGAAATATGCCAAAATAAGCAAAACGGGCAATACGTTATTATTGCAGATTTCAAATGATAAGCGGCATGGCTTTGAGTTGGCTTCACGCGGCGTCCAATTGGCTTTGAGCGGTGTTGACAATTCGCGACAAGCAGTCCTGCACGCTGACTTCTCGCGCTACTGCGAATCTTGACAATACCAGAGGCGCTTATTAGAAATATTGTATTAGCACATCAACTGCTCACTTTACGAAGTAGAGAAAAGAGTTACGAACACATACGTGAAAACTACATCTTTTTATGTCAACTGGTTGTTATGATACACGCTTTTAAAGGTTTCCATATAAAACAATTAGTAAAACGAGCGATGAGTCCCGCGTCTAATTTCCAGTGGATTTTTCTTCAATTTGGAAATAGAACTTAACTTTTATTACAGAATAATCATGGGTGTAACCAGCAGGTTGTTCTAGGGGAACATTACTTTCAGGGGGAGGAAAGCTTTTCACACATTTAAAAGAGAACAAATGATCTCTTTCAGAATATGAAAGCATTTTAACTCACCATACATACTATATACATGTTATATTTTCACGATGTTACCTTATCAAAAGACGGATCTTCACAGTACTGAGTTGAGAACCGGATTGTAGATGAATCAATAAGCTATTCATAAGAAAACAAATGCTGTTTATAGCAGTCTGTTTATCTGACTTTGTGTTTATATGGGTTAAAATAGTAAAGAAAAAAAAAACTCGAAAAAATATCAACTTAGATATTATTATGCAATAATCTAATAGAGAGTTCATACGGTGTGCTCCCAGTTAGGGAAATGAGAATATAAAGCATATGGTTAATTTTAGTTGTTTTAATTAGGTACAGAAACCGTATTGATGATGATTGATTTTTTTTTTTTTAATTTTCATATTTTATTATAAACGTCCCTCATTTGCACTAACTATTAAATAAGTTTATTAAACACATACCACGAACCTCATTTTGGAGTTGGAAATAGTTTGGAAAGACAGGGCCCCTTGTTCCCCCGTGGCTACACGCCTTTGGAATCTGATTCATTTATTTATAAATATTATATATATATATATATATATATATATATATATATATATATATATATATATATATATATATATAATATGCCTAACATCGTAAGAACAAAGTATGGGAAGTTCGTAATATTGTTTTGGAATTTACTTCGGGATAAATTCTTCCTTATTCGACAGAAAAAACGCAGTATGTTTTTTTTTTTCTTTCTTCACGTTTCACTACCTTACTTATATGCGACCACTTATTCCCTCTTTCTTCCTCCAGCAGGGATTCAAAAGCACCAGGCGTCTGAATGGTGTAAATTATCGTAACCCAAAACAAACTCGATCAGATGGACTTGCTTAGGAATCAGACAGATTGTTTTTGTGTGACCTAGACCAAGCCCAAGAATGTTATTTGTTATGAAAACTGAGAAGGAAACAAAGGGCGAGTTGTGTAGGAACGTAACTTCTCTTCTAGCACAAATAGAATTCATCAGTGTTTGGGTTACTTTCTTTCGTAGTAGTTAGTTTCTTCTCCAAAATTATAGTTGACAATGTCTTTAAGCAAACCGAGTACAAGTGCGGAGCTTTCTTAAAAAAAAAAAATAAATAAATAAATAAATAAAAATAAAAAATAAAGTGCTATGAAATCAGGCTCGACGAATTATTTTTTGTTTACATTTTTTTTAGCCCATGATAATAAATTTATAAGACTCAGATTCAGACAATGACGAAATATTAACTGACATAGACGATAGTGAAAGTAGTGTTGAAGACGAGGGTTTAGCATATCCACTGGAAAAGTTAATAGGTAAGTAATTTAATTGCTATATATACTTCTAGGATGCACAGTCAAAATTCTTGAGTTTGCTGGAATAGTATATTTACATTGCGAATAATGTTGCCAATGTATGTGTCATAATCTCAACTGGAGGAAGAGCGAGAAGGGAAAGGGGAGTCCATGATCCGGCAACACCGCGCGGAATATCGCGCACCATTGGCTATTGCCCGTGATGCTTTACATCTGAAACACACACTAATTACTCTTTTCTTTATATAAATAAATAATCTTTGAAAACAGAAAAAAATGTCAAGACTTTTCCGACCACTCAATATTCTTATTTCCACTTTCTGATTAAAATTGTACTATGCTTCTAAAATGTGTAACTGTCTATCCATTTTCATATCTTTTATAACAATTTTCAACATAGATTAGAAACTTACAGCATTCCTAATTTATTTGTTGCTGTTAATACCCTAAAATAAATAGCACGATTAAAATCTTTGTTGCGTTTTCTGAAATTGCCTTATTTAACATTACGACATTCGTTAACAGGTATCAAATAAAAATAACACTTTTACAATAACAATCACATGTATTTCATGACGTGATGATACAAATGTTTTACTTATAACGAAATAAAAATGTAACATTGAGAAAAGTACTGGAATATTGTACTTTTTAATACTTATGAAATAGTCAACAAATAAATCAACAACATTAAAAAAAGTAACTAAAAGTTGCTTCAAACAAATGAGTAATAACTAGAAACATTACCACACACGAAACTCAGTTTTCACCAACCAGAAAAATATTATAAATGCACAGTATTGGAGATAAACTATCGTAATTCTATATTCTCCTGCAGTTCACAATTTATTACATATTAATTCTGCAGTTTGTGAACACGAATCCTCGATATTTTCAACAAAATTTACAAAGAGATGTTTATTTAACATCATAACAAAAGAAGAATTAATTTTGCATTTTGCCAGACGAAGCTTAGTCATTGGAGTGTGTCTAAAGAAAATCTAAATAGGTAATAGTTTTACTAATATATCACATTTACTCGAATATAAGCGCCCCTTATGTTTCATAATGTACGGAGTGCTTACAATCGCATATACCTTTCTGGACAAATGGTAGAGATATCTGTAATATTTTTAATTGTTCTTTCTTTGTTTTAATGTTTTTCTTCTTTCTTTCTTTCTTAGTATTTTCTTTTTACGCTTTCCTGCTTAGTATTTTATTTTTATGATTTTTCATAAGATTATTTTAATATTCCTATAATTCAGCTTCGTATTTTACTTTTACGACAAAACTAACACTGAATATAAGTTCAAGCACATTTTTCAGACCGGAAAGACCACTAACAAGTCACTGTTTTTGCAGGGTGATAACGCGTTGATCTCGTAATTGCGTGAATTTTCTGTAATGACCTTACAAGGGCTGCTTTCACTCGCATACTGATTCACAAAACCGACAAAATTTTATTTTTTGGGGGGACCCTAATATTCGAGTATATGAAATTTTTTTTAGATCATTCAATTATAAACTTACAGCATTTATTGTTAATATGGTAAGATAACTGTAATCTTTTAGCACAAGTACAAAATCTCCGTTTCATTTTCTTAAATTGCCTTATTTAACTTAAGGCAATTACAAATTTCTCTGACACGGCTTGACCCAATGGAAAATAACATGTTTCAGAAATACTTATAGAATCATTTTCATCCATACTTACACCCCACTGCTATTTTATATTTCATTTTAAAACATCACAAAATTTGTTTCACCTTACAACACGAAGAAATATTAGGTCAAATTATTGAATGCTTTGCACACACTATGTAACTAAGGCATTGGCTTCATGAGCAAATTAATATTTCATAACATACTGTTTATTTCGAAGAAAAAAAATCAATCCCATTACCAAAAGCAAGCCACTTTGTAAAAAGGTTGTCCACTAAAACCATTAGAATGTCTACTAGTACTCACATTATGGTAAAAAAAAAGAAATATTTTACAATTCAGCGTACGATTCATTCTTCTTTTCTTTAATAACAAAAAGAACCCACGTTCATGCTCTCTTTCTATCTTTTTTGGTATCATTTTAGTTATATCTAGTTGACATTACTGAAGAATGCTTTTGTTGAATCAGAGAAATAGGCTGGTTGAATATTCGATGGGCAGGCGAAAAATAACTTGTTCATTCTACATGACAAAAGTAGTCCTTGTCAACCGAGCAAGAGTATTCTCGTAGAAAGCGCCTCAATTCTTGTAAAACTTTTCTTTCTTTTCATAATGGCCATATTGAAACAGAATTTTTACTTTCCAAAATATCTTTTCGATGAAATCAATTTACAGAAATTCCCTGAGGTCTTAGACATTTCCAGAGTATATGACAAAATAAACAGGACTTTTCTTGTTATCTTCACAAATATCCTAGCCCACACCTAACAAATAAGTAAAACTTTCTGTTTGTGAATTTTCCAATTTCAAACAGATGATCAGTGAAAACGCATGTTTTATCATGCATAACATGCCCACAGCTCTCAGCTCTTTAATTTGTGAACATTATTCAATGCGAACAGTTTTTATTATTATTATTATTATTATTATTACTATTATTATTATTATTATTATTTTTACCAATGTATTTGTAACAGCAGTGGATATGTCAAAAGTCTAACTTACCGAGTACAAGTACCGGACTCACTGACTTGGTCATTAAACATACAAATTTAAATCACAAAAGCTATTACAGAAATAAGAGTATATTTTCTTTTTTAAATAAGTTAAATCTTAAAGTTTGTTACTGAAGAGAAATGTGTAACAAGGCAACAAGAAAGGAAATGGAACACAGAAAAATCATAAACTTTTTCAATTATAACCCACTCTTCAGGCATTTTCTCAGAATACACATTCACTTTTACCATCCATACAATGAACTCAAACATGAACTAGGTCGTTACTTCTGAAATGAGCAATATGTTGAACAAATAAAATCTCTGCCTTAGAGATCTAATCATTTCGCATATGAAACAGATCATTCAAATATACACAGTTATTAAAATAAACATTTTAAAATCATAAACCACAGCTTATTGGTGCAGTTGGCACCAATTTTTACTGAAAATACATTCAGAAAGGAAAGGATTAAAAATTCAGCTCTTTTTGCTCTGTCATAAACGAAGCATATATAACTTAGAATAGGATTCCAACTACTCGACGGATTTTAAACCTATTTACATCACATGGATAAACAAAATTACAGGCCCACTATACAGTGCATTCAGTCAACTAACAATGTAGTATTTATTACTAAAAAAGACAACTAATACAGCGGAAGCAAGTGTTAAAAAAAGAGGTGGACTTTAAACATACCAAAGATACTGAATTACAGATGTATTTACGTATACTATATTGCTAGTTTTCATCAAATCTATTTGCAGTAAAATACGAACGACAATGTTGATACACATAATTTAAAAAGAGCTAGGCATTCTTAAATTATTTTGAAGCATTGGCTACTTCGATGATTTGTACCATAAAACCGAACTTCTATGTTATAAAAATACACGAAGTCGGCTTCATTATACAATCATGTGAAGAAAAGAAAACTTTTCTGTCTCTCTTTACTTTATGCTAGGTGAAGCTGTATCAAAGGAAGGCTCTTTTGTACATAATTTACATATTAAGAGTCTTCATCCCGGCGAAATTAAAATACCGCTAATTTTACAGTAATTATGTGATATCTTCAAATAGATAAAAGATAATCGAAATGTGGAACAAGAGCGCCCTAGGCAATATTATTTTACATGAGAAACCGTTATCACGACTCATTTATCTGCTTTCGATTTGGAGCCATTTTGAAAATCGGCATTTATTTCGCGTTTCTAAACAGCTGAAAACGGAAAGCCACTAGGTGACTTGTGATAACGGTACCTCACGCAAAATAATATTGTCTAGGGCGCTCTTGTTCCATATTTCAATTATCTTTTATCTATTTGAAGATATCACATAATTACTGTAAAATTAGCGGTATTTTAATTTCGCCGGGATGAAGACTTAAAATATCCTATCTACTACTGTGATTAAGTTTTTATAAGAAAAGATGGTGTATACGTTTTCAAACAAGACTGGACGTAAACACCAAAAGCATTTAAATAAATCTTATTAATTCATCTTTATATAATCATACTTTTCATTTAATGATACCTCACTGTTTTAAAATTCATTATCATGAGAGAGGGAGAGCAAAACCCTAATTGCCTCAAAAATAATAATTTGTAAATTACAGTGAATACATCAAATCTGTGCTTCAAAATCCAATACTTAAGTCGTGTAATTGTGCAGGACTCTTTTGGACACTAAAAATTGCCTCCTACAAGAAAATTACCCCAAATTATTTTGCCCATAATTAACAAATAATCTTAAGGTATTATGTCCTTGCCTATAGCTGAAAAGAATTCGTTTCCGAAGACTTGCTTAGATTTTTTTTCAACAATATATAGTCAACTACAATACAAACAATTTATATATATATATATATATATATACAATACACACACATACACACACACACAAGAGTATTATCACACAACCTAAAGTTTCTTTTTTAAAAATAGCACGGATTTGAAACAAATCTATCACAAATCTACTTGTTCTCAAACAGATATTCTTTAACACGAAACCATTTCTCTTTTTTAAAAATGCATATAGGTGTTGGTGATATATTTTGATTCAAGGACACTTGTCCAATAGAAAGCAATAATACCAAGAAAATATCCATTATTATACGTCAATTGTCACAAAGGGATTGTACTTCTATTGACACGTAAGGATTCTTTGTGATGACGATTTTCTATACAGGTTTTCTTCATAGCTGCCAGCATTTGGTGTGGCCCACTGGAAAAGCTGAGAAATATTCTTCGCAAGCGATAAGATTTAAACAACTGTTCTTTTTCAATCAATGCATTTTTGATTTCCAACTCTTTGGACCTAATCGCTTTACACGTTCTTTGTACATGTGAGACATCATGGTGTACATGGCTGTAAATAAAAAAGGAAAAAATCGATTACATGAACATAAAACTTGTGATATGCTACTATTTTTTAAATGGTCTATAAAATAACCTTTGTAATCAGTATAATTGTTTTCTACATATATCGATTATTTATTGATTTTAGAAAAGCTTACGACTCGGTTGGGAGAGAAACATTGTACAACACTCTTACAGAATTTGGAATACAAAAAAGGCTAATTAGATTAATTAAAATATGTTTAAATGAATCCCAAAGTAAAGTCCGGGTAGGAAAATTCTTGTCCACAATCTTCCACGTCGAGAACAACCTGAAACAAGGAGATGCGTTATCGCCATTATTATTCAACTTTATTCTGGAGCACGCTATAAGGAAAATCAAAGATAGCAACCAGGGCCTAGAGCTGAATGGTATTTACCAGGTTATGGCGTATGCTGATGATTAAAATTTAATACGGGATGAGAGGAGAACAATAGAAAGAAATGCAGATCTTATTAAACGCTTGCAGTGACATGGATTTTGAAGTACATGCAAAGAAAACTAAATACATGGAAGTTCGTCAGGATCGTAATATGGCAAATTATGGATGCATTAAAATATCCAATAACTTTCGATCAAGTGAATACTTTCAAATATCTAGGATCAATATTAACAGATCGAAACCATATTCACGAAAAAATTAAACGTCGATTAAGCACGAAATTCGTGTTGTTATTCAGTTTAAGATCTCTTCTTGTCGCGGATTCTGTCGAGGAATCTGAAGCTTAAAATATATAAAACGATAATCATACCTATTGCTCTGTATAGTTGCGAAACATGGTCGCTTACTCTGAGGGAAGAACATAGACTGAAAGTATCTGAGAACAAGATCCTGAGACAAATATTCGGACTCAACAGGAACGGGAATGGTGGCAACTTCATAACGAGGAACTTACATAATTCATACTATTTACCAAACATTGTTAGGGTCATTAAATCTAGGAGGCTCGGATGGGTAGCCAGAATGGAAGAAAGAAGGAACACTTTCAAGGTCTTAACTGAAGTTCAATCGGAAAACGACCAGTAGGAAAACCTAGGCGCAGATGGAGGACAATATTAAGATGGATCTCGCAGAAATAGGAATACAAAGTAGAAATGGATCCAATTGACTAAGGATAGAAATCAGTGGAGAGTTTTTGTAAACATGGCATGACACTGATTAGTTTTATAGTGCCATAATCAACATATGCAGAGAACGTGATCTCACCATATCAAAGAATGGCATACGATGTGCAAAATGGGAAAGGGGAAGCGAGGAGTATGGTGATTTCTGTAGGGCAGAAACAAGTCAAGCCCCGTCCTTCCATACACCTACTATCTGGAAAGTGGAGGCTCTTCATCATAGGGAAGGACTCAGGTACACAGAAAGGCATTGCAAACCATGTTGAAACCTCGAAAGAGACGTCCTCTGCATGCAGAATTGCACCAAATGTTGACTGCTCTACGAACACCATCTAGTAGGTGACAGGTTGAAATACGTTCTCACACTGAACAAGTGAACGCATATGAATTTATTCAATGACAAACAGGCCACGTGCAATTTTCTATAGTCTTAAAGACTTCCAAAACTGATACCGTGAATGTAGGGTAAGTTTTGGCAAGATTTATGATCATTGCTCATTTCTATTATAATGGTAAGTTCAAGACATACCGTGTCGTCTATAATGTCAAGGTGATTTCCAATTATTATCAAACTAACATCCTGACTCGAACTTATGGCCATGACGTTTCTTGTCTGTATGGGAGAGGAAATCGGGTATGGCTGCATCAAGACAGTGCATCCAGTGATACCTCTCATTATGGTCCTCTTCCTTCAACAAACTGAAAAAAAAAAACCCTGGTATCTGTAGCATTTCCTTCACCCACATTTTAGTAAAATCTCCGGATTCCCCACCGATGGATTATTTGTCGTTGGTCTCCTAAAACGGGTCTTAGCACAGCGAACCATTGACTGTATGTCGATAGAGTTTATATCTAAAGTAAAAATTCAGTTCCTTTTTAGGAGGGAGAGGATTTAGTATTCCTCAACCATTCCCCCATAGTGTGTGAAAGATACACATTTTTTAAATTCCTACTTTAATGTTACTTGTTTTATCTTTTCAGAGCTGAAGGACTGCGCTTTACGAGCGATGGTTGTGTTGGCCTTTATTTTAAATGGATATGCTGATTCGAAATTGATATATATATTAAAACGGCCGTTGGGTTTCTGCATATTTTTGTGTAAAATTCATTCTTCTTCTTCAATAATATTAAACTGATTGTTTTCTGTTGTTGATGTTGATTTTGAGTTCAATGACCCTTTCAGAAGCGAGGCTATATGAGACGGGACCTACTGATTAACGTAGAATCCGAACCATATGAGCTCCCGCTGAGAATCGAACTCGGGTTTCCCACGCCAAAGGCGCGTATGCTAACCGGTTAGCCACAAAGGAACTCTGATTGTTTTCTTCTTTTTTCATTGTCACTAAATCATATGATACATACTAAAGACATTTCCCAAATATAATAATTGCGTTTCATTTTTGTAAATACAGAGAAGTCATTCATATACCTATAATATTTGGTAAATTACGTTCATTTAGTCTGTTTTGGACTGAGGAACACATTATTTGCCAAAAATGAAGCGAGTTTATCTGTCAAAGCAAATCAATCATATAGCATTACTCTCTTAAATTTGAAATGGGCCGCCATGGCTTAGTAGTAGAGCATTCATCTCTGGTACACGTGGTCCCCCAGTCTGATGCCAGTTCGCACCATGGACTTTGAGGTGAGCAAATGCCAAGTGCGTGGGTTTTCTCAGAATTTCCCCGTTTTCTCCCGCTTTCTTTATTCCGCCATTTCATTCACTCTCATCATTACTGTCTCTTTTAGTCAACAAGGTGTAACCGTGGGATGTAAAACTGAAAGATTTAATACATGTTTGAAATTTGAAATAACACAGACTCGATTTTATATATATATATATACTGAACTGCTAAGTTTAACGAGATTGAGAGAGATTATTTTATTATTGATAAATATGCAATCTTATTAACCTAGACCCAACATTACACTTATGTGTATTCAACAAAGAGTAATTTCTTATTTCTGTTTTTTTTTCTTTTCTTTTCTTTCTTTTTTTTTAAAAAATACGAAATTACTGTTGTTTACCAGGTACCTAAAATTATTCTCAAACTGTATGAATTTTTTGATAAATCATGGACTAAGATAAACATAAGGATATTTACTTGATATCGCAGTTTTGAAGAAAATATCACTTTTTTTGCATTTTCGGCGACGTATATATATGTAAGGCAGTTTCAGAAAAAAATTAAACTTTCTGGGACATGGAGAGGAAGATAAAATCAAAATATGATGGGGCTGCATTTGAGCGCTACTTACTAAAAGATGCGCCCTGCACATAAGTAGCACGTAATCTCAATTTTCTTAGCTTCTAGGCGCCTTTGCTTGGAAGAAACTTGTTCGGGAATTATTACATAATATTTCAGAAGGAAAGTTAATTTTAATATAAGAAACATAAAATAGAATCTTAGGTTAAATCTAGATTCAAGAAACTAATACAAAGATAGGACCAAAGTTTCGAATATATTTGGAAATTTGGTTTGTACGGTAGTTCAGAATTTGGACAACCTTGCGTAAAATAATAGCCCTGTGCACACCAGACGAAGTGGCAATTTTCACGACGTTAGAGAATAGCGAATACTAATTAATAGGCCTAGACAATATATCAAATTTTTTTCCTGTTATTCTATCTTTCTTTTAATCCTTACTCTGGCTGAAGGAGAATGAGATGATTTGGAACATGGTGTCAAAAAGAGTTGCTTCATTTCAATGTTAAATTCGTAATCTGTTCTTCCGATGTTACAGAATTATATTACAGATTATATGTTTAAGGCTTACCTGGGAAAAACAGAAGTAGAAGATATATCCTCATCACTGACGGAAAATGGAAAGCAAAATTCCAACTATTTGGAAGAGAAACTGTAAACCTCTGTGTTTCTTCAAAATATGGAATGTTCCTGAAAACAAATGCGCAATGATATGTAACTAAAAATAATTCTAGTGAGAAACATTTTAACAAATATTCAAGTATCAATACCGTTTTATTCTTTATTCTTTTATTATCATTCTCGTCCTTTATCTGTAAGCATTTTGTGTATGTTTTCGTCTGTTTAGCTGGAAATTCATACAAGCCTGTCGCATACTTCAAACTAAACTAAAATTAATCATTATCTTTAGCGCGGAAGACCCTGGTTCAATTTCAGGTGGGAGCTCATGTAGTTTGAATTTCACGTTAATCTACAAGTCCACGACTCGTACAGCCTCGCTGCTGAACGGGACGTTAAAAAACTAATCAACTTACCAACCAACTAATCAATAATTGCTAACAGCTGGTATAGGATATATAATGAATAAATCAAATATTAAAGATCTTAACTTGCATCCTGGCAATTAAAAATTTTATGAAACAGTTTTGATATTCTCTGACATCTTTATCAATTTTAACTTCTATTCGCTGCTAAACAGGTACGTACCACATGTTAATAGTTTAGTAGTGAATAGACGTCACTGATAAAGGTGGCAGCGCACACTGAAATCGCTTGACAGAATTTTTATTTCCTTGGATACAAGATCTTTCCATTTAAATTAAAACTATTCAACTAAGAACAGTTTGTATGGCGACGTGCGAAGCTGTTATACATATATATATATAAACATTGGTGCGCAGCAATCAACCGTAGTCGGATATTACAATTAAGACTTAAATTTATCGATTCAGCAAGATTATTTCACTGGTATGAAAAATTAAAGAAACAAAGCAAAAGTACGGTATTTCGTTGCGAATATTGTACAAGTAGCACACCAAATAGTACAAAACAAAAAGCATATTAACACTAGTAAAACAACGAACTAAAGTAAAATGTATACTTTTAATACTAAACTGAATTTTGCGGTGATACCAAACTGCCATACAGGTTCCACTACAGAGATCAACATTCAGAACGGTTATTAATGGGACTCATGAACTAAAACATTCTTCGCCAAAGGCACTTTAAGCTCCCGCAGGTCTATAGAAGAAGGACAACGGTTACACGCTATCCGTCTGTTTAAGGCTTCCCACATATTCAATCGGATTTAGGTTGAAAGGTTTAGCTGACATTCAATCCAAGCAATATCCTCACCGCAAGGAAGTCATCGACGGATGCAGCTCTATGTGCACGGCATTCTCTTTCAAGAAAACGAATTCAGAACGAACAGCAGTCCGAGTATCTCCGCGTTGTCAGAGCATATACGAAGATACGGAGGTCAGTACCGCCCTATACCAGCATATCACCACCTCCATAGTGATCTCTCTCTCTCTCTCTCTCTCTCTCTCTCTCTGATGTTCGAAAGGTAGCATCCTGTGCCCGGTCTTCGCCAAATAAATACACATCGGGGATTTTTCTGTAAGCTGAACCTTAATTCATCTGTTTAAAAAAAAAAAAAAAAAAAAAAAAAAAAAAAAATGCAACTATTGAATCCAGGCCCATTCACTCGTAGTGTTCATATTTTTTTTTTTTTTTTTTTTTTTTTTTTTTTTCTGTGTTCAGATGTACACAAATTCCCGTAACACAGGCACCTCTGCCCATAGAGACATCTGAAGTTAGTTGATATACGGATAAGTTGGGTGGCACCTAATAGTTAAGATTAGATAGTGGTCATTTTGTGAATTTGTGGTTCTTGAATTACCTTGGCAGACCCTACCATTGTACCACCTGTCCATTAATACTGTCTCCTTAAGCAAGACAACACTCATCGAGATATTTACGGCTCTGAACAGTTCTGCCTGTATCTCATCTGTCTCCATTCGACCAATCGCTCTTCATTTCAGAACATCTCAATGTCGTCTTTTAGTCACGATTATATCAAGCGAGCATCACGAACTAGTATCGAACAATCAACCAATTCTCACAAACATTTTCTAGATTGAACTGGTGCGCTGATTATCATGCAAGAAGGTTGTGGGTCTTCACTGTAGCTTTGCTCACTCTGAATATACTGTTCGTATGTCTTTTCTTCTGTTGATACCCGTACATACCCTACCAAATAGTACTTTTGCTAATAGTAACAGGTTGTACTAACAGTAACCCTAATGTTAATAGCAGTAAAACTTATATTTTTAAAAAATACGATCTGTTTATAACTTAACAGTATGATTTAACGTTTTCTACACAGCTTCTAATTTTGTGAGCACTTACCTTAAAATTATTATGCCTTCACACAAAAATCCAAGAGGATAGAGTGGTATCCAAATTGTGTATCGAAGCCACGTCAGAAATGCGATGTCTTTTTTGTACAAATGCAACATGTAAAATGGATACCTAGTGAGGAAAAAAGGTAGTATGTTACAATATAGAAAATTCTGTTTTCGGAAAACATGCTAATTAAAAGCTTATACATGATATTACAAACAACTGAGAAAATTGAGATAAAAAACAACTTTACTTATTATATAATTTTGGATTCAATTTCTGCTGAATCTATGGGTGGGAAGACTCGCTTTTTATGACGTATTCTTTCCTTTTCTTATTCGCGTATGAAAAAAAAAGATAAAGTTGAATACACTACTGAACTCCTGTTATACTCTTTTCTTAAGGACATAATGCAATCATTAACAGAGATGCTGAGTTTTGAGTAGTATTAACTAACTGTCGACAGGCAGAAGAAAGAAAGAAAAAGAAGAAAAAAATATGAGATGATATACGGCATTTCGGATAATAAGGGCGAACTCAACAAAAATGACGTTCACACTCAAAAATTACATTTCAGGTGTCCGAGTAATAGTACTAAACTGCTCTGTGACAGTTTTCGTACCTATATGGATAATTGGTGGAAGTGGTTCCTCTTTTTCTTAGAAAATACAGTTTCATCAGTAAATTGACGATTATTTTGACTGTACAAAGTGCATCTGCAGGAAAGAAGTCTTTATTGAGTTCGACCTTACTACTTGAACGCCTCATACGAAATAAAATGACATTTTTAGAAAATGATATCATTCACTTTTACGTCCCACAATTATGCCGAGAGGTTAAAGGAGACGGTGATAATGACAAGTGGAATGAAGAACGTGAAAGGAAAGGGTAGAACCCCAAGAAACCCTAACATGCGGTATTTGTCCACCACAAAGCTCCTTATCGCGAACTGGGATTGAACCAGGGAACCGAAGCATCAGAGGTGAACCACCGCGTCTCCATGAAACTTTTAATTTTACGTCCAAGCTATACCCTTTAGGCTGAAGGAGCCGGATCACTAATAGAAGTGGAAGATTATGAAATAGTTGGTGATATGAGAGTACGGAACGAAACGAGAGAACCCTGAAAAAATCCATAGACAGGATTCTGTCAATCACAAACTCGCGTAGCCGAGGATCGAACCAGCCATCCTTCACACCGGGTGAGTGTTTAATTACTAAACTACCGTGCTCCTCAAAGCGTCACGCGATGGTCGTATTAGCCATACAATTTAAGTATCCACTGTATGTATCTACCAATTTCGCGAGATCATGCCATGGATGCCATTGGCTTATAATGGAAACGACCAGTGCACAATTTTGAGTCGAGTTGATTTTGAGTTTAACGTCCCGTACAGCAGCGAGGCTATATGAGACGTGGACCTAATGATTAACGTGGAATCTGAACCACATGACCTCCCGCCGGGAATCAAACCCGGGTCTACCACGCTAGTGCACAATTCTGTCATCTGCAACATCATGAGTAGTGTTCAATTTACAACGGAGATGGCAGTGATTTATCAAATCTACGTAGTTTCCGGAAATATCACCGTGGTACTAAACTTTGTTTAACTGACACACTTTCGACAACTTACTTTTTGTGACCGCAATTTCCCTGCTTTCTTCATATTACACTAAACCCAACGGGTTTCCCTAGCTTTACTTCAGATTTATGTTTGTATTATATTTCTCTTTCTTTACTTCGGTGATAAACACAATTCACAGAAATAAAATTAGATTAATACAGTGCCTGGAAATAAAAGTCAAATTAATAAAGGCAACTGGAATTATTCCAAGTAGTCTTGAAAAACTATGATCAGAAATAAGTCATCGTATATGCTTATGCAAGATCTGCATTTATTGTTACTATTATTTAATAAAATTGCAAAGCCAAAATACGAGTGCGGACTTCATGCGAATTTTAAAAAACGGGCATTTTTCCGTCATTGATTTTCGATACATCTTTCTGGTCGGGTATTTCCTCAAAATCAGAAAAGTAGGTACAGGAAAGACCTGTCTGGACTGCCTTTTGTTCTCATCTGCTGTCTGATAAGAGGACTGCTGACACTTGTGTTGTGACTGAAGGACACTTGCACGAGCGCGTACGGCAACGTCTCTACTTTGTATCGAGTTTCTGGAGCCAACTGGAGACAAACTAATTGATTTTTTAAAAATAAAAAAGGTGTATGTGTTTCTTTTCATTTTCTACGCAGATAAAATCACCCTCCATCATAAGTAAAGGGGGAGGGAGAAATGAAATTTTTAAGTTTTACGTCCCACGTTTATGCCGGTTAGGCTAAAGGAGACGGTGATGATGAGATATGAATGAAATGTGGAATGAAAAAAGTGGGAGGAAACGGAAGAAGCCCGAGAAAACCCACGAGCACGGTGTTTGTCCACCACAAAGTTCACACGGCGTGAAACGGGGAGGGGTAAGAGTGATATTATATAACAAGAATAAAAGTACGAATACCCATAATTTATATTTTTTTCAAGCAGATGAAAGCTGCGATTTTTAGGGTGTGGATATTACGCGAGCGTACGAAAGCCTAAATAGATGGATATATTGTACAAGCACATGGAACTTTGCAAGCTATATTATATTTTGCAGATCATATCGTTGAAACTTATGGAACACAACACCATACAACTCTATTATAAAAATGTTATTTGAGACTTGTGTGACTCTACTTGCCTTGCTTTGCCTGTCCTGTTTTAGCAACGAGGCTATGTAAGACCCGAACATATTTAGTTTAAAGTAGAATTCCAACCAACGTAATGCGTTCAAATGCTTGCCTACTGGGAATTGAACCTAGTATCATGCGCTAGCCACTAGACCAGAGGGAAGGGCAATACTTCTCTACTCCACTAATGATAAGTTAGATGTACTACGAGCTTGTTTAAACCGTTGAACCTCGTAAATAAGCAGTAGCGAATCGAACAACTTTCTTCACACTTCTCACTCATCCAAAATTCCAGTAAATACCAAGTTCTCCTTGGGAAGTGGAGGTTTACCTTATAGCCTTTCGATATTCGAAGAAAAACATTTCATTTAAAAAAAATAATGATGCAAATGCATTTCTTTATACACATTACTGAAGAACTATACTGAGAGATGTCATACTTTTAGCACCCTCAAATAAATATGTTTTCGTATTTACTAATATCCCCTTAGAGCTCTTTAAAATATTACTGAAGATGTGTAAGATGATAGATTAACCCAGGGGACACAAAACCCTGCGTGTGTGCATATGTTCGAAGGGATTTTTCTTTCTAGTCTTTACCAAACTTCTCGCATTAATTACCCATCACCTGTTCGTTTTTATTTTCATACGAAGTTTATCATTACGTACTATCCAGTCCACGCACCAGTATCCAGACGGTAGACTAACTAGTTTTACGACCCACGGATATATCCTTTACGTAAAGGAAGCTGAAGACTAATAGAAGTGAATGATTACGAAAAATAACTAGTGGAACGATATCACCAATGACCAGTGGGGATGATAGTAACAGAGGAAATCTATGGATGCGATGTTATCCACTAGAAACTCATATTATATGAGGTTGGACCGAGACCCCTCGCACCACAAATGAGCGCTCTAGCACTGAGCCACCGTGCCCTCATAGGTAAATTTAACACAATGATGAGATATAAATTACCGGTATCAATACAGAAAACACCAAATATAGAAGTACATTTCAAAATATCAAGATATGTGAATGCCTATTATTATTAAACTGAGTACATAGACTGAAATCCTAGAATATAATACTACCAATTCTGTATCATTTCTATAGCTATTTCATTCGAAATTCGACTAGAAATTACCAAACCCTCTTTTCTTAATAATGTTTTATTATAATTAAAATTCCACTTACCTAACTATTTCACTTAATGACCATACGAAGAACAAGTAAAATACCACTGGTTTCGGCTGCATTCGAGGTTCAGCTTCCAACATGCAGAATACTATAAATGCTCTTCCGCTCACCTGTAATGAAAGCAGACGGAAGTAAATAAATCAAGATCTGAGGCCAGAAATCACTGAAATTACAATTTCTGCTTTAATAGTTTTGCCACTGTGTGCTTATATACGACAAATTGTCGAAATATACATATTCTAACAGAACAACAGGTTTCAGGGAGTCTTTGTAAATACCTCTTTGCTTTTCTATACTTCTTTGTTGTTTTTCCAGAGAACTATAAGAACTGACACACAAGTCTGAAAATTTTACTCATCTGACGAATGAACTAAAACCTACTTTAAGAACAAGAAAAGACAGTGTAAGCAAAACAAAGTCAAAAATAAAATGAATCATATATGGTATATGCTATTGCTATTTTAAAAGCTTTTTCACTATTATCTTAAACACATGAAATTAAAATAATATACAACGTGAAATTTTCCATCGTGATTTTTATTGGAGACTACTAAAACGGGAGGAGAAATAACAATAAACTTGTAGTCTGAAAGAATGAACAGTTGTCTCAAGTGATGGTTAAGAATAACAATACATCTGGCAAACATTTAATATCGTATAACCATTTTCCATTTTCTTCAGGTGGAAAGAAATGTTAATCTCTTTAAAATTAAGAATTTATTCCAATATTTAACACTCTTACTTTCACAATTAACTCGTGATTTAAATTTACAATTACATGATGAAACCTGAAGATTCAAACAAAAGCTTTACGTATACACAATACATCGACATCTTATATTTATATTTAATAACACACATCTATTCAGTACATTCAAAGCAATGATACGATTCATTCAAAAGATGGTTTATACTATCAACTATGTTCCTACCTTTTATGTAGATCTGGGTTCGATTTCCGGTGAGAATACGAAAGGTTTCGGTTTTTAAAATAAGCTGTAGGATCACGTCTCAAATAATCTCAGTGGTAAAAATAGGTAGTAGTGCCCACGCAAACACATTGAATGGTAAGCACGGTAGTTTCAACTGTACTAAGCCAGAATTTATACCATGAAATTGTGAAAACAAGATATCAATAATTTTGTAAGAATAATACGTGATTAGTAGTATAGGTAAACTTTCGGTACTACTCCAGCTTTCTTTCATATAAAAACAGGGTGTCTACTGGAATATCAGAAAGTAAATTCATGACTTTTTCATGACTTTTCATGACCTTTTTGTTCAAATTTTCATGACCATGGCGATAAAAATTTACCATTAGTAATAATAAACCCCTACCATCAGTGGTGCATCGGAACTATGCGGGTTGCTAGTCTTAAATATCACTTATTCTGAATCTTAAAGAAAGAATCTAAAATTCTGCCGCCTTGTGCTCGAGCACAGAATAGCACTTACCTAAATACGGGCCTGCTCTTACCAGTGAATCACTCTATACTGTATTTGAAGTTTTAATTCTGAGTATAATTATCCATGTAGCAGAAATTTGTCTGAAATTAAGCACTCAGAGAACTGCCCAAAGACAGAACAAATTATAAAAGAAATTCGTTTTAAAAACATAGATCATCAAATTTAAAATCTGCAAACTCAAACGAATAATATTATTTGCATAAGTCTAAAGGGCCAAAAACACACAATTTACATTTCTTAGAAGTAAAGAAATAGCAGATCAGAAAGTTGGACAGTAAAAAGTTGTTACTATATTACAGAGACTAGAAGATGAAATGGGGAGCAGCTAGGAAGACAGTAAAGTACCAGTTAGCCAGCACTAACTGGTGGGGGAAATTCTCACAATTACTGACCTGACACAACTGTTTCAGTACATGCAGTATGAGGTATAAAAGAATGAAGTATAAAAATATACTCTGAGATTTCAGATTTTCATGACCAGTTGGGTAAATAAAGGACTTTTTCATGGCTTTCATGACCACTAAGCAAAATATATGACTTTTTCATGACTTTCATGACTTTCATGACCAGTAGACACCCTGAAAAACATCCTCTTGTACTCCCAGTTTCACATAGTAGTATTTAATTCAGCATTTTAAGATGGTATGCCCCGACGGAACAACTGGTGCGTCCAGATAAAGTTAACATTTTTAAAGAAAAGTTTATATCTTTCAAAACGGTAACAATGACTATTTTTTGTTACTTCATAGTCAAATAATTGTAGTTCCGTAGGTAATGTTTCTTGGAGAAGGGAGGAGAAAGTTAATTTTTTTTAGGTGTGTCCCTGCATCAACACCAGACAGTCACCGCTGCTCATACTTTCTTAGTGAAACTGCTGTACGGCCGAGATTTCTTCTGTAACAAATGACTATTATTTATTTGTAACTTAAATCTTTCAAGATAAATATAAAGCAAGGTATTTAATACTCAAGTATTTAGTACAACAAAACTTTTTTTCTTTCTTTTACCTGCAGTAAGGGTGTAACTACATTCCCTCTCGTGTAGCCAAACATCGGATGCAGGACTTCCAGAAACTGCATCAATTGGCAAAATTTCAAAGCCGAACCAACAGCTTCGTAAGTTCCTTCCATTGAGTCTATAAAACATAAGGGAAAACAAAATTATGTTTGCACTTAAAGAGTAAGTGAATATATATTACGAGCCAAAACGCCACCCGTTACTTCTTGATTCGGCTGTTGGGCTGACAAGAGATACGGAAGCACAGCAGAACCGCATTCCATGCCGTGATAGAGACCTTGCTCTATAAGTTAGTGTGATGCTTATGCGTAGAATGGGGAAGGTGAACGATATATGAGAGTTTGATAGGGGCTAGATTGTGATACCCAGATGACTGGGAACAAGCATCTCGGAAACAGCGCAACTTGTCACGTGTTCGTGGTTAGTTCTTACAAAGGTGGGAAAAGGGCACTGAAACCAGCACACCAAACCAGAAGATATGGGGCGGCAACACTTCATTAAAGAAGTCGTAAGTCGTAGATGGTAAAACAGGCAAGAGTACAAAATGTAGCACAATTTACAACGCACTTTAATACTAGTGTATCTGCACTCACAGAAGTTTACCGTGTACTTAGATATGGGCCTCCGCAACCGACGTTCCATACGTGTACAAATGGTAACCGCACGGCATCGTCGATTACGACTGGAATGGGCACGTGTCCATTCTCATTGGACCACCGAACAATGGCACAACGTTGAATGGTCCAACGAATGACGATATTGTTTTAATCACATCGATGGCCGGGTAAGGATCTGTTGTCTTACAGGGGGACAGCTGTTCGAGATGTGCACAGTAGGCCGGTGGTAGCTCTATTATGATTTGGGGAACCATTGTATGCCCATCCATGAGTTCGGTAGTGCATGCAGAGGGAACCATGACGGCTCCTAGTTATTACCAGTTCACTGCTGACCATGTACACCTATTCATGCGGGCCATATTTCCAACTGCCAATGACATCTTTCAGCAGAGCAACACTTCGTGTCATAAGGCCAGCGTTGTGCTGGAGTGATTCGAGAAGCACAGTGGTGAATATCAAATGTTGCAATAGCCTCCAAAGTCACCCAATCTAAGCCCAATTGCATATGTTTGGGATGCCATTAAACGTCAAACTTGAGCTCTTACGCTCCTGCGCGGAGTTTACAGGAATTAAATGACTCGTGCGTATGTGTGCGCGCAAATATGGTGCGCTTATAATCTAGCCACCTACCAAGGCCTCATTGCTTCCATGCATAACAGCATTGCTGCTGTTCTGCGAGTCAAAAATGGACATAAAATATTAGGCAGGTCAGTGATCGCCAAACTGTCGATCGCGAGCTTCTAGTAGTTCACGGGGATATTTTCGGTAGATCGCGTTGACGCTCCCGGTTGGCTAACTTTGATTTCTCTACTGAGCTAACCCTAACGATAGGGAATGCTGACGACAACAACTGCTTGTTTCTCCTGCGCAACTGTCATTATCAGCCTTATCTCACGGTTGACTGTATACGCGTGGGGATGTGCACGTTGTTTTTCGTGTGTATATTAGACATAGTTTTATTTCATATTTTCTAGAAAGGTAAGTTTATAGGCAATAAACAAATGTAAGATTTTTTTTAAAAAAAAGTTGGTAGTTCTTTTGGTTGGTAGCTCACAGTAGGATTTAAAAACAGTACGGTAGCTCAGAAGCTTCATAAGTTTGGTGACCACTGAGGTAGGTGGTCATAATGTTTTGGCTGGTTAGCACATAACTAAAGTACTTAGTAACGCATACTGGATGTTCCCAACTTACTCAACACAATTTGAAGGTACAAAAGATGCAAAATTTATTTACAGACGTACTTCGATTATCGCGATTCTTGTTGCTACGATAGAAACCACAATAATCGAATTTGCGATATATAATGGTTGTAAGATTGGTGGTCACTGATAAGAACTTTCCAAATCTATTAATTCAATTTTAAGCGTAAGGTAAAAACAAAAAGTGATATACGTATTAAGTAAATGAACGTTGATTTCGAAAATAACAGTTTTGTTTCATCTCAGGACTCATAGTGGTCTGGTCTCTTCTAAGTAGTTGAAAAGTGACCAAAAGCACATGAAGAAGTGACCAAAAAGTTACAAAAATCTCACCAAAAAGTAACTTTAAACCTTGATGCCAAACTTAGGGATAAATTGAATTTTACATTTTTTTTCTTTTTTTCAACCAAACTAGGGCCGGGTGGATTATAGCTGAAATAAGTAATGTTTTAACACGTTAAGATTAAAAATTATTTCCCTTAAATTTCTCAGCTAATAATAATAATAAGAAAAGGATTACTTGTGTTTAGAGGTTCATTATTCATTACATACTTTGCACGGTTTTGTATTTCAACTTTGTTCTGGATGGGGTAAGGCTAAATTTCTATATTTTCATTATGTGCAATAATACAAAATTAAAATATTGTAATTAATACATACCATCTAGATGACCATTTAATGGTAATAAAATTTTGCGTTGTACAAATGGTTTGTTACAAATTTTGTCTTGGTACCACATGGCTGGTAAACGTAAATATTGCTTTGGAAAGAATAATGGCTGAATTGAGAATAAAGCTTAGTTCACATGTGGCAGCAAGTACTGAAGTTTTCGGAATAGTATTAAGTAACAAGTTTTTGCCTTTTTTCAATTAATTTTCATATTTTTCTTAGAAAACTGCCAATGCAAAACATAAATAAATCACACGAAAGAAATGACTTTACCCCCCACCCCGAAGTAACTTTTAGTGAGAAATTTGAAAAAAAAAAAGTAACTTTTAGTGACCAACTTGAAAAATGTAACTTTTAGTTAGAAAAGTGACTCGCTATGAGTCTTGTCATCTTTATACATAAAGAATACATAAGTAAATACAATTATTGTTTCTTATATAAAAATTGGTGTCGAGTTATATGGTGTATTTTTGTTTTGTTTTTCTTCACATGAAAAAACTCAATAGCAACGGATGGATGAAATTTCTATTTCCTAATTTCACTCATATCGGGTCTCGTTGGATAAAAGCAAAGCTCTACAAAAGCGCTATCTGCAAGCAGAGACTCAAACTAAATGTAGTTCTTCTTGTTAATGTAGTGGGCTATATTTCGCGGCATTGATAATTTGAATTTGGAGCCCAATAATTGGAAATTTTGGTATCAAAATAGAAACAGCGGTAATCTAGTAATTCCTTATGTTGCTGAGACCTTAGCTATTAAGTTACAATTCCAGAGACTAATTAGTGTATTAGTCTTTCATACGCTAATAGTTATAGCTACAACAGAGAAAGTATTGACAGATTATAAACTATTTATATTTTAATCAACAGATTCTTTTTCATTAATCTTGGAAGCCTGCTGACTTCAATTTCTCACGTTAACTGAAAACCCTTCTTATTTTCAAAGACTCTGTTTTATTTTGCTACGAATACGAAAGTAGCCGGTGTCAAAACGTAATCTAATTAGTTACCACGTTTCTGCTAGCTTTGCTAACCATGCTTGCAGTAAACATTACAGAATAAGTGACCAAAACGGTAGACGTAATCAATAGAATTGTTTTCAGTCATCTTTTTAATAATCTTCTTAAGATGAATAATCGACTTAAAATTTCTTAAGGAGTATTGAGGATTTGTTATACTAAGTCTATACTTAATTCATGGGCTTTCGTACGCCATAGAAATTTTTCTGCGCTGAACTTATTTACATAGAAACTCATATTTCGATTTGTTGGAAGTTAATCTTTATGTTATTTTGAGGGACAAACTGAATATTCATAAAGAAATAGATATAATTAAGAACTATTTTTATCATGTCAATTTACTGCCATATATTGAACTGTAATGTAGTAAGGATGGTAGTATTGATATTTAGTATTATACATCAGTATAAAAACAACGTTTCTTGTAAAAGATGAGACTCAATCTAATCCAGAGCACATCATTAACAATTTATTCATGGAATATTTAACAATAATAATAATAATAATAATAATAATAATAATAATAATAATAATAATAATAATAATAATAATAATAATAATAATAATAATAATAGATGTTTTTTAAAAAAATGAGGTGTGACTCTTAATGCTCATTATGTGCTCTACGCCCCCAATATAATATACGAAATTTAACTTGCCTGTTAAAATATTTCAATTTCGAAAACTTCTTCTTAAATAGTACACAACTGAAGATATTCGTAGCTCGACACAAAAATATGGTTTGAGATAATACAATGTTTTCACACTGAGGATCATTAGGTCATTTCCTCATATTATGTTGTTGTTTTCAGTTAATGTCCCTCGAAATTCCAGACGAAACAATCTGTATAGGAATTAAAAAGGACTATTTTTTCTCATTCGCTCTTCAGTTCGTCTGATACTGAACACATTTGAAAACTATTTCCTTAAATATTTAGGTATTTACACTCCCTTATGATAAATAGTGACGCACAATTCATTTAAGTTCACACTTAGAAAAATGCTAAAATAATGGAATTTTTAGCCATATAAACGAACGAAACTACTTCCACTTCCTTTCGTATCGTAATTGGTCTCTGATCCGAATTATTTTGGATAATGCTTGTTATATAATATACGACTAAAACATGTTTAAATAAAAGCAGTAAAATTAAGAGAAAATGAGAATTAGAAACTTACCTGGTCCATCACGGAAATATCTTATACCCATTACTATCATAATATACAGAAAGCCGACGAACTGACTCAAATTGTAGAACAAAAGGTACACTTTCTTAATATCCTCTGAAAAACAAAATAAATTTAATGAATTGTTGACGGTGCTATTTACAACTTAAACACGTGATTTTTTTTTTACAGAATTACTGTCGCTTATACAAATAAAATATGTAAAAACCTTTTCGTTAGATCCATTAATAAATCTGACAATATCAAGAATTATACTTCGTTAATTTTAGGTGTCCACCATATACAGACGTGGACAAATTATTAGCAATTTTTGAAATTCACGCAAATTTGTTGATTTATTCCATTTCCTAAATCCTGTTGAAGAGAGCTAGTCAGTTTTGAGACACCACATGATAATGTTATCACTGAGCAACATTTCTAAGTTGTTTACGAATTCATACACGACAGCTGAGTCACGATTCATCCAGTAATCTGACGCAATATGGGGACACACGGTTTCTAGACGAGGAATGTTTGAACGGCGGAAAAGCCCTGGGAGCAAGTAAACTGGTCTTTGAAGGTAAAATCGCTGATAATGTTCAGTGAAAAGCCTTTCTTGATAGGAAAAGAACTTACTGATGCAGTTACTTGTTCATTTACGAGTGTCTTGTGTGCATGGAGAGTGGTTTAAGTGTGATTTTGAGTGTTTGAGGAAATGAAATGAAATGAAATCTTTGAGTTTTACGTCCTACGGTTATGCCGGTTAGGCTAAAGGAGACGGTGATGATGAGTAATGAATGAAATGGTGGAATGAAGAAAGTGGGAGGAAACGGGAGAACCCGAGAAAACCCACGCACACGATGTTTGTCCACCACAAAGTTCACTTGGCGGGGGCTGGGATCGAACCCGGGACCCCAAGCACCAGAGGTGAACGCTCTACCACTGAGCCACCGTGGCCCCTTTGCTTGAAGAGGATTCTTTGAATTGTTGTGAACAGTGGTTAAAGATGTATCGCCAAAGAAACGAGCGATAATTCGAAGTTTGTTGAACTTGAAAAGCATGTTCAAGTTGGAGATTAGTAGAAACATAGGGGTCAGTGCATCGTATATTACAAGATTTGAAGAAAACTTAAGGGGATCTGGTACCTCTTCGTTTAGGTTTCTAACTCTCCATTTGATAACATGTAAAATTTAATATGGTAATTTCTAACAAAGTATTGCAGGTAATGACTTGAAATTTTTAATACAAATACACAAGACACATATAAATCCAACCACGGTCTCCAATTTACGTTACATGCGTTAGATTAATTGCAATATATTCTTCAGTAAGTTTGGCAACAGAGAATAAAAAGTATGCTGCAGAGGGGAGAGGGCTGACCATCTGTTTGCTTGTTAGCTGCTTTTAAAAGGACGCTCTTACCAGAAAAATCACGTTGTGATTCTCACTTCTCAGTGGTTAGAATGGTCTGGACTGTAAGAGCCCCAAACCACTTCTTTCTTCCTTTCACGGTTTGTTTGTTTCTTCCAGCCCCTGCAGTCACAAGAAGACAACTTGTTTCGGAAAGCATTTTGAATTAGTAGCAAAAAGCAAAACTGAATGACACTACGGACGGATTAAAGGGAGGGGCGGTCACTCCCTCCGAGAACATTTGAATACTTTGAATAATCGGAGTAAGAAACTAGAAATTGCGTAATCTAATAAGAAAAGTTTGTTGAGGTATACAGATCAAGACGCATTTCAAGTGTTACAGTATTGTACTCTCCTCCCCTCCCCTCCCAATTCCCTTCTGAAGAAGTTCTCTTTTGTTTCTCTGTTCCATATTAGCCTTTACACTTACACTTTCACTATCCAGTATTGATTTTGACTATACCATCTGCACAGCAAAGCGAGTAAGGTTTACGAGTCCTTCCGGCGCCCCTTTTTAAAAATTGTTAATTATAAAAAAAATTATCGAAAACAATTCATCTCAACGATAAAGACTTATATGCAATCTAAAATAAACTCGCCGCCTGTCGCGTATGCTAGCGATCTAATATATACGAATAGATGAAAAGTTAGTTTGAAGCCTTATGTATTGTTTTTCTGTAAATAAGTCCGAATTCATATTTGTTTCTATTGTTGCATCGACAAAAGTGAGTGCCAAATCGTTTTAGGCTCGTTGGTCTTTGCGAGGTCCTTAAAGATGCAAGGCCGTGGGCAGTCGCCCACCACTTGAAACGCGTCTACACTAGAGGTCTGCACGTGCTCGGGCCTACAAAGCATGCATCACTTCGGGCCCGGGAGGGATTCGGGCAGTAGCGTCATTTCAGATTTGGCTTGGGGGGGGGGGCAAGACCCCTTGATATATATAACATTTCGCGTTTTTCACTGACTTACTACTATTCTATTGATAAAATATATATAAATCTCAAACTCAGAGGGGCAAATGCCCCTCCCTGCCCCCTAAATGACGCCCCTGGGTTCGGGCTGTGAATTTTTAAATATACAACCATATTTCTCGGACTTTTTCTGGCCTAACTTTGTAAATATTGTGTAAAAAGATACAAATTGCACCTTTCTTTCTGGAGGACTTCTGCAAAATCAAACCTCGAATTGCCGTAAATAAAAATACAATTTTGAATTAATAATTAAGTTTTTGTAATTCGGACTTATTTCGGGCTCATTTGATTATCACAGAGCTCAGTCCGGGCTCGGGCCTAAATACTAAGACATTTCGGACTGGGGTCGGGCCTCACATTGTAAATTCACGGGCCGGACCCGGGCTGAAAATTCCGGCCCGTGCATACCTCTGCTCTGCACCCGCACACATTCCTTCCTAGTCCAGAAAATCTCCTCCCCTCCGCATCGTCAATAATGGTAAATTTGTTCCTCGTATATTTGCTTATTATTGTAAGAGAAGTTCAAACCAGAACTCTAAAATTTGTTCGTTCTCTGGGGTAATGTGAGTAATGCAAATTAAGAAAGATATGCGTAATATACACATGTCAGAAAAACTTGATATCAATTTGAATAGACCTTGTACGTAATGTTTATTTTAGAAATAATAAACTTATGCAAATATATCGAGACAACTGAAATTTAATGCTAAATAGTGGCGAGTCAGCCAGAAGGGGCGTGCACTATTCAGTTAGTCAAAGAACTCGTAGCTTGAAAACTACTATTTAAACCAATATTGAATTAGACAAATTTGTAAAAAGTAAGATAACCATAGTTGGAAGTAGTATTTCTTTTTAGAAGGAAACCCAGAAGTGCATTCTCGATAAAATTTTAATAATAATAATCAGTGGCGTATTTAAGCCCCCCCTGAAATCTTACTATACTAAAGTATATGAAATATCTTGCAGAATTTTCACATTTTCAGGCAAAGCCCACCAAAATTTAGCAAAGCCCCCCGAAACAAAATCGTAAATACGCCACTGATAATAATAATAATAATAATTTAATAATAATAATAATAATAATAATAATAATAATAATAACTTTATTTTCAGTGCTGTGAACAGCTCATTGGCAAAAATACAGCACTATGTTAGGACTATTATACAATCATTTAAAACAGACCAGAAAATTTGTGATATAGAATGAATATTAGTAGGTTAAGACCCTTGTCAGAAGTTTAATATATTCACATTACAAGATTAAAGCTGATTATAAAATAAGATTAAAATAGATACAGTCAATATCATAAAATACTATTAACAGAACTATGGAAATTAAAGTTTCATTTAACTATCGTTAAAATAATGAGTCAACTTTGCTTAAATTTCGTATCTTCTATGTAAAAGATCCTGGTTACCTATTGTCACATTTCCACATAAAATATTGGTTATTTGAATAAAATGTTATAAATAAAGATTCTAAAGATATAGAATAATAATAAAATGAAGGCCTTTGTCGTGAAGTTAAAACAAATTAATCTTTGGAAAAAATATAATTAAATAAAATAATTGCTCTATTGTTTCTCCCAATAAATGTTCATTTTAAACTGTTATAAGACATTGTCACTCTTCTCAATATTTCGCGTTTTGAATTTAGTGCTACCAATGTTGACTGACTTCTTACACTATAAACGGCACTCTTATTCCTATATTTTCCAAGCAGTAATCGCTAATATATTTATTATCCAATACCATTTGAATAAAGTATTTATCCATAAAATTTCTTCTTTCTGCTAGAGATTGAAGTCCCCAAAAAGTTAACCAATATTCATACTCGTGTGAATAGTAGTCCTTTTTCATTTTATAACATAGTAGTCGTATAAAACATTTCTGTACTGCTTCAAGTTTGTTAATAAGTATATTAGACAAGCTGTTCCAAACGACTGAACCAAATTCAAGTTTGGATCTAACACGTGTCTTACATAAGTACACATAAGAACTACCATTTAAAAAATCAGGCCATTGATTAAAGATAAAACCTATGGTTTTTCTCGTTGATTGTACTAAATCATTTATGTGATTACTAAATTTCAATTGTCTGTCATAAGTAATACCAAGATCTTTAATTTGCTCTACTTTGTTTATTCTTACTCCATGAATATTATATTTACTGACAAAGTATTGAGTTTTATTAGTAAATGTCATATATCTAGTTTTTCCAGAGTTAATAGTTAATAAATTATTCTCGCACCAATGGTTTACTGCATCTAAGTCTTTCTGCAGGAGATAATTATCATACTCATTATTAACTATTCTAAAGAGCTTTATGTCGTCTGCGTATAATAGTATTTTTGAATACCTTACTTTTCCTGGTAGGTCATTGATGAATAGAGAAAAAAGAAGCGGACCCAGGGGAGACCCTTGAGGTATTCCCTTCCCTATTTGACCTTGAGTAGATGTTACCTTGCCAATTTTTACCTTAAAAGTTCTATTTGATAAGTAACTTTCAAACCATTTAATATAAGACAGTGATAGGCCAATGTTTGATAATTTATTCAGAAGTAATTTATGATCAATAGAGTCAAAGGCCTTTGACATATCAATATATATAACATCAACCTGTAAATTACTTTTTAGTGCAAAGTACGTAAAATCTGTAAAATGAATGAGATTCGTTGCAATCGATCTACCTTTATAAAAACCATGTTGCATATCACTTAAAACATTCTTTACATTAAAATATAAATGTTGGTGTACGATTAATTCAAAAATCTTAGAGAATGCACTTACCAAACTAATAGGCCTATAATTTTTAACATCATATCTATCACCAGATTTGTATATTGGCATAACATATATTTGCTTCCATTTTGAAGGAAATACTCCAGTCTTTAACGATGTGTTACATATAATAGCTAAATTTGACGTTATTTCATTACTACAGGCTTTAATGATATATGGAATGTTATCAGGCCCAGGTGTAGTACTTTCCTTAATTTTACTGATTGTTTCAATTATTTCTTTTTGCGTGAAAGATGGAGTACAAATGGGTACATAATTATCATTTTGTCAGTTTCAGAACCTTACATTTTTTATTCTGGTTGGAATCAGAATTAAATGAATTATGAAATACAACTTTAAAACATTCTGCTATATCTAAAATTTCTGACACTGATGTATTATTATATTTTATCTGTTTTGGCATTTGTTTGTTATGTGATTGTTTGAATGTTCTCCAGAAGTACAAACTGTCATTACAAGTACTGTTCTCTAACGTTAAAAAGTAAAATTTTCTAGCCTCTAGATATTTCTTTTTGTCCAACTTTCTTAAATCGGAGTACCTCTGATACCATATTTTATTATTTGATTGTTTGGCCTTTACAAAATATTTTGTTTTCTTATTTATTAATGATTTAAGGTCTCTATTCATCCACGGGTCCTTATATGTCATATTATTATTATTATACAGTTTCTTTGGTACATGGGAATCGAAAACTTCATATATTTTGTCATACAAATTTTCAGACATTTTATCTACATTGTTGGTAGGATCATTAATTTCATTTATTTTCTTTATTCCGTAATAAACCTGCAAGAAATCAGCTTTTTTGAAGTCATAATTACTGGTCTGTTTTGTATTCTTTTTTGAGCTATTGTTTCTTATAATATTCCATGAATATACAAATGGTGGGTGGAAACGATCGATTTTAGTTAATGGTTCAACATTAAAATTAATTGTACTATTTTCTATATTCGTCAGCAACAAGTCAAGTACTCTATCTTTATTTACGGCATCATAGGACTTACTTAGCTGGTTTAATTGGAGAAGGTTGCTTAATTCTATTACCTTTTCTGCTTTTTTCTTAGCATAAAAATTGCTATCAGTTACAGTCCCTGTTTTCCAGTCAATTCCTCCAGCATTAAAATCACCTAATATTATAAAATTACTTTTTATTGTCAATAAGTAGGAACACAACTAATCACAGTAGTCTATAAAATTGTTTAACGGTAGTGTAGGTGGAAAATAGTGTAAACATAGTAAAAGTGTTTTATTGTCAGGGATTAAAATTTTTAATATTATTACGTCCAACCTATCGTCAGGAACTTGTATCATTGTATACGAGTATTTATTGTTTATTAAAATCATACACCCACCTCCCTTAGATTTGTTTTCTAGTGTCAGGTTCCTATCTTTCCTAATGATATTGTACTTATTTGATAATTGTACGAAATGTACATTTGTTTCCTTTAGCCATGTTTTTGTAATACAATAGATATCGTAATCTTCACAATTTACTTCGTCAGTGAAAGACCGTTCTTTTGTATTAATACCATTTACATTTTGATAAAATAAGTGCAAGGTACTCATATTTGATTTAAGCTACAAAGAAAGACAATTTTATTTACCTGACTTTTCTACCTTTTCGCTCAATTCATTTTCAGTTTCTTCTACAACTATTTCACTTTTTAGACGACCCATAAAGCTAGTAAACAATACACCATCAGGCCACACATTTGTATTACATACAGTATCAAACTCATTTTCTTGTACACTTACATAAAATGAAGAGTAACTATTATGTTTGGTTTTTAATTTTACGCACTTCCCAACTTCAATATTTACACTTTCTTTCACGAACTCACTAACATCATTACAAGAAACAGTTGGGTCAAGCCGTGTAACGAATGAAACAGCCACACGAGAGGGTTTCTTATTGACCTTTAGCTTATCAGTGTTCATTTTTCCTTTCATTAAATTGGAACGATTTCTGTTAGGTAGACCTGACTCATGCATTTGGTTTGTTTCTGTCTGTCTTGCTTGGATATTACGCTTCGAGCGTTTTGTAACAACCTGCCATTCACTTCTGTCTGTCTTGCTTGGATATTACGCTTCGAGCGTTTTGTAACAACCTGCCATTCACTATCACCCACACTTCTGTCTTCTTGTGATGTGCTGCAAACTGATTCATTGACCTTCCTGGTTGTGTTTATATTTTCACTTTGTACACCGTTTTGTTTGTTTGGCGATGGACTATTCACTACCTCAGCAAATGTTTTAATTTTATTTCCACTCAATATTAATTCACTCAATTTTATATTTTCTTGTTTAACTGATATTATTTCAGCTCTCAATGAATCATATTTTTCATTCATGTCCTTTAATATTGATAACACTTGACAAAGTTTATTTTTCATTGTGTCACAACACGTGGAACAATTTACATTATTTCTATTTAAGACTGTACCTGCATTTTCATCATCTTCATAATCACTTATTTCAGAGTCTGAATTCTTGCTCTGGCTGTTAATTTGTGTCCTAATATTCTTCGTCAGTATGGGGGTGACCATTGTGCTGTCGTCCCTGTTCCTTATACAATTTTGACATTTGTACGTTGATATACCTTTTTCTGAGTACATATCGTACTCTATACGTCCAAATTTTAGACAATTTTTCACGTGAAACCTTTTTGCACATAAACTGAATGCTAGTACTAATTGTTTGCCAAAAAATGGCTTGTCACACAATCCACATGCGTCTTCAGACGGCGCCATCTTGAATAATAATAATAATAATCATAATCTTCCTCACTTTAATCATAGGTTGATGGGCAAGAAGGAAATTTTAAAACTTTTCTCTCCCCTGGGAGAGCTGTTTTATAATTTGATAAGGTCTCTTCTTCGTTACTGCATCTATCCTTGGTCGGGCCGCGGTGGCTCAGTGGTAGAGCGTTCACCTCTAATGCATGTCGTTCTTATTTCGATCTCAGCTCGCACCAAGTGGACTTTGTGGAGGATAAACACCATGTGTGGGGGATTTCTCAGGGTTCTCCCGTTTCCTTCCACTTTCTGCATTCCACCATTTCCTTCATTTCTCAACATCACTAGCTCCTTTAACCTACCAGGCATAACTGTGGGACGTAAAACTTATAGATTTTTCTATACTTGGTCTTCCACTTCCTGGTTTTTCTTCTGCCTTTTCCTCTATCAACACGGTATGATCTGAGTGTCGAATAAGATAGGTAAGCATGCTCTTTCTTCTCTTTCCTATTATCTTCATGATCTGTCGTCCTTTACTAGCTTCCTTTAGTACGTCTTCATTCCTTCTTTTATTATTATTATTATTATTATTATTATTATTATTATTATTATTATTATTATTATTATTATTAATCTTTCTACGGGTACATCTCACTTTTGTGGCAAAATTCGCCCATTCTAAGGTTTTAAACTTTCGCTCTTGATTATAAAAATTCATTATACATTATAAAAGTCTATACAAAGAAATGTATAGGTCTGCATCTTATAAATAGTATACACACATTCTACCATTATAAAAATAGTATACATCTTACAAAAATAAATTATCAACGAAATACCTCACTACTGTCAAACAACATTTGTACTGTGTATATATTTATATTAACTATATAGAATGTCATGTCTTTTAATCACATGGCTACCCAGCTTGCCTCACGACGATGGGCAGACGCCAATAATTTGAGTATTCTAGCAGGGAATCGAACCTTGAACCAGGCGATCAAGAGTCGAACGCTCTAACCATTAGACTATGAAACCCCATTGAATGACTATAAGGTTAAAATTCAAATGATTCTACAACAATTATCAAAGAAATATTTCACTACATTTCTAACACTAACGACATTTATACTGTTGATACATTTATATTAATTACTTTATGAAAACGAAACTATATATCTGAAATTAAAACGACCCTACAAAAAGCATCTTTTCCCAACAAAATACTTTACTATTGTCAAACAACATTTATACTCTGTGTACACATTTATATTAATTACACTATAGAAAAGAATAGAATGATTATATGCTTGAAGTTAATTCATCCAGAAAGCAATTATCAATAAAATATCTTTAATATTGTACACTGATTACATGTACTGTACACTTTGTATATTACCAATACACTAATGTCTGAAAATTGAATAAAAATATTGTATGTATGAAATTATTACATTGACCCCACAAAACCAATTTTTGCCAAGTCTAATACCATCTTTCAAAGACATTACTTTTAGTTTTATTACAAAGTAGAGCATTTATAGCATCTTATACGAGAACAATATAGAACTTCTTATTATGATAAAGTACATTTAACACAAATACGTTATTTAGATACAATATTTTTGTTCGTTCCAAATTTTTAATACAAACTACTGCTGCTGTTGTCTTTTTACATTTACTGTCTTCGAGTTTATTTTTGTTTGTCGAATCTGACACTGAGGTTCACGACGGAGAGGAAGTGACTGTTCCAACCGAGAATCAACAATTCCAGGGAGTATGACTGCTATTTCTATAGACAGCCGACAAAAGGGCAAAGCTGCCCAAAACAAGTTTTTGAAAAAAAAAAGGAAAAAAAGAAAGAAAATTAGAAAGAAAGGATCAGAGGCGACATTGGTTTTTAGCCTGAAGCGCTCATAAATCACTACCACGTGTCGCGAAGACTAGTAGGGCTAGAGGTTCCGAGGGCTCTCAATTCCTTCAAAAAGATCTATCCATATACTATATACAGCATAGTTGCCAAACTTACTGAAGGATATATTACAATTAATCTAACGCATGTAACGTAAATTGGAGACCGTGGTTGGATTTATATGGGTCTTGTGTATTTGTATTAAAAATTTCAAGTCATTACCTGCAATACTTTGTTAGAAATTACCATATTAAATTTTACATGTTATCAAATGGAGAGTTAGAAACCTAAGCGAAGAGGTACCAGATCCCCTTAAGCCGTAGGAATGCACTGTCACAAAAACGTAAAGGTGCTTGTGGCCGAAAGTAATCTCTATCAGCTTACACAGACAGACTGCTGGTGAAGGAATTAAGAAAAAATCGTCGAGCAACTTCCACATAATTACAGGGAATGCTCGCAAATGCTACTGTTTATGTTTCATCGAGAAGTGTTTGTCGCCGATTGTTTGAGAGAGGGCTGAAAGCTAGGCGTCCAAGAAAGAAACAGAAACTGCTCCCGCCGATGGTAAAGAAACTGTAGTAATGAGCTAACAATCACCAGGATTCGACTGCAGATGATTGGGGAAAGATGGGTTGATATTTTATTTGTTATCTGAGTGTAGTAATACGTCACTTAATTTTTCATTTAAGTGTAATTTGATAAATTGCAACTGTGCAAGTTGCCTGTATTATTGAGTATTGAACGAGTAATTTTAAAGTCATTAAAACATGGTCACTTGTTCACAGGTTGTATTCAGTGATGAGACCATATTTTCTGTAGAAGAGGAGACCTCCTAGTATGGGAGGAGAACCGAAGGCGAAGTCTTTAAGGCAGACTGTTTAAGTTAAACCGTGAAATATGCAACACGAGTGATGGTATGGAGCTGCATTAGTGAGAAAGGAACTTCACGTCTCTATGTAGTAAAAGGAAACATGAACGCAGGGCAATATCAAAAAATCATCAAAGAACATCTTTTGCCACAGTTGCGTGAATCGTTTCCATCTAGGGACGCGATTTTTATGCATGATGGTGCGTCATGCCACAAGGCTAAGACTGTTTCCAAGACTTTAGAACAGAAAGGCGTCAGAGTCCTTCCGTGGCCTGGAAACAGCCCAGATACGAACTCCATAGAGTCTCTGTGGGCCTTCCTAAAGAATAAAGTAACGGAGCAGCAACCAACTTCGAGAAACCAGCTGATAGAAGTGGTGAATAATGTATGGCACGGTGATTTAAAAATAAAGAACTTTTGATGTACATTAATAAACCAGATACCAAAACAAATCCATGCACTATGCCAAGCCAAGGGTTTTCATACAAACTACTGAAATACTGTAACAGGACGTAGAATGTAGTGGGATACAAAATTATTCAGATATTAAAACGTTTACATACGTATTCTTTTTTTAATTTATGATTTTCTTCAATTTTCACGTGAAAATCCTAAAATTGCCAATTGTCCACGTCTGTAACTACTTTTAAAAGTCTACGTAACTACACATAATAACCATAATTACATTCAACATAGGCCCAGATCAACGTATTTCCAAATGTTATTGTTTTTAATACAACATGGTCGCACAACAGGGATTTTTGTTTGGTAAATATATATACGGTGTTAATGGACTATACCGACAATCTCTAAGAGGTGATTCCTCACATCACATTAGGAAAAAAGTCATATGGGTCTGTAGGGAAGAAGTCCGTAGTTTCAGAGCTAGGGCTCTCCAAAAGCGTTGAAAAAACTACACTACAACAAGCGTTGTTTAGAAAATGAGAAACTGTGGACGAAACGTCCATATCAGCGTAAAGGGAGTCACACATACACCACCAAAAATGTATATTTCAGCAATGTGCAATGTGTGGGCAAGGAATTTCTTATAGAGCATATTTTCCAGACGTGTTCCTAAGAAAATTCTCAGAATGAAAGATGGGTCCAAAGTAGACAAAAGGTAAAGCTTGACAGTGCACTGAACATGTAAGAGAGTGTTATAGGTAGCACCAGTAGTATAGGAAGTCGAAAGTGTTAGGGGTCACCAGTTTCGCGGTTCCTCATGTTCGGAATCGCATGCTGCAATATATTGTTTTACGCTAAGTAAAAAAACGTGAAGTATGAAATAATACATTGTTACGTGCGATTTGGAAGATGAGGAGCCGTGGAACTGGTGGTCCTAACACGTCCAATTTCCTTCCAAAGCATTAAGTGTTCACTACTATTAAGGCTTGCCTTTTGTCTATTTTGAATCCATCTCCAAGGCAGAGAATACCCGAGAATTTTCTTGGGATTATGTCTGGGAATTATGCTGCATATTGCACTTCTTGATGGCATACGTGTGACTTCCTTTAAGCTGATATGGACCTTCACTCCATAGTTTCTCGTGTTCTAAATAACGAATATTGCAATGCTGTTTTCCCACCGTTTTGGACGGCTCTAAAACTACGCACCTCTCCTTACAGATTCAAATGAACTTCTTTCTTATTTCGATCTGAGGAATCACTTCTTACAGTTTGTAGGTATAGTTCATAAACGCTATGTATAAACAGCAAACTCTCGTTAATTTGAACTTGGATAATGCGAAATATTGGATAAGTCGAACGATAACTAATTTCCCTTGAAAATTGTATTGAAATTACTGGTAAAAATCATGGGTAAATCGAACTTTTGAACCTCCTGTTTGGATAATTCGAAGTAATTCATTATTCGAATTTTTAGTGTTGGAATGTTGCGAACAGAAAAGTGTAGTTTTAATTGGTTTTCAGTTATCCAGAGGCAGCTTCGTATTGATACATGCACACAGTTACAACCTCATAGCTCTTCCGAATATACCAAGCCCAACGAATGTATGAGAACACCTTTCGGTACAAATGAAGAAACTGATTGATGGCATATCGAAAAGCACGAATCAAAACCCACATACTGAGCATAAGTACTCGGAGGAGGCGTCACTGCGGTGTTCTTAACTTGATCGACGGTGTCTAGGTAGGTACACTGCTGGACAATATGAACATCTTATAAGGAATAACACTAATTAAGCATATACATAATACACATATGTGAGTGTGTGTGTGTGTGAAAAAAGGACAATGTTCTTGCTTATATATTGAAATACATGCTAGTTAATGATGGGAAGAAAAAGAACTCTTTAATGTTAAAATTGTTCGGCATGTGCATATATTATGTAGTTTTGATATACTTAAATGGTTATTATTCACATGAAACAGAATGTATTAATCATGTGGATAGAAATATTTTGGTCGTAGTTTCCTTGGTGTCAAGTTTTTATAGATATTTTACCATTACGCAAATAAGCTATAAGTTTACGTGTCAATTGTCTATATAACTGCAATCAAAATCTGCTAGTAAACATATAATAACGTGTTTCACCAGATATGTGGTTAAAGAATGTGAATAAATACAAAATAAAAACAGAACTTACTGCTTCTGAAACAACTATATACACATTGTTATTAAACTCAAAAAGGGATGAACTCAATGGAGAATATTTATGATGATAATGATATTCTGCATTACCTTTCATGTAGCCCAACTCTTCTTTCTTGAGCTTTTCATATAAATCTGGATAGTCGCTCATTATATCCCTCTTCTCTTCTTCATCGTCTAAGTCTTCCTCTGATATCCATTTATCGAAGTCAATCTGTAAAAGAATGAGCACACGAATGACACACAACGACTAAACATCACGGTAAGAGAAGGGAAAGCAAAATTTGTGCCCTATACTCCACCTTGACACTTTCAAGATCGCCAGAAAAATGATACAGAACACAAAGTCCATGAAGTCCACGTGAAAATTAGTCAAAGCAAAGCAGTTGTTTAATGAGCACGGCTGCAAGTAGTAAGTTCTATGAATTCGAATGGAGCATAATAATCGATGTCGAAGAAATAAGCCATTTAATATCAAAGGTAGTAAGTTTTCCGAGTTTCTGAAATTTATGGTGCCATACGGTGGATATAGTCAGCATTATATTGATATACGTATTTCAGAAATGGCCTTCGCATTTGATCTGTACGTAATGAACGATCAACAGACGTGCTGCTGTATGAAATCACAACCAACGTGAAAGTGAGCTGATCGTAGTACGAAAGGACTGACTGTCTCCACCTGCATTTCATGGACTTGGTTTCCAAGTATTCACTAACGTTTCCGATACCCACTACCGAATTTAACGACTGCAAAGGACACAAAAACAGTAGAACTGAACAGTGTAAACAGCACGTTGGATAGCATGATCTGAAAAATCAAGGTCGCGATGATAGACGCATTAGAGTTCCATGAATATCTCATGAAGCGAAGTACCCTACTTCTTTACAATGTACCGCGTATATTAAACTTGGATATATAACATCTTAATTGGTTCTTTTCGTTTACTCGGTGTGCTCCTAACAACATGCAACATGTGGAATGTAATGGATTTATACCAACAAAACAAAGCACTGTTACAGCTTTTAGGTTGCACGGAGGAGGTTCGACAAGAACTACACTAACTTTACTACTACACCTTGACCCCCCTCCTGAACTACTTCATGATCCAAAGATAAAACCTCCTGGCATATATATTGACACGACCGTGAATTAAGCACCATCCGCTGCTGCTAAATTCATGCATTGCACGTTACGTAGCAGGACATCCTTATGAAACAGTACCAGCACCTGAATGCATTGTCTCGATCTGTGGCTGCACGTAAACTACAAATAGACGAACTCGTGATTCAAAATTATTTCAATTATTTTATTTCTCATGTAATCCAGTTTTAATTTCCTTTTCATTTAAACAAAAATAATAAACATCGATGAGATATGATGATAGAGTTAACTGGTTCTCTACTCATTGCATACCCATGAATTAAAAAAAAAAAAAAAAAAAAAAAAAAAAAAAAAAAATTAGAAAAACACTTAACATCTGGTATTGTAGATTAAAGATTTGTTTTCGGTAAATTAATGCCGTTTACTTTTCCTCGAATTCAAACTAATTTCAATACATACTTTACATTCCAAAATGGCATCTACTTTGATGCTTCACAGCTCTTCCTCTGTTCTTTATTTCATCTTTCTGTTCTTTACTTTCTACTTCTCATTAATAAATACACAAAGCACCCACTGTAAAGGAAAGTAGACACGTTGAGTTGAGTTGATTTTAGTTTAGCGTCCCTTCCAGCAGCGAGGCTATATGAGACGTGGACCTACTGATTAACGTGGTATCCGAACCACATGACGCTATCTGCTTAGCCACGAGGGAGCTCAAGTAGCCACGTGATAGTGTTACTACGCTACAAGTAAGTAGAGTTCAGCAGACTCCATCTACTTAAATCTAAATGCAAGAATAGATTGACAGGAATGCAGGAGAACGAATGAATAATTAATAGACAGAAATTCTGCATGATATAGAAAAAAGAATTTAAAATTAACGAAGAAATAAACAAAATAATAAATAAATAACAAAAATTAAAAAAAAAAAAAAAAAAAAAAACAGTAGACAGACAGTTAACAAAATAATGGAAACATCTTAACAAAATGCAATTTACCTGATTAGTACAGCATTGGATCAACTTTGGCCCTTTTGCTCCTTACATTTGACGTGCACAACTCGTGAATGGTTTCTAGAAGAATAATGGACCATTCTACTGCAGGAAAAAATCTTTGCAGAACTTGCTGCTCTAAAATTGACATACATGCTCAATAATTTCACATTGAGAGATGAGCGGACCAAGAGAAGTGTTGATGTTCATCCTGGTGTTTCTCATCCTCTCCTTGTGCCTTGACACTGTGTCGTTGTTACGAAACATCTGTGTTACAAAATTCATCGGTTCTAAAATGTCCACATGATCACTGGTATTGTTCTTTGAGAGTAATAATACGACCAACGGAATACTACTGAATTACATCCCATACCAAAACATAGCTACCGGTATGTTTCACGGTAGAAAGTAGGCAGTCAGGATGATACGCCTCTTTGTGCGTCCGCCATTTGTAAATTCAGCCTGAGGTAGAGCGCTCACCTCTGGAACGTGAGGTACCTGTTTTGATCCAAGCTTTCGCCAAACGTGCTTGTCGTAAAAAAAGGTCCGTGAGTGTTCTCGGGTTATTCCGTTTCCTCCCATTTTCTTGATTCCACCATTATATTCTATCTCATTACCACTACCTCCTTTAGCGTCAGTGCATAATCGTGGGACTTTAAATTTAGAAAAGAAAGGAAGAAAAGCCTGTTATTGGAAACGAGAATGATAGCTCATCGGACCAACTTATTCTCTTCCAAATCATCAGCAATCCATGTTTCATGTTCTCGGCACTATCTTTCTCGTGCTACCGAATCGGGAACAGGTCAGAGGTTTCAAAATCACCACCCAACTGCCGCTATTGAAGTTATGGAGCTCTCGTCGGATTGTAAGTGTAGAGACAGGTCGTTCAAAATGTTGACTGAGTTAAGCTGCATTACCTCTACGGTTCTTTGTGACAATCTAATTCCAGGTTGGCGATTCCTCTCACCCAGGCTTCCTCTCTTCTATGATATGACTTTGCACGAGTGGACACGTTTACTCTCGATACACATAACACACTGCAGTCTTGTATATACTTCCATCAAGTAATCGAGCACACACAATTTACTCTCTTTGAAAATCGGAGAGGTCTTTTATTTTGCAATATCAATGCCTGACCTAATCCACAAAGGAACCGTACTGCAGCGCCTCGCGTATTGTTCACTATCACCAAACAGGGGAGCAACACAAGACAATCGCATTGCACCAATAATCAATGTTACTAATTCATGAAGATTACGTGTTGCAATCAAGGCTGGAAACGGAACTCCAGAACTAAGGAGGGCGGTCATTAGTAGACACAGTTTAATCAGGCGTCATGAGAACAAAAGCACAGGAAGGGGGGGGGGGGGGGCGGGAGGTGCAAGTAAATTTTAGTCTCTAAAAAATATGTCTCAAGAAACGTCTCTTAGAAAAAGTCACTAAAATAACAAGTCATTATTGAGACTTGGTACAACTATTTCATTTCTAGAATATTCGAAAACACACCTGGTTCTGGATTCATGCTATTTGTGATCACTTGACTACTTTGTTGAGAACCGGTCTCCTTATGTTCTAAGAGTGAACTAAAGAATAAAACCAAAAGTTCTTCGTATGAATATAATTTTTTCCCCTTCTTTCTTTTTCGTTTTTTCTTGAACTTTTACTAGGGGGACGCCATCCCTTCATGCCCCCCCCCCCCAGGTTGCAGTACATGCATGTTTTTAATATTTTGATAACTATATCTCTCTACATATTTTACCAAAGATTACAACTTTAACTAAAGAGTTGAAAATTTGGTACCACATCATACCAACTGCATGTATCTAACCTAATCCAATGCTTTTTCTTAAAACAGAAAATATTCAAAAACTATTTTAAAAATTCTGTTTTTAGAAATAAATAATAATAATACCTTCAGCCAAACTGGCTTCTGTGGTTGAGCAGTAACACGAGGCCAAAATCCAGTCTTTTTCTTCCTAATAGTAAAATCCACTTCTCTGTCTAACACACGATATTGACTGGTCTGAAATAGAAAAGAAAAATATGAACAGTGATAGCGTCCGTGGGGTTCTTTTTCACTCAGTTTTTTCATTCTCCATTTTCTTTGTCTACGGAATATACAGAGAAATACTGATTTAGGTTTCATTTCCTTTTTGCGAGATATAAGAGGATCAATCTAACAAATTGAATACCCAATTCATTATCAGCTTGAAAGCATTTAATTATTTCCTATTAGGAGTCCAGCAGTATATCTCTTCAGCAGTAGGGTGACACATTAAAACTAAATCCTAAAGAAGTTAAATATGTGCGATGAAGTCTAAAAAGTGGTAAGTTTATAAAAATCAATAGAAACAGGAAGCTGAAGTAAAACAATAATACAGAAGATACGTGCATTTTCTAAAATATCGAAACAAAATGTTCCAGGTGGTATCTCTGTTTAATATTATATATAAACCCTCTTGTTACTCAGAGAGGATCTTTTATTTCTTTAACTTCTTTGCACAAAATTGGCGTATGCATCAATCACCTTATATCAGTTTTTATCCAAATTACCAAAATCTATATTTAATGACAAATTTGGAGTTTGATGAGGAGATTACTAAGCATTTGCCTCCTGATGAAGATTAATTCTTATTCTGCCTTAAATGTTTGGATAGTTCATGAACAGAGGTATCACTGTATTTAGCATTTCCTTGATGTTCTCTGATTCTAACACAAACGTTTATTTTCCTCGTATCAGTGTCAGTCTACAGAACACCAAAAAAAGGATTGATAAACTCATGACATAGCCCATTAATTAACGAAGAAGCTTCTGTAATCCGTGAAATTTTTCTCAGAAATTTTAACAGCAATGAAAGTTACTTTGATGCTTCTGTCGGTTACAAAAGAACTGCACTTATTATATTTCTTTGTTTTCATTTATTTGTTACAATGGTACTCAATTTTATAACGATTTCATCTTAGAATATCTTCTTATTACCAAAAAAGTCTACAGCTAGCTGAGGGTTAGAGGGTGTTTCATTATATTCACGTTTTTTAAAAAATCCCGAAGATTCATCACTTTACATTAAAAGAAACTGTAAGTATGCAGCAAAGTAATATTCAAAAGAAACTAGTTTGAGTACGAAATAAATAAATAAAATAAAATAAAAATAATGTTTTAAAAACTTCTACTTCTCTTCAACAGACCAAATACCACTTAGTTATTGAAAGGAAACCACACGTTTTGTCTTAATTTATTATACAGATTTATTGTTAAATTATTATATTCCTTATACTACATATTTTCTTCTTTGTTTCTTAATACCTTCCTCCTTTTCCCATTTCTTTAGAATATTTGTCTTCTTGTTCGTAATGTCTTCTCTTAGTACAGTTATTTGCAACATACTTAGTTTTTCCTTCTCATAAACACCGTAACGGAAGAAATAGGTGTTGTATCGATTGATAATTACAATAAACTTTGCTGTTTGTACGATACTAGAAAATGACGATGGTAAAAATTCAATCAACAATAGCGCACTCAGGATTGACGAAATGATAACCCTTCTTCTATCGGCTCAATGATATTATTGCTCAACTAGGTCCGTTGTGCAAAATTGTTTCGAACAAACTCTCGACGTATGATGGGTACACAAACTTCACTGTGCTGTTTGTATTGTTGATAACTCTTACGTAACAGACTTTCATGTGAATACAGCAAATATAGGTAATACCACAATTTGTTAGCAACATCAGTGGACTACCTCAATTCGCTCTGAATACGGCTGAACGCTACTTCGTACAGCATGTGTGTACAATGAAACGACTATTACTACATAAAACATGAAAAAGCAGGGAAAATATTAGCTTACATTTACTGATTTAAGTAAACAGATATATACTCATCAAGCTACTACTTACCTCTGGTTCAACTGCAGAGAAGAAGTCCAAAGCAAAACTATAGTTATGAGGTCCTTTAGCACCACATCCTTGAGCACTAAACTTGAGTTTTTTCTCATCTAAAGCTATTTCAGGACACTAGAAAGAAATATTTCATTCATAATAGCATTATATTAACTATGCATATGAACAGTGGATCACCTACAAAATTGTTTATCAGGTACTTCACATAATAATAACCAATTTTAAGAAGTGTCAAATTCAATACGTCCTCACTTATCATCAACTTGCCCGCAATGCCAATTATGTTACTTATAGGTAAACCATGACGCCACTTCTACACCATACAAACTTGGCGATGAGCTTAAGTTGTAGCCACTTGAGTAAGAATAACTTGGATAATATGTTGAAAGTGACTTTACCTCATGAATTCAGACTACATTACATAAACCCGCCATAGTATACTTAAGGAATAGGGTAAGGATGCAATATCAGAATTGAAAGTTCGTTAGATGTTCGGAAAAGTACTATTGTCCTGGGGAAACAAACCTGAAAAATCAGGATAGCCACACAGCTTTTTGTCAGGAATAATGATGCTTTCAAAGCAAATTCTTGCATAATTATTAGAGATAAAATAATAATAATAAGCCGAACATTACCACATTGGAAAAGCGAAGAGGTTCAATTCGTGTATTTCACATTAACGAAGCATGAGGAACGAATATGGTTTGAGATTTAAATCTTCCCCAGAACAAAAAAATTGATCTGATTGCATTAAAACCAATGATGAAAAGTTACAAATAAATAGTAACCGTAAGAGCCATGGATAACAGCTAGATTCTCATAAACTTCAGCAACAACACCCTACAAGTTTAACTGGTAATCACGTGACCTATTCACTATACTGTACACTACCCACCTATTCCTGAATGGTCATTAAAACATCACCTGTAACGCATTGTAAAAATATTGAATAAATGTACCATCACTGAAAACGAATTATTTCAATCTTCTCTGTGATAGTGCCGAAACAAATGCAAAATAAAAACTGCACACGAAATCCTAATGCATCCAACATACTCTACAAACTTGGCAATAATGTATTTCTATCTTTCTTGCAGCCGAATAACTACCTAAAGAGCAGAATTTTCAGAACGAAAACGTATGCAAAAATCATACTGGTTTATTTTGAACTGGCGAGGAAATGATTCATCACTAACAAAGATGTGAAGCTTCAGAAAGAGTCCATTTGGATGAAGCTATGTCTGCTGATATCTTGTATTTCTATTTAATATTACATTCAACATCGGACATCATTTTCCAAATAACTTAGCATTTATTTGGTCTAGGAATTAATTCGTGCGGGTGGACAAGAGATGGCGCAACGAACGGAGCGTCCCACAGTTCCGTGTATCCACACATGTGTTGCAAACCCCTGCTGTCATCGCGTATCGTTCATAGTATAGGGCAGTGGATTAAAGCGTCAACAACACCAGTTTGTAGTTAAGTGAACATGGCGCAATTTGTGCCTGATAAAGTGTTTTTGCGGGGTGTCCTGCTGCATTACTTTAACATGCAGAAAAGTGCGACTGAAAGTCATCGTATTTTGGTGGAAGTGTATGGTGACCATGCTCTAGCTGAGCGAATGTGTCAGAAGTGGTTTGCACGGTTTAGAAGTGGTGATTTCGGCTTGGCAGACCAAGAGCGAGCTGGACAGCCAAAAAAATTTCAAGACGAAGAATTGACAGCATTGCTCGAGCAGGATTCGTGTCAAACGCAGGAACAACTTGCAGCAGCATTAGGCGTTGATCAAACAACAGTCTCCAAACGCTTGAAAGCCATGGGAATGATTCAAAAGATGTCACATTGGGTTCCACATGAATTGAAAGACAGAGACGTTGAAAGACGAAAAACCATTTGCGAATTGCTGCTTCAACGACAGAGCAGAAAGGGGTTTCTGCATCGAATTATTACGGGTGATGAGAAGTGGATCCATTACGAGAACCCTAAACGAAAAAAGGCCTGGGTGAAACCAGGTGAACCAGGTCCATCACAACCAAAACGACATATTCACTGTGCAAAGGTTATGCTGTGCATATGGTGGGATATGAAAGGTGTGGTGTACTATGAGCTGCTGCAACCGAGTGAAACTATGAATGGAGAACGTTATCGACGACAATTAATGCGTTTGAAGCAAGCTCTGGCCAGAACACGACCAGAATGGGAGAACAGACATGATAAACTTATTGTTCAACATGATAACGCTCGCCCACATGTCGCAAAACCGGTCAAAACCTATTTAGAAAATGTCGGATGGGAAGTTTTACCCCACCCGCGTATTCACCAGACGTTGCTCCTTCGGACTACTACTTGTTCGATTGCATGAACAACGATTTGATTGGACAGCGGTTTACTTCTTCAGAAGATATCGAAACATGGGTCTCTGACTGGATCGCTTCCAAGGATGAGGACTTCTTTCGCCACGGAATCCGTACATTGCCTGACAGATGGGCAAAAGTGGTGGCTAGCGATGGACAATATTTTTCTTAAGGTATTTATGTATTTTGTGTTTGTACTACAGCTTCAATGTGTGCGTACCAACCGCACGAATTAATTCCTAGACCAAATAGTATTTTTGATAGCTTTACATACAACCATACCTTTACAATTTACAAAACTACTGTTTCACTATTATTATCATTATTAATTAACAATTATTTAGACAATGTTAGCGTACTTTTCAACAAAATTTAAAATTTTATTTCGTATTTCTGGACTAAGGGATATACTTGGGTAAAGTAATTACCACTTAATTTTCGACAACACTTATTTTTACTATAGGTGAAATTGTACCAAATTTCATAGTAACAATGTAAGACTAGACGAAAAGCACCGCTCTTAAAGGTGAAAATGTGGCTAGACTGAGGGCAGACTGGCAGCGTAATGATTAAAGCTGCACTCTGCTAAGCTGAAGATTCGGTTAATTATCCAAATCAACAAACTGACCGGTTCAATATCCAAGTCTTCTCTCTTTGAAAGTCAATTTCTTCAACAGTTTGTGTTATATAACAAATAAGTACAAGTAGAACATTACCTTGACCTCCTTCAGATCAACCTTCAACGTAACAGTGTTTTCTGTTTGCGCCCAATACACAAATGGACTCAACATGGTGTTTCCTGATACCTAAAAGGAATAATAAGCGTGAAATTAGTCAGTATATAATACGAGTAATATAAATTCATACACAAAAGAGCCATTTTAAATAACTTCCCTTAAGCTACATGATACATCTGAAAATATGTTATTGCCTCAAAGAGAATTTCGACAATATTATAATCGACGTGTCAATTTTGAATGCCGTCATGTTGTCAAACTTAGGATTGCAGATACAAAAGAATATGAATTTAGCCTAACTATTCATGGCTACGTAGATTTTTCTTTTCTGGATTCTTGTCATAAGTAAAGGAAATAAAAAATTGCAAAGAAAAAGAAAGCAAATACTACTCAAAGTCAATTAGTCTCTTAGACAACTGATCAGGACTAAGTGCCTGAGTTCGAGGATCTCGCATTTAGGGTTAACTCCCTTGCAAAGTCGTGTGATTGTCTTTTTATTAAAGCGGCCAAACCGCCCGAAAACTTGTGTGCGGCTCATAGCAACCTTCTTGAAAACCCGTTGAAGCATTTCATAATCCTCCGTTGCCGATTTTTCAAAATTACAAACACACTCTTTGTTCCTTTGTTCCTGCCATAACGATTTCATACGCGGCAAACGGGAACAGTTAAGAAAAAACAACACTACAATCAAACGTTAACCTCTTACGTAAACGCCACTTTTACAACTGATTTGGGAAGGTTTCTACTAGACCTACCTACTCTACTACGTCTAGGAACGACCGGGTGCTTTTAATTCGCTTTCCTTTGGGTCTCCACGTCGGATCTGGTGCTTATTTTAATGAATGTGATTGAATTATTAATTGATCTTGAAATAATGTCAATTATTGGTAGGAGAAAAGTATTTCCAAGAGATTTTACTCTTGGAGACATATGGATTAGACAGAGACATAGTTAAAAACCATGTGAAAGTGCAGAATTTAATAACTGATATACTAGATATACTATATATGTTATAGAGTATATATATTATAGTATAGTATATACTCTAAGGGTACTTTCAAATATCTAGGATCAATATTAACGGACGAAAACCATATTCACGAAGAAATTAAATGTCTACTAAAAGCAGGGAATTCGTGTTATTATTCTGTTCAAAATCTCTTGTTGTCGCGAATTCTGTCGAGGAATTGGAAGCTTAAAATATATAAAACAATAATCATGCCTGTTGTTTTGTATGGTTGCGAAACATGGTCGCTTACTCTGAGGGAAGAACATAGACTGAAAGTATTTGAGAACAAGATCCTGAGACGAATATTCGGACCCAAGAGGAATGGGAATGGGGAATGGCGGAAATTTCATAATGAGGAATTACATAATTTATACGGTTTCCCAACATTGTTAGGGCCATCAAATCTAGGAGACTCAGGTCGGCAGGTCATGTAGCCAGGATGGAAGAAAGTAGGAACGCTTTCAAATTCTTAACTGGAAGACCAATTGGAAAACGACTATTAGGAAGATATAGGCGCAGATGGGAGGACAATATTATCGCGCAGATGGATCTCGCAGAAATAGGAATACAAAGTAGAAACTGGATCCAGTTAGCTAAGGATACAAGTCAGTGGAGAGCTTTAGTGAACGCGGCATTGAACTTTCAGGTTCCACAGGCCACATAGTGAGTAAGTAAGTTACTTAGCTTGAGATATTATAGAACAAATTAATGTATGTATTATGCTAATAGTCTATTTGAAGTAATATATGCAATTTTATATTTTAGAAAATACTTTCTGTGAATAGGGTGCTCACAGACTCGGCGACGCCGAGGAACGTTATTCCTCATCCGTTTGACGGGTTTAAGGCCACAGGTGGCGATACTACTAGTAAATATGTAAATACATTAGTAAAACTAAGCGATTTGTCACTACTCTTCAAATAAGCATTCTGTAAAATCAACCCCAGCAATAGCGTACGTAAAAATTCTTGTAAAATTAAAGAAGCTTAATGCTTGGAGTTCCGAAGATTACGTAACGCTTACTATTTCAAGTGCTGAATTCAAACTTTCGTACTATGGAAGTTTCGATGTACAATAAAGAAAGCTGCATTTTCGGGAAGAACTCGTCGTGAAAGAAGTGCTCGGGAAATTCCCGCAACTGAACGCACAAAGCATCGGAAGTGAATACTTCAACAATAAAACTATTTATTTTACGCTGGAAGATATTTAATCATTTAAGACATTTTGAAATATTTACTTTATAACATATGAATTATATCTTTGTTAATTGCTTTAAATTGATTTTCGGGAAAGAGCCGTCTTGCAACAAGTGCTTGGGAAATTCTCGTAATTGAACGCACAAAGTATCGGAAGTGAACTTCTACTATAAAACCATTTATTTTACGCTGGAAGATATTTATTTCATATAAGACTTTTGAAACTTTACATCTTTGTTTTAAATTAATATATTTGGTATTCATATTTGGCGAACTGAGCTTCCTGGGATGACTCGATCTACGTTTGTTCGTTTGTTTGCCTGTACCACACACACTACAGGGTACGAACACGAAACACTAAATTTTCTGTACAAATTTTGGCGGCGTTCCAACGTAAAATTTCAAAATGGTGACTACTTTTCAAAATAGCGGGTATTCACGCTACAAGGTGCAATTTTCGGACTTTCAAGTTGAAATTTTGAGAGTAGAAGCACGAGACATTCTAAATTTGCTTTATAGATTTTTTGGGCAATCCAAAGTAAAAATGGCGGCAATTTCCTCAAAACAGCAGTGAATAGAAAATCGTCGCAAGTTGTAACAACGTCAATCTTGAAATATAAATCACATTTTAACACTTTTATCCCAGACATTGAAATATTGCGAAAAAAATTAAACCCGAAAAATAAAAAAGCATACGGGAGCAGGGGGGTTGGTTTTTTTTTCAAAGAAACCCGGGTTTTTTCAAACCCTATTTATTGGTTCAAATATGCGTAATTCAAATATGCGTGTCGACTCAAATTTCAATAACAATTTATTAAGTAATAAAAATAAAATAGAAGTACATTTAATAGTACAAAGTCTGGTTATATAATAACGCGAACTACATATTTGGAATTTTATATTAATATTACACAAAGCATGGCTCAACTAACATGAGTATCAACTAATACTCATTGAAGTTACTTAATAGTCATTAAACCTCAATGCCTAACATGCAAGGTCCCGAAGTGTTCTAGTATGATATAAAAAGACAGTGGATCGGAAATAGTACAAGCGCCGTCCGTCTAGAATGTGGTGAGAGAGAGGGAGAGTGAACAACAAAAGGATAGTAAATAATAATGAGAATAAATAAACCAGATAAAAATGAACAAAGTTGGATCAATTTCATGAAAACTAGGAGAAAATCACAAATAGGATGCGAAACTGAGTAAGTGTGAGAAAATCGTTCAATTCTTAAATAAATCTGAACTCCACCTAATTTTCGGTAAAATGAAGAAAAATATTTAACGCTAAGAATCAACTGATCTAAATCGAAACAGAAGCGGCTCTGACCGAGACCAATTCGAGAGGTCCCAGTGGATCTGTGTTAATGGTCGCCAGAAACTATTATTTGGCAGAAAATAAAATGATTCAATAGAGAAGGGCTGGCAAAATTTCTAAATTAGAACGTTACTGTTCGCGCCTAAAGATCAACTTTCCAAACCGACAACATGAGAAATGAATTGGACATCTCCGAACTCCGAAGATGCACAACCACATCGCGTCCAACTTTAACATGTTGATGTTCAAGTTTTACATGTCGAGTTGTGTCTGTCGCAGAAAGGGTGAGGCCGAGAGCGTACTATTCCTGAAGATACACTTGCCCGTGAGGGAAGTACCTTGTGTTATAACCTAGCTTTCCGGTCCTATTTCCGGATTTAAACCGCAGCGGGTAGTCCTCGGGCTGAGATGTTTGCGTCTCTTAAATAACCAACGGTTAAACATGGGTAGAGATGCTCAAACTATCTTGAAGATTTTGTCTCGTGAAAAGACCTTGATGCAACCTTATCCAATAGACAGAAATCATCAAAACATTAAAAACAGGGCAATACTTATGGTTACGGTTTGTTAATTGCAGTATGCCTCATGTAGCTCGGCGGTCAAGCCTGTTAAATAGTACACAAAAATACTGTGTTCATGTTACTTAGTTACTTAATTATATTATTCTTGACATGGAATAAATACCTGTTGATTTTATATAAGAAATTACAACTTTATGTACATTTAGTAAAGTCCTTACTTTAATAAGAAATAACAAAGCATGGTCATATTCAGCATCACCACTAACCGTTTCCAAATAAAAGCAGACAGATACCTAACGTAGCGGAGCGGCGAATGTTCGAGTATTAGGAATTAGCGTTACTCACAGAATGAGATGTTTCTGTATTATGCTTAAATATAGGTCGAATTATATCACAAATAAAACTCGACTTATTTTAAGTTACTAACCTCTTTCTTTAACAAAACACAACAATTCTTACACAAAACGGTCTTCTCCAAGCTTTTCAAAGAAAGATCTACTTCAGTAAGACAGTCATAAAGATAATAAAGATCTCAGAACATTTCTCCTTTGAACCTTCACAGCCGCTTTATCATTGTATGCAAATAAAGTAACTATGACCTTCTCACAGGAACTTGCCGAACTTGTACCGTCTGTTTAGAATTATTAAACATATAACACTTTCTGCTAGAATGGCATGAAATTATACTTTTAAACTACTAGAGTAGTTACTGTTAATTTATGCACGTCAATGAACTGTTCATTTATTCCAATTTAACCAATTTCACTATAACTAAGCATATATAATGCTATCATTTTGTTTTAAAACTATTTTTATATTCTGCACATTGTTTGAAATGTGTTTAAACCGACTTATGTTAGCTGCAAGTCATTTGGTTTTTCCGCGTAGTCACAAGTGCAATCACAGACCATATAGGCCTAATGTTGAGTGCTAGTGCTCCAACGAACTGTAAACATGGATTTTTTCGGGACACCAATTGCTTTCACTTCAGCAGCACTATTTGTATTAACCATTTTAATGTTTATGAGCTCTATTATCCTTAACTTATTTTGTCCTTTTGGCGTATCTCTTACTCTTCAGCATATAAAACAACAAAAACAGAAATATTGAGTATTTTTAAATTTTCACTTATCAAAATTGATTTATTTCTTCTTTCTCTCTCTCTCTCTCGAGAACAATATCTATATCTGGCCTGTTCGCTATTATGGTATATGGATATTATTTACAAGAATGAGTCATAAATCTTCCAATACTCTGACACAACATATCTGTCTTTAATACAATTATAATGAAACAGGTTAACACTAAAGTATAGCCCCTCATGTTGGACTCTCTGCAGCCACCTTCCTGCATGTTTCTCGATTCCACTCAATATCATGTCTTGTTCCTAGAAGCAAAGAAGTCACACTCTGCTGTTTCCATCTCCTACTAGTTGGTGAAGCATCGTGATTTCAGGAAATGCACTATGGGCTGAAGCAGGTGGTAATTCGAAGGAGCAATGTCTGGATTATATGCTGGCTGTGACATCAGTTTGATGCCATCAATTTCCTGCATCTTTTGCCGCTGTTTTCGAGCCGAGTATGATTTAGCGTTATCCTGTTTCGGTAGAGTGCGCTTTCCGTTCACCAATGCAGGATATTTCTGGCGTAGACCAGGACATATCCGCTCCAATTGTTCAGAATAAAGGTCAGCATTGATGGTACGATCGTTAGGAACGAACTTGAAGTGAATTACCCCTCGTAGTTCCACCACATACACACACATGACTATGATCAAAACGACCCTGTTTCACGACTGGTTCTGGATGTTGGCTATTGTTCAACCACTGTTTTTGCACATCCGGATTTGAGGAAAAAAAAAAACTTCCATCACTTGTGACGATCCGTTTTAGGTAACTCTCACATTACGCCGATTTTGCAGCAGTTGTCAGCAAATATACACTCTCCTCTGGGCCTGTGGCAACTCTTAACGATTCTCCGAGTTGCTGAAGGCAACGACTACAGTGGATTGTATCATGATGAGTTGATATTGACAATCGTTGTGTGTTAGTGGATAGATTTTCTCAACAGCATATCGTATGACCTCAGAATCTGTTATCCTGAGGAGGCAGGACCTTGGCTAATTTTAACAATCTGCACGATATTCTGTATTGTGGTTCACTGCACTTTCCCCTTTCGCACGACAAATGTTTCTGGCTCCTTGCGCAGTGCTGTGCCCGAGTTCGAACTCATAAAGTCTAACAGTTTACTATCAGACTTTGTTGAACACTCATCGTCACTGCCACTAAAACTGACGAAGATATACACGGAATGGTGACTTCCATGTTAAATAGTTTGCTTTTCACACTGCATCTTGGGCCAGTTTGATCTTGTACTTTTACGTCGATCCAGGCGTATAAATGCGCCTCCTTGTATATGCGTGCATGTGTGTGCCATGAGCACATCATGGTTTAAATGTAATTTCAACATGCCAATAACCCACAAAACGCTATTCTTTTCTTTTCTATATGACACATATTCTTTTCTTTTCACCTGACAAATGACGATAGATACAGATACGATTATTAATTTCACAAAACACCTAAAGGATCTACGCAGTCTCATCTCTAAGTAGGTAAACACGAGGATTTACTAAAAGTTACATTCATCTTACTCAATGGATACTGACTAGCAATTGCAATAAATATACTGCAAGTTCCCCAGAAAAGTTTCGAATATGTATTGAAAAGAAAACACACCCATAGTTTAGTAAATTTCTGTGCACCGTGCTACCAAATCTCTTACAACGTAGATTATAAATAAAAGAGCTTAATGACGATGATCCGCTCATACATCCGCCGACAATATCCATCCTTCACTAGATTAACATATTTATTTATTTACTTTCAGTTTTACGTCCAACGATTATGCCCGGTAGGCTAAAGGAGATAGTGATTATGAGAATGAATAAAAGAGTGAAATGAAGAATGTGGGATGTAAAGGGAAAACTCCAAGCAAACACACACACGGTGTCTGTCAACCACAATGCCCACCTGGCGCGAGCTGGGATCGAACCACGAACCCCTATACAAGAGGTGAACGCTCTACCAGTGAGTCAGCGTTTCCCCTTATTTATTTACTATATTTATTCTTCACTAGATTAATGTTAGTAGTTTTCGGCTTAATTTGATAACATTTCACAATAGGTTTTATAGAATTTCCCTTTTCTTACGCAATAGACCAAGGGCCAAGGGGGTGATAACTCCCCCCCCCCTAGGGAGCTTTTGCCACTTATTAGAAATGTTCCTTAGGGTCCTTAGAATAAAAAAATAGTTGCTGGTCAACATATAAGTGCACACCTGGGACCTGGGTCCTTAACCCTTTAGCACCCGTGTATATTTACAGGCATCGATGGGATCTCTTTAAATGACCATAGATCAGACCGTTAGTGCAACACTAGAACAAGTTATACTTCGATCGATTTGTAAGGCAGTAAGCTTTCAGTTTACGTTATGAACGGAACATTTCTATGTACAAAGGAAAACTAACTGAGGGATATTTAAGAAAATTTCCCCTAAAAAGTCCCTTCTCGCGATTCTTTTAGTTATTACGTAGCAACACTGCTAACTAGGTAAATAATAAAATGTATTTAGGTGTTCTGTTTTATGTTCAACTTAAACTGAAAATTTTGTCTTGATCCATTAAATAGCAGCAGAGGAGATATGTATTTTATAGTCTTCACAGGGCTCGTAATAATGGATTTTCATGGAAGTACGAGTATGACTTTGTGTCAATGTACAGTTATTACGTGGCAACACTGCTAACTAGGTAAATAATAAAATGTATTTATGTGTCCTATTGTATGTTCAACTTAAACTGAAACTTTCGTCTCGATCCATCAAATAGCTGCAGAATAGTCTTCACAATTTCCATAAAAATTAATTTTCATCGAAGTATGAGTATGACTCTGTGTCAATGTTTCGTTCTATTTTTCTATAGAAAACAAGTAATACAAATTATTTTAGTTAATTTTCTCATTCCCTATATTATGATAGGTTCCCAGTACCGAGAAATCCACCAGGAAGGATTTATGATTTATTCGTCCATGGTATAATATAAATAATTTCAAAGCAATAATTTTACTGTTTTGCGGTTACATTATATTCCTTTGAAAATACTTATTGTTGTTCTATTCTACAACGAATACACTTCCAAACATGTCTGCTGGTACGTGAAGTTATCAAACAACTCTCGAAGTTATTGCGTATGGCACTTATTCTTATTATATGTGCACACAGATAATCGCACTTAATATAGTATGTAATATGTAGTTTTTTTTAATTGCCGTAATATCAAATAATTTATTATATTCTTTGTGTTCTTGTATATCGGTAGGTTGATAATAGTAGCACATTCGCCCTGAAATCCACGTGTTCTCAGTTATTCTCTGGAAAAAGAATAACAAACAAAAAGAAGCCAGTCCGACAGGCGACAATTGCAACAAACACAACAACAAACAAACAAACAAACAAACAAACTAAAAAAGGATTACTGTTGTGAAAAATCGAAAATTCTGTGTAATACACTACGCACAAAACGAAACTGAAAGGACGACAAAATTCATTAAAAAACTTCCTTAACTTTCAGGTCAAAGTACTGAGGCAAGAGACTGACACTGCAAAACTCTACCGCTTAACATCAAATTGCATCCGAATTCCCACAGAATACGACATAAACAAACACGGTCTATCCCTGGGACTACCAAAGTTTCAAAAAATAACCACGATTGCCAAGACAGTCTGCTGAATCATGTGTGGCGGAAAATTGTACACTCTTAGTGGATAATTCACCATATTTGGAGCGTACTGCTATACGGCAGTATGTAGCAGACATCCTGTTTAACGAGGAGCAGTGCGTATTTGGCCAGAAATAGAGTTAAAATTAGATCACGAAAAAGGGAAAGGGTGTTTCATGGGAAACTCTAGTGACATGTGTCACTAGAATAGCCGAACGTGTCATTAAAGGAACACTTATTCGATAGGAAGACGAATCACTACTGTTACAGATTCAAGAATTGGATTTTATGGCGGCCGAAATGAGGTACCACAACTTGTACCAGATCGTCGAGCTGAAATTGTTCATGGAAGAAACATACCTAAAGATAAATTTATTGAAGGCACAAGTGCAGGTATGTCAGTGTTTTAGTTATTGAAGCAGCTTTATTGTTACTGCGAGCTTTTATTATTCACCATGGACAAGCGTCACTTACCACGGTAAAATTGCTACATGCCATGAGCTTAGACTTACATCATCTTCTTTTTTCTAGTTTATATCTATCCTTTTAGCTGAAAGTAATAAAGGCCCAAGTCTTCGGAAAACCGTGTCTCCAAATTTTTAACGCAAAATGTTTGTTCAGCTGCTTCAGGTGTACCATGGTTGTGAAAAAAGATGCTCCTAGGTATAACCATCAGATATCTCACAAGCAGAACAGAATTAATAACTCTACTCAACCATACGTGCCACTCATCTTTATATTCACAAATATTTAGATTATAAACAACAGTGTATGATTGTGTCGCCGAAAGCGGTGATGACCTCCAGCCATCAGTCATAAACTGAGCTCTACCCCTTTTGATGTGATAATTTCCGAGGATTTGCATATCACTTCCACTTACAAAGGTAACTATAAACTGCATGAGAGATTACGTAAATCTGAGCTCTTGGAACGTAGCACTCCCGCCGTGGGCTGCCACGAAGGAACTCACACCTGTTGGTGGTGATTAAGAATAGCTTGCAGTAACAGTAAATCTGTTTCAATAACAAAACTCTTAGTCATACTTCACAGACTGTGCCTTCAATGAATTTATCTTTAGGTATGTTTCTTCCATGAACAAATTCAGCTCGACGATCTGGTACAAGTTGTGGTACCTCATTTCGGCTGCTATGAAATCCACTTCTTGAATCTGTAACAGTAGTGATTCGTCTTCCTATCGAATATATGTTCCTTTATTGACACGTTTAGCTATTCTAGTGACACATGTCACTAGAGTTTCCCATGAAACACCCTTTCCCTTTTTCGTGAACTAATTTTAGCTCTATTTCTGGCCAAATACGCACTGCTCCTCGTTAAACAGGATGTCTGCTACATACTGCCGTATAACAGTACGCTCCAAATATGATGAATTATTTACTAAGAGTGTACAATTTTCCGCTACACATGCTTCAGCAGACAGATTTAGCAATCGTGGTAATTTTATGAAACTTTGGTAGTCCCAGGGATAGACCGTGTTTGTTTATGTCGTATTCTGTGGGAATTTGGATGCAATTTGATGTTAAGCGCTGCAGTTTTGCATTGTCAGTCTCTTGCCGCAGTACTTTGACCTGAAAGTTTTTTTTTTTTTTCTTTTTTTAATGAAATTTGTCGTCCTTTCAGTTATGTTTTATGCGTAGTGTATTACACAGAATTTTCGACTTTTCACAACAGTAATCTTTATTCTTGTTGCAATTGTCGTCTGTCTGACTGGCTTCTTTTTGTTTGTCATTCTTTTTCCAGAATAACTGAGAACACGTGGATTTCAGGGCGAATGTGCTACTATTATCAACTTACAGATATAGAAGAACACAAAGAATATAATAAATTATTTAATATTACGGCAATTAAAAAAAACTACATATTACATACTATATTAAGTGCGATTATCCGTGTGCACATGTAATAAGAATACGTGCCGTACGCAATAACTTCGAGAGTTGTTTGATAACTTCACATACCAGCAGACATGTTTGGAAGTGTATTCGTTGTAGAATAGGAGAACAGTAAGTATTTTCAAAGGAATATAATGTAACCGGACAACAGTAAAATTATTGCTTTGAAATTATTTATATTATACCACGGACGAATAAATCATAAAACCTTTCTGGGGTATTTCTCGGTACTGGCAACCTGTCATAATATAACGAATGAGAAAATTAACTAAAATAATTTGTATCACTTGTTTTCTATAGAAAAATAGAACGGAACATTGACACAAAATCACACTCGTACTTCGATGAAAATCAATTATTATGAAAATTGTGAAGACTATAAAATACATATTTCCTCTGCTGCTATTTGATGGATCGAGACAAAATTTTCAGTTTAAGTTGAACATAAAACACAACACCTAAATATATTTTATTTACCTAGTTAGCAGTGTTGCCACGTAATAACTAAAAGAATCACGAGAAGGGACTTTCTAGGGGAAATTTTCTTAAATATCCCTCAATTAGTTTTCCTTTGTTCACAGAAATGTTCCGTTCATAATGTAATCTGAAAGCATACAGTCTTACAAATTGATCGAGGTATAACTTGTTCTATTGTTGCACTAACGGTCTGATCTACGGTCATTTAAAGAGATCCAATCGATGTCGGTAAATATACACGGGTGCTAAAGGGTTAAGGGCTCCAGGAACCAAGTGTTGCACTTATATGTTGACCAACAACTATTTTTTGATTCTAAGGACCCTAAGGAACATTTCTAATGTAGTGGCAAAAGTTCCCGGGGGGTATCACTCCCTTGGCCCTTGGTCTATAAGTCTTTTTCGATTTTCTTGCATATTTACTCCAAATATGTCTTCTCTAGTCGACATACAGTTATGTTGTTTTTAATTGGATTATGTTCCATAAAATTCTTGTTCTTTAATTTATTCCTTTCTTGAAACAGTTCGAAAATATTTTTGGTTATCCAAGGTTATAGGTTTTAGTTTCCCCACTGCTAATACTTCTTTGGCGATGGTTAAGCCTAATTTAACACTGTTCCATTCTTTAACTTTACTAATTAGTTTCTTTGTAGCATTTTAAATTCCTGCAAAATCTATTTACCTTTGTGTAAGCACCATTTTCTACGATTAGTTGTTTTTTTGTTCTTTATATCTAAAATACAGTAGGCTTCAACGAATATATCGCACCATTACTACAAAAGTGCCACAACTCAAAAATTGTCGATTTTAAGTTATGTATATATTCGGATTAGTGAGCCTGCCGTCTATTCGCCAATATAAGAATCATGGCCCTAGCTTTTCGAGAAGCTGCACGAGAGCGCTAGTTTCATTAGTGAATAACATTAAAGTGAATGTATTACCAATACTTTCAAATGCGATTTAGTCAAAACTAAGTTTTTTGAGTTGTAGCACTTTTGTAGTAAGGGTGTGATATCATGACTACCTACAGTAACACCAAGGTAGCTGTGACAGGATTTTAATTGTTTTCTGTATCTTTGCTTAACTATATTATAATATATCACATATATCTTTATTACTATCACCAGGTGCTTTGAACTTATGTCTTTCCTTAGGTGTTTCAAAACAAATCTTATTGTTATTACCTTGCATACTCAAAATTCCAGCAACCTCTCGGGTTCATATTTCCCAATTCAAATATGCTGATATGCTTCCAACTCTCAAGATATCCATCGATACACTGAAATCACCCTACGAAAGACATTATCTTTCTCTTTTACCATTTCGAGCAAGTTTTCGACGCATTCATAGATTTCTTCTATTTTATTATCTTCTGTTCATTGTTGAAAAGTCCACTTGTACTAATAACTGTAGGATGTAAGATTTTGATAATGAACAAAACAAAACAAAAGACGGCAACTCAATTTTGACCTAATCTGTCACTTCAGCTATGAATGACCCCGAAATTTTCTGATCTAAACTCACCGTTCTTGGCTCATCTAGTTACACACGGCTATTAAACACATAACTGCTCAGACTATAAAACATGATTTTTCTTTCGTGTTATAATATAAAAAGAAAGATGAAATGAAATATTATTTCTTCATTTAAATTGATTTCTCAAATATTTTCCTAGGCAAGAAGATGTGAAAATTTCTCTCTCTCTTTCGAGGATAGAAACAAAATTAATAAAAAATATCATCTTCCAGCTCTCCCATCACTAGTTTATTGGTTTAGAGTTTAACGTTCCTTTCAGCACCAAGGCTATGCGAGACGTGGACTTACAGTTTAACCTGAGCATAAGCTTCAATCAGAACTAGAACCAAGTATCCTGCAACAAAGGCACGTACGGTATTCCTATATCCACGAAGAAGCTTTCTTTACTTGATTATCATTCCTGGCGTTAAATCATTTATTTATGAAAATTCCAGATACAACTGAACGCCGGTCCACACTGGAATATCTAACAAATCTATCCTATCACACTCCAGCTTTTATAGATCTCTAGGAAGTTGTGGAAGATTTTATACTATTTCAGAAGATTCAATACACTGTCATTCCGTACTGAACGTATGGAACACATTTATAATAATAACTAATAATAATAATAAGAAGAAGAATGACATTTCTATGCTGCTCCTTCACTGTGTTTTTTAAGGCCTGTATTTTGATTGCTACAGCAGTGAATTTTTGTCAGAACAGAACAGAAGGCAGATCTGTATTCTTCTATGCAGATCTTCACATAGTTGTTGCAACTAACAGTGGTTATGTTGTATCGAAAAAAAAAAAAAAGTATTATTATTTTAGCGTTCTTGTATGAGGTATCCATAGGTAGTTATTTATCTTTTAGTGAACAGCTCCTGATCCATTAATATATGAGTATACTAAACCTATTGATAATTTTTTTTTCGTAAGTATTTTGACATCCTAAAATTTTTGTTATTGACTCGTCTGCAACAACAGGGATTTTAACGTGGGAATATGCTTCAATAGTGGAGCATTGTTACCATCTATTTACGAACTGCATACATATATCAGGCTTTCCAATGCTGATGGAAAAAATATAGGAAATCACGACGGGAAAATATAGGAGGTTTCGTGAAGCTGTGAAAAAGGAAGATTTCAATTATTTACTGAAACATTTTGAAAGAACAAGGAACAAAGAAACTCATATAACAATATTTCTACCTATTGGAAGAAACATTTCAATTATCCAATAGGTAGAAAAAAAAAAAATCACATGGAAACTGCACCAATTGTTACTGTATGTGAACATACATTCTACTCTAAATATAACTAAATGAATGATTATAATTATCTCGTTGCAAAATTTTATACGAATTTCTTAGTGTTTGCGTACGTAGCTCACAGTCCTAAGCAACGACCATAAGGAATGTAAAAAGGATCTCATCAGAAAATCCGTGTTTTTAAATAGACGTCTCCAAGATGTGACTAATTTAATCACTTGCAAGATCCTATCATTTTTATGTCATTTTTTTAAATAATATACATAAGCTGTAAAAATAAAAAAAATAAAAAAATAAACCACAAAAAATATGATACGAAGAATTGGTTTGTTAAGTATCTAAATACCAATTGCATACAGAACTTAGTGCATTTACGGAAATATATACAATAGTAAATGTACCAGTGTAACTTAGATTTTCTTCAGTGCCTGAATATGCTTATTTGCCATCTTCCGTTTCTCTGTTCTGCTCGTCTTGAATTTTCTGTAGTTCATTCATCTTCAAGGATGCGGTCTGGATCATTGCCTGGACAACACTGACGTCAGCCATGTCCTTTTTTGATAGCGCAGAAGATACTCTTGTCTGAGCATCTTTCATCAGTCTAGTAGCTACTTCCATTTCCTTCTGTACAGTTTCGTCCATTTCATTTAATTTCTTCAGAGATGATTCACTCTTTGAAACTTCCTTTGATACAGCTTCTTGCTTTGCATTTCTTAACGCACTTTCTTCTCTGAAAATCTTTGCCACTGCGGCCTCTTTGGATCTGCACTCTTTTAAGTAAGTTAATCTTTATATTTTCTCCACGCGTTCTGCACAGCATCTATTAATGCTGTTATATTATATTCATAAGTGGAAGTAGCAATGCCACAAAAATATAGGATGATTCGTTAAAATATAGGAAATATAGGAGTTTATAAGAAGAGACGCACATATATAGGAAAAATAGGAGAATTGGAAAGCCTGATATATTTCACTTTAAATATTAATGTCAAATTGAATTAACATCCTGGAATTTGGGAAACTTGCAGCAACCACAAATCTCAACAACATTCATTGATTTCGTACCAACTCACCATTAAAAAAAAAGATTTTGTTTCATTACAGATTAAGAAACAGTATTGCATAAGGATGTAACTTACGCATACGCTTACCTATAACAGTGAAATAAAGAACCTCAAAACTGAAAGCCGATATGACGGAATCCTCCATTAAAAAAAAAGCACTGTGCGATGACAAGAATCAAGAATCAGACTTCTTTCTTTCTGTTGTGAAGTGTTCCAAAACAACACTGAACAACCGCGTGACATAAGACAATTGTTATGAATGTATGATACTAATGGGGTTAACGCCGCAGATAGCGGTCCCAAAATAATAATAATAATAATATATATATATATATTATATGGAGAAAAAAAGAATCAGACAAATTGTCAGCAAAAGACTTACAAAAAAAGGAAATAAACGTCAAATAAAATATCTTTCTCCATGTGCCAGTTAATTATGAATCGATACATTTGAATAATTATATACATACAAACGAAAAAATGTTGCATTAAAAAAATACACTTATGACAATTACAAACGCACAAATCTCTTTCCTCTTTTGTTTTCTATTCTTGTACGGCCAAGATTTGACCCGGAAGGTACTACAAACACTTCAATTAGAACGAGAAATTCTCTATTTTCTCAACAGTATATCTGGATAATTACTCACATAAAAACGAAAAATAATTGTATTAAAAAGAAGATGGGGAACTACTTAGTTCTTGTGTATTCATTGGAAAAAAAAAAAAAGAAAGAAATGAAATATTTGTTTTACGTCCCACATTATGCCGGCTAGGCTAAAGGAGACGGTGATGATGAGAAATGAATGAAATGGTGGATGAAGAAAGTAGAACCCGAGAAAACCCACACGCACGACATTTGTCTGCCACAAAGCTCATTTGGCGCAAACTGCGATCGAACCTATGACCCCATGCTCCAGATATAAACGCTCTACCACTGAGCCACCGCAGCCCGTGTATAATAGAATATGTATACTAAGTAGGAATACGGCTTTAAATAAACATACACAATAAAACTCAATTTTACCCACTGTAACCCACGGCAATAATAATAATAATAATAATAAAAAAGATTTCACAACCCTCGTATTGATGCGATAGTACGTAAATAGGCAATAGAGCTTAATATGTAAATGTTTCAAACCCACAGTCTTAGCATCTAACCCAGGACATGTATACTGCAATAACGGAAAGAAAAACAAACGTACAGAGGAAGAAAATGAAAACGAAGTTGCATCTTAACCTTATGTTATTAAGATTTACTTTATTAATGCAGCAAGATGTGCATGAAGTGGGACAATCTTTTCATGTCGAAAAATCATCCCCTGATTATTCCTGAAAGAACCATGAAGTTTCTCCTACACACAACGGATGTGTTTTTATGCCACATGAAGTCCTCCTCCACAATCCTTATGTGTATACCCGCCGTCGGTAACGTGCCTCTCCTCAATTCCCACTGGCATGGTGTGGCCTCGTGCTGCGCTCCAGCCTCGACTCGGTTAGATGCAACTCATCGCTTTTGGTAGCCACTCAGCGCAATTTGATTCGTGCTTCATGCACTGTAGTTTTTATGACGTATCTCCACATGCTCCATTTACACTCTGGCCTCCTAACGTAAATATGTACCCATTAATGCAACTCCTTTCTTAAGGAACACTTTCTAAGTCAGTAAAGTGGATATTTGGCGGAATAATTATCCAAACACACAACAAAAACTTCTGGCTGACATCGTTCACAAATTCTTAGTACCAGTTCCAGGCCATATCTTCCATCGCAGTGAGAAGGTAAAGATTCATTGTTTTCGTTATTTTTCAACAATGCATAGTGTCCAACACTTAACTGGGATTGAGTATAGCCCGCTCCCCCCAGTGACTTTTAAAGAATCATAGTCATTCTAACGATTCATACTAGTTCATAATGAATCGGAATCGCATGTTATAAAGATTTAAGATGTAAATCTTGCGGTAAGGAAGCTTTAGTATAAGTAGTAGTAGTAGCAGTAGTAGTAGTAGTAGTTAGTAGCAATAGTAGTAGTAGTAGTGGTGGTGGTAATTATTAGCAATAGTAGTAGTAGTAGTAGTAGGAACGGGTTAGAAGCCCCGCAGGGGTTGGTTGGGTTCTGTTCTCGATATAAGTAGTAGCAGTAGTAGGAACAGTAGTAGTAGTAGTAGTAGTAGGAATAGTAGTAGTAGTAGTAGTAGTAGGAATAGTAGTAGTAGTAGTAGTAGTAGTAGTAGTAGTGACTCTTCCAGTTCCGGTGACAAAGAACTGGGGGAGCGGGCTATACACAAGCCCTTAACTGTTTAAGGTACTAATTTTGCACAGTAATACAATATAGATGCGTACGTATTTAGAGAAGAAGAAAGAAAGTATGAAAATACAAATATTTGTGATTAACTGTTATGAGTGAAGGATTGAAATGAAACAAGAGTAATCGTAGGTAGGGTAAATTAAAAGAACAGCTAATAATTTGTAATACAACGTTGAAAACAGGTTCATGCGGGTGTCATCCGAAGGTCACCATCAGCAAAAGATTAGCTCTGGTAAAAAGTGAAAGAATTTGACGTAAATCAAAGTAGAAGGCATGAATAGGGGAGCAACAAAATGAGTATCACAATCAACGAAGGGAAGAACAAATGCAAACATAGGTAGCACTAATAAGGTGTGCATTTCAAATAAAATTGACTAGAATTAGTGGCCGCCTAGTGATTTTATTGTGTGTTATTCGCCTGCCTCCGCTCCCTTAGACGTAAAACTAAGATTTCAATTTGTCTTAAGTCCCTATACTCTCGATGATCATAAAATAAAGTTAATCCTCTCATATACACATCCTTGTGTAAAGGGATTTTCTTTTATTCGGGGGAGGAGGAAGGAATTTGGAACAATTCATCCTGAGAAAATGCAATTTTTCGCATTACGTCGAGGAGTGGAAAACCGTACGAGCAATACAATGAAATAAAACGTAACACACACAAAATACGATGAAAACGAGTAACTACATGAAAGATAGCACCATTCCTTACGAAAAGAATCGACTTCATCTCGAAGTTGAAGTACATATAGTAATTTATATTGGCAGAAATATTCTAAAATTACATAATTTTTGCTTCAAAATATTTTATTTTGTTATGATATTACTTCAGAGACCGACAAATGCTAATATAGGGGTACTATGTAGGTTACTCATGTAAACATTAAACACATATTAATGAATAACTTTGAAAGAAATTATCACCCTCTTTCTAATTTGAATCTCTAGAAGTACTTATACTTGCGATATGTAATATAAAATGTATAAGCCTATTTCGAGATGCAATTTGGGTATTTAGTTTAAGTTCTAATTTAGTGACACCTATGATCTATCCCAATGGTGAATGTCATTCTCATAGTTGTATTGACATTCAAAATAGACAATCCGTCTTTCAACTTTTGACGAACTGATAGCAAAGTATTGAATTTGTAGTCAAATATTAACCTACTTAACAAATTGAGTTATTACTTTTGTGATAACAATTGTTTTTCAGTTACTTGCCACAAGCCGGTAGAATGAACAAGCTAGTAAAATGTCAGAACCTACCAAACACTAAATATTACGATCTTGAATTAACCTTCTTCTAATTCACTGGCACCTTTTCATATTTCTGTACATACATATACAAAACTATTCCAAATACCACAAACTTGCATGAAATATATGCTTACACATACCACATGCAAAAAGGTAGCAGTGAAATTGCAACTTTCAACTTTGTTATATACGGAAGTGTTTAACCTCTTGCCTGACAAAAAGTTGATTTTTAATCCAAAGATACATCGAAAACGTCGAAAGAGGGGACAATAGTGGACGATTAAGTAAATTGAATTGCGTGATGAATTTGAGACTAATTGCATTAAATATCACTTGCGATTTGTAATTTTGCGTTGCATTGCAGAAAACTCGTACGGTACGAGACTTCGGAACTCGAAAAAAAATCCAATTTCGGAAAAATTCTAAATTCGGATTTTTTTTTTTTTTTTTTTGCGGGTTCACTCTATCAGACGGTTCTACCAAATAAAATTTATAGGTAAAGTACGATGTGAAACATTTTTATGAAGGAATGAGAGTGTGGATATAAGCAAGTACTGTCAGTGCACAATATCGAAGTGAATTTTTAGTGATAGTGAAAGTATCGTATGTGTAAGTGTGCTCTTTCACTATCCTCATTTATACCTATACCCCTGTCGCTAACGCGCCTGCTCCCTATGGACGCACCCCCTCGCTACCTCTCGAGCCCCCTGCTGCGCTCCTTCCCTGACTCGGTTAGATAGCATTCGTGCTTTTTATGGTCACCTAGCACAAGTTGGATCGTGTCTTATGCACTACACTGGAATTGATGCTACTTGTCCTTTCTGACAATTGCTGCACGCACATGGTGCTCAATGCTGTGTTACCAGCTTTTGTGTCGGGTATTGAAACACGAAATTATTCACTGCAAGTAAATCTCAGTTTCATAAAAATTAAATGACAAAACAGAACTAAAAAGAATGCTCTTAATAACCACTACTCAAGTTGACATTCACTAAAACAATGTGCATTTGTTTATATTCAAATTGACAGCGTGCGAAAAGGGTGGAATGTTTACCATTGCAGAGCAAGAGAATGAGCCACTATCATTGGCTGAACGTGCTGTTGCCATAGAAACAGTTCTTCTTGCCTGATTGTTATGACCACATGCAGGAAGGAAAAACAGAGGAAAGCATCTGCCAGTACAAGTTGTATCAAATAGACTGTAGTTTTTATGCCATACGTCCACACTGTATTCGTACTGAGCCCTCCTGATGTCAATGTGCATGTAGTAGCCCTAATTGAGCTCCTCATTTCTAGTGCATGCTCTGCTAAAAGAAATACAAAGTTCTAACCTAACCTGAAAATGTAAGAAATGTGTCACAATTTGGTAGAAATTTGCTACCAGTAACAGTCTCTAAGAGTAACAGGAATACCCCAGCAAGCATAGGCGCGCACAGAAGGGGAAAGAGGGGGCAATTGCCCCTCCCTGGATTTTCGAAAAAGGTTAACATTTATAGGCTCTTCTGGTGAAAATAGTATACTTTTAAAAACAACATTTACTAAATGATTAGAGTAACAAAATTTAGTCAAACCCATCCCCAAGATTTTAATCTACTTCTATCCCCCATGTAATGTTTCATGTTTTTTCAGTAATAATTATATTCAGCCTGATACTGCATGCAGAGCCGTAGCTAAGGGGGGGCCAGCGGGGCGCCCGCCCCGGGCGCTGACAACAAGGGGCGCCGAACGAGCAAGGAGAAAGAAAAAGTTGTGTTGGACATGAATAAAAGACGAGTCGCCCCCAGAAAGTATTGGCGCCCTATTAGATCAATATTGCTGTTGGTTATCAATGAAATACGTAGATTTCTTAAAAATTTTGTTGCTCGCTTCGCTCGCAATCCAAAAGTTTAAATAAGTCACAACAATTTTTTACTTATTACTTAAAAGTTATAGATGATTTCTTAATGACATGTGGTATACAAGGTGCCGACTAATGACTTATAGTGTACGCAGGAGCATTTTCAAACTCAGAAACGAGCAAAGTCGTGTTCGGCGTTTTGACAGTGATGAGTTTGCTTAGTTCAAAACGTTTTTCTACCCCTGGGGGCTCAGTGATAGAGCGTTCACCTCTGGTACTTGGGGTCCCTGATTCGATCCCAGCCCCGCCAAGTGAACTTTGTGGTGGACAAACACCGCGTGCGTGTGTTTTCTCGGGGTTCTCCCGTTTCCTCCCACTTTCTTCATTCCACCATTTCATTCGTTACTCATCATCACCGTCTCCTTTAGCCTAACCGGCATAACCGTGGGACGTATAAATCAAAGATTTCATTTCATTTTTTTCCCTATCCAATCCGATTAATCACGACGCACAGTGGAGCCAAAGCACTGAATTCTTGGCAAAAATAAGAATTCGCAATATGAAGCAGAAAATTGAAAGAAAACCAATTAGTTTGGTGTGTGCAGTGGCTGCAATAATGTTATTTCGACATTATTTTATCGAAAACATAGTGTTACATCATAAAAGGAAATATTCCTTATATTCGCGCCTAAATAATATAACAGATTATATGATTGGCATGAACAAACGCGTGGGGAATATGCTTTGATTTGGCAACTGACGATTGACTTACATTCTTACGCATGAAAGGAAAAAGTGTACTTACTCTTTTTACAACTGACGAGTAATAAAACTGAAGAAAAGTTCTTGCTTCTCAAAATTATTTCAAAGTTGTGGAGGATTCGTTATGACAATGAAGATGCAAGGACACTTCAATACATAAAAATTATCTCATCACAAGTTCTCGATATATTATCAGATGTATTAAGCATATTATGATTTACAAGCATCAGTAACCTGTTCAGCTTGTTTCATATATTGCATCGTGCATTACGTTGGCTGATTTCAGGGCTTGATTGGAACACTCTGAGCTGGAGCGAGCGGAGGCTCATTACACGCAGAGCATCACAAAAAAAACGCAATACTGAATTTATCAACACCATTTTAAATATGGTTCTACCTTATGGCCCATAGATTGTTTGGCAAACATTGATGTTTCAAAATATCGCCACCATTAATCACACATGTTTGACTAGAGTTTAGTTCTGTTGGCGAATGCCAGAGAAGTATGATTGGATGTTGGTAACAAGATGGGTCCTAGGGGGCGAAGCACCACAGGGGTGCCCACAAGGGGGGGGCTATGACGCAAACTGCGTCATTGAAATATTTGGGGGGGTTAAAAATCTATATAAATATGTTTGATGGGGGGGGTAAAATTAATCGAAAAGAAGATTTTTTTCATGGAAGAACACCTACGGATAGACAGTTGGGGGGGTGCGTCATGGACATAAGGGGGGGTGGGCACCACTGAAGCACCAAGTAGGTTTGGCGGCAAAATTCCCAGAATCGATCTATATTCAACTTTGTCACTGCGTGCATGGGGATCACACGTCTAATAATCTAACACTTGCTCTCACATTCATCCCACCTCAATTCAAAAGCTGCATTGCATCCAAAATGCGGTTTTCCTCAAACATTTTAATGCGCTATATTTCCCAAAAGTGCAAATATGTGCAGGTTTTCACTTTGCATACAGTAAGAACAATGTTTCTGCTACGATATATTAAAAAAATCACAGACATAATATTATTATGCCATATTTTCTACTAAAATGCCATTCTATCGTTTGACTACAGTTTATATGCTTTCAGTACCACAGCATTTTCCAAATATGATATTAAGTAGGGGATTACCATAGGAATATGATACTGATATTAACATCATTCCAAATATGATTATTGATTACACATTACCTCAACATTCTAAATGTACAAAACGATACATACATGTCGGTCGGGTCACCATGTTTACCAGTCACGGAATATCTACACGCAATGTAGGAATAGTCACATTCAAAGTCAATTTCCTATCTTCTGTCACTAAGCAGCACCTTTCCTGCTTCGGTGGATAACCACATTTACACGTCCCATGAATTCATTGTAAATAGCTATCACTTCTTTTCCTGCACACTATCTTATGTGTACACTAATAAGGTTTCATTATAGCAAATTATATCAAGTCAATCTTTTACTTCATTCTTCGAGATTTTGCTAAGAATTGCCTGGTTTGGCCCCACTGTGCGACGTTGAGAATGAAGGTATGAAATTGAGAAGAGTGAAGAGACACATTCAAGCTGCTGTTTGCGCGGGAATATTAAAAATAAAAGTAAACGAGGGAAACAATAACATTTTCGAACTTCAAGCAGTTGTAGAATAAGGGCTTAAGGGATCAGAACTTAGCCCGACGAAGTTCGACTTTTTTACACACACTAATCACTACCAATGATTTATTTTAAAATTCCATTGACATATCAAATGCTTCCAATTTGGAGGAATTTATTGAGGTCATTTTTTATCAACTTTTTATATCGGCACCATATTATTTTGTGTATGCGTGTCTAGTTGTGTGATGTTTTTATCTATCTACATACATACAAAACATAAGTACACACATTCTTCATATATGTACGTGTTAGCGTATTTTAATATGTTAATTAATAATAAGTACCTTAAATTCGGAACTCTCATTCATTAAGAAATTAAGTAATTACTATAATTTCAGACATATGTAGTAGCCAAAGTATATTTTGGATTTTAAGTACAAACATTGAACATATTCTTCACCTCCATCGATCAATATTTAGAAATTCACAAAGAAGGGTCCTTCTGAATTTCCATTACATTTCACAAAATATTTTTTACCGTTAAGAGATCGAAATTAACATACTATTGATGTGGTCACATACAGAATAAAATTTAAAAATGTACAATTATTACTGGAAATTAATACTGTCACCCATTTGAAACAATTTAAAAGCACATAGTTTTTAATGTATTAAAATTTCATTTCTTATCAATAGTATGAAATGTTGTAAATAGTAGTAACTTTCCATAACTGTGCTCCTCGCGAATTTGTATACAACCAAAGGTAGTTTTGTCAAGTTTAACAAAAAGTCCAAAATAAGACTCTCGAAAACAGCTCTTATTTGGAAAAGGATACATAATGATCGTTTTTGGTTGTTGTAATGGTCTTTCCAAGAAGATTAATAAAAATTCAGCGTAACAACAAAAGCTGCTTTTCTTATATATATATTGCTAAAGTGAGTGTAGGGGCGCTGAATTCTACTTCGCCCCGGGCGCAGAAATCTCTAGCTACGGCTCTGACTGCATGCAATGCTAAGTATTTTGAATGATGGTATCCGTTAATTGAGTTGAAAAAATAATTTCGCTTTTTGTTGTTTCTTGCTGACGTGGTGATGATAGCTATGAAGTTTTGTTTTGTTGGGTTTCATACTAGCAATTGTGTGTGTGTTTGTGAGTGTGTCTTGCTCCCCTTGGAAAATACCCTGCGGGCGCCTATGCGAGCAAGTTATTCTCGGTGAGCAAGGGGGACCGGATTTTTACATACTAAAAGCGAACCGAAAGTCCTATTTTAGAATGTGAAAGCATTAATAATGGCGAAGAATTGTAAACGCCTTCAATAATCTTCAATAACTGTTACATAAGTTTATATAAGAAGCACATTCCTAATGATATATCGCATTCAAACATTTGCAAGTTAAATGCAACTGTCGGTACCATGTTTTTACGCCCACTTTGGCGAGAGAGGTATATAATATAATAATGGCTCTGAAACCAGAGTTGGGCAAAATCAATTGAAATCAATTGCAATTGATCAATCAATTGAAAGTAATTGCTCTGAAAATTAATTGCAATTGATTTCATTTGTAATTGACAATTAATTTCAATTGCAATTGAATTCAATCATAAAATTTGCAATTAAATTTTCGTCAATTGTTAATTGTTAATTGGTCACCAGGCAATTGAAACTTTTAATTGTTAATTGTCAATTGCAAAGGGTGCAATTGAAACATTTAATTGTTAATTGCAATTGACAATTGAAACTTGTAATTGTTAATTGTAATTGAAATCAGCAATTAAAACTGAAGATAAGAAGATGTGTGTATATTGTGTTGTCCACTTGTTACTGTTTTACATATTTCAAATAAGGTAGGCCCCTACTTATAAGAAATGCTGGATAACTGTCATCCCTTCGCCCCCTGGGAAGAAAGCCATGAAACTAAGTATTTTTTTTAAATATATTATGTTTATGGTTCTATCCCCCTCGAAAGAACTCTATATGCCCTTCATGCATACAACAGGGATGGACACGAGCGAGTTTTCTTTAAAACTCGACTCGACTCGAAGCAGACATCTTTGAGTTCGACTCGAGAACTTGGCTCGAAAAATTTCCCCCAACTCGACTCGAATTGGATCGAGTTTCCAGACGAGTCGAGCCAATTCGAGCTAAATCCTTTGTGTAGTTCCAAGTACTACTCTATTCAAGTATCCTACATAGACAATATAATTATCTATGATACTACTACTACTACTATAAGTAATTATTATTATAACACTGTGTATAAACATGAAATATAGGCGGTTTGTATCTGAATGCTAAAAATTAGTTGACTGTCGATATCGGTCGTCAAGAAATCTTCAGGAGGCAAGGACATCGGTCACGAGGTTCTAGGTTTGAGTTCAGGAGGAGCAAGTATTCGGTCTCGAGCCAAAAATTGTTAAAAGTTATAGGACTCCAGCCAAACATGTTCAAAACTGCTCGACCCTGGTTTAGGGTTGTCAACGATTCAAGCGGCTCGCTCACAGCTCATTCACTTATCGAACCGAACCGAGAAGTGAGCCGAGCCAACAGCTCAATCAATCGAGCCGAACCAAACCGAGCTGATTGATTGCCCCAACCGAGCCGGTTCGAGCCATCGGCTCAGTTGAGCTGACTCGAACCCAGCCTATGGACTCGTTTCGACGGAGCTGGTTCGAGCCATTGGCTCCAATTCATTCATTCATTCATTGTTTATTCATCCATGTCGTACATTATTGGTCAGAGACCAGTACATAGGACTTGTCAAATAATAAGAAGACATTTCAATATAATTGATTTACATTATTTTACAAACTATCACCCAAGTATTCATTAATATGATAATACATTTTGTTACACAAAAAATTAAATAGTTCATTTTTGAAATTTCGTATGTTTTTGATATCCTTCAAATAACTTGGGAGCTTATTAAACAATTTAGCGGACATAGGAAGAACACTTCTTTTGGTGCACGCATAGTTTTGGTATGCTGTGAATATGTTATTCTTTTGTCGTGTGTTGTATGAATGTACATCGTCAACATGAAGACAACTATTTTCATTTCTCTTTACATATATGATACTTTTGTATATGTACAGACAAGGCGCAGTTAAAATTTTATTTGACCGAAAGACCCTTTTGCATGAGGACCTTGGTGATAGATTAAAAATAGGTCTTATTGCCTTCTTCTGTAGACGAAAACTAGTAACACTGGAATAGGAGGCTCCCCAGAAAATTATTCCGTAATTTAACAATGATTGAAACTTACCATAGTACAATAACAGCAAAGTTTCTTTTGACACTGAACCACGTAGTCTATAAATGACAAAACATATACGGCTTAATTTGCTGTTTAGCTCAGTAATATGTGCATCCCATGTAAGCCTATTGCTTATTGTTACACCTAAAAATTTAGTGGATTTTGAATAGTCTACATCAGTTGAATTTATCACAATGGGTGGTACTGTTCGAGATGTACATGAGTAATGAAAATTTAGTGCTTTTGTTTTCTTTTCATTTATCAGCAGTTGATTCTGAGATGTCCATTTTATCAAACGCTCCACAGTTTGCTTTAATTTACTTTCTAGTTCAACTGTATTGTCCGCTGTTACAAGGACATTTACATGTCAGCATATAGTACAATATGTTGGGGATACATATATTGAACAAGATCATTTATCTAAAATAAAAAAAGAATTGGCCCAAGAATTGAGCCTTGAGGAACACCAGCAGACATAGTAGCAGTTTTGGATGAAAATGTGACTTGCTTATTGTTAATTATTTTTTGTATTTTTACTACTTGTTTTCTGTTTGTCAGGTACGAGCGAAACCATTCATGTACTACACCCCTAATTCCATATTTCTGGAGTTTTGCCAGTAGAAGAGAATGTTGAACACTGTCGAATGTCTTGGAGAAATCAACAAATAAACCTACTGCATATTTTCCCTTATCAAGTACTGTAGAAACCTCTTTAATAAAGTTAAACAACGCTGTATCAATTGATTTGTTTTTTTGGAAACCATGTTGAGAAGACGAGATTAGGTTATGGCAGGATATAAAATTTCTCAAGCGCGATACCATTAGTGATTCAAAAATCTTCGAGAAAACAGACAAAATAGAAACAGGCCTATAGTTTTGAACATCATAAGTATTTCCTTTTTGTGCAAAGGTATAACTTTTGCAGTCTTCAATCTGTCGGGGAAAACGCCTGATTCAAATGATACATTTACAAGAAAGCATAGTTGTTTCACTATTAAATTCGCGCTCTTTTTTATAATTAGGGATGGGACTTCATCTATACCTGCAGAACGGGTACTAGAAAGCCTTCTGATACAGTCCAACAATTCTTCTTCAGTTACCGGAGTTACATACATACTATGTTTGTTGCATGGAATATTTGGCTCTACAGCGAGATCCAACTTTCCAGGTGGTAAATTCGTATTAAGAAAATACTGATTAAAGACTTCAGTAATGGCAGCAGGATCAGCGAAAGAATTATTTCTATAATTAACTTGTGATATTTCGCGCATTGGAACAGTCTTTGATGAATTGTTTATTACGTTCCACGTACCTTTCATTTTGTTTTTATATACGTGTATTATAGTGTCATTGTGGATTCTTTTGGCTGTTCGAATAACATTCTGATATATTCTTTTGTATGTTTTTATATGGGAAATAACTTTAGCTGGTAAATTAACACATGTTTTCTTTTGCTTTGAAACTTTTATTCCTTGCGTGACCCACTTTTTCATGTTATTAAGATCTTTCCGTAACTGTAATGGAAATGCTATGTTAAAATTATGTAAGAAAGCATCAACAAAATAATTGAATTTGTCATTAGCACTAGGTAAGTCGTACAAGGGATTCCAAGATTCACGAGATAATAGAAAACAAAAATAATTTATATTTTCCGTTGAAAATAATCTGGTTGCTCTCGTTATCGGTTTCGGACTTCCCTTCACTAGTTTCTCGATAGGTATTCTACAATAAATGGCTTCATGATCAGAAAATCCAAGTTTAGTAACTTGAAACAAACATTTAAGATTACTTTGTGGAATAATAATTTGGTCGATAGCTGTCTTTCCTTGACGAGTAGGTACGTTAATAATAGTTTGTAGTTCATATAAATTTAACATTTCTTGAAACTTAGATTTATTAGTTGAATTCTTTAACTAATCTATGTTTATATCCCCACAGATAACTACACTACTAAATTTTCTACGTAAGTTCGCTAGAAGTTTCTCAAAATTTTTAAACAAAATTCCTAAATCACCAGAAGGGGTCCTATAGATACACACAATACAAATATTTAACTCTTGAAGTTTTGATGCGACTACCTCACAATGCATTTCGACGCAAAAATTCCGAACGTCAATCTCAGTTGCATGTATATAAGAGCGAGCAAAAATTGCGACACCACCTCGACTTTTGACTGTACGAGAGTAGTGAGTAATAATATTAAAACCGTTTAAACTAACCATATTAACGATATTTGCATCTAACCAGTGCTCACATATACAAAGAAGCTGTACATTTGAGAAGTCGTTTTCCAACAATACCTCCAGAAGATCAATTTTGTTCCCTAAACCTTGCACATTATGAAAAAGAAGGTGTAAAGAGTCAGTATTTCCTACCATAAAAAATCACCGGATAACATCTTACGCATTCTCTTCCGTCGTTCTATCTTTTGAGCATTTTCAGTTATATTATTACAATCTTCTGCTTTATAGATTGAACTACTTGCCCTTTGTATTAAGCTAATCCTATCAATATGATCTACTCCTACACTACCACACTCTACGTTAATATTGGAATATGTATCAAGGGTCTTGCATACGTTATTGCTACTGTCTCTTACTACAGGTGCTAGACTTTCATTATTGTCTAACGATGCTTGCCATGGTAAAGGGATGACGCTTGTCGAGACTACAGATGATGATTCTACAAGTTCAGCAAATTTATTACACATTGAACGTTTTCCAGTGTTGTTTAAATGTAGTCCGTGTGTAGTAAAATTATCCCTTTCCATAAAGCCCAAATCAACGTATCTTACATTACAATAACCTTTGCATATTTTGGAACTTTTGCTGTTTGTTTGTTTTAAATGTACATTAACACAGGAGTTACCGTCTCAGTCATGTCTATGTGGAATACCTGCTACAATTACGTTAGTGTTATTTAACATATTTAGACACTTGTACAGATTAACCACAGCTTTGTTACCCTCACCACGTGCAACATCGTTCCCCCGCCAATGATTATTAGTGTGTCTTTCATATCCTTGCATAGTGAACCACAGTCTCTCATTGTTTCACTCATGGTGGCACCCGGCTTCGTGATACATGACACTTCATAACTGTTGCTTAATACGTCTTTTAACAGAACCGCTGTGTTTCTGGCGTGACTGTCCCCTAGAATTAATATTTTCTTATTTCCACTTTGTTTGCTATTCTTCTGTCTAGGGTGACGGTAAATCGAGCCGAGTCGATGATTCGTTCCTACCGAGCCGGATCAAGCTATCGGCTCAATTGAGCCCAGTCGATGGATCATCCCAACCAAGCCAGCTCAAGCTGTTCGCTCAGTTGAATCGAGCCGAGCCGGTTGACATTACTATCCCGGTTGGGATTCTACTTTGGCTAAAAAATTGGACCGCGCAGTTCTCAGCCTTGATGGTAAGAACTACAGTATATACAGTACTTATATTAGTGCTCACGGCGTCATTAACTTGTTCCGCCACCAACGAATTTCGAGGTACTTTGTTTTGCATCATTTGTGCATGTTTTGTGTCGCTTTATGCGCCTATTCCCACATTTTGTGCGCCCCCGGAAGTGGGTCAACATGGCCCTACAAATATGGCGGAACAAGTTATTGCTATTTCGCCACCAATGAATTTTGAGGTCGTTTTCTTCACATAGTTTTGTGCCGTTTTGTACGTCTACTTCCACGTTTTGTGCTTCATGGGGAGTGGGTTAAAATGAGTCCCCAAGGTGGGACGAAAATGAATCACTGTTCCGTCACCAACGAATTTCGAAATCGCTTCTTTCGCATCGTTTAGTGCCAGTTTCTAGCCGTTTTGAGCGCGTACTTTCACGTTTTGTGCGTCACCGGAAGTGGGTCAAAATGGGCTTCCAAGATGGGATGAAAATGACCAAGAGTTACGCCACCAAAGGCGCCGATTTCTCTGTAACTTGGGGGAGCCCATTCAGATGCAAGAGGCATATATGAAGATTTTAAGACAAATTGAATTCCAATTATGCCAGATATTGTATATACATAAATAAAATGCGGGGCCCACATGAGCTTTGGGGGGGGGGACCGGGGCCCCAAGGAGCGGCGCCCTTGTCCGCCACTATCGCATTTCGAGGTCGTTAATTTCACATCGCGTACCCTTTTGTGTACCAATTTCGACGTTTTGTGCGTAAATGGAAGACGGTCAAAATGGGCCTCGAAGGTGGGACGAAAATGATCCACTGCTCCGCCACTACCGAATTTTGAGGTCCTTCCTTTCACATCGACTAGTGAATGTTTCGGGCCGTTTCGTGCCCCTATTTCCATGTTTTGTGCGTCACCAGAAGTATGTCAAAATGGGCCTCCAAAGTGTGACGAAAATGACCCACACTCCGCCACTATCGAATTTCTAGGTCGTTTCTTTCGCATCGTTTAGTGCCTTTTTTAAAAAGTTTTCTGCACTTATTTCTCGTCTTGTGCATCACCTGAGGTGAGTTAAATGGGCCTTTAAAGTGGGAGTTTAATGGCTCACTGTTCTGCTACTATCGAATTTCATGATCGTTTCTTTCGCATCGTTCAGTGCCTGTTTTGTACGTTTTGTGCGTCACCGGAAGTGGGTCAAAATGGACCTACGAATATAACGAAACAAGTTAATGCTGTTCCGCCACCAACGAATTTGGAGGACGTCTCCTTCACATCGTTTAGTGTGTATTTTGTACCATTCTGTTCGCCTACTTCCACGTTTTGAGCATCACCAGTAATGCGTCAAAACGGTCCATCAAGATGTGAGGAAAAAGACACATTGTTCCGCCACTATCGAATTTGGAGGTTGTTTCTTTCGCATCGTATAGTGCCTGTTTTGTACCGTTTTGTGCTCCTATTTCCACTTTAGTACGACAACGAAAATGGGTCAAAATGGCCTACTAGTATAGCGGAATAACTTAATGCTGTTCCGTCACCATGGAATGTCGAGGTCGTTTTCTTCACATTTTTTATTGTTGATTTGTGTCGGTTTCTGCATCAGTGGAAGTGGGTCAAAATTGGCCTTGAAAGTGTAATGAATATGTGTTTTTCTGCCATATTTGTAGGTCCTCTTTGACCCATTTTCGGTGGCACACAAAACGTGAAAATATGCGCAGAAACGGTACAAAACATGCATTAAACAATGCGAAAAAAGCGACCTCGAAATTCGATGCTGGTGGGAGAGTGGGTCATTTTTCTTCCCACATTGAATGCCCATTTTGACCCACTACAATTGATTCACAAAACGTGGAAATAGGCTTAGAAAACGGTAGAAACGGTAGAAAACACGCACAAGACGATGTGAAGGAAATGACCTTGAAATCGTTCCTGACGGAACAGCATTAACTTGTTCCGCCATATTTGTAGGAAAACATTGACAGATTTTCGGTGACGCACAAAAACGTGGAAATAGAGGCACAAAACGACACAAAAATGGAAACTTAGCTTAATTACATGGAAATTTTAAGTTTGTGCGGTACGCTTAATTATATGGAAAATGTTATACATTTTTCCTTTACGTTGGTCTACTTTACGTTGATTTGGGATTTTCAAATTTTATTCTTTTTACCACTGAAAAGTATATATTATTCAGCAAGGAAATAATAATCAATGATAATTATAATAATTATCTATATAATTGAATTCATTGTAATTTGGTCCATGACAAACACTTTACCATTTCGTACTAGCTGTTATGCCCGTTCTTCGCACGGATCAGATAAACTATCAATGTAAACAAAATGAACAACGGGAGAACAATTAAGAAACATTTCTAAAATTGGATATATTTTGTATGAATATATATCCAACAACGTACATGTGTTTTCATTGGGAAGGCCGATGGGGGCTGAATTTGAATGTAAACACTATCGGGGGTGTCACTATACATCTGAGCAACCCCGATAAATATGGATTCGACACAAACATTGGCCATTTTCTACTACTTTTACATGTTAGAAAAAATGAGAAAGGGCTTTGAAGAATATGGGATGAAAATAAATGTTAGAAAGACAAAAGCCATGGTGATTGGAACGAAGGGGTCTGTGTCAAATATAAAAGTAGGAGGGGAGAAAATAGAACAAGTGAATAGTTTTCGATACCTGGGTAGTGTTCTTAGTAATGACATGAAATGCGAACGTGAAATAAAAGTAAGGATAGGAATGGCGAAAGAAGCCTTTAAAAGAAAGAAAAGTCTGTTTTGTGGGACCTTGAACAAAGAGTTGAGAAAAAGACTCATAAAATGCTTCGTGTGGAGTGTTGTACTGTATGGGGCGGAAACGTGGACCTTACGTAAAGGTGACGAAAATCGACTGGAAGCCTTCGAAATGTGGGCGTGGAGAAGAATGGAAAGAATTAGTTGGGTCAAGCGGAAAACGAATGAGAGAGTGTTAGACATGGTGGGTGAGAAAAGAACACTTTTAGATATTATTAGGAAGAGGAAGAGAAACTGGTTGGGACATTGCCTAAGAAGAGATTGTATCATGAGGGACGTCCTAGAGGGTATGGTGGCGGGAAAGAGAGGGAGGGGGCGAAAGAGACTACAATTAATGGATGATATTAAAACAGAAAGATCATACGCAAAGACGAAAAGGTTAGCGGAGGACCGTGGAGCATGGAAGCTTCTCAGCTGCGGCAAGTGACCTGCCAATAAAGGCAGAATACCTATGATGATGATGATGATGATGATTACATGTCCCGGTGAACGCCCCCTCAGACACCCTTGGTTCGAATTGTGAAAAAAATCTCCTCTGGCCCCCAGCCGATACCGCGAAAACTATGAATGTGACACTAGCATCTGCCATTTTCTATTACTTTTTACATATCCCGGTAAAAGCCCCTATGATCCTCTGGTTCCAATTTTGAAAAAACAACGCCTCTGGCACACAGCCGATGGGGGGTGTATTTTGAAGTCAACGCCTGTGAAAGTATCACCATTCATCTCAGCGACAGCGAAAACTATGGATTTGACACTAATATCGGTCATTTTCAATTATTTTTACATGTCTCGCAATTCCCCACCCCCGGTGACTCCCGGCCCGCATACAATGGTGGCTAAATTTGAAAATCATTGCTAATGAAAGTATCACCATTGATCTCAGCGACCGCGAAAACTACGGATTTGAGACTAATATCGGTTATTGTGCATTATTTTTACATGTCTCGTGGTCCCCTTTATAATGCACCCGTTCCTTAGCTGATGGGAGCTAAATGTGAAAGTAAACGCGGTCTTGAGTTTCACCATTGAGCTCAGCGACCTCGAAAACTATTGATTTGACATTAATATCTATCATTTTCGATTATTTTTAGATGTCTCGGAATTCCCCCCTCTGGTAACCCAAGGCCCGCATACAACGGTAGATGAATTTGAAAGTCATTGCTAATGGTAGTGTCACCATTGATCTCAGCTACAGCAAAAACTATGAATTTGACACTAATATCGGTCATTTTGGATTACTTTTACGTTTTGGTATCCCTCCCCCCCCAGTTGACCCCCGGCCCGCAGCTGAATGGGGTGAATCTGGAAGTTGATGCGATCGGAGTTTCACCATTAATCTCAGCGATCGCGAAAAATATGAAATCGACATTAATATCGGTCTTTTTCTACTGCTCTTACATGTCCCGCTAAACGCCCCCCTGAGACCCCCTGTTCGAATTTTGTCAAAAACACATTTCCTTGATGTGGGGCCTAGACCAATGTACCCGTGACCAAAATTTGGTTACTCTCGGTCAACTTGTCTGGTCCCCAGACCGGTCCCGGTAAACGTCCCACTGAGAACCCCTAGTTCGTATTTTTAAAAAAAAAAAAAAAACTCTTCGTTTTGATCTGGGGCCTAGTACAAGCTACCCGTGACCAAATTAAAAAAAAAAAAAAAGATCGGTCCACTCGTCTGGTCCACAGGCCGCATAAAGATAGACAGACAGACACAAACAAATTATTTATTTTATTTATATTAGAAAGGTCAGATCCACCGTTATTGTAATAGAGCGGTGCTTGAGCGATTGATCGTAGAAATTCAAACTCCGATGAGTAATAATTGTTTTGTTACAAGTTTAAACTCTTTAGTCAGTAGAGAAGAGGGCGTGAATCATGGTTCAGAGTTGATGACAATGGGTTTTACTGGGTCTGTGGGTCACAGTGGGTGAGAGTGGTTCATGGTGGGTGGTGGATCAGAGTGGGTCATGGTGGGTCATGGGTCACGATGGGTGGTGAGTCAATTGGTCATGGCTAAGGTTTTCATTGCCCACGCCCTCTCTGAACTACAATGTTGAAAATTAATCAGTGAAAATCAATTGAAAGTAATTGCTGTGGAAATCAATTGCCAATTAATTTCAATTGCAATTGAATGACTGAATTCAATTACAGTACAATTACTTTTCACTGCAATTACTTTCAATCAATTTATTAATTGCAATTGATTCTCCATTCTTAATGGCCAATTGCAATTAACAATTAAATTTACAGATTAATTGTTAATTGTTAATTCAATTGAAATTTGCCCAACACTGTCTGAAACCAAAATGGTCTTCTGGTCTTGATGAAATACCAATGGCCATTATAAAAAAATTGAGTATCCATATCTTGAAACCTTTGTCCTAGCTCATTAATATGTCCTTTCACACAGGCATATTTCCTTAGAAGTTAAAATACTCCAAAGTCAAATTGTTATATAAGCTGGGGACCAAAACAAAAATCGAAAATTACAGACCAATTGCCTTTATTGTTCTCCTTTTCAAAAATTATAGAGAAAGCTATTCTCAATCAAATTATACCATTCTTATCTAAGCATAATATAATTTTACCTGCAGAGTTTGGTTTTCAAAAACACAAATCAACTGGAATTGCTATATACAATTGCATCAATGAGGTCACGGAAGCTCTGTACAAAAGCAAAAAAATGAGTGGGAATGTATCTAGATTTATCTAAAGCTTTTGACTTTGTCCCTAATGACATAGTAGTAGGGGTCGACGTATATTGAGCCGAGTCAGCAAAAATTTCTCGATTCTGATTGGCTGAGAGAGGTCACATGACGTTAGGCCCCGCCCACGCGGGAAATTCAAATTTTCAGGTCACGTGGTATGATGACCCGCGGGGAAATCCCTCATTCTCTTTTATGACCGGGATTTTTGAAATTTGTTCCCTTTTACGGGTAAGATGTGTGATTCTGATTGGTTGATAGCTGTCACGTGATTTTAGACCCTGCGATATTTGAAATTCGTTCCCTTTTACGGGTAAGATGAGTGTTTATGATTGGCTGATAGAGGTCACGTGATCTTAGGCTCTGGGATTTTTAAAATTCGTTCCCTTTTATGGGTAAGATGAGTGGTTTGGTACCTTGAATTTGATTGGTTGATAGCGGTCACATGATCTTAGACCCTGGGTTTTGAAATTTGGGTATCCTCTTTGATGAGTGCTTTGGTACCTCGATTCTGATTGGCCGACAGAGGTCACATGATCTTAGACCCGCCACACGATGAACAGATTACATGGGAAAACCCCTTACTTATTTGTTTTATTTTATGTGTAAGATGCGTGTTTTGGTACCTCAATTTTGATTGGTGGATAGAAGTCACATGATCTTAGCCCCCACCCCCAATGCTAGACATTCAGAGTGCTATGACGGCGATCCATCCTAGACCGGGATCTTAGAATTTAGTTCCCTTTTTATGGTTATGCGTAAAGTTCCCATGAAGGGTTCAACCTCCTCCTTAAATAACCCTTTTTTGGTATCATGATATTGTACTGAAGTTTACATTAAATATTATAGTTCTCTTTGGCAGATAAGATGATTACCAGCTTTCTTACCTTGATGGAGATTCTGTCCTTGAATTAGTAGCCTATGTCTCTGGAAGTAACAATGGTGAAAGAGGGTTGTCGCTTGTAGATTTCTTATAACACATTGTTGTGAGTTTAAGCGATTTTTTAAACGCTCAGTAAGCGCTTCAATTATGGAAACAGTGTTGCCAGATTTTTTTTTTACCGAAACTGCTCCGATTCTTTTCGAAACGGTTCCGCAGAGTGCAAGAAATTTTAAACTAAAAATTTTTTCGAACTAAAAAAATTGTAACTAAAAAATTTTCAAACAAAAAATTTTCGAACTAAAAATTTTGAAACAAAAAAGTTTCAAACAAAAAATTTTCGAACCCAAAAAAAATTTCGAACTAAAAAAATTGAAACAAAATTTTGTCGAACTAAAACATTTTTTAAAACAAAAGTTTCGAACTAAAGATGTAAATCACATCTAAAAATTTTCAAATCAAACTTTTTATCGAACTAAACTTTTAAAATTTTCGAACTAGAAATTTAAACCAAGTTTTAGAAAAATCCTAAGAAATGTTTCTCCAGGAATCGAACTCAGGTCTTTCAAACCAAAGATGTGTATGCTAACCGCTTAAATGAATTCGGTTTTAATCGATCTTGGTGGGTTTCGAACCATGGTCCTTGAAAAGGATACACATATACTTTAAGAAAATAAATCTGACAGTGTAACGCTTCTCAAATCAAACTTTTTATCGAACTAAACTTTTAAAATTTTCGAACTAGAAATTTAAACCAAGTTTTAGAAAAATCCTAAGAAATGTTTCTCCAGGAATCGAACTCAGGTCTTTCAAACCAAAGATGTGTATGCTAACCGCTTAAATGAATTCGGTTTTAATCGATCTTGGTGGGTTTCGAACCATGGTCCTTGAAAAGGATACACATATACTTTAAGAAAATAAATCTGACAGTGTAACGCTTCTCAAATCAAACTTTTTATCGAACTAAACTTTTAAAATTTTCGAACTAGAAATTTAAACCAAGTTTTAGAAAAATCCTAAGAAATGTTTCTCCAGGAATCGAACTCAGGTCTTTCAAACCAAAGATGTGTATCCTAACCGCTTAGCTATGAATGAATTCGGATTTAATCATGCTTGGTGGGTTTCGAACCATGGTCCTTGAAAAGGATACACATATACTTTAAGAAAATAAATCTGACAGTGTAACGCTTCTCAAATCAAACTTTTTATCGAACTAAACTTTTAAAATTTTCGAACTAGAAATTGAAACCAAGTTTAGAAAAATCCTAAGAAATGTTTCTCCAGGAATCGAACTCAGGTCTTTCAAACCAAAGATGTGTATCCTAACCGCTTAGCTATGAATGAATTCGGATTTAATTATGCTTGGTGGGTTTCGAACCATGGTCCTTGAAAAGGATACACATACACTTTAAGAAAATAAATCTGACAGTGTAACGCTTTCGTTCGTGGATTAAAATAAAATGCTGATAGACTTCTTTGTGTGACGACATAGAAGCACATATGATTGAAAAAATGCAAACGTCAGCGGATCGCATTACTTTTTGTTTTACTACGAACGTGTCAGCATGATTCATGGAAAAAAAGCAAACATTGACATTCTCGTATGGAATATGAGGAAAATGAAATGTCGTCACAGTTACGACAAGTAGTGACATGATCCTGGCAGAAGGGAATTGGCATCGGAATTGCGATACTAGATGTTGTAACTATTGAGAAACGTGAATGACGTCACGATCGATTGTTACACATCGTTTTGGTTCGTGATTCATGACAAAAGCAGCGAGCGTTTTGATTGGTTCGTTGTGATGTCATTTTATAAATTTCCTCGTTTCTGATTGGCTGACGGTGACATCGTTTTCGCAGCGACCTAAATAAAAATCTAAATTTCATTTTTCAAATCCTACATCGCTCTCAACTATCGTGTGAGAAGGTTTGTTCTTGAAAAGTGTCTTTATTTAAGAAGCTTTACTGCACCGACTTTGTGTTCATTGAATTTGAGGTAAGTTCAGTGAGATTTTATTTTTCACACAAGATTCGAAAATCATTTTTATTTTATATTTGTGGGCGGATCACGAATACACTGTTTTACTTTTAGTACGAAATATTTAGACTATGAAGAAATTAGTGGAATGGGAAAGTGGGAGTACGAATCAGGAACCTCCACACATTAAAAGTAAGCACGATAAACGATATGGTTTAGCGTCCCTTCAGCGAGCACCCGTCGGGAATTGAACCATGGCCAGAAAAATGTGTGCGCTTAGTTTTGAAAAGAATGCATTACAAAATTTCAGAAACTATGTCTGAGAATAATATGGTTCGATTCCCTTTAAAAGCATTAGCGGCCCCTTCAGCTTAACGTGATATTCGAGCAATCACCTGGGATTGAACCAAGGCCAGAGGCGTGTACGTCAACCATTTAGCTTAGTTTTGAAAAGAATGTATGATAACGCATGAGAATATTAAATTTCAGAAAAGACTTGACAGCGATCCGATGTGGAAAGCAAACCCACCGAGGATTGAACCAGGACCTTCCACGTTAGAAGCATGTACGCTAACCGCTTAAATAAAAAAGAGTGCATGAATATTTGGTTAAAAGATTTACGCTATACAGATTTTGTTTTGACAATTACGTATGTATAACGTTAATGGTTGGTGAATCTCTTCAATTTGCAAACGCATCATCTAAAGGTCGTTGTGAGTAGAAAAAATGCTTACGCGTACTTTGTCACATCTCAGTACTGTTGAAACATTCATTCATGCATTCTTTTTTTATCACTATAGAATGGTAGGTCAGTTACATGCTGATGTAATGCTCTCGAGTTTGACAGCAATAAAACACACATTTCAGTAACATAATTATTTTTTAAAAAACTTTGATTTTTAGTACACGTGCTTTCATAATGAGATTCTGAACGTCACCGCCAGGAATCAAACTCAGGACCTTTACATGAATTGCTTAGTTAAGAATTTATCATGAATGTTATGATTTCCCGAACTAAGCGGTTAGCATACGTACCTTTGGCGTGGGAGACCAGGGTTTGATTCCCGGCGGGAGCTCATGTGGTTCGGATTCCACGTTAATCAGTAGGTCCACGTCTCATATAGCCTCGCTACTGAAAGGGACGCTAAACTAAAAATCAAAAAATCAACTCAAATTCACGCTGCTCAATTCCTTTTTTCCCATTACATATTTGTTTTACCGTACCTGTTTGTTTGTTTTCATTTTTAATCATGGTCCAATCGGGTTTTACTGTTCGCAATGAAATCACTCGTCATTATAGACGATTTATGTACGTTTATGTATTATGAGGTGTGCACGTCAACCATTTAGCTTAGTTTTGAAAAGAATATATGATAACGCGTGAGAATATTAAATTACAGAAAAGGCTTGACATGCCCCGACGTGGAAAGCAAACCCACCGAGGCTTGAACCAGGACCTTCCACGTCCGAACCATGTACGCTAACCGCTTAGTCACAATAATAATAAAAAAAATACGCTATACAGATTTTGTTTCGACAATTACGTATGTGTATCGTTAATGTTCGATGAGTCTCTTCAACTTGCAAACGCATCATTTAAAGGTCGTTGTGAGTGGGGAAAAAAATGCTTACGCGTGCTTTATCACATCTCAGCACTGATGAAACATTCATTCATTTCATGCATTCTTTTTATCACTATAGAATGGTAGGTCAGTTACATGCTGATGTAATGCTCTCGAGTTTGACAGCAATAAAACACTCATTTCAGTAACATAATTATTTAAAAAAAAAAACTTTGATTTCTAGTACATATGCTTTCATAATGAGATTCTGAACGTCACCGCCAGGAATCAAACTCAGGACCTTTACATGAATTGCTTAGTTAAGAATTTATCATGAATGTTATGATTTCCTGTTTATCAGGTGATTAAGATTTTTCTTTCTTCTTTCTTTTGTAGTAAATTCACGCTGCTCAATTCCTTTTTTCCCATTACATATTTGTTTTACCGTACCTGTTTGTTTGTTTTCTCCTTTTATTAACCATGGCCGAATCGGGTTTTACTGTGCGCAATGAAATCACTCGTCATTATAGACGATTTAACATCGAGGGCAGAATGCTCGAAATTCAATTCAACGCACCGCCCGTAGGAACCGATATCATACAGTATGTACATAATAGTTTCCAATCAATGCTGGACCATTTGTTAGCCAATGTCGACGATGAGGCGATGGTTGGTTTATCAGTAATATCACCACGCAACACGAATAAACCGTTTTGGGTGAGTTTTCGCCAAGCACGAAACTTAACACTGGAAACGATGTGGGCCTCCTTTGAAAGAGTGTTACAAAGTAACAATGCATTTCTCCTGCACGAGCCATTCACTGTTCATTTCCATCGTGTGGATATTCCACGTGGTTATGGTGGTTTGCGGCAAGGAGTACTTCAAAATGAAGAATTATTACGTTGCAAGCGAGGGATTGTACGTGTAAAAAATCAAGATTCAAGGTGCCTGGCGTACGCCCTTGTTATTGCTATTGGCCTGAAAAAATACAAGAATGTAGATGTGAAACGACATAGACAATATCAAGATCAATCAAAATGTGTTGTGGACGATGAAGTGAATGCATTATGTGCAAATGCAGGAGTGAATTTGGATCATGGTGCCAGTGTAAATGAAATTCGACAATTCCAGGCATACCTCAAAGAATATAAAATTACAGTGTATACTAGTTTCACAGGTCATGACATCATGTACGAGGGGCCCAACGACGAAAATCGCACTCCCATAAATTTGATTTGTTTAGCTGGACATTTTGACATCATTCAATCTTTAACTGCTTGTTTTGCAACCAATTTCTACTGTGAAGCGTGCCATAAAAAATACAGTGAACGTAACAGACATGTGAAAAATTGTCCTGTAACATGCTCCAAATGTCTACAGAGACCTCTATGCGACAAGAACCAAACGCCGATATTATGCAACGACTGCAATCGTCAATTTTACGGCGAAGAATGTTTTAACAATCATCGTAATATTGTATATCATCGTGGGGAACCTGTATGCAAAATGGTGCAGCAATGTACTAGATGTTACAGAGTATATTCTTTTGTACGAAGTGGACAACGCATTCATGATTGCAATGAGATCTTTTGCAATGTTTGTAAGAAGATTGTTCCAGGATCCCATCAATGTTTTATGCTTCCTGATCGACAATGCTTGAAACCTGGTGTTCCTTCACTCATGCACACAAAGAAAGCCTTGTTGATATTCTATGATATAGAATCTATGCAGGACACGAATATTGGCGATAATACGTATGTACACATTCCAAATTTATTGGTTGCACAACAAGTATGTTATGCATGTGTTGAAAACAATAATATCCAGCAGTCTTGCAGTACGTGTGGTCAGCGCCAGCATATTTTCCAAGGAGAGGATCCAGTTTATAATTTTCTCCAGTACTTGCGGGAACGTCGTCCCAATATAAATAGGATTTTCTGTGTCGCTCACAACGCTAAGGGATACGATGGACATTTTATCCTAAAGACCATGGTCGAACAATGTCAATGGAGACCTGACGTCATATTAAATGGGACCAAGATACTGAGTTTAACGTTGAATAATCTGACGTTCATTGACTCGTTGAACTTCCTACCTATGGCATTAAGTAAATTGTCAAAAGCGTTCAATTTACCCGCAACCAAAGGCTACTTCCCGCATTTCTTCAACACCAAGGAGAATCAATCGTATATTGGACCACTTCCAGAAACGAAGTATTATGGTGCAGATGAAATGGCCGTCGAAGACAGAAACAAGTTCATGCAGTGGTACAACGATCATCGTAATGACACGTTTGATTTCCAGAAAGAAATTCTCAAGTATTGTATTCAAGATGTCAATGTACTGCGACAAGCATGCGTTTCGTTTATGACGTCATTTGAAACAGAAACCAAAGTGAATCCCTTCTTGGAGACGATCACGATTGCCAGTGCTTCTAATTTAGTATTCCGCCGGAATTTCCTTAAACCTAATACCATTGGAATTCTACCGGCACATGGCTATCGATGGAGAAGTACCCAATCGATCGCTGCAATGCAATGGCTGGCCTACATTGAAAAAACCGAAGAAAAACAAATCTTACATGCGGCCCGACAAAAGGAAGTGTTTATTGCGGGATTCCATGTTGATGGTTACTACCAAGATCCTGAGACGTTAGAGGAGCACATCTACGAGCATGCCGGCTGCTTTTATCACGGGTGTAAAGTATGTTTTACTACAGGCCGTAATCAGCCCATCTACAGCAATCCAGAAGACACCATGGAATTCCGTTATGAACGAACGCAACGCAAAAATGCAAGACTGCGTGAATTGGGGTACATTGTACATGAAATGTGGGAGTGCGAATTTAATCAGTTCTTAAAACAAAATCCTGCAATGGCGACGTATCTGAAGAATCACCCGTACATGAACCGCAGACCATTAAATCCAAGAGATAGTTTTTTTTGGAGGAAGGACCAATTGCGTGAAATTGTACCACCAAGTCGACGAAAAAGCAGGAGAAGTAATAAAATATTTCGATATTGTCTCGCTTTATCCTTACATCAATAAGTGTGCTAAATACCCTGTAGGCCATCCACGAATTTATCTACAGGGTGATGAAAATATACCACCAATAAATAAAGTCAATGGTCTAATCAAAATGACGATATTACCAAGTCGCCATCTTTATCATGGTCTCCTGCCTTACCGATGTAACAAGAAACTACTCTTTCCACTGTGTGCTGCGTGTGCCGAAAAAATGAACCCAGACCCTACAGCAACGTGTACACACAACGACCAGGAGCGATGCCTCACTGGAACTTGGGTATCATATGAAATCCAGAAAGCAATAGAATTGGGATATCAACCAGTGGAAATTTTTGAAATTTGGGATTATGACATTGAACAATATGATCCCATCACGAAAACAGGTGGCTTGTTCACGGAATATATCAATACATTTTTAAAATCGAAAATGGAAGCGTCTGGCTGGCCTAGTTGCTGTGTGACCGAAGAAGACAAATCAAAATTCATACAAACCGTCCTGGAGCGTGAAGGTATTGCATTGGATCCGTCCAAAATTGAAAATAATCCTGCCCGAAGAAGCTTATCTAAGCTTTGTCTTAACTCTCTATGGGGAAAGCTTTGCCAGCGTACAAACTTTAGCCAGACCACAATTATTGATCGGCCGGAAGAATTTTATGAAAAACTCACTTCCCCCGACATTAAACTCCATCGAATTGTACCCATCAATGATACGATGTTGTATGCGTTCTGGGAGTACAATGAACATGTGCCTGTTCAAAACCGAAACACCAATGTCGTGTTAGGTGCATTTACAACATGTCAGGCACGTCTGGAATTGTACAAGTACCTGGAAATGTTGCAGGAACGTGTTTTATATTTCGACACGGATTCTGTGATATTTACGGAGAAGCCTGGAGAGCCAACCATTGAACCTTCAACGGACTTGGGATGCTTATCGGACGAGATGGAGTCTTATGGACCACGAGCATACATCAAGACATTTGTCAGTGGAGGACCAAAAAATTACAGCCTAGAAATATACAATCCGGATACCAACGTCACCAGTTACATATGCAAAATTAGAGGATTTACATTAAATTACAATGCAGGACAACAATTAAATTTCAATACGCTAAAAGAAATGATTACAAATCAATGCCGTGGACAAGTCACCATCACTATCCCCCATAAGATATGCAGGACCAAAGACCATACCATCGTCACACGCAAAGAAGAAAAAATGTACAGTATCCAGTACACAAAACGTCGATTTAAAGAATTCAATTCTTATGATACGGTTCCGTACGGGTACGTTAAAAAACAGAAGATGGAACTGGAAAAAGAAGATGAAGAAGAAAAAACTGTAAACACCCAATAAGGCCGCCATTTCTTTTTTCCTTTTCCTTTTTTTCCACTCCTTAACCACAAAGCAGCAACACCAAGAAGAAAATGAAGTACCCACAAGAGTTCATAAACCATCAACACAACCATCAGTGGAAGAAATGCAGTCATCTCGTACCGAAGGAGGAACCTTGACCATAAAGGAGCAACACCAAGAAAAATGCAGTACCCAGAAGAGTTCATAAACATCCATCGGTGAAAAAAAATGCAGTGATCCTGTACCCGAGGAGGAAGATGAACCTAAACAGATCCATCATTTACGAGTAAGTTTTATTTCTCTCTTATCAATATTGACTCATTTTTATTGTTTCAGAAAAAAAAAAGAAATTCTTAAATTAATCCGTCGTTTCTTCTTTTTCTTTACAGGATACGGCTACAAGATTCGAAGATGATGACGCGTCCAACATATTCATTAACTAGATCCTGTATTTATTATGTTAATAAACATGTATAGGAAGACCACATACCTTTCGTTAAATACAACAAGTTGAAAAAAAAATATGTTTTATTATTTCTTGAAACCCTGAACACTTGTTTTCAAATCATGGTAATCTTGAAAATTTAAGGTGAAAAATATATTCAAGATTTGGTTTACACGATTTTGTTCGAAAAAATAATTAAAGAATTTTTTTAGTGTCCAAAATTTGATTTTTAATTTAGTTCGAAAAATTTTTAATTTGAAAATTTTCAAATGTGGTTTACATCTTTAGTTCGAAACTTGTTTTTAAAATTGGTTCGAAATTTTTTTAAAATTTTTAGTTCGAAAAATTTTGATTTTAAAATTTAGTTCGAAAGTTTTCAGTTTAAAATATTTTTCGAAAAATTTTTAATTTTTTTAGTTCGATTTTTCTTTGGGTTCGAAAATTTTTTAAATTCCTTTTAGTTCGAAAATTTTTTGATTTGAAAATTTAGTTCGAAAGTTTTTAGTTTAAATTTTTTAGTTCGAATTTTTTTGAAATTTTTGTTTCAAATTTTTTAGTTCGAAAATTTTTTGTTTGAAAATTTTTGTTTAAAATTTTTTTTAGTTACAAAATTTTTTTTAGTTCGAAAAATTTTTTAGTTTAAAATTTCTTGTACTCTGCGGAACCGTTTCGAAAAGAATCGGAGCAGTTTAGGTAGAAAAAAATCTGGCAACGCTGTTTCCATTAATGAAGCGCTTACTGAGCAATAAATCGCTTAAACTCACAACAATGTGTTATAAGAAATCTACAAGCGACACCCCTCTTTCACCATTGTTACTTCCAGAGACATAGACTACTAATTCAAGGACATGATCTCCATCAAGGTAAAAAAAGCTGGTAATCATCTTATCTGTCAAAGAGAACGATAATATTTAAGGTAAACTTCAGTACAATATCATGATACCAAAAAAAAAGGGTTATTTAAGGAGGAGGTTGAACCCTTCATGGGAACTTTACGCATAACCATAAAAGGGAACAAAATTCTAAAATACAGGTCTAGGGTGATCACCGACATATCGCTCTATATTTCACTCATGGGGTGTGTGGCGGGTCTAAGATCATGTGACCTCTGTCGGCCAATCAGAATCGAGGTACCAAAGGACTCATCTTACCCATAAAAAGGGAACGAATTTTAAAAATCCCAGGGCTTAAGATCACGTGACCTCTATCAACCAATCAGCATTGGGGTACCAAAGGATTCATCTTACCCGTAAAAGGGAACGAATTTTCAAATATCGCAGGGTCTAAGATCATGTGACATTTGTCAACCAATCAGAATCACACATCTTACCCGTAAAAGGGAACAAATTTCAAAAATCCCGGTCATAAAAGAGAATGAGGGATTTCCCCGCGGGTCATCATACCACGTGACCTGAAAATTTGAATTTCCCGCGTGGGCGGGGCCTAACGTCACGTGACCTCTCTCAGCCAATCAGAATCGAGGAATTTTTGCTGACTCGGCTCAATATACGTCGACCCCTACTACTGACATTCTTATCCATAAACTTAATAGTTACTGTTTAAGAGGAGTTGTTAACTCGTGGATTAATTCTTATTTGTAAAATCGTGCTCAAGCTGTTGAACTATCATTTATGTTAAACATAGCTGAATCAGCAACTCATAAGTCTAAATTTAAAAGCATTTCTACCGGCTTTCCTCAGAGGTCGATATTAGGACACATATTATTTCTGTTATATATAAATGATTTGCTAAATGACGTAACATTAGCCAATACAACTATGTACGCTGATGACACGAATCTAACTATAACAGGTACAAGTCATGATATTATTTCTGTTATATATAAATGGTTTGCTAAATGACGTAACATTAGCCAATACAACTATGTACGCTGATGACACGAATCTAACTATAACAGGTACAAGTCATGATATTATCTGTGATAAAATTGACAAGAGAACCCGTAGTTTAGAAAACTGGTTTGCCCAAAACAAACTAAAATTAAACACAGACACATCCACAGCACTAAATTTTCATCACATTCAAAATTACCTAGATACTGATATAATGTTAAATAATCAAAAAATGCTGTATTCAAACTCAACTAAATTTCTGGGACTTTGGCTAAACTACAATGTTTCCTGGGAAGCACACATATTTTCACTATCACAAAAGCTCAATAAAATGCTCTATGTATTAAAATCAATCAAACATGTTTTAAAATTAGATGTATATATAAGATTCGTAACTTGTATTTCGGACTCTTTCAGTCTTTACTTTCATTTTGTATAATCTGGAAAAACTCCAAAATAATAATAATAATAATAATAATAATAATAATAATAATAATAATAATAATAATAATAATATGTTGTTGTTGTTGTTCGTTATTCAAAAAAGTTTTAAGAACTATAGCAGGGGCCAAAATAAACGACTCGTGTAGGCCAATATTTAAGGAACTTAAAATATTGCCTTTATCCTCGCTATATGTATTTCGTATGTTGTTCTTTGTTAAAACTAGTGGTGGGCACAAAAACCGGTTTTTCGGTTGTCGGTTTTTCGAAAAACCGGTTTCGGTTTTCTTCAAAACCGGTTCGGTTTTTCACCGAAACCGGTAATCGGTTTTCTCCAAAACCGGTTCGGTTTTTTGCCTGGTCCGGTTTCGGTTTTCTTCAAAACCGATTCCGTTTTTTTTCCAAAATTTGTTCTATTTTTGACCAGAATGGTGTTTCGTTGTTCTCCGGAAACCGAATCCATTTCCACAGAAATAGTTTTATGTGTTTTCGAAAAGTTTTCAACGAAACCGGTTTCGGTGAAAACCGAACCGGTTTTGGAGAAAACCGAAATGTCCGTTTTTCGGGTTTCGGTTTTTATAGAAACCGATTTTCGGTTTTTATAAAAACCGGTTTTGCCGATCCCTAGTTAAAACCAACATTGAGGTATTTAACGCACCAGCAACCCATAAATATGATACCAGGCGTAAAGATAAAATTCCGAGCAAAAAACATTGCACAAAATTATACGAAAGAAATCCAACTTATATGAGTACCATACTATATAATAAATTGCCTCAATATCTTCGAAAGACAGAACAAGGAGGAGAATTCAAGAGATTACTGAAAACCTATCTATTATAGCACTGTTTTTATTCCGTGAATGAATTCCTAGATGTGTAAATGAATTTGATTACTGACATAGGCGGAACTAGGAATTGTCTGCTGGGGGGGAGTGAAGTGGGGGAAGACCTTTTGGTCAGTCTCAGAGATCTTGGTAGGTGGCCATCTTATAGGTGGCATTTTTATTTTTGTCAAAAAGTTGGGGGCAATGCCCTCATAACTCCGCCCACGATTACTGATAGTATTTAAAATGTCTATATTTTTGTGTTTCTTTTATATAATAAATGTAGCTTACAAGGGAAGGTCACGAAGTGGCTCCGCTGAGATCCGACCAAGACAATAGTGTTTGCATTTGGTAACTAGGCGAATCTCAAAGTTATACGTGCCAGCGGTCGGGATATCGTGAGTTAGAACATATTTTGTAGTAAAAAAGCTATTAGCTGGCAGAATAGTTTGAACCGGATCATTTGTTCGGAAACGGATGAGTAGATGGAAAACTCTACGAACACATATCCTATTTTCAAGGGCATACATTTTAGGGTAAAAAAAGTTTGCCCCAGGGTCCCCCGTTTCTCGATCTTCAGTATCCTCTTTTGGCTCAAAATATTTTCTTCTATTTTTAAAATCATCGATCAGTTAGTTGTATTCTTCTGCGAGAGGTGATGACTAGACATCGGTTTTTATGCAAATGCATATTTTGTTTGCTTATATGTATCTGTTAAACTTGATAGGAGTTTCTAACAACAATAATACAGCTCGAATTTGAAGTTTTATGGTGCATATAAATGCATATTTCAAAGGTTAATGAATATATTAGTGCTTAAGAGCATATTCAGCATATTATATGTTTTTAAGATATATGCTTATGGAATGCAAAAATGTCTATATAACAGAATGGCTCTTTGCATGGGAGCATGAGGAATGCCTAGTTAAATGGAGAAACAATATTGTTAGCAACCAAGACAAACAAGATATAAACTTGTTCCGAAATCCTACTGGCTTTTTTCTAACATCCCCAGCCCTTTCTCGCTCTCTAGAAAGACTAGACAGAAGATGGAAATTAGAAAGAAAAAAAAACTTTGCGTGGTCATTCTCTTGTAGAAGGCGAAGGAAAGTTTAGAGGAAGGAATAATTGGTACACCTTCTCTCTCTCTCTCTCTCTCTCTCTCTCTCTCTATATATATATATATATATATATATATATATATATATATATATATATATATATATATATATATATATATATATATATATATCGATATCGCTCGTATATTTTCTTTAGTTTATTGTCTCCGAAACATCATTCCAGACAAATTATTTTTGGTAGAAACGTAAGAAACAAACCATCCCACCTTGGGTAAAGTGGGCAAGATGCTGTACTCAGGTCAATGAACCTGCTGTGGAAATTTTCGTGCAATTTAGGCTACTGAGAGGGTATAGTTTCTTCAACTATGCCGCCTTCTAAGTACGGTGGATCGTGCCATAAATAAGTCATCATCTGATCATCTGATCATATGTAAAGAGAACTTCTGGAAAACACAGCTGTCCTTTCAGTTAGTTGTTCTTACATTGCCTGACATCTGTTAAATATTCATATCAGCCATAGTTTTGGGAAGAAAGTAGAGACACAGTGGGCGTTATGACATTGCGACCCCGCAAAAGCGGGCAAGTAAAAATCACCATGGAACTTGAAAGAAATTTGCAGAACTGTTCCTGTGTTGACTGAACACAGTCGTGAAGTAGTATCCACATCGTACTTACGTCTACTCTAGTTTACTGTCTGCATGTGCGTGTTGACTTTTGCTATAGTGCTACTGCGTGATTGAGTGGGTGTGAACAATGCCCAAAGATAAATCGTCAAGAAGCTCACTGCTTAAGCAGTGGATACAAAACGATAAAAACTACGTCACACATGATAAAATATTTTTTGTCAACCATGTAACAAGCAAATTGTATATGAAGAAAAGTACCAACTGGCCCAGCATTCCAACACAAATGCACATATCGATGCAGCTGGTAGACAAGCGTCTACTAGAAAAACGTTGTTAACGTTGCAAATACATTCAAATGATGGGGATGAATTTGTACCTGATTTGTCATGTAATGATAGCTGCGAACATACCATGGAATAAATTTGGTCACGTACATATTCGTGGTTTTCTTCAGAAATATTGGAAATAGAGCATTCCACAAGAGTCGACTCTCCATAAATGCTATTTCGACGAATGCTATAATATGGCAATCGAAGAGATTCGGAAGGAATTGGGCGATTGCTCTATATGGGAGAGTGGGAAGTGGATGAAACAACAGACGCTTGCGGTCGATATGTTGCAAACATAGTCGTTAGGAAGCTCTGCAAAGATGAACTCGGTACGCCTTATCTTATTGCGTCGAAAGTTGTAGATAGAATGAACCACTCAACAATAGCTCGTTTTATCAATCAATCTTTGCAAATATTGTGGCCAAGAGGCGATAGGGACGAAAGGTTTCTTGTCTTGGTATCAGATGCTGCAAGTTACATGCTGAAGGCGGGAACAGCATTGAACATTTTTTATCCCCAGATTGATCCACATTACCTGCTTGGATCATGGACTTCATAGGGTAGCAGAGGAAATTCGATCTCTGTTTCCGGACGTCAACTCTTTAATATCTATTACAAAGAAACTTTTGTGAAGGCATCCTTTCGTATACAAAAGTATCTCATACTCCTCTTCCCCATGAACCAATTCTTACCCGCTGGGGAACTTGGCTTGAGGCTGCAATATTTTATTACGAACACTTTGACGAAGTGAAAAGCATTGTACAATAATTTGACTCATCTGATGCTTAAGTCATTCAGCAGAGCAAAGATGCTTTCAACTGCCAAGAAGTTAGGAGAAATCTAGTAATGATAAAGAACCATTTTAAGATCGTGTCGACATCAATTCAGAAACTAGAGACGCGAGGGATGCCACTTAGTGAATGCTTAGCTCTAGTTGATAAAGTTCAGCACGAGCTCCAGCCTGGTGAGCTCGGGCGCTCTCTGGAAAATAAATTGAGGGATATTCTTGCAGGAACTCCGACTACAAACCTATTGGAGCCATAGGAAAGTATTTTCAAGGATTAGATTCCAACCTGCCAGAAATTGTACGTACCAAACTTGCTCCTCTCTATAAATATTGTCCGATAACATCTGTTGATGTTGAGAGGTCATTTTCTGGTTACAAACTTATTCTAACGGACAAACGTCACAAAACTGACATCAGAAAATGTTGAGAAGCATCTCGCAATTTATTGCAAGAATAATTACGGGAAGAAGTAAACTTTCAAACACAAACTTTTCTTTTTGACACTGGAAACATACACAAAATTCAGGCTCGTGTGACTTTGTGTAAAGTAAATGCACTTTAAAATACATTCATGAAGAAAATACTAGGGATATGTATCACTACTCACACTCACATCACTCACTGTGTATATTTTAATCTCGCAATCTGTGTGTTTCAAATATTCTGGAATATATAAACTGTAAATATCACAACAATAAGTTCTAAAGAGAAGCCCGTGAAAGGTAAAGTACATTTTGAATGTTATATTTCACCTACAAAACATCAGTCATAACTTTGCTGTCTGTTTGAAAATACTCTCTTTAACTGTATTGTCAGTGCATATTTTAACACGTTTAACCTCATAGTTGCATGCATATTTCATGAATTTTAAGTGCATAAAAATCCTATATCTAGTGAAAACAACAAAAGAGATTGTGTAACAAAAAGTTGAAAATAACGTGTTAAGGAAATATTCTTTTCAAAAGGCGTGGCCAAATGAACTTTCCAAATATGACAACATTACAAAATTGATGTGACAAGCGGCCCACAAAGAAACACAACATGGACTGTTCCACCCTTCGGATCAACGTGGCGATAGATTAAGCCCGGACTCCCTGGAATTTCCTTTTGATACGTCTCTGACTTGTATTTTGAAGTTATTTACCTGCCTTGAGTTTTTACAATGAACACTTCACAGTGATGTTCTTTAGGCTAAAGGAGTGGATGACTAAATAATCATTAAAATAGTTGGTGGAACGAGAATGTACTGTATCAGGAAATAGGAGAATTTTGAGAAAATCCACAAACACGAGTTAGTTTACCAGTACCCGCCTAAAAATATCCAATAGGTAGCAATGGGTACTATGAGGAAATAAGTAAATGAAACACACAAGACGATGAAAGCACTAGTGTTATGAATTTACTAATGTTAAGAAGGTGATGCTTACAAACTTCGTGTTCTTTTGCAATTGTGTTTAATAGAATAAAGAATAGGGAAAGGAGTGACGCTCGCGCTTATTTTTACGGCTATACAGAAGGTCCATAGGACATTCACTAGGCATGTTTTTCAGTGTAGGTCGATGGTACTTGTAGCAAAACACGTCTAGATGTACTGGAGTTTTCGGCCCAAAGGTCACGTCTTTACAAAAGTTTTTTTTTTTTTTTTTCTGGTGTGGTTTAATAGCGTCAAAGAACGTTAACATGTTACAGTATGTACTTTCTGGCCAGTTTGTGAGAAAACTATACCGACAGTAGCTCAATCGAATCCCTGTTAATCGTAGCAGTGTCGTACACCTCTGGATATACTGTTGTAAAATACGAAAGTTTGCAGTAGGTCAGGATGGCGAAGTACTCTACGTCTGAGCTGGCAAACATGAACCATATTTATGTAGAGGTACGAGGTAAAAGTCGGGAAGCGAAGCGTCTGTATAATGAAAGATTGTTGAGTCGGAATTTACCATCACATGTACTTTTTCCAAGTAAATTTCCACCTTCGAGGGAGACCGAATCTGTTTTATACTTCGACTGTAACGAGAATAACCTCGTACAGTGCACATGGATCGGTTTGAAGAGAATATATTTGCTACGAAATCTGCGCATCCTGATGCGCACTATGGGCTGGACGCTATACGCTCGCTATGTAAATGTTAGGTGTGTCCTTAGTAAGGAAGAGATACATCCATTAAAGTTGTGCACGGTGCAGTTTTTTTCTTTTATCGCAGGAAGACTTTCGCCATCGTCAGGTATTTTGACAATTTTTTCTACAGCAAACTGTTGCTGTGTTGGACCTTCCAACTTGTTTTGTGGGTCAAAGAGGTAATATTTACGAGGACTGATATGTTTAAAGACACAATAGTGATGTGCGAACGTTGAAATCCACATTCTACTTTTTGAAACACATAGACAAGTTTTTTGATTGGTCATTATTTGTTGCCCACTCGTCTTTGTGGGGACAATTGCCTTACGTTTTTATGTGACGTCCTGCCAGAATTTCTAGAGAACGTACTATCAGCAATTAGGCAGCGAATGTGATTTCAACACTACGACTCACTTGCAGATTTTGACCTGAATGTCATAAACGTCTTAAATAAAATATTTGGTGTGTTGGATTGGCAGGAATGGCCCTGTGCCTTGGCCACCACGCTTGCCTGACATAACTCAATTTTTGTTTATTTTTTCTCTGTAGGCTTAGATAAAACATCTAGTGTGACATACACCTATCGCAACGCGCGAGGACCTCATTTTCATGTCATTGCAGCTGCCGCGGTGATCTCAGAAATGTCAGGCAGCACCCGATTCGTTGATGCCATCTGTATAATGAGACCAACGGCGGTCATTTTGTCTCTATCATACATATACGCAACTTTATAGAGTATCATTCAGAGACTTCTGCACAGTAAAAAATGAGGTGTTGAAACAACACAAAATAACTACCAATTTAGTGTGTTACTTGTGTGCCAATTCAACACCAAGCACATCGCCTTCAGAGCATATCAGAAATACCTCGCTACTGGCTTTGAGTGTTTGCATTGGTTTTTATTGTTTGGTATGAGCAAAGCTTTGCGAAATATATTTCGCATTTATGGCAAGTAACTAATAACATTCTATGCTTTCTGTAATCGGTCACAATAATATTGTTGTAAACTTGTGAATCATCTGAAAACAGTTACATAGATAGCAGTGCTGCCATCGCCCGGCCCGCGGGCCGGGCTTGGGCGGGCCGGGCTTGGGCGGGCCGACACTGTTATTTCTTTGGGCCGGGCCGGGCTTGGGCTGGCCGACACTGATTTCTCTTCAGGTCGGGCTGGGCTGGGGCCGATCAATTGCAATTCTTTAATAATTATTGACTTTCGTTAAACGATAATTGGAATAAAGCCAAACGTTGAAGAAGTGTGTCCGTGAAAAATGTTACAAAGAATGCAATAGCTATTTACAGTTTGTGTTGCTTAGCTGCTCCACTTTCATTATAGAGGATTGCAGGCATTATGCGGTAAATAGAGCTCTGACCTTGACCTTCACTGAACTCAAAATATAAAAAGAAGGGGTGGGAATGTTTTGCCTGTCGCTAAATAATATTGCCATCTTCACTTTATGCTAAAAATCAATGAAGTTAGATTTTTGTTACAGGGAATGGAGTTTCCGTTCTCTCGATGACAGGCAAAGTTCTAGGAGGCAATGGTACCATTTGGGAGGCAAGCGTCAGGTTGTGAACCAAAGTTGAGAAAATGTTTCTGAGGGTTAGGTCAAATTTAGTACTAAATTTTGAAAAAGATTGGGGCTCGAGCTAATTTTTTTTTAAAAAAATATCGGGCTGTGGTCGGGCCAAAAACTTTTAAAATTTATCGGGCCCGGGCCGGGCTTGAGCCAAGAATTTTGAAAAACTTATCCGGCCGGGCGGGGCCCGGGCCGAAAGTCTCCAAAAATTTTCGGGCCCGGGCTGGGCCGGGCCTAGGTACGTTCGGGCTGGATTGGGCTCGGGCCGAAATATTCGGCCCGTGCAGGTCTCTAGTCTGAGCACATATGAACAGAAGATGGCAGAACTGTTGCATATGTACGAGGGCTATCCAGAAAGTAGATTACGTTTTGGAATAAAAAAATCAACAAAGTATAGGAAACAAATTTTATTATATACAGATGAAAGCCACACACAAATACTACTTTTCGACATAGTCACCATTCAAATTAAGGCATTTATCGTAGCGATGTACGAGCTTGGAAATTCCTTCGTCGAAAAATTCGGCCGCTGCGACTTCAACCACTTCGTTACCTCTTCTTGCAGCTGTTCGTCGTCATCAAAACGCTGCATAGCCAGCCACTTCTTCATTGCTGGGAATAGGTGGAAGTCGCTCGGTGCCAGGTCGGGACTGTACGGCGGATGAGGAAACAACTCCCACTGAAAAGATTCAAGAACTTCACGCGTGACATTTGCCGTGTGGGGCCGGGCGTTGTCGTGAATCAACAAGATCTTAGAGCTCAACATTCCTCTGCGCTTGTTTTGAATTGCTCTTCTGAGGTTTTGCAGAGTTTGGCAATACCTTTGAGCGTTTATTGTAGTGCCTCTTTCCAGGAAGTCCACCAAAATCACACCTTTTCTGTCCCAAAAAACAGTCGCCATCATCTTCCTTGCCGACATTGTTTGCATGCATTTCTTGGGTTTTTGGGGAGAACCTGTGTGCCCCCACTGCATTGATTGCAATTTCGTTTCACAGTTCACGTGTTTCACCCATGTTTCGTCACCAGTAACGATGCGATCGAGTAAAGAGTCACCATCCTTATTGTAGGCGTCCAAAAAGTGCAACGCTGCAGCCATTCGCTGATTTTTGTGGTCCTCTGTCAAGATTTTTGGAATCCATCTTGCACAAAACTTGTGGTAACCAAGCTTTTCGCTGATGATTTCGTGCAACAAACTTCGCGAAATTTGTGGAAAACTCAAAGAAAGTTCCGTTATTGTGAACTTTCGATTTTCACGGACTTTAACATCGACTTTTTCGACAAGTTCGGCAGTCACTTTGCTGGGTCTCCCACTTCGATCTTCGTCGTGAACATTGGTTCGGCCATTTTTAAATCTTATGACCCACTGTCGCACTCCACCTTCAGTGATAATGTTGTCCCCATACACTTCACACAGCTGCCGATAGATTTCTATCGGTTTACAGTTTTTTGCTGTCAGAAACCTTATTACTGCACGCACCTCGCAGCTCGCGGGATTTTCAATTAACGCAGACATTTCAAACCGTCACAGTATCTTAACGGAGCACAGCACGAACCTCTCACTAGCACGGCTAGATGCCGACTGAGCTGCGCAACGCTCTGACCCCAAGATGGCCGCGCTAGCCCCGCCCCTAGCGGACACAGACGAAAACGTAATCTACTTTCTGGATAGCCCTCGTAACTGTTGTCAGACGATTCACAGGTTTACAACAATATTATTGAGATCGAGTACAGAAAACATAGAACATTATTCGTTACTTGGCATAAGTGCCAAATATATTTCGCAAAGCTTTGCTCATATTAAACGATAAATACCAATGCAAATTCTCCAGGTAGTGACGACTTATTTCTGATATGCTCGGAAGGCGATGTGCTTGGTGCTAAATTAACACACAAGTAACACGCTAAAGTGGTAGTCATTTTGTGTTGTTTCAACACCTCATTTTTACAGTGTATTAAGTGAAGCCTCGATAGATCAGGTGGTGGTGCACGGGGACTCATTTTACACGTCTGATTTACCATATTTAAACATGCCATGATGTGTTGCTTTGTGGGCCGTATGTCACAGGACTTCTGTGATATGGTCATCTTTGCCATCATCCGCCTGCAAAGTTCACTTACCCTCACTTAAAACATCCTTTCAACACTATGTTACATAATTAGTTTTGCTGCTTTCATGTGTCATAACCTTCCATGCACTGCCAACAATCTTTTGCCCTCTATGAAGAAGGGGAAAGAAGGTGTACATCATGAGTCAATGGTAGAGCGTAACTTCTTCAAGGGATTCCACTTTCAATGCCTGGTCAAGTGAGTTCGTGGTGGGAGAATATCGTGTCCGTATTTTTTTCTTGAGATACTCAAATTTTCTTGCATATAGTAGTTGTGCTAATTCTTTCAAAATCATTAGATATAATAAATATCTATTTTCTTTAACACTCAGGGTATGATTGTGAAATATTAAATTGAAGATTGTATTTAATTTCATTTTATTAACTACAATAATTCCCTTCTTTAGCCACGCAACCACATACAACACACTACAGTGATTTTGATGAAAACATCTACCAGATACATGTGTTTCTTGGCTGTCTTGTCTGAGGAAGGAGCCATTTCTGGATAGGGTGTTGACAGATAATGAGAAGTGAGTCCTATACGAAGCTCGACGGAGCCGTTATCATTGGTTAGCATCCCATGAACCGGTTCAAAAACAGCCGAAACCAGAACTGAACCAAAAGAAGGTCTTCCTGTGGAATGCTCGTGGCATCATGCATCGGAAACTGCTACCAGCTTGTCAGGGCATCAATGCAACTGTGTACTGTCAGCAGTTGGTTTGTATTCAAGAAGAACTCAAAACTATGGAGGCCAGGATGACTCCACGTGGCTAGGATGATCGTGGACACCATTCTATGCCTTGGATGAGAAACACTATTGCATTCGCCATACTCCCCGGACATTGCACAGCCCGATTATCACCTATACTACCGCGATGGAATCCATTTCCTTCCAGAATTGGCAGAATATCGTTGATGCTGATGGGACTATTTTTGATCTTTTAGCTACGTCTTACGTGACATATCGATGTTCGAACGTTGGGGTGAAAAAGCCACAGAACTTTGTTGGTTACCTTTATAATAACAAAGCTCCACCTCCTTTGTAGACAAGGGGACGCTCGAACCAAAATTATAACATCTTTTCCAGTTAGTAGTTGAGGTATGAAAGCTTTCAAAATTTCGTAAACAGTAGGTAACTTGGATTATTTACTTCTATTTTTCCTTATAGAGACAGAGCCTCATTTATATTACGTTTTTATCTTTGGAAGTAGCTTGCGGAACTTTTAAATGTTGATGAGAACACAAGCAAGCATTAGACTTTGTATTTTATTTTTTATTTCTTTGTAACAGGTTGGATTAGATCTGTTGAATTACTAAAGATTCTTACAAATCTTCACATTCAAACATGTTTTTATTTTCATTTTTGCTGCCATGCGTCCTTAAATCTATTGTTAAAATACTTGAGTTTGTGGAAGTTTAATTGAATATTATAATTCAAAATATTTCATGGAAAAATAAAAAAAATACGTTATCTCTATTATTAGAAAGTCTGTGTGATATTTCACTTTGCTCGTACCAATCTGCCCCTACATGGGGGAGATTGGTACAGATTGCAGACCTTTCGTAAAATGTAATTTACTCCAGATAGGGCATTAGTAGATTGTACATTGTAAATGTAGCTAAGGAATCACAGTTTAAGTAGGGAAAATGATGTTTCTCAAGCTGACGATATGTTCTAAAATCTCGGATAAGTAAAAATCGTATCAATGTCCCCCCTCTCCCCTACGTAAAACTACTCAACAGTTATCAAATCAAGTAAATCATAAATTCTAGACTACATGTTGTCCTGTGAATAATGAAGATTGCGTTTTTTATCATCAAAGGCACAGAATTAGCTATATGAGAAATGACTATGCAGGTCTTTAAGTAGCTTGGTGTTCATGCATTATAGGAAATTAATCACCTGATCATTACCAAAATAATGTATGTCCACAACATTTGTCTATTGATTATATGAATTACGTTTGTAGTTATTGAGTATGATATACGATGGAATGCTGCTAATTTTAATGTGAAATAGGCATATTTCTTCGTGTTAATTATTGTATTGTTCACATATGTATTAATAATATTATTGACGTGCACATATAGGCTACAAGGCTTGAACAAAATGTTTGATGTCATTGTTAATGATTGTATTTTTGTCGTCTTTAAGGACTGATGTTCATATTTCTTATTTAAATGAAGTACATGTCTAACGACATTGCTTACAGATGTACTCCTATCTACTCATATATATACGTATCTAACTTGTGCTATGTAATATCTTATTGTGATTACTGATGATAATCAATGAAATCTAAACTTATTTGTGGATACAGAATCTTTCTTTTACTCAAATTATGGATTAAAACAGCTAATATTATAATCGACTTTCATCATCCAGGTTTACATACGTACGTGTACAGATTTGCTTCCGAGGACTACACCGTCCACGTCCCGTGTTTGCAGGAATGATGCTGTCCAGTTTTTCAATAGATCTCCTTCCGAGAGACTATCTCGACGGGAAATCTTCTGTGGTTAGTTTCTTCAGTCTTCTCTGGACACTCGCCTGCAGAAAGAGAAACAAACCACACTGCTTGCTTACATGTTGTGCAAAGGACGGTACAGATTCTCCATGAATTGGAGTATGAAACCTTTCCTCACTCGCCATATCCCCCGATATCTCTTCCTGTGGCTACCATCTCCTCAGGTATCTCTATCGCTTCTTGGGAGGGAAAACTTTCCCTGCTAATCGGATGCTGCAGCGTGGGGTTGGGGACTTTCTCGCATCTAACAAGGAGGGTGTCCGAAGTGTGAATCTCAGATTTCAAAAATGTTTGTGCAGATCGTTAGGGGGGCTCATAGAATAAAGATCGGCACAACAAATTTCTGCGGAACCCCATATTTGGGTGGCGCAGTGCCCCATTTTCGATTTTGGGCTTTCGTAGTAAAAATCGGCCTTTTGATTTGAAAATTGACTTATTATTCTCGACAATTGTTATCATTCGTCTTCATTTGCGTAAAGATACTTGAATTGTGGGTCGAGGATCCCTGTGTGTGGGGGTCCCCAGTGGCGGATCTAGGAGGTAACAACTGGGGAAAGCCGACCAAAGGCTATGATACTATACCATGAGTTTACTATAAACTTTCAGAATATATAAATAATAGCTTCAATTATTTTTGGCACTAAAAAAACTGGGAGCTGCCCCTCCGGCCCCGAGCTAGATCCGCCACTGGGGTCACCCTCATAAGTGTGATACATATTCCCCCTTCATTTTGACGAGCTGAATTCAAATATATCATTAAAAGTTTTTTGAGGAGCACATGTGCGGCACAGGTCTCTACCTAGTTTCTGGGATGCCGAATCACAAGTTGAAAGATAACTGAAGGGCTTGAAATAGAACTGAAGGGCTGAAGTTTGGCAGAATTCGTGCTTACTTTATGTATTGTATGTTTTACAGAAATGAAACTGCTCGAAAAAGTGTTCCGCGCAAATATGATAGTGTCGTTTAAGGAAAACGAGAAACTCACTGGATTAACAAATTCTGGCGGCCTCGCATCTACATATCCGGATTTATACCAACTATATTTGAACACATCATGGCAGCTTAGCGGTGATAGTTGTTCATAAACTAGCGATTGCAATTTTATAATGTTGTTACGTTGTGAAGTTGTATATCAATTTTTTGTAAAATTACGAAATCTCTTATTTTCCGTACAAAATTCTTCCATATTCTAAAGCTCCAAATATCCAGTGGTTGTACAGCCCAAGTTGCTCCCGGTGGAATCTGTTTACATAACGTTTTTTCGTCCGGAATGTGTTGCTGTGTCTCTTTCTCGTTAAAAGATGACCATGAATTTACGAGCAAGACACTTTTGTCCCCTATGTTAGGAACCAAAACGTCACGGATCCACTCCTCCAAATACAGCTTACCCATCTTTCCAGATTTTGATACAGAAACCTTAACATTTGGGGGCTGGAATAAAGTTTTCTTGATCTGTGCTCCAAATTTTCCTGTCTGTTCTGGGAATACAATATATAATGGCCCAACTAATTTTCCACTGGCAGACATAAGGGATATTATCGTATTGCTATGAGATAAGGAATTTTTGGATTGTGCAGAAGATTCTGCTTTTTTCCCATCGAATTCCGGTAACGTATCCCTGACTTCTAGCTGGAAAGATATGGCTGAAGTTTCTATTTATTGTGAAGTGTCAACGTCTGCTCGCCACACGAATTTTATTTCTCGCTACACAGTATTATGTTTCCGTTTAAAACGGGTACTGGAACTTTTGGAACCCTTAAAGTTTTTAAGATTAATTTCTTTCGCTTTTTCAATTGCTCATATCCGAACATCCATGTCATGTACAGGGATGAAGTCTCTTTTGGCTTCAATCCATACAGTAAGCACTGATTCTGCCAAACTTCTATTCCAAGCCCTTCAGTTATCTTTGAATTTGTGATTCAGCATCCCAGAAACTAGGTAGAGACCTGTGCCGCACATATGCTCGACAAAGAACTTTTAATGACATATTTGAATTCAGCTCGTCAAAATGAAAGGGGAAAATGTATCACACTTGTGAGGCGGACCCCTCCCCCCCACACATAGTTATCCCTGACCCACAATTGAAGTATCTTCATGCAAATGAAGACGAATGGTAACGATTGTCGACAACAATAAGTCAATTTTCAAATCAAAAGGCCGATTTTTACTACGAAAGCCGAAAATCTCAAATGGGACATTGTCCCACCCAAATACGGGGTTCCGCCGAAATTTGTTGTGCTGATCTTTATTCTGTGATCCCCCCTAACGATCTGTACAAACATATTTGAAATTTGAGATTTACACTTCGGACACCGTCCTTGCAAGACTCCAGACTTTTTTAGTCGTGGAATTTAATCGTTGGTTAAGCGATTGACAAAATATGTGATTGTAGACAGCAACTATTTTGATTAACTAGATATTGAAGTTTTCATTCTTTTCGGCATTTGGAAACGTCGCATCTGGGACGGACATTTCATTCACACCAAAACAACAATATATTCCATGCACACACGGTATGAAGCGGATCAGAGGCGTGTTTTCATTGACATCTCAAAATTCAGTATGAATTGTGTTCTATTTCATAATGGTAATAACCATGCTCCAATTATAATTGTCATGGTTTGAACGTTAAGAAATATTTTTAAAAATATAAGTAAATTGCTACCAAATGCTCATAACATTCATGACATAGTTGGGAGCTAAGGGTGGTAGACTTGTCTTTGAGTTATGCGTATGGAATTTTAAGACTAGGTAAAACATTATTTAAGAACTAAACTGGTCTTCCAGTGCGTCATTTACTTTTGGAGAGAAGATGGAACCTCACGTTGATAACCAAGAAAGTGATCTTGCTTTCTCTACGCATAAAGTTAGGCTTTATGAAGGTTTTTCTGAAGACGATGAAGAAAGAAAACGAGGCTTCAATATCGGAAGGAAAATGTTCCAAAGACGGCAGATGCAAAAATGAAGGCAAATCTCTTGTTCTTTTTTAAAAAATCAAATATGTCAGTTAACGAAAAATACAAATTTCGAAAGTATGCTCAATGAGTTTCAGCCTACTTTAAAGGTGTATGGATACACATGATGAGATTTCACCAGTCAATAATTTTGGAACAAATATCAAGGAAAATGGGATGATCAATGATCGCAGATTACCTCTGGAACTTGAAATGAGACTGTATACATGTAAAGGAAAGTGTCGATTAATATTTGTGTTCGATACTACTTGTATCATACTAAATTTTAACACTGATAAGGACATATTGACATTTACAGCAAGCTTTTGTTTTCTTTTACGTGCTCTCTTCCTCGTATGTGTGTATTCAATATCTGAAATGTATGATAGTAGATTTCATTAATAGTAGTTTACTTGGAATGCTTTTTGTATTTTAATGTAATAGTTGTATACCTAGGATCCATTGTAGAATTTTTCTTCAAAATTTTCCAAATTGTGATACTTTTTACTAACATTTTTATGTAAGCTTTATGTGCTATCGTACCCGTATTATAAAGCGTAAACATATCAAAAATTTAGATTTGGTTATTTTGCATAAGCCAATCCTGATTGAGAGAAATGTATTTCATCTAAGTAATCAATGATACCAATGTGATCATTTTTGCTTGAAATTTCCAGAAAAAAAGTTGAATATTTGTAACGTGATTGTTTGTAATTTTACCCAGCTACCATTCCAAGATAGAAGTCATGTTAGCAGTGTCACCAATGTACAAATAATTCAGAAGTTATGCTAATTGTTCGTATTTGGATCCTACTTTTTAATGCGCTTTTTTATTTTACATGAGTCGCATTGTAAAGTAGGGTACGAATACGAACCTAAGAACTAAATTAACTTGCTTGCTTTCGAAGATTGGAAATGACATTTAATTCATTACAAAGTATAAGATCCTATCGTCGCTAAACAATAGTGTTGATGCCTTTGAAGAAAGAGGTATGAGTGTGAATCTTAAAATTAAAGTGATTTGGTTCCGCCTTAGTTATCCTAGGCGCTATAAGTGAGATGGTTGATCAACATCAGAATGCTAAGACATCGACTTCACACAATATCGACGGCATATAATATCGAGAACCTACGTATCAACATCCAAAACAGCGATAACTAAAGTATCGATGAAACAACTTCGATAGCCAAAACATCGTCAGCTAAAACAAAATCTACCATCGACATAATGTGTGGTCGATGTTTAGACGTAACACCTATACTGCCCTTGTCATTGTTTTTCTATATTGTAGAAAAATCAAGTGAAGCACTACTGTAATACTATGGATCATTACTTGAATTACCAATGATGCTTGAAATTTCTTCAGAATCAAAAGATAGAGCATTATATTCATGTTGCATGAATAGGTTGAAGTCAAATTATTAGTGACATCTTAAGTTGGAGATAAGGATTATTATTGTATATGTGAACACATTATGCATGTATAACTATTCAGTACTCAAAAATTTGATTTTAAAGTAATCAACGCACAAAGCTTAATGTTATTTGTATTATCATCACAAATAAGCACACATGTGAAATAATATCCTCCAAATTAGAAAGCTTATTTGTGGAAGTGCGTGAAACATGGTTTGCAATATTTAACTCAAACATAAAGGAAAGTTGATTACAATCTGGTAAAAAAAATATGCCAGGAACGATTAATCAGAATAATAAGAAATTTTCATTTGTTTCCGTAAATTATATTTATATACATTTTGAAAATAACATTCAATAGACAAACACATAGCTAAAACATTTATACTAAACTGTTAGTTATCACTCATGATCACGTAACTTTTTCAAAGAAGTTAGAAATGAAGATAAATGTAAACTATTTAAACAAAAACAAATTGTTTTTCCAACAGCTGGATGAAGTAGTGAGCTTTCTAACAAATAAATATTATTGTAATAACATAATTTGGCCCGTATTCATTTGTCAATACTCCACATAGAAGTAATCTACCCCGTAAGAAGTATTAAAATCTTTTTAAAATCTTGAAACCTGATTTGAACGGAACTCATGTCACCGTGAAATTTAAAAGTAACCACACTGCACTTGAGCAGAACTTATAACAACTTCATAAAATACAAAAAATATATATATATATATATATATATATATATATATATATATATATTTTTCTAGTGTGAAATAAATAATCTTTGAAATTGAAAATTAATTTTTTAACTTAATATTTTCTAATTGGTATCTAGTCTTTAATAAATATTGTTAATAAACCACAGATTAAATAAAAATAAATGGTCAATTTAAAATTCAAAATTGCGCATAATAGAAATTCCCGTTACTCAAATTTCAATTTCCTTAGGAATGCTAAAGATATTTATAGATTATAATTGGATAGAAATAAATATTTTCTATCGAATTTTCTGTTTAACTAAAGAAGTTAAACTATTTAAATTTTAAAGCATTTCTTAAATTTTAAATGAGTTCCTTAAATTAACACTTTTTAAATTTTATGCAACGATTTTTAAAGTACGTAAATAAAGAATACTAAGAAATCCTGCTTGCACTTTCTAAATTAGTTTATTACATATGTGCCATAGAACTTATCTGGTATAGCAGCAACTTATTATAACATTATTTTGATACTATGCATATTACTTCTTCAATTTCTTCCTATTATATTAACTACTATGTAATTTTGTCTTGTGTGTCTCATCATTCCATTCGTCCAGAAAAGAAGTATTTGATCTATTATTTTGTATGATTCATAGAAAATGATGAATTTATTAACTTGCAACAGTAATTTTTACATACCATATGAAATAAACCAATCACAAATAATCATAATTTTATATTTAAAAGACAGTACAAATAACTGTTGAATATAACTAGACTTTTGCATTTTGCAGGCCAATAAAGCGATCCGTAGACAATTTTTCGTTACAAACAAAGGGACAATGTCTTGAAGAAAAATAATAGATTCTACATAAAAAATTAACAACTATCAAAAACATTAATATACAACTTGACATATTATCAATTAAATATTATACTGATTTAACCAATTAATGAAATTTCCAAGTTATAGTCAATTAGTTTTTTTTAAAAAATATAAACTCTTATTCCTAGCCAAGATCGCCAGACAATTATTCAATCTTATGGGATTTGTACTAACTACGATGTGTTTAAGGTCCAATTCTGATTCGTACAAATATTATAACTATGTATAAAATATAAATGCATCCTTCGTTTACATCAAAAGCACTTTTAAATAAACTTGAATTTTGACCAGGATTTCTGAAATTTCTTACATTGGCTACTGTTGTCAGTTCATAAAAATAACCAATAGAAATTTCATCACTATTCTCACACACAAAAATAATCAAATATTCAACTTTCTTTACAGTTGATATTACTAATGACATATTAGGTAACCGTGTAATTTAAAAATATTTGAAGTATATTTACAAGAAACTTACAATAAAACTACATATTATTAGTAGTAAAACTAAGGTTGTGTATATTAAGTATCCATTTTACACACCTGGTGAATAGATTGAGAAGTTATGGATAACACAATTTTCGAAATTTTAAATTTACTAGTCTATACAAAAAATAAAATGCGAAAATAAAATGTTTTCGAGTATTCTTCTAAGTCGAATAATGTTTAATCTTAAGATTTGTTCCACTTTTCACTTACATTTTTTTCTGAAAACCAAACTAACAGTTATATTTACACACACATACACTTGTTTATTTAATGACTTACTTCAAAATATTACAGCAACGTTACGAAACTATTGTTACGTTTACTCTTGTGAAACTATTTTCTATTATTAATATAGAAGATTTTAAGTTTATTATTGGATATTAATTATTCAAAAATATTTTCAAATTCTCATGATTTGATGATTTAAAAAATCACTTGCAAACACTGTGTAATATTTAAAGTAACAAGTTACATATTTAATTATAGTTTAGTTTCAAACAATGCATTTTTAGTTGTTGTGTTTTACATTTTCGTTGTTAAAACTCGAGATTCGAGTCAATTGTACAAGTTTTATTTACTTACTAAAATAGTCTTAGGTGTTGAATGTCTGCTTCATTGATTCTTTGATATATAGTTTGTTTAACAACTGTATTATCTGATTACAGATATCACTAATTAACTAATTCTTTACTTTTTTAAAACCCAGACCATCATTTAAGATGCTCTGATACTGTTACTGTCTAACAATACCATTAAAAGTCTAACAAAAAAAAAAACTTCTAAATATTTTCTGGTAAAAAGAAACTTAGTATTTATAGAATTCTATAAACATGCAGTATATTTCTGTACCTGGCAGCTTAAAATTAATATTTATTAGTATTCTTCTAAGTTGCTTCTCTTTGTATAATCGTCTTTAATCTTTTTTGTACTTCAGTAATTACAGAGTGTTTCAAATAAATTTGCGTTTGGAAGTTCCAGAGCTGAGAACATGAAAGCAAAAGGGCTTCTGTTAGTTTATAATGCTACCTTGCTTTGGCACACTAGTTCTATTAAAACATATATTACCAATAATTTAAATAGATAAAAGATCCATGAACTATTTAACTTAAAGTGTTGGTTAGTAACGCCATATTCGGATTCCAACGCTTGATTGAAAATAAACGGTTTTCTTTTTCTACTGACATGGCAATAAAATAGTATGTTAAGATTTGATCCACTTTTTAAAATACAAATTTTAATATTTGTTTGTTCTCAGAAAATCAATTCTTATGTTTTACCTTTAGTTGTACCCTCTTATTTCAATATGGCAGACTTGCTGCGTTAGTTATTTTTTTGATCGCACACTTCGTGATTTTTCGTACTCTCATTTTGTTTTTGGAAATTATAAACGCTAGTTGCGACAAAGTTGAACGAATTTCAACTCTGGGTCAAATCTGATGCCGTAAGTGTGAGATGAAATTAATTGCGCTGATCATTTACAAATAATATACTGTATAGACTCAACTAACGCATCTATTAAAATATGTTAGTTTCTTTCTCAAAAAAGGCAAAAGGAAAAAATACGCAATTATGCAAATACCATTTTATACTTTCAATTCGTGATTAAATTTGAAACATTTTGTTTACTTTTCATTAGTAACTAGTGAATGCGACTGTAACAATTAGTTCACTTCCTAAAGTATTTATGATATTGGTGTTAAGTCATGCTCATTTGAATGATATATGCGTTTTCGAAGATAGTGTAAGCAAATTACAAAAATTTACTGACATTGTTTTCAAATGGAAATCCTCCAATAACTTATTTACCATTCAATTTGAAACATTTTATGTTTACTTTTCGTTAGTAACTTGTAGATGTGACTAACAAAGAATTCAATTCCTGAAGTATTTCTGGTATTACTGGTATTTCTGGTAGTGTTATGTCATGCTTATTTGAATGATATATGCGTTTTCGAAGATAGTATATGCAAATTAATTACAAAAGTTTACTGATATTGTTTTCAAATAGAAACCCTCCAACAAGATATTTACCAGTTTTGATAACACCAAGAAGTACAAAATAGTAAAACTAATATAGTAAAAAGATGAAGGGAATATAGATTCTACCAAAATAATGAAATTAATACAGTGACAAGATGAGGGAAATAGGGATTATAAGATACTTTTTCTTTTTGATACAACATGAGAAAGCAATATTTTTTGTTAAGTTGCCGCTCATTGAACTGTTATGATAAATATCCTATTAGTTAGAATAGAAGTTTATCAATGGACTAACCTTTCAAGTAAACTGATAATACGATTATCAGATTTATTAAGACACAAAAATCAGAACTTTAGACTGCTCATTACAAAAATTATTAATTTCTAATTTAATTCCTAGATCCCAGTTAAATCTACTTCCACAATATGACGTGTATTCACAATTTTATGGAGTGTCTGAAAAGAGTGAAACTTCAAAATTTGATTATAATTTTCAAACAATTCCCTCAAATAAAATATTCACTAGTTTATTTGAAGCATCGGTTGAGCATATACAATATAAGTGTAATGAATCTATCAGAATATTTTCAGAAAGCCTGTGGTGTTTTATATTTAAAATCCAAATCTATCATTACTGGCGTACGTTGTCATTTTTACAATATTAAACGACGATTATATGTTTACTCTGAACCTTTCAATTTACGATAGCACTACTGAACTTTTCAAATATTTTTTTTAGAAAATAAATGCTTAAACAAATTTCAAACAACTAGAACTTCTGAATTCTGCGAATATCCTTCGTTAATGACAGTATGGTAATTTTTGTTAAATAAAGATTCCAAAGTATGCCAGTTACAGCCTTTGTCAACTTCGTAAAAACAATCTGAAACACTCTGTTTTCTTGAGAAAAGAGTAACATATAACACTCTATAATCCTACATATTATTAACTCAGAACACAGTCAACCAAGAGAGAACAAGAGAAAACGCTAAAGCTAGCAATGAGATTTGGCCATGATAGGTGGCACCACTACAGAGTTCTCCACATTCTCCAAGTACAGCGACAACCCGAGCAGGGCCGCCACTGCCTCCTCCAATCTTCATTGGAAAGATCATGAGAGTGAATCCTCGCGGTGGTAGGTCTTCCAACCGAGCGACGTTCTCCAACGCGTACTTGTTCTGTCCTAAAACAGTTCTGTGAGTTTCAGCTTGTCTTAACTTCCCACCATCGATCGACAAAGTATCAATCCCAACGCCAGCAATATTTCGGTTTTCAATCAGCCATCGAGCAGCATCTGCTTTGATTCCTGTGAAATAAAAAAAAAAAAAAAAAAAAAAAAAAAAACAGAAATTAAATACGGATTCACCATATGGGATTTGCAAGTACACTCATGTTCAAAATTATTGTCGCATGTCTATAAATATGTTGTTATAGCAATATAATTTGATAACGAATTAGCCCGGTATTTTTTACAGTGTTAATATGTGTATAATCGGCAAAGATATATATGTGGCAAATATGTTAAAAGAGCAGCAAATAAGAACAATAAAACGAAAATAAAGCTTTCCATTTAGCAACATTTTGTTTTACTCATTCTAATTTTCGTATTTATAATCCTTTTCTTATGAAATTTACCACAAATATACATTTCCCGATTACAAACATAGTATCAGTATTAAAAGTACCCTGCAAAATCATTACCAAATTATACGTAATCTCTTCTCAGTTTGTAATAATTCTACATAAAAAAAAGTGTCTAATTGGGGTGCCAAGGCACCCACGTTGCGCACGCCTATGTATCTCATTAATCATAACCATACTGGATTGTCGTCTTGTTTGTGTCATAACGAAACACTTGGTAAGAAATTCAAAAAGGTAGCGTGGCTATTGTACAGGATTAATTTTTTAGATATAGCCTACATAAAAATTCGCTTTTATCAATTTTCTCGAAAACTACGCATGAGGATTTACACTCATTCATATTTTATATTAAGAAGAAGTCATGTGTTGATGATTTATTCTGTCTTCTGAAATAAGAAACTCTTATCATGTATTACTATACATAAATAAACCATAATGTATATGTATAGATAAACTGTAAGTAATTCTGAATCATAAGCCTGTCCACATTTATTCAAGAATACCAGAATACCCTTTCTTCGCACGGGGAGAATACGTTTTATTTTTAACATAAAGGGCTGAATTTGGATTTAAACTGTATTAGAAGTGTCATTATTCATCTCAGCGACAGAGAAAACTATGGATTCGACACTAATATCGGTCATTTTCGATAATATTTAAATATCTCCCCCTCCCCCTCTCCTAAGTTGCACCGTCAAAGTGAAATAATAAACATCGAAAGCCCGAATCTAATCTATGTTGAAAATTTGATCGAGATCGGTCGAGTAGTTTAAAAGGTATGAAGTCACCAACATAGTGACTTTATTATATATATATATATATATATATATATATATATATATATATATATATATATATATATATATATATATATATATATATATATAACGTCATAGTATTATTATTACAACAACTGTTATTTAATTTAAAAAAAGACTAAAATATTATAGTTGTACGTACAGCCAAATATTTAAAAATCCTGTATTCTTGCCCATGGAAATATAAGGTAATACTAAGCACATGGAAATAGTTTTGTTTAAAATCTTTATTCCAAGTCAAAAGAGCAAAGTTTCCTATCAAAATTGTGAGAATACTGTCCTTGAAAGAGAGATGAATTCTCAGTTTTTTTTTTTTTCATGTTTAACAAAATCGTACATCTTCTGAACTCATAGTTTGAACCACTTACTTCCTAGATATTTATTTCCATTCGATCTGAGATAACGCTTAACTTACAATACTTATAAACTGACTCCCTGTTACCTACATAATACACAGCGATCATAGCGGATGATTGACATTAACATTTGGGCTTGTTCCATTACGTTACTGCTATGCGTAAAGATATAATGTTGGGTTGTATCCAAACAAATGTCTACGTCTGACGGAAATAAACGCATCCCGAAATAGATGAAAGTAAAACTTGGAAACCACCATCTGCTTCTAACAAATTACACACGTTCTGAATTTTTCATATCCATTAATATCTATCTATCTATCTATCTATCTATCTATCTATCTATCTATATATATATATATATATATATATATATATATATATATATATATATAGATAGATAGATAGATAGATAGATAGATAGATAGATAGATAGATAGATATATTATATAGAAAGTTTATTAGAAAGTTGTTAATACTCACTTGGTTCTACCTATTTTCTACGTGTGGTATTGTTAATTATATATGTAGCTTATACATAATAATAATAATAATAATAATAATAATAATAATAATAATAATAATAATAATAATAATAATATCACTGCGTGGTTTGTTACAATATTCTACGGTTTGATATTAACTTTCGAAACGTACTATTGTTACCACAGATGAGCACTTTCTCCAAACCTCACTCAACCTCAACCTCGTTACTAACTTGTTGTCAAACTCACTCGCCCTCTCTCTCAGGGTCACTTCGTACTCCTCAAACTCACGGCCCCTCCCAATCCTTCAACTTGAATCACCCTCAGCACATGATTCCTCACTATCACTCAGCCTCACACATTGGCTTTGAAGGGGAGTGAGGTTGAGGAGTAACCTCATGAGGGACAATCTTATGAGAGTGTCCATCTATGATCGTTGTATTATACTATGCATTAATTCTTGCATCCGAGTTTGACACTTGGGTCTACTGTATACTATAGGTTAAAACCATGGTTAATTAAAAGCTGAAATTGGTTACATTTTTCTTCTTTTAAAGTTTAGTTTGCTCAACAACTACCCCAACCTCAATAATACCATAATACTAAATTATTCAAGAACTCACGTAAATTATTTGATGAATAATATGCGAGACGTAGCTCGGAATAATGCAACAAAGTTGGCCGTGAGTATATACTGGACTTGACAAATAAATACCAACGTATTCAAATCTTTGTCCTTGCGCTTTGCTAATGGTCATAACGCTTTGATAGGAAAACGTTAAATCAATAGGGAAGACTATTCAACATCAGATGGCGTCAAAATAATTCAAGGAATGTAAACTCAATTGTCAATGTGAGTTCCTGTTATTATTTCATCTTAAATTAAACAGGTGTTAAGATATTTTACAACTGAAATTGCTCCGTTACAATGACCCAGTAATGTATAAACTAACAAAATCTATGATCTATGGAATCCAAAATTTTTATGCCGCATTCACAAAAGCTCTCCATTGACTTCTGTCCTCAGCCAACTTGATCCAGTTTCTACTTTTTATACCTATTTCTGCGAGATACATCTTATAATATTATCTTCCCATCTGTACCTAGGTCTTTCTAATAGTCTTTTCTCGATTTAAAGTTTAAATTTTGAAAGTGTTTCTACTTTTTTTCTATTCTGTCTACATGACTTTCCCACAAGGATGTTATAAAATAGAGGATCTGCCCATACATATCTTCATCATATGATCTCAATGAAGCCAAAAAACAACCGAGCATCGTCCGAGCCTGCACGTCTGATTGGCTACTCTCGTTTCCGCCATAATTGTTGGCTCGAAACATTGCGATCTTAGTGGCGCGGAGTGGGCAGAGTAGGTGTGGCGAAGCTGTGACGTATGGCTTCACGATTTTGTTGTATGGGCAGATCCTCTATTTTATCCTTGCTTTCCCACCTGAGCCTCCTAGACTTAATGACGCTAACAATATTAGGTAAACTGTATAAATTATGGAGTTCTACGTTATGAAGTTTCCGCTATTCCCCATCCCTGTCCCTCTTGGATCCGAATATTCACTTTAGGATTTTATTTTAAATACTTTCATCCTGCGTTCTTCCCTTAAGTAAGCGATCATATTTCGCAACCGTATGTACAACAGGCATAATTATCATTTTATATTTTAAACTTCAAATTCTTCGACACGATTCGCGAAGACAAAAGATTTTTGGATCAATAACAACAAAAATTTCCTGTTTCACTCGACATTTAATTTTTTTCTTGGATATGTTTTTGGTCTGTTAAAATTGACCCTAGACTGTGGCGACGCTAGAAAGAGCAAAGGGATGGGGCTTCCCAGACATCGTCTTATCCCCTGACTGCCTCCAAACCATGTCCGTAGCCGGAATTATTTCGTTGAAGGGCACATCTTCTTGTTGGAAGCCTACTAAAATTATATTCATGATATACATATATAATATACTGCCGGAAAAATGCAACACCCTGCAATACATTAGGGATATTGATGTGCTTCAACTATTAAGTTTTTTGGTGGTAGTGGAGTAGATAATTAACTTTGTAACCACTTCGGACAACAGATAGAAGTACTACAGAGTAACATTGGGGTCATGTGTGTCGAATTGGGGTCTTTGTTGTGAATGAACAGACGCACAAGATCAGCAGCCAGCAGGTGGGTAAATGTGACTCAAACAGTAAACACAAGCAAGACAACATGCCACGACGACGCAGTCGTGCTCCATTCAGTAAAAGAGCGAGTTCAAACGAGGTCGTATTGTGGGTCTTCGAGAGGGTGATTGGTCCTTTCGTCGAATTGGCAGCCATGTTAGCCCTGATGCAGCTGTTGTGCAGTGGTGTTGACAGCGGTGGATATCAATTCATTTCCATACCCGTAGAGAAGGTTCTGGAGTCCTCAACGTCGACCTGGAGAGCGTCTGCTCCATTTTCCATCACAAAAAATGTGTGATTACGTTGTATGTAGGTGCAAGAGTTTAGAGGGCTGCTTTATGAGGGAGGCAATCGCTAGAAAGTGAAGCCAGAACACGTAAGCAAAGAGTAATATCAAGCTTCGTGACTTACACTATGTTGATGAATATCTCCAATCAGAATTGCAAACTTCATTTTAAAATAACTATTTCTTTCTTCAGTCTTTTCTTATTCGTATACAGGAATAAATGTCCATATTTTTTCTTGCTTAATTTTATTCGTATTAATTGGCAAGGCTCGTGACTGATCACATTACAGAATTGTCCCTGGTAATTACAACGTTATCTACGTTTAATAGTGAGTATTAATGATATAAGTATGCTTCACGTAGATTGCGGTAAAGCCTCTTAAGTATTGTACTGTTCTAGAAGTAAACGATAACAATTGTGTGTATTTTAGATACTGTTCATGCTGCTTGCACACAACGCTCTGGAATATATGTGGTTGACATGGAATGAATATCTTCTGGATTTTATATAAGTAATTAATATGGAATAAATACTTGTGAATAAATATGGAATAAATAAATACTTTGTATAAGTATAATTAGAGACTTATTTACATTTAATACAGCTCTTGTCTTATTAAAAAGCAGTAAAACCCGTTCATAATCAGTATTATTGGATCAAAAGATCCAACATATTTCAATCAAAAGTCTTATATCTGGAGAACTACATATAGTGCAGCCAAATCCAAACTATCACTTAACTCAATGATATTTTTATTCCGTTAAAAAAAAAAAAAAAAAAAAAAACTCGATTTAGGGGCCGTTCAAAAATTTTGTGTCCCCCTGATCCAAAAACTAGTTATTGGCCAAGATCGCAATCTTTGATGCATTTTTTTTTTTTTTTTTTTTTTTACCATTTCTAAATTTCTTGTTTTTCAAATCAAGGCACGCAAGCAGGTTAAGTACGCAGCGAACGTACCAGAACAGTGATTGTTAATTCATTGTTATTAGGAATTAGCGTTATCTCCAGACAAAGTATTCTTATAGTAAATAGATACATATACGCGTACACACACATTTATTAAAATAATGAAAACTTGAAGAAAATGCAGCTTACCTACTTAAGATGCCTCAGCCCGGCGAAATTAAAATACCGCTAATTTTACAGTAATTATGTGATATATTCAAATACATAAAATATAATTGAAATGTGGAAAAAGACCGCCCTAGATAATATCATTTTATATGAGATACCGTTATCACGACTCACTTATCAGCTTTCGATTTCGAGCCATTTTGAAAATCGGCATTTATTTTCGCGTTTGTATACGGCTGAAAACGGAAAGCCACTACGTGACTTGTGATAATGGTACCTCATGCAAAATAATATTGTCTAGGGCGCTCTTGTTCCACATTTCAATTATCTTTTATCTATTTGAAGATATCACATAATTACTGTAAAATTAGCGGTATTTTAATTTCGCCGGGATGAGGCCTCTTAATATAGCGTGGGATCACCGTTAGGGTACAGAACAACTCTGATTCTTCGTGAAAAGGAAGCATATATCGTGTCATGAATACAGGAGAAATATTACACCATTCCTCATTGCGTGGACCAAGGGAAGTGCTATAACTTATCCCGATGTTCATGATACCGCACTTCAACAACTAAAGCAATGAGAATTGGCGCATTGTCACCGTGAAAAATTGCATAATTGTTCCCTGGGTTGACTTAGTTGACTCCTTGTGATCAGCTGACCCCACTTTGAAAACCCTGAGTATATTAAACTAGATAATTGGATCTGGATTACAGTAGAACCACATCATGATGTCAGGGCCTTGTTCATGGACATGTTATAACATTATCGTTAATTTTCTCAGCTATAAAGAATCCAAAAGACTAACCATTTGGTTTCGTAACATTTTGTAAGTCCTAGATTGCTATATTTTAAATTTTCACTTTTTTGTTTGGCAGGGATTAAAGAAAAAAGAAAAGAAACCATTACCTTTGTTTGGAACGTCTTTTTTTCTACACGATGAAGGTCTAAAGCGAAGATATTTATCGTTCTAATATATTAAGAAAAAAATAAATTGCTAAAATTGTTAAGTACAGTACCTGGGTAATTATAGTCTGCAGGTTGTCCTCCACGTTTGAGTCCTAGATAGGCATTTCTGTCATGCATTTTCTTTCCCCATCCGGATCGAACTAGGACAACTGCTCCTTCGGGAATTTCCCCGTTCTCTTCTTCCCACTTCTCCAGATCTTCTGTTGACAATTTAGCCAATGAATTCGTTTCTGCCTTTTCAGTAATATCCACAACAACACCTGCAAATATACAAAACTTAAATAGATATCATTCAGACCGTTAAGATTAATATTCGTATTTGTATTATAAGAATACATGTCAATAGGTCCCATAGTATAGGAGCTATGGACCTTTAAAGTTCATTTTTTCATGTTTTTGCCAGTCTATAACTCTGAAATGACGGTTTTCTGCACGCAGGTTGGTCTATACTTTTTGTCTTATCTTGGTGTCAGGAGTCACCTCCCAAACGTTGTTGGTGTTGTTTTGAAACACCCTGTATACTGGTATACATATTCATAAATCTTATGCTGATAAGTCTTTGGAAACTTACATTTTCTCCGAAATATCTCCATTTTCTTTAAATATTCGCATGTTTGAACGTTTCAACAGGAAAAGTTAGTGACACAAAAACAGACACACACACACAAAAGTAGTGTTTTGATTCAATATTAGTGTCAAATAGTAAGACTACGTTATCCAAAACTTACATATAGTGAAATTTTCTACTAATAACACTGCTGGAAAGGGAATTAAACAATGATTCTATTCAGCTGGAATAAATTTTATGATATGGCAAACATTTAGATTTCTTCTCAAGGTACAATAGGCATTTCTGTCATAAGATTTAGAACATATATTGCCAGTAGTATCCTAATACTCAACATTTGTATCTTTACAGTTATTTACATATACGTGAAGTAAGCAGATAAATGTCGAAAAAACTTCTGAGGTGTTTAGAGCTTCTTTTGGTATCGAAATATATATAAATAAAAATGAAAGCGACTATGTTTGTAACTTACTAACTCTTGAACCACCCGACCGATCTCGATCAAATTTTCAACATAGATGAGGTTCGCGGAAAAGTGTATATTTCTATGGAAGAAGTTCTGAAGGCTTTAAACAGGTTGAACCAAGCTGAAACGTTATTACAGGTGACATAGGACAGGATTATAACGTAGGATAAATGACCATAAGAGATTGGAAAAGGAACAGAAAGAAGATAGAAAAGTGGTGTTCCGAACGAGTGACAGCAAACATTATAAAACAAAGAAAAACAATGAAAAAATGTGAGTACGAAAACGTTAGGAAAGCTTTGATTCTTTGGTTGACTGAACACAGAGATAAATGTGTTCTAATATCTGGACCAATAGTGCAGGAAAAAGCCATGACATTCCGAAAGGAGCTTAATTAGGGTGACCCTAACTTTACAGCTAATATTTAGGTGGCTTGGTAGATGGAAGAAAAGATATGATATAATGGCAGCTAACTGTATGTAGAGAAAAACTTTCAGCAAATGAGTCTGTGGAAAGCTTCAGAGACAAGTTTCATAAGTTGTTAGACAAGAACAGCTTGAGCCTTCATCAAATATCGAATTGCGATGAGACGAACTAAATTACAAAATCTACTGATTAAACACTCGCAGATAAGTCTGAAGCTGCAGTACCTGGCTACAAACAAATTGAAGAACGAGTATTGATTCTTGCCTATAGTAATGCCACAGCAAATCTTAAAATGTAACTTACTACGATACGAATATTATATATATATATATATATATATATATATATATATATATATATATATATATATATATATATATATATATATATATATATATATATATATATATATATATATACTTCGAACTTCACGAACTTCAAGAACGTGTCCAAAAATGCTCTTCCAGTCAAATATTTTAGCCAGAAAATTGCTTGGCTGAGTTCAGACATTTTTAAAGAATTGTCTTTTAACGACTATGCCACAGACTGACAAGTTTTTGAAAAAGGGTAATCTTCCAGGAAATTCTTTGCTTTTGGATAATTCTGGTTCTCCTCCAAATGGAAAAGAACTTTAAGATGGAGAAATAATGGCAATATTTTTTTACCTCTAAATGTCACGGCAGTTTGTCAGTTCATGGATCAAGGAGCTTTGGTGACTTAAAAAATAAATCATTACAAGAAACTTTTGTCAACTTTAATTGATTCTATTGATCGAGGAGAAGATATGACCGACAGTTTGTTAACTTTGAACTTCAAGGATGTTGCCTATTACGTACCTGAATCGTGGGAAAGCGTCAACTCAACACCAATTGGAAAATATTGTAAAGTTTTGTTAAGTGAAGGTGAGGGACAAGAAGAAGAATCTTTAGAAAATGTAGAACTAGAGAAGGCTAATCAGGAAACGCTGTCTATGCTTAAAAAAAGTGCCTGGATGTGATGAAGCAACAGTAGAGAACTTGAATGGATGGTTTTCTCAAAATAAGGAATATGAAGCGAGGAAATCGTTAATATGATGCTCAACGAAAAAGACAAGAAGACATAGGCCATGGCTCGTTTAGGTCAATAATCGCAACTCTTTGTACTTCCCTTCAAATTTCCGAATGAATCTTCCTTCGCCCACAATTTTCCTAGCCACATTTACCAACTGAATGTTAAATTCTGCCAGCATTAAATTGTGATCTGACGGTCTGCCTCAGTAAAAACCATCACCGTAAACCGTTTAGAAACTTTTCCTATATTATGACAATCTATTTTTTACACATCCATTCATACATTGGAGATTTCTACGTATTAGAGATTTTAGTGCTGGATGAACCGAGTGTTGCCTACTTCTAGTGAGTTCAACAGATATTGCTTATAAAATCTTATATCCTCTCATTCTTCAACCATAAGACTATACACCTATTATGCGTGGTAGCTAACAATCTTTTAAAGGTTTTACCACTAAATTCACACGTGTCAGCTAATTAAAGTAGAAAAACGACTTACATCTCATTTGAATTATAATTAAGTATCTCTTTCTTCAGTATAAGTCTAGTTTTAATTCCCCCCCCCCAAAAAAAAAACAATGAAAAAAACAAACGGAAATTGTGTGAAAATTTCCCGACTAAAATGTTCGCTTTCTTCTTTTTTTTTTTCGAGTATAATTTGATAATACTGCCTCGAAGACAAATAAAGATACTTAAGGCATGCCCATTACATTTCAAAGAAACTGTGTGAATGTTGTGTTAATTGCTCCAACAATACCTGTGAATACAAAAGTATGTCCTCACTTGTAGTGGAAAAGTAGAAAATAGAATTTAGCAACGTGGAAGGTAATGTTCCATCATACGTATTCTAATTAAAGTGAAGTACAACCTGTACCTTGTTGGAATTAGAGTTAAGTGGGTCTTCTTTTAATACACGTTATGCTTGGACACAATGTACCAATGAGAATAATAATAGATCAGTATTTTGAATTTTGCCTTTTAAAAATCCCCCAGTTCGAAATTATTCATTATTTTTGGTAGACCTGTCTCTAGGGCAGCTTAAAAGACAGAAGATGTCCTATTATGCAGGAAGGGAATCCTGTAAGTTTCGTGTTGATAGCTCTAATAGTATCTGAGAAAAAGTATAGAATGTTTGTACTACACTGCCTGATTTCATAAATTGCTCAGGTATAGGGATGGGCACGAGTCGAGCTAAAACTCGACTCGACTCGAAACTCGAAGCGAATTCGAATCGAGTTTCGCGTCGAGTCAAAGGTAATATTCTCGAGTCGAGTTCCGAACAGAGTCACTGTTTTAAGGTCGAGTTTTATAAATGACTCGTTCGTTTAGCTCTTTTTAACTCGTTTTGAAATCATTGCCTGATTAGACTGGAAAGCGAAAACTATGAGAAATGTAAGCAGTAATGTGGAATATTTTTAGTGTTCCTCACGAAATGGGACACCGCTCGCATCTCGTCTCGTCTCGATTAACAAGATAGCAATAGATTTTTATAACAACACAGCCTTAAATGTCGTGAGCACCAATATAAATATATACTGTAATCCTTACCACCAAGGCTGAGACCTGCACGGCCGAAGTTTTGAGCCCAAGCAGAAGCTCGGTTCAACTGAGCAAACAGCTCGAGCCAGCTTGGTTGAGATGAGGCACCGACTTGACTCAGGTGAGCCATCGGCTTGGTTGGGGTGAGCCATCAGCTCGGTTGTTTTGGCACGAGCCGGCTCGCTTGGGTGAGCTGTTGGCTCAGCTCAAAGCTGTGCGCTGTGAATGAATGAGCTGTGAGCAAGGCGCTCTTGCCGTTGACAATCCTAAACCCACGGCGAGCACATACAATCGCGAAATATCGTTAACAATTTTTTCACGACAGGATTAACCATAATAATAATAATAATAATAATAATAATAATAATAATAATAATAATAAAAGTTGTAGTATTGTAGTATCATTGATAATAATTATATTGTCTATGTAGGATACTTGAAGAAAGTACTTGAAACTACAGACAGAATTAAGCTCGATTTAGTTCGACTCGACTCGAAACTTGAGTCAAATTCGAGTCTAGTTCCGAGTCGAGCTGGAGGAAATTTTTCGAGCCGAGTTCTCGAGTCAAGCTCAAAGATGTCTGTTTCGAGTCGAGTCGAGTTTCAATAAATACTCGCTCGTGCTCATCAGTACTCAGATAGGATAGGGGATGTATGTAAGTTTTACAAGTAACTGTATATAAGTCAACATCACAAAATAAAGACTGGAAGTGAGTTCTTTTTTTGTGTCTGAAGCGAATAAAAATCACGAAACCAACATTTTCCCCCAATCATTCTTCCCTATTCCCGTTTCTAATACCTTACAACAATCGGTTTCTGAATATCAGAGTAGAGTGTTGCACTTCGAAACGTGTATTATTGGAAATAGGCCTATTGATTTTTACAATGCAATTTATATTTATGTTTTAGAACATACAATACTTACTTGCATGCGGAGTGTCAGTCCGTAGCGGTTACTTACGAAAATTAATTAAGGGCGACTGCAACAGGGTTATTCCCAGTGTTGGGAAGTAACGTAACGCAAGTAACGCGTTACTTGTAACGCGTTACTTTTTAAGTAACGTTTCCTAGTAACGCGGTACATTTTTTCCAAAGTAACTGTAACGGTAACGCGTTACAAATTTTACGTAACGTACCTAGTTTACATTACTTTTTTTGCGTTACATTTCGAATGAGTAACTACAATATATATGTATATATATATATATATATATATATATATATATATATATATATATATATATATATATATATATATATATATATATATATATATATATATATATATATATATATATTTTTTCGGAAACAAATGTTTCTTTTCTGTAAGTGAATTTCTCAGAATGAAACAGTCGAGCATGGACTACGTATGTCAGTGACCGACAGTCACAAACACCCAGAGAAACAGATAAGCTCGTAGTGCCACTTGCTTAAAAAAAAAAAATAAAATAAAATAAAATAAAATGACAGCCTTAGGGAAATCACGTGTACTGACTGCAAGCACCTGAAAGATTTTGTCCTAGATTTTGACAGCTCCAAATCAATACATTCAGTGAGTGAACTAGGAGTGCATTGATATCGGTAGTCTATTTTACTTTGATTGGTGTTGTTTTTATAAAGATGGAGAACGAAAATATTTTACCGTTCGTACATTTGAAAGAATAATTTTTTCTTAAGAGCTGAGGATGAAGGTGGACAGAACTTTAAAGTGTCTGAAGTGCCCCGGCGGAAAATATTTATCAACAACTAGGGTGCCATAATTAACGATTTCCAGTAAGGGGTTAATATGAATAAACTGTGTTTTGATGAGCAGGCCTACTTTATTACTAGAAAATAGTTTGCTGATGGTATGTAATATTGGAGTTCTTTCAGATCAGTTTTCTTATCTTAGAGTCCCGTCGATTATAGAGTAGTGTAATGTTTCTCTATATTCTTTATTTTTAATTTTACATAACAACATTGTTATTATTATACAATTAGTTTAGCAGAATAATAATAAGCAACCATTTTTTCTAACGCATAGGGATGAACACGAGTCAAGCTAAAACTCGACTCGAATTCATGTCGAGTTTCGAGTCAAGTCAAGGGTAATATCCTCGAGTCGAGATCCGAGCCGATTCAGTTTTTCACGTCGAGTTTCGAGTCCAGTCGAGTTTGATAAATGGCTCGTTCGTTTTAAGTCGTCTTGAAATCTTGGCCTGATTACACTGGAAAACGAAAGCCATGGAATACTTTGAGTGTTGTTCACGAGAGGAGACACTACTCGCATCTCGTCTCGTCTCGATAACGGGACCACAAGAGTTTTTTTTTATAACAAGCTCAGCTCGGCTCGGCTCAACTGAGAAGATGACTCAAGCCAGCTCACTTGGGGTGAACCATCGGCTCGAGCTGGCTTGGTAGGGATGAGCTGGCCATTTGCTCGGTTCGGCTCAACTGAGCCGAGGGCTCTAGCCGAGTCGTTTGGGTGAGCTGTTGGCTCGGCTCACTTCTCGGTTCGGGTCGATAGTAAATGAGCTGTGAACCAAGCTGCTCGAGTCGTTGACAATTCTAAACCTGGGCCGAGGAGTTTTGAAGATATTTGGCCAGTGCCCTATAACTTTTAACAGTGTTTGGCTCGAGCCCGAATACTCAACCTAGACCCTCAACCCAAATTCAGAAGCTCGTGAACAATATCCTTGTCTCCTAGACCTCACGACTACCGAGGTTGGCAATCAATTAGTTTTTTAGTATTCAAATACAAACCGCCTATCTTTCTTTTTATATACAGTGATGTTATTATTATTATTATTATTATTATTATTATTATTATTATTATTATTATTATTAGCTAATAATAATAATAATAATAATAATAATAATAATAATAATAATAATAATAATAATAATAATAATAATAATAATAATAATAATAGCGGTAATAATAGTAGTACGGAAAATTGAAGTCATATTTTTTTCACATTTTTAAAGCTTCGGACCTAAAAATAACGCGTTAGTAACGCGTTACTTTCGAAGTAAAGTAACAGTTACTTTTTTGGGGCAAGTAACGCGTTACTAACGCGTTACATTTTAAGAGAAAGTAAAGTAACTTGTAACGCGTTACATTTTTACAAGTAACTTACCCAACACTGGTTATTCCGCGGCACTCGTGGATAATCGGGGTTTTACTGTATATGCCGAAGGAAAGGCTACTTAATTGCAATCTAAATGAAGTATAAATTGACTTTCTCTTTTAATTACGAGTTGAGTTGTGTGTGTATTAGTAAAAGTATACGATCTTATCAGTAGAGGAAAATCCTATAAAGGCCGGGAGAATAAAATACTTTTTTTTTTTTTTTCAAACAAATTATGGTAGAGTTGAGAAATTTTGCATAAGGACTTACGTTGTCATTCTGAATACAAACAAAGAAGACATTTTTCATCAGAACGTTTGCATGCAAGCCCAAATCCCTATTTCGGGAATTAAACGTATGTACAGAAAAATACTTCACACGTGTACTAACGAACCCAAATTCTACTTCCATGCTAATGTAAGTGTGGTTAAGGTCGGATAAGTTCTGTAGACAGCGTACGGTATACTTTCTTTGTTTTAAAAAGTCAAATAGAGGATGATAGCTACACCCCGCTTAAGTAAAAAAGAAACTCTTATCCATAACTTCAAGCCCTAGCGCAAAGTTAGATCCTGAAGAGTCTTATAAACTACTTTCAATACAGTAATAAAATGTCATATGAATCATTAAAAAGTCGCAATATAACGGAATCCCAGCGTACGAAATGCTGTAGATTCAAACTCGTTTATCAGGAGCACTTCAAAGGAATGAAACAAAATATCTCACCTGGAGCTATGAGATCTTTCAATGGTATCTGGTCCACTGTAAGACCGACTTTGTTGAAATGTCGAGGAGCATCAATATGAGTTCCAGCGTGCTCTATCGTCTGGATTTGGTTTAATTCCAACCTGGAAAATGAATCAAAATATCTACATCAGCTAAAGGAATCATAACATATAGGCCTATTTACTGATACGTGTGTTAGAGTGTTCAAATTTGTTTAGTTCTACATTCTAAAAGTTGAACAATATATTCTCTGAGTATTTGTGTAATGAATATTTAAACGAAACTGTTCCAGCAAATTAATTCAAATAAACGAAATTATTCGAAATTATTTAAATAACGAGCGATTGAACAGTTTTTCAAATATCGAATATTTTTTTTTTTCAAATGAATATTTGAATAAACAAATACGAATTATATTCGAACAGTTTTATAAGAAATAATTTATAAGGTTGTACGACGGCTGATCAATAAAAATTGAGACTGATTATTATACCGCAGTTTCTTTTGTTGCCGAATGCTGGCATATTTGATAATTGAAATTGTGTTTCGTGAACACTCTCACTAGGAGGCAGCATTGTCGTATCGGTAGGTTTGGGAGTAATCCGCTGTGTTTTTAGACACTGCTCTTCCATTTTGCCTCACAACGTGCTGTGTCTATGCATACAATGGAGGTTACGTGTTATAGTATTTCAAAGGTTTCTGTATTATTTATTTCACGAAATTCCAGATACAAGCCTGAGAAGTCAGATAATCGAAAACAAAATGGTTTGACAATACCGCCAGACATATATTTCTTATTTCTGTAAAAACCTTAGCAAGAATGGATAGTAAGTTTATCTCGAATCTCCTGATTTCGAAGCAAAGTCGCTAACTACCAGCTTATGTCCACTCGATATTATGATGTAAAGTAGCAGAGTTTTTAAGAATTGTTTAGACCCTGTTGGATATTGGGCCTATATCCGCTATTATTCGAAGCCAGTTGTTTGATTATAAATTTTCGTACCATCCATAAATTTTCATACCATCAATTATTTTGTGTCCGAATCCATAAAGATCTTTGTTTTAAACCACAAGAAACATTTAACACCAAAAGTAATTTTTCATATCAAGTCGTATTATCTTGGGAAGAAAGCATTTGGCCATAGAGGAATCTGTGAAATTTCTCAGGGTACCTTTAATCAAACAATTTGTTAATTGAAAACTTTCTTTTAAAGTTATCCAAAAACAGTCTTTTCTGTGTATCTTCTAGTTCATCCTACTCGTAAGAGAGAGCAGGAGAAGCAAGAGCGATTTTCTTAGAGATTTCGATTTATTAATACATCAGAATTCTTTTTAAATATTCGGTTTCTTTTTTAAAATTACAATAAATTTATTCGGGCACTTACAAAGCTTTTTTTGGTTTCATTTTAAAGCAAAATGGATTATGTTTTGATTCGTGTATACAAGGTACCAAATATTACCACTGCAAGCGCTAGCAAAATATTTAAAAAAAGATGGCTGCCTTGTGCCTTGACTGGTCCCGAGCGCGCTGTATGCTTGATTTGAAAAATCGAAGTCTACGACAATTGTGCAACGGAATTTTCCTACTGACAAGGCAGGGTACCTCGGTGTAACACGCCAATTGTGATAAGATTTCACAGACAGAGAACATCGAAAAAGAAGCGACACGCATTCTTTTATATCGGCCAACAAGCGCATTATTGAAAGGGTCAAATAGGGACATACAAATGGGGTCAAAATGAGATTATGTGGAATATAGAGAGAACGAGAAGAGAAATCGGTAGAGGTTAAATGTACGAAATACTACCCATCGTCGGCACAAGGCAATGAAGTAGAACACACCCATGCGAAGAAAGAACATCCGGAAATGGACCAATCACGGGTACAACATTTTCACAGTATGTTACGGAAATGAGCGAAAAGGGTGGTAAGGAACAGGAAGAGAGAAGAAACGAAAACAGAAAATACGCGTTTTTGCTTTGGGTGCGTATGTTGCCCGTATACGAAAGAGGGAGAACACACAGGAAGGATGCAAATGCCGTTCGTATAGACAGCCAGCGAGACAGTACTGCGCATTGGGTTGCATATATCACGTAATGGGAACAAAGATGCATAGCAGACTAGAATGTAATAACAGGTGGTCCACATACATAAGATAAACAGCAACAGTAATATCAGTACCATGCATCAGTATCAACATTACATCATTAGAAAAATACGCATACAACATCATTGTAATAGCAACATTTTTGTTTTTGTGTTACTACTGTCTACACACACTTTCGTTTCCAACATCCATCTCATCATTGTTTCCATGACACGATATATGCAACCCACTGCGCAGCACTGTCTCGCTGTCTGTCTGTACGAACGGCGTTTACATCCATCCTGCCTGTTATCCCATCTTCGTGCATCGAGATGAATCTGCGTCAATTTCGCATATGGGCAACATATGTACCAAAATAAAAAAATCTCTGTTTTCGTTTCTTCTTTCTTTCTGCTCATTACCACTTTTTTCGCTTATTTCCGTAACACACTGCGACAATGATGTACACGTGATTGGTCCATTTCCGGATGTTCTGCTTTCTTCGTATGGGTGTGTTTTCTTAGAGATGCAAGGGCTCGAAAAAAATAATAAAATAAAACGGCTTTTTTGGGAAAAAACGGTTTTTTCTGCTTCGCTTTTTTTTTGCTTGGGAAATTTTGGGCTTTTTTCAAAATTCTGCGGGTAAACGGCTCCTGAACGGGACATGTTATCATCTGCATGATCTTCAAATACACTCTCAATAATTAGTCAGATATCTAGTCTCAGCAAGTCATTATCGCACTTCACATCTCTCAACAACTGGTGTTTCAAGGTTGAATGAACTTTCTCTTTTTCCTGAAATTAGCATTGCAACCTTCTGTCTTAAGATAAAAAAAAAAAAATTAAATCTAAATATTTAACAGAATAAGGAGATATCACTAATAAATTTAATTTCGAGAGTACACTAAGTAATACGAAGTACATCGCACATAATCTTATTAACTTCCTAGTAATGATGGGAGACAAGACCTGAAACTTAAGGCTTTTATAAGATTCAGGAGTGGTAGTTAAGTCTTGCGAGTGGCATCTTTCTGGACTATCTTCTGAAACGTAAATCAGTTTTATCAAAACGACTCAGGAGATTCTGCTTATATTTCATAAATAAATATTTAAATCCAATAACCCAAGAATAATGTGTAAAACAAATCCTTATTTAAAAATATGCAGGAAAGGTAATTTCCTGTTAGGGCTGTTTTTTTTTCTACTACGGCATGCGATTTTATTGATACTTCCTTCAACTTGCAGAAATAACTCTGTTTGGGATTGCAATACATCAAGTTTACGTGAGGTAAAAGGAGTAAATTCTACCCGATGTTGCACGTTTGAACATACTCATACAAAATAATTTATTTAAAATATGTGTACATTTATCTTTTTTATCGCATTCATACAATCCTCACTTGTTGCGATTGAAAATAGTAGGGTAAACGGGAACAAACACCCCAGACTTTGGGATTTCTAAGAAAATAATTTTCTGTGAAGATGTTCGCCAAAATTGCTTGATTTTGACATAATAAAGAGTATAGTTTGTTTATGGCTTAACAAACATCCCAATGCATGTAGTTAAAATAGATCAAGGCCCCTTTATTCTCCCGATATTCTGAAAGTTATTTCCGCAATAAATTTCGTGAAAAGTATTCGCTATTGAACAACGTAGTATATATATATATTGCTTGCGATTTAAATTAGTGAAGAATGGGGATAATCCTAGGTAGGTCTTCCCGCTGGCACTTGAAAGTCTCTTCAATGGTAACTTTCGTTAAAAAAAAAAAATGCATTGTAGTATATTATTTCTGATGCCTCAAATTTGCCACAATTTCCTTGAGTTTAAAATTTTCAAGCCATCTTTCAAGCTTTTTTTCCTTTTTCCGCAGCGCGGCTATATGAAACTTGGACGTACAGTTTAATGTCGAATCCGAACCACTATCATTCAATAATCTCCTGCCGGGAATCGAACCCGGCTTCTCGTCCACCTAAAGGGCGCGAGCTAGACATAGACCTGCTGGAAGGGCTTTCCATCTATAGACGTAGCCAGAACTTTTCGTATGGGTATGCACAAAGGTAATTAATTCCTATTCTCCATCTTACTATAACGTTCTTACGTGCTCATTTGATCTAGCTTTAAGTGGATTTCGAAAACATAAAATGTTATTTTAAGGAATCATTCCGTCTCCTTTGGCCTAGCCGGCATAATGTGGGACGTTAAACTGAATGAATGATGACAAAGGGACGTATATTTCCCCTGCAATTTTTAACTTTTAAGTACGCCAATGTAGTGGTAATAATTTATACACTACCATTACACTGCCAGTCCTAAGCCTGGATAAAGTGTGAAGGGAAGTTGACATTGCGCCTCGAGGTTGTAGCCTACTTAGTACAACCTACTAGTAGACAGTATATAATTTATCGTGACATTTTATAAATGACAATATCGCATGTTATAAATTCATGTGGATATTCTAACCAGCAGTATTTTGCTTAAGATGTGCTAACACACTGAATAATCTCTTGAAAAAAACATCCAAATTTAAGGCGCCAACACCTGGAAATCGCCCCCCTCCAAAAAAAAGACTGTTTTAAAATGTTAAATTACACTCGAATACTAATCTAGCAAACAGTAGGAAATATTTTTCATACTACTACTTCTAATATTATTATTATTATTATTATTATTATTATTATTATTATTATTATTATTATTATTATTATTATTATTATTATTATAAGCATCGTCGATTTTCTTATGACACGGTCTTTTTTTTTTTAGTTTAATGTTCCATGATTATGCTTCGAGGCAGTGGCATAGAGAGGGAGGCTCACCCAGCTCGACCTCCCCCTTAGTGGCATAATATCGAATATGATTTTGTATTCTTATTTGTGATTCCGATGTTTTGACTTTTTAAAAAATATAATTTATCATCACAAAATGTATTTTCAAGTCATATTCAAAAGAATAACTTCTTCATTCTTGATTGATTTTAAACTCAAGGAAATTGTGGCAAATTTGAGGCATCAGAAATAATATACTACAATGCACATATTGATTTTTTTTTTTTTTTTTTTTTTAACGAAAGTTACCATTGAAGAGACTTTCAAGTGCCAGCGGGAAGACCTACCTAGGATTATCCCCATTCTTCACTAATTTAAATCGCAAGCAATATATATATACTACGTTGTTCAATAGCGAATACTTTTCACGAAATTTATCGCGGAAATAACTTTCAGAATATCGGGAGAATAAGGGGGCCTTGATCTATTTTAACTACATGCATTGGGATGTTTGTTAAGTCATAAACAAACTATACTCTTTATTATGTCAAAATCAAGCAATTTTGGCGAACATCTTCACAGAAAATTATTTTCTTAGAAATCCCAAAGTCTGGGGTGTTTGTTCCCGTTTACCCTACTATTTTCAATCGCAACAAGTGAGGATTGTATGAATGCGATAAAAAAGATAAATGTACACATATTTTAAATAAATTATTTTGTATGAGTATGTTCAAACGTGCAACATCGGGTAGAATTTACTCCTTTTACCTCACTTAAACTTGATGTATTGCAATCCCAAACAGAGTTATTTCTGCAAGTTGAAGAAAGTATCAATAAAATCGCATGCCGTATTAAAAAAAAAAAAAAAAAAAAAAAAAAAAACAGCCCTAACAGGAAATTACCTTTCCTGCATATTTTTTAAATAAGGATTTGTTTTACACATTATTCTTGGGTTATTGGATTTAAATATTTATTTATGAAATATAAACAGAATCTCCTGAGTCGTTTTTGATAAAACTGATTTACGTTTCAGAAGATAGTCCAGAAAGATGCCACTCGCAAGACTTAACTACCACTCCTGAATCTTATAAAAGCCTTAAGTTTCAAGTCTTGTCTCCTATCATTACTAGGAAGTTAATAAGATTATGTGCGATGTACTTCGTATTACTTAGTGTACTCTCGAAATTAAATTTATTAGTGATATCTCCATATTCTGTTTAAAATATTTTATCTTAAGACTGAAGGTTGTAATGCTGATTTCAGGAAAAAGAGAAAGTTCATTCAACCATGAAACACCAGTTGTTGAGAGATGTGAAGTGCGATAATGGCTTGCTGAGACTAGATATCTGACTAATTATTGAGAGTGTATTTGAAGATCATGTAGATGATAACATGTCCCGTTCAGGAGCCGTTTACCCCCGATAATAATATAAAACCTCGAAAATAAACCATACATTTCGAAAAGATATTTCAAACAGTTTTACTTGTCAACATATTTACATTATGAATTCCAAAGGATTAACCAATGTATATAATAAGATTTTTTTTAACCTCCTACATGCAAAAGTAAGCAGGGTTGGCAAGAACCATGGTTGTTTTCGAAAATGCCAAAGACCCGTTTTTTTGGGAGGGGAGTTTAAACTTTTTTTTTTTTTTTTTTTTTGTTTAAACCAGGTTTTTTTGAGTTTAGATATTTTGCTTTATGTATTTATATTACATATTGACAAAAATAAGTTTGTTTCACCTTGGTGTTATTATGCAACAACGGGGTTATGCTGGAAGAAGTCACATAAGCTTAAAGAAGTCCGGTCAGTAAATTTCTTAAATTGAGAAACTCTCGCCCTAGCCATCGGGAAAATCCCGTCATTACTCTAAATGTAAAACAATAACGGAAAAATCCTGTTATTTCTTTGCATGTAAAATTTAAAGGTCAACGTATCATAATCAGTACGCTAAAACTGAGGCATTAAATTACAAATTTAGTACGTACATATTATTGAAAGTATAATCCAAGCTAATGTTGGAAGCTACGTAGGCAATCGATAAATTTTGCCAATTTATATCAATATATTTAAGCAACCTTGGCTTCTTTATAAAACAACAGGCATTCAGGCATGCAGAAATATACAATTTAGTTTCGTTTCGTATGTTCAGGCTTAACATCCTTACGTAATACCAAGGTTATCAAGGAGAAGACTTTCGCTTAAAGTTACATCCGAACTGCTACTTCGCTTACGCATAAAAGAAGGTTGTGGTTCGACCGAGAATTGAACATGGGACACCTTGATTAAAAGGTGAAAAGGAAATAAAACTAATGCAGAAGGTTTGATGTGGGGAAACGTCACCATGGAGTTCACACGATTCACATTTTTCGTTCTTTTTATTTTTTTGGTTTAAACCAGTTGTTTATTAACAAAAAAAAAAATAGCTAGTGTAAACCAGCCAACCCCAAAAGTAAATACTTCTTTAAGAAAATACACAAATAAGTAGCAAAATTCCATGTAGTATTTTTACTTCAAAATATTCCATACTCTCTTTTTGGAACAAAATAAAATTAAAATACGACATAAGAAAAATACTTAGATTTATATGATACACTTAAAGGCTGCACATCTAGAGCTTTTGGTTCTTGAAATTCTACAGTTTTATATAAGCACCATCACGGTTTACTCAGTCCTCAAGTTTTCTGTATTTTTAACAAGAGGGATTCAACATATGAAGGGTGCGAGGCAAGAATATGGTAACCCATAATTTTACTATTTTAAGGAATTAGAGATTTTCTGCTGCTCAATCCATTTTGAAAGTTGAAAAGCTTATTTTTCACATAAGACTATACATGAAGGATTAAACGAAGCGGTATGCATTGCTGTCTATCTGGTGCTGCATAACTCAGCAATTGAAAATGTGTTAGTTACCATGTTCTTGGCTCACACCCTTCATATCATTATGGAATTCTCCCCACCCCACCACCACTAAAAAAAAATGACTACGGAATATATTTAAGTTAAGATAAATACAACTGCACAACAAACATGACTGAATGGAGCTTTTGCGCTTCTATCGGAAAGTCTGGGATTCAACTCAGCATTCGACCATTCTGACAAAGCTTTTCTTCATTCCATCTGTGAAGTATAAATAGTGCGTGTACAGTGAGTTGGCCGACTTCCTTTCTTATTGTTTTTAAATCGTTATTATTACTAATTACCAACAGTGACGGTTTTGCGAAGGTTAGGGGGGCGGTCTTTCGGACAAGCCTGTTCCCCAAAATTACGGAATGTCTAAAACAAACGAAATATCTATTACTTATGCCTTTACTCATAAACTTCAAGCTCCTCCCAAATAAAATTAGGACAGTTTAGAAAACGAAACAATCAGAGAAACCCGTTCCAAAATACGTTTCTAAATCCGCTACTGATTATTTGTATAAATTAGTATTCAAGGTTGTATCCGGAAAATTATTGCTAAATCGTTGCACAGCTACAATATAAAAAATGTGGAAGTACGGTTAGACGGATATATTGAAAAACGTACGCTTTGACGGATATATAGAAAAACGTAAGTTTAACTTTTGTGCTAGAAGCTAGAGTACTAAGCTCTTAGAAATGAAACACAGATGACAAACTGAAATGATCCCGAGAAGAAAAAAAAACGTCGATAACTCAAAAGTTAAAATAAAGTTAAATAGCCTCTAAAATTGCCCTCAAATACTACATTCTTCATGTTAGCTTTAATTCGTAAAACATGTGCTCCATCCTTCTTGATGGTGAATTTTAGAGCGAAATATGGCATTTAGGTCGTGGAATTCTTATCTAACTATAGAATATACTATACGAAAGCTATTTAGATAGAAAAATCATGACAATGAAAAAAGCCAAAATTTCCAAAATTCTCGTTTTTTTTCCAAAAAAGCCGGCTTTTTATGTGAAAAAAAACATCGATTCAAAAAAACCGGCTTTTTTTCATCTCTAGTTGTTCTTCATTGCCATGCGTTGACTATGGGTAGTAGTACCTACATTTAACCTTTTCCGATACCTCTTTTCGCTCTCGATATATTCCAGATAATCTCATTTTACAAACTGAATGAGATATGTATATCCCTATTTGACCCTTTCAATGCATTTGTTGGCCGATATAAAAAATACGTGCCGCTTCCAGTAGCGTAGCCAGGATGTGTGTTTGGGGGGGGGGGAAGTGCTGTTATAGGTACATGTAGAAAAATTACAAACAAAAAAATATATAAACATAAAAATACATAAAAAATTACAAACATCAAAGTACCAAAGTACAATGTCGGACCTCTGAGCCACCGCGCCCCCTACGGCAGAGAGAGACGGATGATGAAAGCAAGTAAATAATGATGGAATAATTGGTGGAATGAGAATGTGGAAGGAAACAGGAGTACCCGAGAAAACCCACAGACACGGTGTTGTCCACCACAAAATTACTTGGCCGGGAATCGAACTGGAGTAGTTTTGGATCTATGGATCTTTAAAGTTCATTTTTTTTTCATATTTTTAGCAGCCTACAACTTCGATATGACAGAGTTCTGCACCCAGGTTGGTTTATACTTTTTATCTTATATTGGTGTCAGGAATCACCTCCCAAACATTGTCGGTGTTGTTTTGAAACACCCTTTCTACAGTATAGTGCAGTAAATTCTACATTTTACAGTTTAAAAATAGGATTTTCAGATTGAATTGGGTGGTCTAGATTTTGTGCGTTGTTCCGAAATCTGTTACAATCGAGGTCGGTAAAAATCGTCCCCATTAATACTGGCGCGTGTATTCTACTTTCTGATTCAATTAAAGCAAACAGATTTTTTTTTTAAGTGCATGGAGTGCAAAAAATGAGTAGGAAAGAAAAGTGTTAAAATTTAAATGACGTGAAATGGTCAATCATATGCTCTTTCCTTGTCACTTACCTCCGTAGTTTTGATACTTCGTACTCCCTTGTAGGCGCCATCTTTTGCTTTTTAATGACATGAAGAGACTTACCAACATGCCACGTCAAGTTGAAAATCGTACATACATAGCTACAATGTTGGCGTTCTTTCTTATTTTTCTCTGTTCTCATAAGAATAATTAATGCTCTTTTGAGGAACGTAAATGTTAGAAAAACATGAAAAAAAAAAAAAAAAAAAAAAAAGACATGAAATCTGTTTGCAGAAAGAAAATCTAAAACCCTAACACACTGAAGCAACAGCTAGAGGAAGGAACTTGAATTTGCTACAGCGAACATTTTTAGTCATAAATAATTTTGCGTTCAGTTTCACGAGTTCCTGGTTCATTCGACTAGAAATAATAGATGGAAGTGTAACTTTTTTATGAGCAACTCGATCCCAAAAATGACTGCATGCAGATTGAAGTCTAAAAAGGAAGTTATAAATGATACAAGTTCGGGCAGGCAATGTCAAAACTAGTGGAAGTGAGATTGGAAGAATAAAGAAATGAAAAATGCAAAGCGGCTCATCTTCTGCAGTTCTATACGGGAAAAGTTGGATGGATACAATTTAGCTAGTGCATATTGCCTGATGGAATCATTAAGAAAAAATAGGTCTAATTTAAGATACGCTCGAGTACACTGATAGTAAACAGTTTACTACAGTAAAAGTAGAACTACTGTGATTTTCTTCATTCTTGGTGAAAGTTGTTGAATAACTACACTATTATTTTAATCCCCGCTAATATTATTACGAAAACCTGGGAAAACGTATCAGAGTAGCTGATTCAAGCTGATCTTGATCGCAGAATTTGAGTCCCGTGTAGTTAGGTTGTGAATACTACACAGGGGAGGGGATCCCAGGAGGAATGTACACTGGGTCCGGATCACCTTCCAAACTTCGTAACTCAACATACATTTGCACACTTTCTTATTAAAACTATAGTTGTTTAACATGGAAATGATTGATATAGCATGCAAATTTGTTCTTACATTTCATCTGTATTCTTTCTCTTATAAAAACAAACAATCTAGTTCTATCTGACAATATAGGTGGAAGTATTTTCAATTATTTATCGTCTTTTCGGGTGCAGAATAATACCCTTCAATACTATATAGACGCAGTGGCTTGTAATATTAGACCCCTCCCAACAAAAATTTCTGGGTGCGCATTTGGTACTACAAGTAACTACTTAACATGCTGGATGGGATACAAGGTTCAGTTTTAGATTAGGGACTGACGTTTATTAACGCATAAATGACTGACCAATTAAAAAAAGAGACAGTGGGTCATCCGTCCGTCCCTGTTTATGGCTTTGCATAAATAGTTACAGTACTTAAGTAATATTATTATAAACTTTAAGCTATAAATGACACACATTCCAAGTAATGATTAAAGAAGGTGAACAGAAAACAAAGTTCCGACCTTCGCCTGAATTAACTTTTCTAAGGAAAAGTATCTCTCTAACGAAGACTTTTAGCCAACTCTATGGTTTTCACTCAACTCACCCAACTTAACCACTGACGTGAACTGTGATCGTGTGGATGAATGTATTCGTTTACACTGAGAACAAATAGAGCATCCCACATACAGCCTTGATCTAGTCCCCAGTAACTTTAACCTTTTTCTCCTGTCCTAAAATACAACGCGGCTGGTCACAATTATCTGACAAGTGACGATGTCAAAAATGTTGCCTCATGAGAATTTGATGCGTATTTCTGTACAATCGGCATGGTAAACCTCATCTAACGTTGCAGCAAATGTTTCAACAAAAAAGGTGATTACATTGAATAGTAGTAACAGGAAGAAATTGGAATGGGTGCGTTATACTGCAAAGGTCTTTTGACACTCCTCAATGTGTAAAATTCAGTTAATATGTCTGCCATGAAAGAAAATATAAGATGGAAAATATGCAAACACAGTGATGAAAACACTTGAGTAAAATTAGTAACACAGTGAGATATTAATCTTCAACAAAATTCCGGAAACTTTCTGACTGTGCCTCGTACATTAAAATCGTATATCTTTTGTGAGTTATGTTACGACAGACGGAAGGACAGACAGACAGACAAGCACAAATGTCGATCCAGAAGAATGGTAATAGCTTCGGTAACGCACGTTTCAACAAAAATCGACAAAAATGGGTGGGAACCTAAGAGAAGAGGGTTCGTTCCTTGTGATAACTTGTGAACTCTCACTCTATAGTCAATACAAGTTTTAACTCTTAATGAATTCTAGAAGGCTGATTACAAAGCAAATAACATAGCGTGACGGTACAAAACTTAAAAGGTGGCTACCTTAAACATTAAATAAACATTTGTTACACATTAGGGTTTAATTTGGGAGACATAAAGTTGCTGTAATTTTTATTTCCTATTTTCTTCCTTCTATGTTACTTTCCTGTCAAAAGCAAAGGCCATAATGAAGTCACGATCTGTCAGCAAAGAATTCTAAAATAGGAAATGCATGCGACAACTGGCTCTTTAATATCATCACATCTTCCAGAGCTTGAGTGAATTAAATAACAGTCACGCGGAGAAAGTATATGCAGTAGTCTTCTAATGAATACAGGAAGATAATACATTTTCCTATTGTTAAAAACAAAGCATTTTTCGTCCTTCTGTGATGATGCTATTGTGTTGTAGGTACTGCTAAGGTTACATAATAATTCTTACCATTCAGTGTAGGTGTCGTAGAATTACATCATGTTATAGGTTGGTACTTTAGAAAAACCTTGAACACGGTTCATATGTCGTACATAGATATAGAACATAAGACTCCCACCTTTACTGTAAACAGGAAGATGAGTAAAGCAGCGATAAATCTAACTGCGTTTAACCTGTATTTCCAAAAGTTACAATATCCGAATTGTAAGCCCAAATTAACCCTGATAAGGACTAATGTATTTTAAAGTGTTGGAAGTAAAATTAATATAAATTAGTGGCATATTTTTGACAATGACATACTGGTAAAATAAAGCAATAAGTTCTTAATTAAAAGTGATTGATCGTTACAGATAATCTTGTTTATGAACAGTATATATCCCAATACATCACGATAATTTCTACTAGTAAACAGTCACGCTAACTCATACTAGTAAACAATCACGTTAATTCCTACTAGTAAAAAGTCACGCTAATTCCTATTAGTAAACACTAATTCCTACTAGTAAACAGTCACACTAATTCCTACTAGTAAACAGTCACGCTAATTCCTACTAGTAAACAGTCACGCTAATTCCTACTAGTAAACAGTCACGTTTACTATCTGCGTAGGATTACCAGATGTCTCTTTTATTCGGACATATCCTCCTTTTGGAACTCTTAATAATGGTTCGGGAGCTTTTTTTTTTTTTTTTTTTTTTTTTTTTTAATAGCAAAACAGGGAAATGCCCTCTTTTACGCTTTGGACTAATTATTCGGGCATTTTTTTATAGCAAAATGGGAAAATGTCCTCTTTTTTGGGGCGATAGATACAGCTGCTTCAACTTACAGATTTGTAAGGCCGCGGTGGCTCAGTGGTAGAGAGTGCGTAGGATTAGTGATTTCAACCCAGCTCGCATCAAGTGTGCTTTGTCGTGGACCAAACCGTAGCGTGGTATTCTGAAATGGGGATGCCAAAGTTAGTCACTTGTGCGATACAATACTACTAAAATTAGCAATACATAACTATACCGATGGGAAACAGGGTTATAAAAAATTTAGAAGGGAGGCCCCCTAATTGGTGGCCTAGTGGGCCATACAGAAGCAAATGCGTGGATTACGTTAGAAGCCAATAAGCAATTGTCTCAGCTTCTTCTTGCCACTACCGTTGTGACGAGAAAACTCGGCCCCACTGTTGTATAAACATTGTTTCCAGCATAGTTCCCATGGGCAGCTTCTTTCTCCCTATACCATACTTCAATCTCGTTCTTGAAAAAGTCGCCCCTACAAATTTGTCATCTTGGGTCCGGAACTCAGTCCCCCATTCGTGAATATGGTCCTGAGTGTATACGCATATCATTTGAAGATGCAAATAGAAAGCACTTAAACCAACTCTGGGGGCCTGTTTCTGTGTATGTATTTCGTTGTCAGATATCCAGATACTGAACTGATATCCAGATACTGAACTGATATCCAGCAAATCTGTTTCCAACATTCGGGGAACGGGTAAGACCGTTTCCATTTTTTTAAAGCGATGTTCAAAATATTCATGAAGTTGAAAAACAATGCTGTGGAGGATTAGAAGAGCAGAGTTATCTTCAACATTGGGAGGAGGGCAGATTTGAGGGAGGAGAGCATATTTGAGATTTATTCTGGGGGAGGGGAGATGAAACTCATATTACGGTAGATGAATCTGATTTCTGAGGTGAACCTGTTGTATATTATATACCAGGCGATGTAGATGAAATTGTGATACATATCAGTATTACAAATCAGTGCCGTGAACACATTCTGAAATCTGAATACATGCATATTTATAATTGATATGTTTCTATTTACGCATCCACAATGATATACATTAAAATTTTAGGACACTTGTTTTGTAATAATATAAATAATGACTTCCCCAAAACTATGAAAAAAATCAACTATGTATGGTGCAACAACACTTCTTTGAACAAAATGATGATGATGTCAGTAGCATTATAGGAATCGTTACAGGAATTAAACAAATAGTTGAAAATATACTAACAATAATTAATGACAATGAAATATTAAAGAATACGATTCTTTTTTAAAAATGAAACAAGTCAAGGGACCTCAATTTCATCTCACTTTCCTTTGTGGCATTCGGATCACCACAATTTCAAATCGAATTGAGAGGACATGTCCCCCTCATCTCCCCGGGATATGTGCCAATGACTGAAGGGCCCAAGCAATCTTTGAGAGGGGCGGGGAATGTTGGCTCTCTTGGTCTACCAGATCGGTGACCGTGATGCTTGTGTGTGTGAGCTCCCTCAAAGAGTTCCTGGCCACGCCACTGAACATATTATGTATTTATGATAAAGATTAATAGTTTGCCTTTAATTACGATTAAATTACGATGTATTTAATTACGATAAAGCATAACTATTTTTATACTATTATTTACATAACCGGCATGCTTCAAAAAGGCATTGAAGTAACCATTTCTGTTTTGTTTAATCTCCTTGATGTTAGCGCTCGTACGTTCTGTACAGAAACTATAACTTAGTTCAAGATATATAGAGTTGGAAATACTTCAATACGCCAGCATATATCTAAAGCAAAATGTTGAGTTGCAAGGGGTGTAGAGGAGTGGAAAGCAAGTAGTTGCGCATGCGCATTCGACAGAAAGCAGACGAAAACCCCGTTGCTTGCAGTAGGCCTGGATGCCCGAGGAACATAGCATACGACAAGAGGAAAGACAGAAAATGTGTATCTGAGTGATGCGCATGCGTAGGTTCCGCTTGTCAAAGTAAGACGAGAGAGCACATCCAGAAGATTGCAGTGGAAATAATTGTGATAATTATAAGTAAACAATTTATATACAATGAAATACGTATTTTTTGTTATTAGCAGGGGATGCCGGGCATACCGGCGTTCCCTTACGCTACGCCGCCGTACCAAATGCCATGTGAGTGGGTTTTCTCGCGGTTTTCCCATTTTCTCTCACTTTCTTCATTCCATCGTTCCATTCAGTCTCATTATCATCGTCTCCTTTAGTCTACACAGCATAACTGTAGGATGTAAAAGTGAAAGATTTCATTTCATTTTGATTTTCACTTGTAATGTATATTATTGAAATGTTTAGATTGCAAAGAAATACAACACATCCAGCTGTAACCCCTGCACGGAGTTCCGGGTTGAATTTCCAGTGGGAGAAGCCATGAAATTTCAATGCATTACACTGGTTCGCATTCGAATCTCAAACTTTGGATTCATGTCTCATGTAGCCTCGGTGTTGAAATGCTCTAATCAAAGTACCTAAGCATAAATTATATGTATTTTCTCACCAGGAGGGTTATATCGGGGAAGCCAGGGAATAATTGCACTTCAAATGCCCGTTCTTCGCACAGGGAGAACAGGTTTATGCAAAGTAGGAATTCTCTTCCCCCTTAGGATACGCATTCCAATGTTAATGTAATCACAAAAAATATGAAACTTCTGGCATATATTTTAAAACACCATACCCCACCCTCTAGAATACGTTTCTAATTAAAGTGATGATAAAAACCCAGCTTAGGGCGGGTACCAACTATGTTTCAAAAATAATTTCAAACAGGTCATCCGTTTTTTCAACTCCAAATTCAATGAATTCAACATTAATCTAAGTCACTGATCTGATGGCAGTATATTGTCTACCCCTTTGCTGTAATTTTACTGATAAGGGCTATGCTGACGTTACATTCATCTGCACGACGTGACAAGATTGACTGGCTTGTTTGGATTTTAGCGTCCCGTTTAGCTGCAAAGCTATATTTGACATGAATCTATAGCTTATTGCGCGATCCGAATCACATGAGATCGAGCCGAGAATCGAATCCGGGTTTTGACATCTGTGTATGTGAGTGCATTAATGAGAGTGGTATTATAATATTTGGTGACCCAATCAGTGAGACTAGATTTTGGTATCCTTAATTGGTTTGATATGAATATTACAATCTAGGTAATGATGAAGCGTACGGGAATATTTTTCATATTTTATGTCTACCAACGTGTTTGTAAAGAGTCAAATAATTATCTCGAAGAATTTTACAAATTATTTCACATTCTTATTTGAAACCCAGACGTGCTATTGATTGTAAACAGCGTAGAAGACGAGAAGCCGATACGAAAGACACCGAGGAACGCCGAAAGAAGACGGACCTCACGAAAGGACCCGAAGAGGACAGATAAAAGCCCGACCACCGTGGGACCTGGCATCAGTCAATCAACTGATCAACTAACCAACATCTACCCTGAGGTCGCATTGGACTAAGGGTACACCTATCCTTACCCGAGGACGCATTGGACTAGGGATCCTTACTACAACCAAGCCTCGCGAATAGTGATGAGTGTAAGAGTCTTGGTCTTGCAGTTTCTGCAAGAGTCTTGCATGCAAGACCAAGACCAAGACCAAGACTAGGTATCCCGATGCAAGACCAAGACCATACCTGCAAGACCAAGACCAAGACTCTTGCGCAAGAGTCTTCACAAATACCGGTACTAGGCCTACTTGAATTTTCTTTATAGAATGTAAAAAGGGGAAAAATCATTACATCTTTCCTTGAATTGCTTGGCTTCAGTGAAAATATAGCTGGAGTGAATGTGTTCCCAGTAATTCATGCAATCCGTGTGAGTCGATCTGTCCCTATAACATATAGCACAGAAAGAAATGTGTCAAAGTACACAAAGATGTAACAGTACGTCGTTTTCTGAATCGATTGTTCGAGTTTTCTGTAGTTATTAATCGTTTTCAAGCCACACAGGTGTTATTTTAATCAAAGCATGTTACACACAAAGAAATGTGTCATTGGTGCTGGATTACGATGCATTCCTGCGTTTTCAAATAATGAGGTTTACTTATCGGGAAATCAGACACTATTCTACGCGTGTTATCTGGAATACACTTACACCTTTGACCTTCGAGCTGGTAAAGTTTGTCGGCTCGTCCTGGGATAAATATAACAAAAGAGGGATTTGGACTGCTTTGCCTCAGGCAGTCTGCTGACGAAACTCTGCAAACGTCCAGTAAGAAGGAATTTGCAAAATAAAAACCGCAAGTGGCGAGCGCAAAAAGTAAATTTCATGCGTACTTCGAAGTTGTTGCGGGAAGTGGGGAGTATCCTTATTGGCACAGCCGAATTAAGGGGGGGGGTCTTAGGGGGGCTATAGCCCCGGGCCTCCAGATGGACAAGGGCCTCGACTATGATCAAAATATCAACTGCCTATCTAAAAAGAATCATGAAGATTCAATCATCATCATAAAATATGACCAAAAATATGAAACATATTCCCTTAATTTTCTTAATGTACTTTCACAGAAATACTAGGTGAAGAATACAGAATATTAGGTGAAGTCAGCAGGGGCCACACATTTGTTCTAGCCCCGGGCCTGCAGATGGATAAATCCAGCTCTGCCTATGGGCTATTCAAACTATGCTAAAAAATATTGAAGAATAAAGTGGCAATAAAAATCAAAAACAGAAACACTTTAGGATTGAAAAAAAAAAAAAAAACATCTTTTATCAGTGCATAGGAACGAAGCGGAGGAACTATTTTCATTAAAGCAGCAGTAAACTCAAACTATTGAAGATTTCTTTAAACCTGGTTTGCTTATAATCAATATTGTTTTAATATTTTCTCTCTTTTTTGACGAATATTGCTAACCATATCATCATCATCATCATAGCTATTCTGTCATTATTGGCAGGTCACTTGCTCCAACTGAGAAACCTCGATGTACTGTGGTCCTCAGCTAGTCTCTTCATATATATATTATTATTATTTAAGTATGACAGAAATAGTATTGATGAAATAAAGGGTGATAATTCGGTGAAAAATAATAACAGTAAATGTAGCCATACGATTAAGGAAAACTAAGAAGAAAATATTTAAGAAAACAAGGAAGTTCGAAATAAGGTTGGTATAAATAATAAAGCAAAAGGAAAAAAGGATGTTTGTGAAGGGTTGACATGCCACAAGGCGAAAAAAGAAAGGGAGAAAACGAAAAGTGATACTGGAGAGAAAAAGAAAGAAAGAAGTTGAAAAGTGATACTGAGAACGAAAAGAAGAAAGAAAGTAAGAATATAGAAGCTAAGAAGAAGAAAACAAAATCTGATTTTGAAGATGAAAAGCAAGAAGAGAGAGAAAAGAAGGCAGTGGTGGAAAAGTTGGAAGAAGAGAGATGAGATATAAGGAGTAAGGAGTAGAAGAGAGTAAGGAGAAACACAAGAGAAGAAAAGTTTAGAGATTAATAAAGAAAGTGATGATCAATTAGGAAAAAACAAAAAAATATAAGGGAAGTCTAGAAAAGAGAAACTAATAAAAATTGACAATAGGAAACACGATGAAGAAATTCCGATCGTTGTTATTCGGGAAGAGAAAACTGAAGATTATGAGATAATAGAGAAATGTGTCGAGAAAGTTGATTTTTACGAGATGACGCCGAAAGAGATGTTGCAGTTTATTTTCAGATATGATATTCAATTTCGGAAAGAAAGATTGATATGAGCCTTAGTTTCTCTCCTACTGGCACAATAAGATTGAAGAATCCAGATAGAAGTTCACTGAATGTAATACGTTAGTTAAAAAAAGATGTTGACTAAAAGCTAGAGAAGATGGAGGTGGAAATTCATTAAGTTAAACGAAAAGAAGAAGAATTAAGGAAAAGTTCGAAAGGATTTTAAATTTGTAACGAGAGAAGAGTAGTTTATAAATTAAGATGTTTTCCGAAAATTAAGTTGGACGTTTAACAAATTGAGAGGCATAAATTCGAAGAAAAGGAAGGTAGATCGAAGACAAATTTTGATCCAGAAGAAAAGGAGATATTAGTCATGTGCAATTGCATTGGGTATCGACTTAAGGGAAAGAAGAATTTAGTCGACCCAAAGTTTAGAAGTTTGAAAAAGAAGAGGAAAGGATTTATGAAATTACGATTTGGAAACCGGTATCGAGAACTAAGACAGAACAAATAGTTTAACACACAAAGTTGGAAGTGAAAGAAGAGAAAAATGAAATTAGAATATAATGTATCAGAAATAAACGAGCGAAACAGAAGATCATGGATGACCTTTGAAAGGAAAAGAGGTGCAGATAACTCAAAGAAAAAGAAGTTAATTGACACATTTCATAGACAATGGAGGAGTAGTCTAAACAAAATGAAGGACACAAAGAATACAAAGATATTTGTGAACGACTCTGGTTAAGAAATTAAGAAATTGGAAATGGTTAAGAAATTGTACTCTAAAACGTTGAAGAAACAAGATGAGAGTTATTAGTAGGGCATATGGTTGGTACCTTGAACACTGTTGAGGTTGTCTAAGGCTCCAGAAGAAACTAATTTTAAAAGCATAATTTTACAAAATAAGGTATAAAGCATAGTTTAAAATATAGAGTACAATTCTAGGAAAATTCTGTTTAACTTCAAGTTTAACATACTGTATTAATATTTTTAAAAACCATTATTTACAATTCAAAATCATTGAAGACATAATGTAACACTGACAAGCTTATTTTAATTTCTGTAAACTTTTCTGAGTAATCCTTTGATGTGGAGAAAAGAAAACAGCAAAAGAAGAAAAAAAACTTTCCCCAACAATGAATAGTACGCATGAACTCCATCTGTACCTTTTGGTTGCATTTCTTATTTTCGCTTTCTGTATATATGCAGCTCTAAGGCGCATACAAATGAGAAAAAAAACTGACTCGAGTAAAGCATATCTCTTTACAGTGCATTAAGTAGAAAGTTTATTAAATATGAAAGAAACTGGTTGCATAAAATATTAATAAATAGATCAAGATATTTAGAATATTTAATGTATAGTAAATGTTATACATTATACACGATTAACGTAAAACAATAATTGAAATTAACAATAAAGCATAATAAAGCATAATTTGAAAAAAAAAGCATAATTAAACAAAATATAAAGCATAATGTGGGTTGCTTTAGTTATTAGTATTGATCAGTTATTGTTGATAGGTACGTGTTTTATTGAATGAAGATATTATATTTCTATTATGTTTCTCGATATGTTTAGAAACAACTAATCAATTGTTGGTGAAATAATACAATTATCTACAAAATTAATTTCAATATCCGATTGTGCTATGCTGTACCCTACTTGTTGAAAAATATTGTAAAATTGTAGTCAAGAAAATTTTAAAACTTGCATACTGGGGAAAATTTTAAATCATACTATTAAAACTATTAGAGAAAAAATACCTAAATATAATATGTTTATTGACAAAGTTCGGCTATTGGTAACCTGAACCTTACACAGAAATATCTTTTATTTAGCATGTCTGTGGTAATTGATAATTGTTTCTATTTTTAAAGTTACTCGTGTTTATTGATTATATTTTGTTTCTAGTTATATTTGAAATCAAATGTAATCGGTAACAAATACATATTTTGGACTTTAAATTCCGAATAGAAGAGAACGAAGCCGATAAAATAAAACAACTGAAAATAATAAGATGCAGTTTTACTATATAGATCCATAGATTAAAAAATGTACAGAAAGGATGGACAAGTCTTTAATTCGCCCATTTCATGTCGAGATCAGAGCTCATAAAACCCTTGTGGGGCTTCTAACCTGTTCCTTCTACTACTACAACTACTACTTTTACTACTACTACTTATACCATGGATCCGTATAATAAAACTGCACGCATAACAATGCTTTAAGTTTTACAATATAAAATGAAAGAATGAACCCTGTGAATTATCTTTATAAATTTAATGTTACAATAACAAGGGTTTGGAAACGGGAACAACTAATGGCGTCTGCGTATGTGATTGCATTGTGAGAGTATGGTATTACAAACTTTCTTCAACATTCCGAGGCAACCATACTGTTTGGGATAGAATTACACACTTAAATGCTAAAACATTTTCCAGTGTGCAGAAAGTAAGATTACTAAATATTGATAAAACATAATGCACATTTTCTTTAGTCCATCCCATCACCTGCTTTCATTGCACTTGAAATTGATCAAGAATAAGTCGATAGAAGGGACAACGTTTTCAAATTCCCCTTACCTATGCAAATAATACAATAATTTTTCGACATTAATTTCACCAAAATAAATCAATTTTGAAGCAATATGCCATCTTCGAGGCCGGGGTAGGAAAACTTTTGTCCACGAGCTTTCACGTCGAAAATGGCCTGAAACAAGGAGATAGTCGCCATTATTATTTAACTTTGTGCTGGAATACGCTATAAGGAAAATCAAAGATATCAACCAGGGCCTACAATTGAATGGTATTCACCAGGTTATGGCATATGCTGATGATGTAAATTTAATAGGGGATGACAGGAGAACAATAGAAAGAAATGCAGAGATTTTATGAAACGCAGGGACAGGGGTTTAGAAGTAAATGCAGAGAAAAATAAATACATCGAAGTGCGTCGGGACCGGAATACAGCAAATTATAAATGCAGGAATTTGAAGCTTAAAATATATAAAACGATAATCATGCCTGTTGTTCTATTTGCGAAACATGGTCGCTTACTCTGAAAGAAGAAAATAGACTGAAAGTATTTGAGAACATGATCCTGAGACGAATATTCGGACCCAAGAGGAACGGGAATGGGGAATGGCGGAAACTTCATAACGAGGAACTACATAATTTATACGGTTTACCAAACATTGTTAGGGTCATCAAGTCTAGGAGGCTCAGGTGGGCAGGTCATGTAGCTAGAATGGAAGAAAGTAGAAACGCTTTCAAAGTCGGCTGGAAGACCAATCGGAAAACGACCGTTAGGAAGACCTAGGTGCAGATGGGAGGACAATATTAAGATGGATCTGGCAGAGATAGGAATACAAAGTAGAAACTGGATCCAGTTGGCTAAGGATAGAAGTCAGTGGAGAGCTTTTGTGAACGCGGCATTGAACCTCCGGGGTCCATAAGCCATAGAGTTAGTTAGTTAGTTCTTCCCAACTATGTTAGTAGTTAAAAATCAGTTAATTTATATAATAATGAAGTCAACCGTAGTTTTATATAGATAGATAGATAGTGTAGATATAGACCTAGATAAACAGATGTATTTTGAATTTAAAGAAATATTAAAATCTCAGTATCAATGCATAAAGTTAAAATTAACTCAACAAATACTTCTTCCTCTGAGTTGGCATTTTTATGTCTTAATTTAAATAAATGGATCACGGTAAGATTATACTGGATTACTGCATTAAATTTGCATTCAGTACGGAGATAAAAGTAGATGGTTGAAAGAAATGGAAATTAAGTTAATACATACAGTAGTTCATTTTTAAATATGCTGTCAGCTCAGTTTTACAGCCTGTTACGCAGACTTCACATAAACAATTCCTTCAGAAATAGGATGAGAAAGAGTAAACAGTGCCAAGTTGTTAAGTTATTTTCCCATGTTCTGAGATCTATATCCAGATTGCCATGGACAAGTCTAGTTATCTTCGTTACTTTCGATATCAATGAAAGTGCAATGTTCTAAACCTTACGTTTTCGGTTCAAAACAAGTGAGTTTCATTTGAGAGTATGAAACTACACAAGACTCCAAAATTTCGGGAATTCAATACTGAAACTCGAACTATAAAGGTAACCAAGAAAGTTCTGTCGCTTTTTCACCCACCACCTTCGAACATCAATATGTCACCTAAGACGTACCTGAAAGATCAAAAATAGTCTCCATCAGCATTGACAACCTTTTGCCAACGTTCTGGAAGGACGTGGATTCTATCGCGGTAGAACTTGATGAGCCGTGAAGCGAAGAAGGTATCAAGTGCATTTTGCACCTCTACTACGGATTTTAACTGGCGCCCTCTAAGGTGATTTTTCAAGGCATGGAACAGGTGATAAGCGTACGATGCAATATCCGGGGAGTATGGCGGATGTAAGTATTTCACATCCAAGGCAAAGAATGGTGTCCCGGGTCATCTAGCCACATGGGGCTGAGCGTTGTCCTATAACAGAAGGACCCCTTTGGGATTCAGTGAGTTTTGAGTTTTTCTTGAACATGGCTCAACTGCTGACAGTACACAGTTGCATTGATGCTCTGACTAGCTGGTAGCAGTTCCCGATGCACGATGCCGCGAGCAATTCACCAAAAAGACAGGAGAACTTTCATCTGGTGCAGTGCTGCTTTCGGCTGTTTTGGAACCGGTTCATGAGATGCTAACCAATGATGACGGCGCTGTGTGGCTTCGTACAGGATTCACTTCTCAACACATGTCAACAACTTGTCCAGAAATGGCTCCTTTCTCAGACGAGACAACAACAAAAAAAAAAAAAAAAACAAAAAAAAACAAAAAAAAAACAGGTGTTTGCTTGCATTGCCTTCTGGCCCGGAGTCAAATCATGTGAGACCCAACGACACAACTTTTAGTGCTTCCCAAGTTGATGGAGATGCTGCCGAATTGTTTCTGCACTCTCACTCAATTGTAGTCCCAGTTCCACACATCTCTGGCCACTGTTCACCTCAATTGCTGCCTGAAGATCTTCATTTTGTAAATTTGTTGGTCTTCCGGCACGTGGTGCGTCTTCGAGCGTTTCGTTACCGTCCTTAAACTTGCTAAACCACCGCTGCACTATCCACGTAGTCACGATATCATCGCCAAAGGCCTTGCATATCTTCCGCCCCACCACAGCGGCGTTTGACCAAAGTTTGAATTCGTACAGTATACACGCATTTATGACGCTCTGTGGAGGTCCCATGTTCACTCTGTCCTTACGCAAGTTCACGGTGTAACTGAACTGCCTCAGCCAGGTAGTATGTTGAAGATACCCACACCAACAAGTGACCTTCGCCTTATCTCCATTCGCATTCAAACTCACGGTGTGAGGGCAAACTGAACACAGACCTCCACAAAAAGCGACAGAACTTTCTGGGTTACCTTTATAATAGATCTATAACTTCCAGTTGCAATAGAGGGATAAAGCCATAGATAAAATATGATCTTCGAATACTGAATCCGCATCAAAAACAGTTTATCGCTATCTCTTACAATTATTATTCTATTATAAAAGAATGTACTGAAATCAGAAGCTGTACTAATTTCCACTATTTACGATTTCAGTAGAAGACTAAGAGCTGAGAGAAAATGTATTCTTTGGATCCTGAATTTATCAATCTATTTATTTCTCTCTATGCATATTTTACACTCGCACATATATATATATTATATATATATATATATATATATCTATATTATATATATACTTTGGGAGGCGATTCCTTATACGAAATGAAAGAAAAAATTTCTAATAAACATGGGCAGAAAACTGCCTCCTTTCAGAGTTATGATCCATTGAAAATTCGAAAAATCATTTTTCAAAATTCCCTAACTTAGAAACTATAGGACCTATCCCAAGCGGTTTAAGGAATTACACAGGAACTAGTATGTTCTCTATCTAAATATCCATGTTTTACCATCTTCCGTTATCGGTGAAAGGAACTGAAAAGGAAGTTGAAGTATAGGGATATTCCTTTAAGTACTAATGGTGCGTTCGTTTCGCTGGTACCGGTGAATTCTGAAACATGGATATTTAGATAGAGCGTTCCTGTGTAATTCCTTAAACCGCTTGGGATAGGCCCTATAGTTTCTCAGCCAGGATGTTTTGAAACGTGATATTTCGAATTTTCGGCAGTTCATAACTCTGAAAGGAGACGTTTTTCGATCCATGTTTATTAAAACTTTTTTGTTTCATTTCGTATAAGGAACAGCCTCCAAAAGTTTTCCGGTGGAGTTTCCTACCACCCGACAGCAGTCAAAAAGTTCCCGGAAAATTGTTCTAGTTTTGACATTTGTAATGCAATCACAATGAATCTTTTACAGGACAGTCCTTAGGTTGAATAATTATGAATTTGACAAGTATTAACACGTCACAATAGGCAATGTTGAAGTAATGTAACTGAACGAAGTGTGTGGTGATCAGTTGGTGAAATTTCACAGATCGAGCAACGCGCATGCATCAAGTTCATATACAAATTGGGGAAAATCTACTTCCGAGATTTTGATAGCCTTAAAAGCAGTGTAGCTCCATCGGATGTTTGTCTGACCCCAAAGCCAAAAATGGGTCTTCTTCGTTTCTCCAACACAGAAGAGATCAAAATCAACGCGAAGCAGGGACTTTTTGAAGGTACCAAAAGAGGGCTTCCGTCGGTCTTCCCGCCAATCACAGGAGTGAGAGGAACAAGTGTGTGTGTGTGTGCTCCGAAGGTGTCAACTTTGAAGGCGATTAAGTAAATATGTACTTAAGTGTCTGGTAAAAAAAAAAAAAAAAAAGCAACAACAGAATTCTGGGAATTTTTTGATTGTCCCTCATATATATATATATATATATATATATATATATATATATATATATATATATATATATATATATTGGAACAGGAAGTGGTACTGGATTTTTACCACTTCCTGTTGGAATATAGGAATAAAGTCTGGGATTTGTTGTACATATCGAGATACAGACTCGATACCTATTACTACTTCTCGCTACCTGTTACTACTGCGTTTATCTTTTACTACTGCGACGTCGGAACAGGAAATTGTAGAAGTCCACCACTTTCAATTTGAACAGAGTGAGGAAAGTCGAGACTAACATTATTCTTGAGTCACTGGGTCCATATCAAAAACCCATTTCTTTCTATCTCTTGCCGGTTTTTGCTCTGTGGGGGGATTCAATATTGAAACTAAATTTTCTACCAGTTCAGGTTTTAGTAGAGTTAAGGGTAAAGATGGAACGTATTCTTGGAAGGTTGAGTCGATTTCAAAGAACCGCTTCTCGCTCTCATCTTGCCGTTTTAGCTCTGGTCTCTTCTCCAGACTGATGGACAGAACCAGTGACGACGCCAGAGGGGGGGCAAGGGGGGCGAGCGCCCCCCAAGTAGCTACTTCTGCCCCCCTGACTGCCACCTAGATTGCCCCCCCCCCAGACTTCTACAATCTTTAAACATTCTACATGTAGTATTTTATATCAGAATCACAACCAATCTCATTGTCAAATTGTAGTCTACTTCCCATGCATTTACTATGTGGCAGATTAGTCCTCAAGTTTCTTCTTTGAGCGTCTGGGTATGGGTATATTTCTGTTTTCTAATTTAGCGCCTTTTGAAGTAAATTTTAGTTATACTTCTTTCTTATGATGTTTAATTATTGTGCCGAGCAAACAATAGTAGATTTGGTCGACTTGTTTTCTTCTCATTGTATCAACTTCGATTGGAAACCAAAGAAAGGTAAAACCAGTTACGTAACTTGTTTGTATTTGTCCAGGTTTGAAGTTTTCAATTTCATATTTTGTTTTATTTAAAACTTCTTTTTTCTGAAACATTATTCTCGGCTTTCAATATTCAGAGGATGTGCTTATAACAGCTTAGTTAGCAACTACCAGGGCTTAATTTTTTGAAGGGGATAAAAAGAGTTGTTTTCCTTTCCTGCAAATGATAATAATAAATTTATGGAATTTAATTGATTCCCAATAAAACGTATTTTCAGAGTGCTGATCTTTACTTAGTAATTGGTTAATACTAGTGCTCCCTTACTTATTTTGTTTCAAAGTACTGACGTGACGTCTACCATATTGACTAGGAACTGCTGAAAAATTCGTAGCCCAACCCAGAAGGAGTGCACGTGGAATGGTGAGCTTTACTTCTTATACACTTCCCCCGAGTGTCAATATACAGTGCTCCAGTTTTTGCAGAGAAGTTAAAAAAAAAAAAAAAAATCTGAAGATTTCCTCGCACCACTGTTCGTAGCACTACCCTATCAGTTCTAAAATGGCGTCCTTTCAGTGTTATTTAATTTTGGGAAATAAGTACACGTAATAGTTAGACGGAGCTAAATCTGCGAAATAAGAATGATGATCTAGACATTGAAATTGTAGATTATGCAATGTCAGTTGTGTTCGCAGGGGCTTGATGGACAGGTGTATTCTCCTAAAGGAACAGAATTCCTTTCTTTTCATTTTCCGCGGCGTTGAACTTTGAATTTTTCTTTCAGTTTTCTAAGTAATATAGAGATTCTGGATTAAATATCTGACCGTTGCGGAGGTAGTCTATGAGTACCACTCCATACTTATCCCAAAAGAATGTTGCAAACAGTTTCTCAAGCTACTTCTGTGTCTTGAACTTCTTGGAGCGATGGACAAATGAGTGCTACTACTCCATTGACTGTTGTTTCGATTCAGGATCATAGTGGTACAACCATTTCATCTATGGTTACTATTCATAAGCGAAATTGCTCAGCATTACGGTCAAATTGGAAGAAGACTTCTTTAATGCCGTCACTCTTTTATTCAGCTGACAGATTTTTTGGGAACCCATTATGTCGAGAACTTGAGCATACTCAAGCCATCCTGAATTATGCTACCGACGAGTTCCAAAGAAATGCCCAGAATTTCTGACACAAGTTTTGCTGAGAAGGTAAAAACTGAGAAAGCAGGGTGCAGCCAGACAGACTATAATAAGTATATCGTGAGTTTACTATACACTTTAAAAACTATATAAATAATAGCTTAAAATATTTTTGTCACTCAAAAACTGGGGTGGCTTAGGCCCTCCGGCCCTGGGCTATATCCACCACTGGCTGAAATGCTGCAATTTTCAAGAATAATGTCACAAATTGCATCCATGATTTCGGGAAGTGTCATTGCTTTTAATCATCCTGGATGTAAAGCATAATTTGTTGAGAAATTGCCACGTTTATACTAAGCCACTTACTTCTCCACCACTGTGTATAACGGAGGAGAGTCCCGTGGTGTTTCACTGATTTCCTAATTAATTTACTTCGGTGACTTTCCTTGGTGGGACAAAAATGTTATAAGTTAAGATCTGGATGTTCGTGAAATTATCTGTTTGGGCACACATAATCACTTTAGAGGCCTGAGAAACAATAAGAATTTCATTATTAATATGAAAATTTGTATTTGTACATACAGAGATATGTTTTTCTGAACTACGGTTTCATTTTTCTACCTAGTGCCTACACTCCTTCTGGATTGGACTACGACATTTTCAGCAGCTCCTCGTAAACTCTCTCTCTCTCTCTCTCTCTCTATATATATATATATATATATATATATATATATATATATATATATATATATATATATATATATATATATAAAGAGAGAGAGAGAAGATACATACGTAGCATATAGTACTATTCGAATGTGTTACTTGTAGCATACGCAAAACTAATTCAATTTATGTTTAGGCTTCAAAAGTTTCATTGAAAAATATTTCATGTGCAGACGTTACTTATTTGTTAGTTACAAATTTTACTTGAAATTAATTTAAAATCATATTGGTCTAATATAAAAACAGCAAAGAAATACACAATGTAGTGTAAAATAAGTCAAACGTAATAAATATGTCATTTATGGTTTGGCAAATAGCCGCCCCCCCCGAAAATGTATCTGCCCCTCCTTTGCCCCCCTAAGAACTTAAAACTAGCGTCGTCACTGGACAGAACCATTGTTTAAGACTTCCTATACCTATGATTAACATAATTTGCAAGTCTAATATGACCGATAGGTAAAGAAATTATTTATTTTTAAGTAGTTACATTTCCTTACTACCTTTGCCTTTAATCAATTTCTTCTCTAAAGCTTATTATTTTAGGAATTTAAACAAAAATTACAGTTCTCTTTTCCATTGTAATGATGACAAAAGAACTGGAAGAATATGTGAAGCTTGTTTGGATTTTTATACTGGAAGAATATGTTGATTTTTTGTGAGGGGCAATGACGAGTTGAAAGGAGGGCAAGGGGTGGGTATCCCTGGTAGCATTGTCCTCTCTCCCTAGTGCCCCAGACATGCTATTATAACGTATGTTAAGTAATATAAAGTGCTATTTTTCAGTATATACTAAAATAGGTGCCCCCGATTTATTTTCCACAAGAAATTAAAACTGGTGTCGTCACTGGAAGCAATAAAAGGGGAGACATTTTTGGGGAGCCGCTGTTCTTTTTGATATCTAAAATAGTTATATACTTCCTGACCTCAAGGGCGCCGATCCTGGGCCCCCCTATTTTGTTTGTGAATATACAATATTTGGCATAATTTGAGTGCAATTTGTCTTAAAATCTTCATATATATATACCTTCTGCATCTGAATCCCCCCCCCCAATTTACAGAGAAATCGGCGCCCTTGCTTGACCTACATGACAATATAACCTGTTTGGAAGCCACGCAGTCACCGGAGAACGCCTGCTCCCTTGTTTCCCTCTAGCTATAGTTGACATCGTCAGACAGCGAATGTCGAGGGATGGTCATTTAAACTTATTTTAAAATCTAAGTTATTAGAATACTAGATCTTCGAAATAGAATTTAAAAAAAAAAAGTTGAGCAAGAAATTTATCATATGTAGGCATCACTTACTTATTTCGTAATGTTTTCTCAGTAATTAAATCATCTTCGCTGCAAATAGATGGGGTCTAACATGAAAATGATGGAAATAGCTTTATAGGAGAAAGTTAGACATATCCTATATTCAAGATATCATATCAATATTTACCGAAGACTAACGAAATATTTGGAAATCTTTTATCAGAGGGGATAGCCTTGGAATTTATATATGAAACTTCCCAATTCCACATATTCAACTACGCCATCTATATTACGTTGATTGAAGTTCACATTTTTAAACGTAACCAAATGTTGAAGCATATTTCACATCAAGATTAGTTTGTGTGTTACAATGCATGACCAATGTTTACTTTCTCTTTTTATAGAGCATTTCTTGAAAAATAAAATATATTAAATTTATCATTATCTTTAATAGCCCAAACAGCAGTGACCATAATCCCAAGAAGTGCTTTGGTGCAATCCCTCGAAATTTGCAATTCTTTCCCCCAAAAGTAAGTAGAAGAGATTATCCTCCGTTATCACAAAGCAACCATAACTTGCTTTGTTAATTAAATTTTATTCAATTTCGAAACTGTTTGCGTTCTTAAAAGTATCATTATGGTATAGTTTAATTTCAATTGTGCTTCCTTCCCTTTAAAAAAAAAAAAAAAAACATGAGGTGAACTCCCGTCGGGACACCCCTTGAACCCAAACATAGTATCAAGATAAATAAAACGTCATTTCATGCAAAATTACAAACATAACTGCACTATTTATGTTTTGCTCGATTGCTAAGGTATTGGCATTTCATATATACCAACATATTTGAAAAACAATCTGAACAAAAACATTCGCGCGTAGTCTGTGGGATGCTAGCCACATACCCTTCTTTGGAGTGAATAATCCTGAGTTCAATTCCCTAGCCTCAAGAGATTTATAGTGTTGATTCAAGTTTAGAGGGTTAATTTTAAACTGTGTTTCTTCCAGGCCCGTATCCACGAGGGTCTAGGTGGGGCCGGGCCCCCCTAAAATTTTCACGATAGGCTTGCAAATGTACTACAATATAGTTAGATTGTCCCCCATAACTTCTACCGGGCCCCCCTACATTTTTAGGGCTGGCTACCGGCCTGGTTTCTTCCAAGCATACTTACGGGTAAGGTGCCGAGTCCCCCAAAGTTAAGATAAATTACGATTGCATGGATGCGCAGGGCACATCCTTTAGCAAGTATTATCACAATACACCTCCCTAATTTATTTGCTCCCTCGTACATAATTTTCTGGAAGAAAGCCAGATTGCAACCTACTTGAATAGATGTAAGGGATTTTTTAATGCATTAAGTGGCAAACATGCAGTTGTATTGCATGTTCTAGTTAGCCATATGCCTTCATGACAGTATTGTCATTTTGTGTGACAGGATTGTCGAAATATGCTATCAGATTAAAAACTGACAATATTGTGTTTTTTTATTCTTGTTTACATCACCTTTTACAATGTTCTAATATGTACATAAGTACAACAACCTTGCGTCATCTTTTTGTAATACTCCTACTGCAGACAAACTTGAAATCTAAATGTTGTGGTTGTCCGTTAAGGATAAGAATCAAAAGCAGTCAACTGCAACATTTTGTTGTCACGCAAATGCCCTGCTTCTCCAGTATTACATGCTAATAATCGTCTTCCTGAATGTTCCAAATGAAACGATGACTCAATTTATTGTCCTTGAGTCATATCGAGATGATGACAAGTGTTGCGTTTGTTGTAAAGCTAATGAAGATTGCACCAAGAATGAATCAGGCTTCCATCATCTCGTATACACATACATACAGTATTGGCCTCGCTATACACAGTCATGCAATAATGTGGAACCTTGTCCACCCTTTAATGTTGGTTGGGAGTGGGATTCAGCTGCCTATTATTACTACTTCTTCTACGTTAAATTCAATGGAATAGGTTTCAACCTCTTATACATAACAATTAACCTACATCTTGTTAGTAAAAGCCACACGCAAGGTGATGGTTTAAGGGATTTACATTCAAACTCGCACCCTTTCTAGCTCTATCATAGAATCTTTGTCCTGTATATTTTAATTGTTGAGTGAGCCTTGATTGTCACAAACCGAAATCTGACCATATTTTTTACACGGGTTCACTTGTCATGAAGCAGCATTTTCAATCTATGAATGATGTACATTATCTTTTTTCAATGTTGACCAGTCCAAAGCATACATATCATTAATAGAACATGGACACTCTCTAAGTGGCATGCATGAAGTTTGTACATGGGAGAAGAATGTACAAATGTAAAGGAAAACTACAGCTCAAAATTTCTTAGTTAACTCGCGTATTTGTGGTTGCCCTCCACCCTTATTTCGTCCTACTGACAGTATTTTCTTGCTAATAACGTTGGATACTGACTTTTGATTTAGTCTGACCATCCAGGTAACTACTACTTTTTCTTACAGTCTTGAAATTAACTGTTATTCTTTATAGTGTGCGTATATCTGTATCCGCTCAAAAATAATAAAATAAATACATAAATGTAATAATAAATTCCAGGAATCAACAATGACAGAGTTTCGATCTTTCCTTGATCTGCCGGTTACAGCGGAATGCTGAATGATTGTCACAATGATGTTGATTGTCTTAAAACCATTGGGTGAGTTGTTTTTCTTGTTTTGAACATTCAAACCTGCTTGCTCCAAACTACGTAAATGTGACTAACGCTGTTGGTGTCTCAACAATTTTTCGACTTTCCTTCTTTCTTTTCTATAAAAGCTTAAAAAAGGGTTGAGTAATAAACATTTACCAAGACACAAATAACAGATTTGTCACTTTTAGTCTAACGTTCACAGAATGTGCAAAATGCTCCATCTCTCATATATCAAGAGTAGAACCCTGGAACCCTACTTTTCCCCCCATCATGAATTATAAGTGCTACTGCATTTGTACTTGATCCCTGATACTGCTCCTGAGAAAATCTAGTTTAACGTAGAGAAATTTGTAAATACTTCGTTTAGTGACTTTTGCGTTCTCGCGTTTCCGTTTAAGTTCCCGCGTTCTCGAGTTTCATTTATTTTCATTTATTTAAAACGGGGTACCATAGATCAGTGGTAGAACTCTTACCTCTGAAACGAGGCGTTCGTGGCTCGATGCAAGGCTGTGCAAATTTGCTATATGGACAATATTGGGTCCTTTGTTTTTGTTGGGGTTCTTCCGCTTTCTTCACCATTTTCATTCCACCAATTTTTCCATCTTTCATTAATCATTCGTCTACTTTAGCGTTGTACAGGGCATATTGCATAAGCCTGGGACATAAAACTAAAAATTCACATGACCATCACAAACATCTAACGTAAGTTACTTACTGTCTTTGGGCATATTGGAGTATAAATAGTTGTGCATCCTGTAGTTAGTAAAAAACAAGAAAAGAAAAGAAAAAGAAAAAGAAAAACTTATTGTAAAAGCTAGAACATCCTGCAAAACTATGAGCTGTGCAAAAGCGTACAAGTAATTTATCCCAGGAGCATGCATTATATATATCTATATATATAAAAGAGAACGTACAAAAATTTGTCCGCTCATCACGCTAATACGGCTGAACCAATTTCTTTCATTTTTGGGGGGTTATTAGGATTTGGACCCTAGATGGTTTTTATCATATCACTTTAATTTTTAATTACCAGTGTCTTGAGATAATTGACCATTCAAGTGTCCATAACGTACAAATCCTTTGTTATTAGTTCATCATAGGTAAAAATAAACGTATTTATATGCAACCCGCATGACCGTGTCACTCGGCGGGTTAACATAAATGACAGGCGATATACAGCGGAAAATAGCTTGAATCTTCTGTTTAAAATTTTTTAATTGATTTGCTTATTTTTACAGACACTTTTACAATATGCCAGCACCGGGATGACCGCAGCGAAGCGGGGCGGGTTAACATAAATGACAGGCGATATAATGTTAAGATTTACTGCAATCTTCTATGGTTTTTATCATATCACTTGAAAGCGAAAAAGTAAAAATTATCTAAGTAACAAATATATATATATATATATATATATATATATATATATATATATATATATATATATATATATATATATATATATTAGGGTGGTCCTTAATTACATAGCAAACATTTTTTTTTCGAATTTCTTTGCTCCCAGACCCTAAATTGGTTTGATGTCGGGCCCAATTTATCCATGAAAAAAAAAATCCATGAAAAGAAGAATATTTAACCGACCCCCAAGCGACCTAAGTTTGAATGCATATCCAATATGTTAATATAAAGGAAAAGTCTGGAATAAACCCTTCTTACTTTAAAGCGGCTGAAGGGAAAGGGACCAAATCTTGGATACAGGGATTGGAAGTAATCCACATCTGACCCTGAGAAATAGTATGATGGCGGCCATTTTGATGTCCGCAATTTTGTATTCGGACCCAAAATTTTAAATGGAAATGATGTTTTTAAACATCGTTTTTGGGTTACCTTTCATTATAAAAAAACAGATCTTCCTATATTTTTAACTTATCTCTGGTCAATTAATTCTTTTTAGCTTTGAAATAATAGTTTATTATCTTTCAATATTGTTTTTTCTTTATAGGTTACTGAAATATTAATAAGCCATTACATACATGTAACAAGGAAATAATTATATATCTTGTTATATAATTACATCCCCTCGAAATACACACCAGCCTATATTGAAATTATTATTATGAAATGAAATTACATAAATAATATAATGAATGTTTAAAATGATAATAAAAGAAATTGAAGGCTGTGGATAACTAGCCAAATTCTACTGCATCATTAAACCAATTGTTGTAGCAACTGGATACCTTTTTCTGTGTTCACTGACTATCTGCAATATGTATTGTTTCTCTTTTTCGTCCTTTGTTAAAATGTTCCCGTATTCTTGTATCAGTTTCACACCTCTCTCTGCAACATCATTCACCACCAAAATGTTTTTCAATGTATTCAACCCACGTTGAAAGTTCACATCTTCTTTCCAAGTAGATGGACATGTTTGCAGAAAATGTGTATTTATCGAAAATCTTGAGAAACATGTCTTCGAATCTGCGGAAACGAAGTCTGAGAATTCTTTTTCTCTGAAACTGTTGAGTTTTGCACTATTTATAGAATATCGCTTTATTAGGTTTTGTGCATCACATTCTTCTGTACTCTGTTTTATATTAAGAACCATTTTTTCTTTCACATGTTGTGGCAGTTCAAAGAATGCAAATACCGCAGTTTCTGGTGACAGATACCATAAGTGGTTAGCGAATTTTTTCACTGTTAATTTCTGGATCCTCTTCCCTGTATTCGATCTACTTCCCTCATCTCGGTCACTACTCAGTAACATGTATGGATCTACTTCTACAACCTCTATCCAGGAAATTATTTTTTTCCCTCTGCCATTTTTAAGTTGCAAGAGTTCATTACAAACTTTTGCTATATACTATACATTGTAAATGCATTCAGATGTTTAGGTCTCTTGGGGGTCGGTTAAATATTCTTCGATTGAGCCCATTTTTTTCACAGATTAATTTGGTCCGACATGGAACCAATTTAGGGGTTGGGAGCAAAGAAATTCGGAAATCGAAAATTAAGGAACACCCTAAAATAAATATTATACATATAAATATTTTAAGACGTTATTACACGAGAGAACACCGTGGCAACTATCCAACAAACATGTTTATTAAGCATTCAGAACAAATACCATCTGCAATAAGACTATTCGTTGAATTTTAAGGATGTTTTCAGGTTTATAAATATGGCATAATAATAATAATTTTGTTTTCAGTGTTATGAATGGCTCATAGGCAAAAATACAGCACTATGTTATATAATAATTTTAAAGAGACCAGAAAATTTAAAATATACCATGAATATAGAGCAACTAAGGCTCTTATCAGAAGGTTAAAATGTTCAAATTATAAAATTCCGATTTACAAAAGAATATTAACATTTAAAAAATATTCGATTTCATAACATACCGGTAACAGAACTATACTAATTAAAGTTACATTCAACTGCTATTTAAAAGAATGAGTCAACCTAACTTAAACTTGGATATCGTCATGCAAAAATCTTGGTCACTCATTGTCATATTTCAACATAAAATATTGTTTTTTTGAATAAGAGATTAAAACGTAAAGGTACACTGAAGATACATGATAATAATATTAAGATTGGCAGCTAGATCCCTTGTCATAACGTTAAAACAGCTTAACTTTTTGTAAGAACTGCTCTGTTATTTCACTTAACATGTTTCCATTTTAAATTGCTGTAATACATAATAATTTAATTTGATTTGTAAAGAGTTTATTGGTCACAAACAGCTTGGACAGGCACACTGTGCACTAAGGAAAATACAATATGTGAAATAAGAAAATCTTAAAAAATATAAACCGACTTCAGAAAGTGTACTAAAAGGCAGATAATAATAAAAGCGCTAAAAGCATACAACAACAATAATAAAGCTCTTAAAAGCAGGGAATAATTTAATATAATTATTATCTATAAAAATATTAAGTCGTATCAAACCGAACAAATTTATGTCTAACAAAATTATTTCGATGGTAATTTTATGAGGCAATAATATGTTTGGTTGCGCACCGCTCCGAATTTCTTTATAATAGTAGTAATAAATATTTTTTGCTTTTAAGCGTATTATATTATTAAATGCTTACTAACACTTTGATTAAATTCTACATATTAGTGCATTTTTGAATCGGTTCATATTTTTAAAAAGTTATTTACTTATTTATTTTAGTTCGTTTTCCAAGTCATTCATTTTCTTTTAAGTTTTTTTTTAATTCTACAATTATTCGTTATCCCAGTAGTTTAGTTAGACACCTAAACTAAAGGTAGGACAATTACTTCTTATATAAAAAGGATCTCCCTACGAAACATGCGTGAAGAAATGCGTAATAATTATTAATTTTATATATTTTTCTTCTTTTATTATAGACCAGAATCTTCCTCAGGAATACGTCATTAAATTAGTGGAAACCGCATCACAATATAATGTAGGCTAAAAGGTAGTTACCCTTTACGCACAAAGTAGCATGAGTGTCCAATAATGCAGGGTATATGAGTCGCAGCGGGTCCAGTCTAACGTCATTTGACAACTGACAGTTGAAGCTAGAAGATGGGCAAAAAATGTTGAAATTCTTAGAATCAGAGGTAAGGTATTGCACAGTGAAGAGGAATAAACTTTCTGCAAAACAGGACTGCATTTTACAATTTTAATTCGATGTAGGCGCAAATGTACAGCGAACCACAAAAGTATCTCCCCCCTGAGTGTTCTAATTCCATTACTTGGAGTCCAGGTTATGTGCAGTAGTGAGAACGCCTGGACAGATGCAACACAACTTACACGTAACTTTTCTCGGCACTGACAGCAGTTGGTAGCACTGAGTCAAGTCTTTATGCAAGTAAAATTGTAAGTAGATGACGCACGAAACATTTCTCCATTCTGAGATGAATCTCTCTGGTTCAGAGCGTGTTGCCCAATGAACATCATATGTATTAATCTCAATATTACTGTGTATATAATGTGTTATTTCATTATATATTATATATTCAAAGAAATAAAAACACTGATCACTCATGAATAAGAAAATGCTTGAAAGTAGACGAAAATATCAAATCTAGAACAACTGTTGGAAATAAGTTTGTAAATCACTGTCTCCATTGAGAGACCTTCTCCAATTCTCCTTATTCCAACATCTTTTTGTTTCTAGGGAAGAGAAGATCTTGCTTGTCACACTGACAAGGGAACATCTTATATTGATAGTAGCATTGTCCAATCAAACAATGTGCAATCGATAGAGGAGTGAAGAAAAGTGAGAAATCCAAAGTTTTAAAGGCCAACACCCAAAAACATAGGAGATACAGAGGAAAGAAGAATCTAGAATCATGTGAAGATAGGAATACAAAAGATACAGTAACACAGAAAGAACTTCAAAATGATTACAGTGATCAAAATGGTATTTAACAACAGTATAGTAAGCAAACATTGTACTCCCAGACGTGCTCAATAACATCATATGTAATGCAGTGTTGCCAACTGAGCACAAAATGAAGTTTCGTTAATGGCACGGAACACAAATTATAACATGTAGAAAATCTAATTATGATTAGAACCATCCTGTGATCATTATGTACAGTGTTGCCAACATTTAAAGATAGGCCTATATGAATTCCTACATGAAACTCGGATGTAGAAGAGTGCATACATTACCAACACACTGCGGAGCGCTTTATCAACAGCAACACTGAAAAATTGAGTACCAATAATGTGTGAGCTGATATAATATTACGTGTATCAGAAACGGATGAGGATGCATATGCAAAACCAAAACTAAGACTAAATGTGCAAGGATACCAAAACTGCCAAGACTCCAGCAAAAATACGACCCACCTGCCTTGATACTTTTATAGATAGACGAAAAATAGAGAAAAGCTTTATACTTCAAATTTATAATTTTGTATTTCGTTTTGTTTTGTCAGTTTAAGTCTTGGGCGCTGCAAGGGGAAGAAGAGGGATTCAAGTACTTCCCTAGAAACTTGTCACAGGAAATTAAATCAACAGAATAGTTTTTTTCAATTAATGTTAACGATAGAACAATGATTAAAAGAAGTAACGTAGCTACCACGCATGTTTATATTCTTGATTTTAGTTGTGAACAAGTCAGACATATTTGAGTTTTCTCTGAGCGAAGAAGATAACGTTTAGGAAGAAACTGTATCGTTCATTTCTGCTGGTTAAGATTTTTAAATCGGTATGGATTAAATATTAGTTATCGTATTCATTGCCTTTATTTTAGTTATTCAACCATATAAATCCTATGGAGAATTTAAATGCTACGAATGCAAGGCATACTGCAATGATTTAAATAAGCCTGGAATTGCTGCAGATTTAGTTGTATGCCCTGAAGAAACATGCTACATGTCCTTTATAATCGTAGAAGAAAACAAAAAGCAGAAACCTTTCTATGTAGAGTGTGGTTGCGGAAAGGTGACCTCAGACAGAAAAAAAAAAAAAATATATATATATATATATATATATATATATATATATATATATATATATATATATATATATATATATATATATATATATATATATATATATATATATATATATATATATGAGAAAAGGAAGAAGGATCAGAGTGCGTTCAAGAACACATTTGTCAAGGGAGGTTTTTGTGAGTGCAAAACATCTAAATGCAATGAACAGATTAAACCAGATGAGTGCGTTGGTGGTAGTAGTAATGTTGCCACACTAGCAGCCAATCTCTTATACATAGTGTTCTGTGGGATCTTCGCATGGTTGTTCAACATTTAACCAATATAACCAATCTAATTCATCCTTCAATACGGACGGACACGCCGATCTTCTAGTCCTATATTATTGAACCAAATCCTAAGAGACTATAAAATGTACCAATATTTTCGAAGTTAGTTGTCACGATTTTTATCAGTGGAAGTCTGAAATTAGTATGATAAATTATAGAGGAAATAATACAGAAGAAAACAAGCATCGCTATTATTTCAAAATTAATGTGTCATTTTAATGTAGTTTGTGCATTTAATTCGTTCTGTGACAAAATTAATAAATACAAATTGAATGAAACATGCTGGAAGAAATAATAGTAAAGAATTTTCTAGGTCGCAAACGACTTTGGCAACCACACTGAGAAAAAAATGTAGGTGGCCTACTTAAAAAAGGTAGGTTACATGCGTAATTCCTGTAGTTTTTGGACTTAACGTACAACAGTATATAACAAACGTAAAGTTGAAAATGTAGCCTATGTGTTGTACGTACTGTCCGTATAAGTATAATGACGTCAGTCATGTGACGTTATCTGCAGTAACAGTGTATACGGACAACGTCACCTAGAATATGTGTCCAGATGGCGTTAATACGGAGGGTTAACATCTAGCTTTGTGACGTCAGAACCGTATATAGCATATTGGTTAATAATGACGACACACACTGACTATCAGGATGAAGCATAAGTTGAAGAAGTATGTATTATACGTTCTGTATTTATGTTTCTTGCGTTCAACAACAAGACAGTATCTATATTGTACTTAAGGCCCATACGTACGCCTAGATACAGTATACGTATTGTACAGTCACGAAAGAAAGTATTCTTCAGTTGACACAATTTCTTATCCTAGTAACTCAACAACAAATTAACCTATTTGAGTACCGACTTTGGCAAGTTATCAAGTTACAGGGTCAATCCATCTAAAATTATCCAGAAAAAAATAAATTGGTTGCTCGATCATTTTTAAAAATTATGAATTACAGTTGTTTTCTTCATGTTTTAAGACTTTAAAACTGTTTACAATATGTTTATCTGAAGCGGTTTCCCAGTGGCGGCCATATTTGTTTCGTGACGCGCGCCTACTTTCACGATTGAAAGGGTTAACAAAAACGTTCATTACGAAAACAGTACTTGGTCTAGAAGGATAAAACAAAAATCATTTGATTAGTAATGGATTGAAGTAAAACCTAAGCCTATAGGTATTTACCTACGTTTCTCCTTTCTATGAGAAAGTTACTAGTAAAAGTAAACATCAACATCAGTGAAATTTCACTTTTTGCAATGTTTTGTGAGTAGGAAGGAGCGGCATAGAGAGTTTGTTTTTGTTTGTGATATGAAGAGACATGCCAATAGTTTTACCAAAAAAATATTGATTGTGATATACTTACCCTTATGTTTTTATGATTGTGTTAAAATCACGGTTTTGTAGAAGAACCCGAACTTTGGGTTCAAATAACTCTGATGGCGCTAGTGATAAAAATCTCAAATTAGCACGAGATGTAGTGCTGTTGTATATGTTTTTGGTAAATAAAAAAACCTTCGTGTGTATTTTACTACTACAAAAGTTATAGCCTCTCAGAAATGAAAAATATTCCGTTGTAGTGATACAGTTTTGGCACACTAAAGAAGGGCTATATTTTGTCTTACTTGTCTTCAGAGCACCTTGATATGTTGTATACTTGTCCTATATGTTGTGTATTGTTTCAATGTTGGAATAATTATTATGTTTTTGTGTATTTTTCTATTCCCAGCACTTAAATATACGGAGATTAAACAGTACTAATAACATATTACTGTTTGAGAGAGAGAGTATTTTTCCCAAAGCGTTTAGCACAACTGAGATTGTAATAAAAAGAAACTACAGTATTTTGAAAACAAAATCGTATTGTTGTTGTAAAGACACAAAACATAACTGCATGTTAGAAAAATATCCATTCCATTATGTTTGATTCTAACAAAGTAATTTGATGCAAATGGTAGAATACGTAACACAGGATGGTCGTCGTAGCCTCTGACTCTGAAGTGACGTAACATCTTGCCTTCTGAGATAGAAACATATTTGTGGTACCTTCTAGTAACAACAAATCTAGTAAAGCAGTCAAGACGTTTTTGTAGAGTTTTGGAGATCTTATCTACTTAATCTGATTTCACCAGAAAATATTTTGTTTTGTAACTTTTCATTCCAAAATGAAAACGTCGTCTACGTTGAGTATCTGATTATTTGTTGGACTTTGCAAACTTGCTATTGAGACTTCTTGCTTTGTAGTTCCACCCACACCATCACAGGCGTTTTCCCATAGGATGATCCGAAAAAGTGCCATTCAGCGTCCAGATCGAAGTCGTGTTTGTGACAGCATAGATTAGCTAAGTTATTTTTGTTTTTATATTGACTTGAAGCTCCATCAGTAAAAATAAATAAGTTTTTTAATGTTCGGATGTACTTCTTTAATATACGCTGTGAAAATCTTTTGAAAGCAATAAAATGTCTTGTGTTCTAATTTATCATTTTCCTTAAAACAGAACACGAAAGGGTGAACCGTGTCTTGGATATGGATCCAGTGTAAACTCTATATCTCAATCTGAACTATGAATGAATAATTTTCTGCAAAATTTGTTAACACCAAACATTCTTCTGCAGTAAGTTCAGCTTTTTTCCTCTTGAGAACTGAGCTTGAGACTTTGACACAAGATTATAAGGTTTCAGGTTTTCCAATTTCTCCGCTAACTGTTCAAAAAACTCCACTTTGCTCTTGAGATCTGTGTTCATCTCTGCTCTATCAACTGTTATCCACTTTCTGTGCGTTATTTTATCGGGCAACTCATCAGTTTCGTTGGAAATATTAAACATTTCCAATAATGCCTGTTTACCCACCTGTTTACACGGTACCTACAACATAAACATTCAGATTTTAAAAATATAGATTTGCATGACACTATTAAACCCTTCATGAACTTGTGCCATTTGGTACAGATGTGAACAGATTATTCACTACTGTCAGACTGATCGGTCACATACAGCATAGCTACACTGTATGTGTTGCATCAACACTTGCGGCTATAAATGCTTCCAAGCCTGTCATAAAGTAGTCTAGCCGTGAAAATGTTTATGCAACTGTACTTTGATATGTGTGGAGCTATCAACGTGCTTTGAAGACAAGTAGACCAATATATAGCCTTTCTTTAGTGTGCCAAAACGGTATCACTACAACGGAGTATGTTTCATTTTTGAGAGGCCATAACTTTTGTAGTAGTAAAATACACAAGAATGTTTTTATTTACCATAAACATATACAGCAGCACTACATCCCGTGCTAATTTGAGATTTTTATCACTAGCCTCAGAGTTATTTGAATCCAAAGTTCGGGTTTTTCGACAAAACCGTGATTTTAACAACCATAAAATCATAAGGGTAAGTATATCACAATATTTTTTTCTGGTAAAACTATTGACATATCTCTTCATATCACAAACATAAACAAACTCTGTATACCGCTCCTTCCTACTTACAAAACATTGCAAAAAGTGAAATTTCACTGATGTTGATGTTTACTTTTACTAGTAAGTTTCTCATAGAAAGAAGAAACATTGGTAAATGCCTATAGGCCTAGTTCTTACTTCAATCCATTACCAATCAAATAATTTTTGTTTTATCTTTCTTAGACCAAGTACTGTTTTCGTAATGAACGTTTTTGTTAACCCTTACAATCGTAAAAGAAGGCGCGTGCCACGAAACAAATATGTCCCCCACTGGCGAACCGCTTCAGATAAACATATTGTAAACACAGTTTTAAAGTCTTAAAACATGAAGCAAACAACTGTGTAAGTTTCATGGTTTTCAAAAATGGTCGAGCAACCACCTCTAGATCACTTCAAATGGATTGACCGTACAACCATTCTAAGGATAACAACAAAAAGGTCCAGATTAATTCATTTGTTCCCGAGTTATTGGCAAAAGAAAATTTGTCAACTGTCAAATACTTTCTTTCCTGTGTGTATGTATGTATTATACAGATTTTCCTTATGTCGCACATTGCTTGTCCAGATACAGCACACAGAATATCCGTATGCACCATGCAGAGTGCACATATGTAGCTTACAGACTGTCTGCATCCTACATATAGATTATACGTACGTCGCGTGCAGCTTGGCCATATGTAATGTATGGATTGCATGTATGTAGCTTATAGGTTGTCCATATGAAATATACGGATTTTTACCTGTATCGCATACGTATTGGCTCCCTGTAATATATGGATTGGACATATACATATCTAGATTGTACGTATAGCAGGGATGCCCACAAGGGGGGGCTATGACGCAAAGTGCATCATTGAAATATTTGGGGGGGGTTAAAAATCTGTATAAATATGTTTGAGGGAGTGTAAAAATTAATCGAAAAGAAGTTTTTCTTTCGTGGAAGAACACTTACAGGTAGACAATTGGGGGGTGCGTCATGGACATAAGGGGGGAGGGGGCACCACTGCGTATAGTGTACCATTATTGCAGTGCTGCAACATACCGCAAAATGCATGAGTGTTGCAATGTAATGTTGTCACATCCTGTTTTACTCTGTATGAAAACAAAAATAGCTTAAAATATGATTGACCTCCTTTGTGCCAATAATAATATAATTAACAATACTACACTTTTCAAATCAGTTTGGAGCAGTGAAACTGTCCAGAGAAATGTATTTACCTACAGGGTGTCCTATAAGTTTGGACTTACTGCTAATTCGTTGGAAAACTACTGCAAAGTCAAGTGTTGAAAAGTGGCACAAGCGTTAATCTTAAAATTATTGGCACAAAGGGGGTTAACCATATGTTAAATTGTTTTCGTTTTCATACAGAGTAAATCGATATGTTACAATATTATGTAAGAATTTATCATCGTTTTGCAGTAAATTAAGTTGCATCATTTCAACAATAATGCAAAATGCACAGCCATGTACAATCCTATATTCAAACTCGTTTACGTACAGTAAGATTTACGTACAGTCATTTATTAAGCTATTATCATCCATTGCTTGTACTATATAAAGACGACTTTACCTCATTCTTATCCTTAATAGTATCCTCTTCCAAAATGCAGAAGTTGTTACCACAAGAGGCCTGAATAGGATTTTCCAGAAATAACTTCTCTGTAGATTTGAATTAACAGATAAGTTATTTTTTAAATGTCGCTATAATTTAAAATATGGTGTCATCCGAAAACGTGTTCGCTCACAAGATAATTCCTACACAGTACTCGCTATTAAAAATACAGCACCCCGTTCCCAGGGCGATACCTAATAGTAAGTGTAGAATATGCTTAAACTTACCGCTGTATTCGTTGTGTGACAACGTGGTAACAGCGGAACAGAACTGGCAATAGTCAGTGGCCTGGAGCCCAACATTGACTGCAACGATGCAACACAGCGAGACATCGAGAGGATGTTCTCTTCTGGTATGGTAAGCTATGCGTCTTCGATCCAATGCCACAGCTCATCAACGTAGCTGGCGGAATTCACAGGTATAAGAGAAGCTGTGCAGCCATTGACCAAACATATTTATCTTTTCCTGCTCTACAAATTCTGCAAATCTGGACTTTCCCGGATGTCTCCTTCTCAGTGCAACAATTTAAGTAACGAGCAGTGTAACAGTCTCACACATTACTTAAAGAAAGAGCGATTTTTCTCAGAATTACTCGGGAGTTCCAAGTTTACAATTATATATATATATATATATATATATATATATATATATATATATATATATATATATATATATGACGACCCTAACAATGTTGGGTAAACCATATAAATTATGTAGTTCCTCGTTATGAAGTTTCCGCCATTCTCCATTCCCGTTCCTCTTGGGTCCGAATATTCGTCTCAGGATCTTGTTCTCAAATACTGTCAGTCTATGTTCTTCCCTCAGAGTAAGTGACCATCTTTCGCAACCATACAGAACAACAGGCATGATTATTGTTTTGTATATTTTAAGCTTCAAATTCCTCGACAGAATTCGCGACGACAAGAGATTTTGAACCGAATAGTAACACGAATTCCCTGCTTTTAGTCGACATTTAAAATTTCTCCGTGAATATGATATATACCGTATTCTCGCGTGTATAAGCCGCATCCTTAAAATTTACCTTTACATCCGTTTAAAAAAAAAAACCTCAAGGATAAGCCGCGGGTAGAATGTCTATCAAGCTACAGCTAAAATAAAATCATGTGTACGTACTTATCACACACTAAGACTTTTTTATTCTAAAATAAAATCACACTGTCACTACCACTAGAGAGGTTGCTCAAAATGTACAGTTGTAATGTTATTCACTGTCGTTACCACTGTCACTATCAGTAGAGAGGTTGTTTGCACTATCAGTACCTGCATTAGAGGCATCACTGGCATCACGATCACTATCGCTGATATCCCATAGCATATCATCCTGGGAGCCGTCCAGAGCATTGGATATTCCACACTTCAAAAATCCTTTGACGATCGTTTCAGGTTTAACACTTTCCCAGGCTTCCAGAATCCATTCATACACAAGTCGCACAGACGGACGTTTGATCTTACCTTTGGGTGTATGATATGACTTTCCATCATCATTCACTTGCCTTAATCATTGTCTCCCTTAGCCTAACGGGCATAATCGTAGGAGGTTAAACGGAAATATTTCATTTCATTTTAAAATACCTAGGTACAGCATGCCCACAAAAACATTTCCTGCTTTGAAGTGGTTATAAAATCAAAACTTGTTGCAATGTGTTGAAATATAAGGGCTATTGTCTTATGGTCACGTTGGTTAAAATATACTGATATATTTTGTAAGATTTTGTAATTCTACTTACAGTTAGTATTTGACATTTCAAATTCAATTATACGAATATCTAGGGCAGTACCGTGCCGTGAGGGGGGCGAGCGGGGCGACGGCCCCGGGCGCCAAAGTAAAAGGAGCGCAAAATTTGGGAGGAAAATAAATAAAAGGAGGAAAGAAAAGAGAGGGAAAATTATGTACGGGGCGCCGCCGTATACTCTCGCCCCAGGCGCTGATTTTCCACGGCACGCACTGCAGAACCCTGTGTAAGTGTACAATGAAGAAAAATGCGTTAATATATTTTGTACCAAAGAGAAAAATTATCAAGGAAGGCTGTTATCAATACCGCAAACAATGGAAATCAACTGCCAATAGCCTTTACGTGTAACAATGGAAAGTTCGAATTCCTCCTCTCTCCGAACCTTCTGCTCAGAAGCATTTTTTATTTCTTCACTTCGTGTTAAAAGGCAGGCAAGATTGGTTGTGCTTATTTCAAGATGCCAAAATCAAGACTACATGCAATCTCAGAGTAAGAGAACTCCGAACTGATCATTTCAATAGAAGGCGATAATCTATTTTATACTCTTTGTTCTGAATTCATTAAATATGAAAAGAAGTCTACTGTGCAGCTACATGTTTGTTTTTGAAACACCGCTTAAGAAAAAGTGAAATAGTATGTTGCGTGGAAAAGGTGAATAGTTCCATGTAAATTTTTAATGTTTGTATAATAAAAACGAGTAAAATAAAAGAGCAGCATATTAAGGCATAATTTAGGAAAAAGCATAATAAAGCATAATGTAAGGAAAAATAAAGCATAAAATACAGTTGTATAAAGCATAAAGTTGGTTGCGATATCGATTGATTTCGTAATAATAATATAATAATGCTTTTCTCAAGGCACTTAGTCTCGGTTCAGACGTGCAGAAAAGTCTGCTGCGGGCTCGCAGCTGAAAACTCTGTTGCGGACCCGCGCGAGCCGGAAATACATTGGTTCTTATCATTCATGCCACACGTGCAGACTTTACCGCACGACTCTGCTGCGGACTCGCAGCGGACAAAAATTGAGTTGCGGGGACTGCTGGCTCGCAGCGAGTCCGCACAGGTGTAGCGGGTCGGAAAACCATTGCTGGCAATGAGTCAAGCCACACGTGCAGGCTTTCCCGCGCCCGCAGAAATGGAAAGCGAAGAACTCGTTTTTTCGGCTGACAATTGTTGTGTTTATTTGTTAATGTCCTAATTAAAAAAAAAAAGAGTTAACGAAAATTGTTGAACACCAGGGTATTCATGTGGTTAAAAAATTAAAAAAAGCATGCTCGAGATGTAACAGAAATATTTTTTGTTCCTCGCACAATTGATAATATTGTGCACGTCGTCGTTCTAGAGATAACAACTGAATGTTCTCTTACATAAAGAACAACTTAAACAAAGTTATCTTGCCATGGAACTCTACCTATGTCGCTTACAAAATAATCACCCCATCTGTTTCTGCTTCCGTTTGCTGCATTACCTCCTTTTGGTGTGCTACATGTATTGGGGATTTCCTCAAAACCTCCTATCGTTAAATGTCACAATTATAAAAATGTTTCCTTTTACTCACCTTAGAAATGGATTATTCGGAAATATTAAATCCATTATTTTTATTTAAGAGTTTACATTAAGAGTTTCACATCTCCAATCTAAGCGAGTCCTCATATTGAACACTTTCTCAATATGTAACGGGAAATGTCACTACTATAGGAATGAAATGAAATCCTTGAGTTTTACGTCGCACGATTATACTGGGTAGGCTAAAGAAAATAATGATGATGATAAATGAATGAAATGGTGGAATGAATACAGTGGGAGAAAACGGGAGAACCCCGAGAAAATCACGCACACGGTGCTTCTCGCATCACAAAGCCCACTTGATGCAAGCTGGGATCGAACCAGAGGTGAACACTATCACTGAGCCACCGGATCCCCCTACTATAGAAATCCCCCATCTCCCCTTCAAAAGAAAATTTTCAAAGACGTTGAAACCTGTGCTCCATTATTTTTATGATGAGTTTACATGCCGAATTTTACATCTCTAACTGAATGAAGCGAATCCTCACATTCGGTAATTTGTGAATAAATAAAGGGAAATTTTACTATTATTGAAACGCCCACTCTTGAGCGGGATATTCGAGAATTCTCAAATAAATGTCCCATTTTTAATTTAAAGCCACCAACTATGTCAAAAAATCTAAATTAGTCACGCAATTGTTAAACTACGCCAGTGGCCGCTAATAACATCTGAAAATGTCTATGAATAGGTCTCCGAATGTTTAACTTTCTGTGCTCTTACAAACGATGTGCTCTTACAAACGATAATTAGTTAACATAATTAACTTACCATAATGTAACAACCAGAGCTCCTCCGTGGCTAAGCAGTTAGCGTACGCGCCTTTGGCGTGGGAGGCGCGGTGTCGATTCCCGTCGGGAGCTCATGTGGTTCGAATTTCACGTTAATCAGTAGGTCCACGTCTCATATAGCCTCGCCGCTCAACGGGACGTTAAACTCAAAATCAACTCATTAATGCAACAGCCAACATTTCAATTGGTGGTATCGCAAGTCTCATGAAAGTATCTTCTGTTTTAATTTTATCACTTATTTTCGATAAGAGTTCAGCAAATGAAGTGAGTCTCATGCGAAAATAATTAAAGAACTTTTCTTCGTCATTGCGCAAATCAATAAACATGGAAGAAAATTCACCTTTAAGCAGTCGTGAGCTTACGTACGGATGAACCCAGTATCGTCTATGTTTCTTCTTTAGGATTTTACTGGCTAAGTATACAAAAACTTTTCTTCTTTCAATTTCCATCTTCATTCAACTGCAGCTGAAAATAAAATGAGCTGTTTTCTATGTCTATGTGAAGTGGTTGGGCTGAGACGTCCGCACGAGTCTGCTGCGAGTCTGTTGCGGGCCCGCAACTGACTTTTCTGCACGTCTGAACCGAGCCTTAACGGAATAAAGTATCTGCACCTTTCTTTCTTTTTTTTTTCATTTTTTATGTCTTAATGGTCTTTTATTGAAAAGATTTATCTTAATCTTTCTAATTTATCAGGTAGAAGCGATAAATTTTTAAAACTGTCAATTATTCATTCACAAGTAGCCTTAGTGAAAAGAAAACAGAAATAGTCAATGGAATAAAATTTAAAATGCAAACATGATGATCAAGTTATCTATGAAAATGTCTGCCCATTACACTGTCAGATGTAATACTGATGAAAACGTAACTTCTCGACTTTTCATTAACTACAAGATAAAAATGATTGTGTATATTCACGTCAGAACATGTAACAGGAGAAATGACTTTCACTTCAGTCATGGTTATGATCACACATAAGCAATTCGCATCCAAGCAGTACGTCGGTGCACAAGCTACATTAAGTAAAAACCACCAATGCTCTCTATTGTCTTGAAGAAAAATGGGTGAAAGTCCTTTTTTCTTCTTTTTACCTTATCAAGGGAAGTTCACATGGATTTCTTTTATTAAAGTATCGTAACTTAAAGTGTATTTACACACACACGACGAGGGAATTTATTGCAGAAGCACACTTTAATAGATGTACCTTCCCGATATGTAAACATGGCTTTACGTGCAGAAGCATCGTAAATATGTGGTATTGCGTGCTTCCGTCTTTAGAACATTGTTATTAAACAAAATTCATATTTATTCTTTTTTTGCTAGCGAAACGTACATTTATCGTACGAATTCTAAACGTTACGCACTTCTAAATAATAATAATCGGTATTGACTTCAGACATATTGAAGGGCGGCTGAGCCTCCTTAGAATATATATGCGCTTCCCATAGAATATCTACTATACATATGCATTGAAATGTTTACTTTTTTCTGCTTAATTTTTCGGAAATAAAAGTCTTAAAAACAAAGATATTTGTTTTTTAAAAAAGAAAATTAGTTTTTTTCTTTTGCCAATCCTAATTGTTCTAATTAAAAAATCCGTTCTCGTATAGAATTGAAGTTAAGTAAAAACTTGGAAATTAGATACAGACGCACACAAACGCTTTACAACATTAGGAAAAAATGTTGGTTATTGCAATTGACTAGACAATAACAAGTAACAAGTTTTGTTGAAACAGATTCTTGCTGCTCTATTACAATCTAGAACAGAGCCCCCTTAAATTTTTATTGCCCTCTCTTGTGCAAAGGTCTGAATTCAACACTGATATTACTACTACTACTACTACTACTACTACTACTATTACTACTACTACTACTACTACTACTACTACTACTACTACTACTACTACTACTACTAATAATAATAATAATAATAATAATAATAATAATAATAATAATAATATACTCTTCTGAATGTGGCTTCGACTGTTTATTGCTCAAATGTTAGAGATAGTTATAAATGATTTTAAAATATGGCGGCTCTGGATTTGAAACGTTTCTCGCATTGAAGTTTTATACATTTCAAGCGATCATTTTATCATAATTTAATAAAGGAAACGATTTAATTATGTTTCTTTAGATAAAGATTTAAACCTTTACATTTTGAAAAGCCTTAGAAAGAAAACACGTTTAGTTAATTAACCATTCTCAAAACAATTAGTCAAGCCGCTCTTTATTCACTTTAGATAATATCAATAAAATGTAAAATGTCAATGGACATATTTTATGGTAACCTAAGCCACACTGAAAAATAGAAATAATCTTATTAGCCAAGTTTCTAATAATAAGAAGGAAAATATGGAATTAATTCGAAAACACATTCTTTAAAAGCGCTTTACAGGCATGATGTTTCTCTTTCTTTCTTTTTTTCTTTTAACTCAGAGAACAAATGCTTCGTAAGTCTTCTTTACAGATGAAAAACTCATCAGCAACTGGAATGGATTCTCTGATAAATAAAACAGTTGTGCTCAAATTCCATTTGGTGTCTTCCAAAGTGCATCTCTTTTCAATTATAATAATTAAGAACTATTAGTAAGCTCATGATGTGTTTTTAACAAGAAAAAAATCCATTATTGCAAACATGTGATGTTCGAGATTACTAATTTATTTAAGAGACTAGCTAAGATACATTTTGTGATCGGAACTCCATTAGTGATGCTCTGCCTTGTTCAAGGGAGTCCTTCCCTTCATTAATTTCGAGCCCAAACTAAGCCTAAAAGAAAACTGGATTTTTTTTTTTTTTTTTTTACGAAACTCTCGAGGAAATATTTAACTTACAAGCGAAGGGGATCCACTCTCTCATTATTGAAGCATTTCAGCTCTATAAGCAAATATGATTCAGATCTATATATTACAATGCTAGATAAGTTTACTGTATATATTTATAGATGTTTATATATGATTGTAACAAATCCTTTCGACAGTGAGTTCTCGGGAACCATAGCCTCTAGAAAAATGCCATTTTCACTGATCGATAGCAAATTTTGTGTAGATTGTTCATTTCTAGTTGAATATTTAAAGAAAATGGCCGTTATTTCTTTATTACATTTTTTAGGGGTACGTTGGAAGTATTGAAATACTTAAAAAAATCCTATGAGTTATACATTAAAACACCACATATTTGTATACATGGGTTGTATATCTCTCAGGCGTTTGTTTAATAGCCAAATGAAAAACGAAGGATAACCATTTCTCCAGTCTAAGGTGAATCTTTTTATTTGGAGTGTTTTGCCGAATGAATACCATGTATCACTGACATTATAATTGTGTGTGTAATGTACTTGATCATTACATACTACATTCAAGAAGAAAGAAAACATTGATAATACATGAATTAGAAACTCTAACAAGTAGGCTCAAACCTTGAAACGATGCGAGAGATTGAAAAAAAAAATCCCCTTTATGGTACTCCTTGCCGATTTTTATCAAGATGTCTTTCACCTGTGTCTGTAAAGGGTCATGTACAGATGTAAGGAATGACAAGGAGATTCATGCTCATATGTGAATGATGCGCTAGTACGACATACTAAAGACGATTGGGAATCCTTAGAAAAATGTTTTTAAAAAAGATTATGGGTGTGTGTGTGTGTATGTATGTATGTATGTATGAAAATTAGGAAGGAGGGGTAAGACGATGTTTAGTTTTATACTGACTTCAACTCTAAGAATTGGGTATTGTGTAAGAGCCTCAACATATATATTATTGTGTCAAAATACAATAACTATTACGAGGTGGTCGTGGAACATATCTTTCATAAGAAAGAAGTGTGGAGGGGAAGGAGAAAAGTTTCTTCTTCTGCTGCCGATTGATTTAAAATCCAAGTAGTGGAAATGATTGTGAAGTATCAAAAACTATGCGCCAAATCGCATAAAAATCATATGCGTATTCTATCTTTAAAATTTTATTTAAAAAAATAAAGGTTAAGTGTACTATTTATGTGCCATGCATACTTTGAAATTACTTTTTTTTAAGGTACACAAAAGATTGATGATATGAGCACAAAGGCACTCTTGTCGCATCTCCATGCGACACATGTGCCAAAGCAACTATCGCTCGGGATGGAAACTTAGATCGTTGGCTGTTCTCCAGAAAGAAGAAAAAAAGTCCAAGTGAACTTGGCCTTTCTTCTATTAACTTTTTGGCAAAGATTATTTGTTTCTCAAGACAGGTTACGGTATAAGACCATGCAAATTGGTAATTAATTTTACACAAAAGGTTAGTATAGTTAGAAAACAACACATACTCTATAATTAGAAAACAGACTACTATTTACATACGAAATATCAAGGTTTTTTCAATAACACTCTTATCGCGAACTGATTTGAAGAAAAGAATAACAAATAGGTAAATAGCTATTAGAATATTGAAGTGTTGATATAACAGTAATTTCCAGCTGACTGTTCTATGATGTTCCCTCCTCAGAATACCACACGGAATGGAGAAAGAGCTAGCAGGAAAATCTGTCGTTGTCAAAAGACAATTGTGACAAGCAAACACAAACGTAGATAACGTAGTCGATGGTTTCGCAAAAATATTACTCCTGAATTCATGATCACGGAAACATTGCCATAGCAAGTTTCAATCCATTCCCCTATTTAATCCTAATCTCCTTTCCTCATTATGCAGGACCGGCCCTAGGCAATTTTCCGCCCCATGAATTGGCATCATTTACGCCCCCCTTTCTCCAGAAAGAACAAATCTTAAAATACACGATTTCAAGTATGTAACCCCATTATGAACAACGAAGGGAGAAGGAAAGAGCACTCGCAACCAAAAGGGACTAAACACTACAAATACAATCTCATTGTGTCTGATTTTTTTCTTTAAATAACAATCTATTATGATAAAGTAAATACACATGCACAACAAAGATGTTAATCCTTTTCATAGAAATCAATATCAACATTCAATATCCATGTATCAGTTTGCAATTCCAGTGTAATTAGATCTATCATCTTTATTCCTTGATTTTCCTCTACATCTGTTAAAAATTAAAAAAAGAATTGTTGAACTTGATTCTGACAAAGACAAGACTAGATTTTATATCAAAATTGTGATAACTAACTAAATGGAACAGGTGTTCGTAGTGTTCAAAGAACTGAGTTCTTGTATTTGACAACAATCAAGCAATTCATACTGGGATTTGTTTGACCATTTGCTTTAACACTGTCCAAGTGACCTTAAACTAATGCGACCTAAACATGATTTATGAATATAGTATTCAAATAGAAGGTCAGTTTAATACATTTAACTACCATCATCATGAAATCTCTTTCCAACAGGAAATATTTATTTTAATAATATTGAAAGGATCCCCACCTTCAGCGTAAGCACATGTTACAATACGTACTACTATTTACAAACACCACAAGCAGACGAGAAACTACAACCAGTAAGACACAAAACCAAAGCGACGAAGCCCGAGCGAATCCTGAAGAGGATCCAACGACAACACGCTTGAACTCAAAAGTTAATTCCAAAAATTCAAAACAAATGGAAGGCAAGAGCATATGCCAGGAACTTCTTACACTCAAATCCGCCAGTACAAACGAAACGAAACGAAACAAACAGCTAGTTACCACACAACTGAGATGGCTGATTTTCACAACCCTGGGAACGCCCAGCGTCCTCCGGCGACCAGCACCCAAACCAAAGAAGCAACAGCGACAGCCAGCAGCCACGACCACAACTACGGAGGATCCAGCCGGCAGTACCCCACCAGCAGTGGATAATATCAACTACTTCCCACTGCAGACACCAGACCCGCCACCAGTCGTACCCAACAACCCAGATGAAATGGACGCCTCCACACCCGTAACAGAACACTCTACAGATCAGGAAGAGGAAGGAGAGTTTCAACGCCCAAGAAAAACTTTGAAACGAACTGCCTCTGGCCCCATTACGTCATTGTGCGAGTTCCAAAACCGGTACGGCCCCCTTGCAAGACACGACCCAGAAGAAAACAACATTGACACCACCCCCCTAGTAATCCAACCGCAGTAGCAGACAACACACAAGAACAAAGAAAGTGTGCTGAAACATCAGAGGAACTTCTCAACTTCACAGCCAGAAAGGTACCCCCCGTCTACATATATTATGTGAGGAAAACAATTAGCATTCGTGCAGTCCCTCGCAGCTACCCTAGACTCTCCCCCGGAAATTTACAAAAACACTGATTTCGTTAAGATGCATTATGCATCAATGAAGGACCTTGCCAAAGTGGAAGCCTTCCTTAGGCACGAAAAACTGTAATACGCGACTAAACTGCCAAAAACGTCCCGATCACTAAAAGCAGTGATCCGGAAACTTCCAATTGACGCCGCATCAGAAAGCACCAAGGCTGCCCTCATGGACATGGGCTTCCCAGTCAAAACAGTCACCGAACTCCGAGGAAGAACCGACGCAGAGGGAAACAGACCCAAGTTTCCTCTGTTTCTGGTCACCCTCAACAAACAAGCAGGAACACCTGAAATTTATGAATTGAAATGGTTGCTCCACTACAGAGTGGCATTCCTACAAACGAAACAACATCCCGCAGTGAAACCGCTGCCAGCGCGTTGGTCACTCGCAAATGACATGTACGGCGAACGCCCGGTGAGTAAAGTGTGGTGAACCGCATAACACACAGATGTGCCCGAAGAAGACGCGCGACACTGCTGCTAAATGTGTTAACAGTGCTGGTGCACACCCTGCAAACTATCAGGGCTGCCCATACATACAAGCTGAAAAGAGAAAACGTGGAACTCGAAAGCAGCAGTTTCCAGCAACAAAGAGACCTACAACCGGCAGCAAGTCCGAGAAACAGCAACAGAACAACAAAACGCAGCAACACCAGGGACCAACGCCCATACGCTAAGAAACTTTAACCAACAGCAGACGCTACGCAACCCACGCCAAGCACATCAACTCCAGAGGCAGAATCTCATTCGGATACAGAAACAGCAGAGGAATCCACCACCACAAAGACAACAACGCCTCCAAGTAACAACGCAGCAGCAATGACAAAGACAACTACTGCAACCCAGCCCGCCATTTAAGCAGACCTGATAACATCCATCAAGGAAATCCTCAACCTGCTGACAGGTCTAAACATCAAGAGCTTCTTGCAAAAGCTTAAGACAAGCCTTAAGAAGATTCAAGACGTTAAAGACCAAACAACCAAATTCACCACCATCCTAGAAGTTGTAGCTATACTATTAGGTAATGGCGCAAATTAACTCAAGATTAAACCGAGACATCAGAGTGCCTGCTGGAACTCAGAAGTCGTGAACAGGCAAAGAGTAGAATTCACCGATTTTCTACAGCGAGAAAACGTGGATGTGGCTCTGCTAAGCAAAACCTTCCTGAAACCCCAACACACCATTCATCGGGCGGATAGTCTCGAAAGAGGATGCACAGCGATCTTGATGAAAAATCAGATCACCCACGACAGACTGCCACTACCAGCAATGCAGTCCATTGAGGCGACTGCCATCACGCTTTACACTCCAGACGGGACACTACACAGTCGCAGTATACAAACCACCAGACATCATCCACCAGACCTTCGGCTTCGACGACTGGGATATCGAGTACTTATAGCAGGTGACCTCAACTGAAAGCACCCGGCCTGGAACTCCAGAATTTAATTGAAAATGGGTGCATACTCCACAACGCTCTACGGCAGACTGACTGATTTTCTACCTGATGCCCCCTCCCAGAATGGACTTTCTTCTCAAGAAATGAATGGCTCCCGGACGTCTTGGTTATGACCCTATCGGCCCACACAGCAATACTAGAGGGACCCAACGTACTCCATGACCTACAGTCGAACCACATCCCGATCATGTTCACTGTGGCAACAAGACATCACGTTCCGGCTCGACGACTTCCAAGAAGGTTCGAAACAGATTGGAACGAGTACACCCGCCAAGCAGTCGAGATTGTTGATCCAAGACTACCACTCAACATCCCGGAAGATATCGACGCAGCAGTCCAACATCTCACTACAGCCATCAAGATAGCATACCGTCGTGGAACAAGGGAGCAGCAGGCTACGGACACGAAGAAGTCAGAGGATATTCGCACCACCGCATAGATCCAAATGAAGCGATGAGCAAGGCGAAAGTGGCAAACAATAAGACATCCCCAGGACAAGACTGTGGAACTCCTTGAGCACAAGAGTCAAAAACAGACTGAACCACATAGCATCCAACGAATGGAACACCAAACTCCTCGCAATGGATGCACCGTCACCGGAATTCTCGAAGTTACTACGTAGCGTGGCCAGACCGCAAGCACCACCACGCATCTAACCACTCCGAAGTCTACAGGGCTTGGTACACGAGCCAGAAGCCCAAGCCACGCTCTTCGCTGATCACCATCAGGAAACCTTCAAGGAGAACACCACTCCTCCGGATGCTGGGAAGGAAGAAGCAGTCCAGCAGAGTATACGCACCATCCAAGAAGATGCGCCTTTTTCACCAGAGGATTTGGCAACCCTACGAGAGGTTTAGCAAATTATCCTGAAACTGCACAACCACCGATCTGCGGGCCCAGACAAGATACCACCACAAGCTCTAAAGAAAGCACCGAGACGAGCCATCGTACTTTTGACCCAGATCACCAACGTCATACTACAACAGAACCACTACCCAGCTGAATGGAAGGAAGTCCGCCTCATGATGATGCCGAAGACCAAAGAAACCAGAACGGAATTGAAGAACTACCGCCCGATTAGTCTCCTCTCCCATCTTTACAAGGTGGTAGAGCGAGTAATCCAACGCAAACTCCTGACCCATGTGAAGAACCAGATGTGCTGTCATCTCACCGATTTGGATTCCGACCAGGACATAGCACAACCCTCCAGCTAGTCCGCGTCGTGGACCGAATTACACAGCAATTCAACGACGGCGGCCACACCCTGGGACTATTCCTAAATATCGAGAAGGCCTTCGACAGGGTGTGGCACCAGGGACTTCTTCACAAGCTCCATCAGGCGGGCTTCCGAACATACCAGGTCAGACTCATACAGAGCTACATCACAGGGAGAAAATTCAGTCTCGCACATGGAACACACAACAGATTCGAGACCGATTAAAGCAGGAGTGCCACAAGGATCATGCTTATCGCCGCTGTTGTACTCACTCTTCACAGCTGATATACCAACTACCAGTACCATAATGGTGGCCACCTAAGCGGATGACACGGCGATTTTTGCTGGCAACCACAACCATCGCTACGCAGAAGTCGCCATGCAACGACACATCAATCAGCTGGAAGAGTGGATACGAATGAAGGTGTTAAACCAAGATCAACCTCACAAAGACAATCATAGTGAAATTCACAAGGAAAACTAAGAACTACCAGCTAACCTGATCTGCGACTCCGCTCACTCTACAAAACGAAGCAAAATACCTGGGGGTAACTCTGGACAGCAAACTCACTTTCGCTAAGCATATCTCCAACACGGCCGACAGAGCAGTGCAAAGAGTCAGATATCTACTACCAATCATCCTGAGCCCGCAGTTCGAACTCAGTACCAGAAGGAACATCTACTCAATCTTCATAAGACCGATGTTACTGTATGCACACCTAGCATGGGAATACGCAGCCGAAGTTCACCATCGAAGACTTCAGATAATTCAAAATCGAGCAGCACGGGTTATAACGGGTCACTCAAGCGACACGCGTATAGCCCAGATCCACGAAGACCTGGAACTTCCGCTCCTACGAGAAACAAGGGAAATCCTATCCAGACGATTCTCGCATACAGTAGCAGAGCACGATAAACACCTGGTGACAAACATTGACACTGGAGACCCATGAAGAAGAGTTTACAGGATACCGCACCCGAAATAACACGAAAAGTTAAATGAAACAAGGGGGCCTGCGACAGTTGTAGTCCTCCAACCACAAAACGCTTGCAATCAAAAGCTAATTCAAACAAATAACAAATGGAAGTTAAGGGCATATGCCCAGAACTTCGTTCACTCTAAACCGCCAATATAAAGGAATAAACGAACCTGCTATCAGTTTGACCGCGGATCAAATAACCCACACCCGCTCCTGAGATCGCTTAGGACTAGGGAGTTTACCTATACCTAAACCCGAAGTCTCTTTGGACTAAGGATCCTAACCATAATAAACCTCGCGAAGCTGCTTTGGGCTGAGGAGATTTTTCTGCAAATTCACCTAAACCCTGCAGATGCTCTGGAGGTTGCTTTGAGCAAAAGGAGCACCGTGCAAAACACCTTTCTCCTTCATCTTGGTCATTCATAAGGAAAGACATTATTAGATTGCTCTTTGTAAATTCAAAGATAACTGTATTTAGATTTTATAATAAAATTGGTGAAGGGGAAACACCCGGACTGTTATTGACTCTACCTCAGACATTACATAGTGATAGGTGCGAAAAGTTTTCTACGGGACGCTCTTTTTATTAACGGAATTCCTACTTTAAATTTGGCAGAGAATAAATAGGATGAATCAAATAGCCAGATCAGCGATTTACATCTTCATACTTCTGACAAGGGAACATCTTATATTGCTAGTAGCGTTGCCCAATTAAACAATGCGCAATCGATAGAGGAGTGAAGAAAAGGGAGAAATCCAAAGTTCTACGGACCGACACCCAGAAACACAGGAGATACAGAGGAAAGAAGAATCTAGAATAATGTAAAAATAGCAATGCAAAAGATACACTGACACAGAAAAATCTTCAAAATGATTATACAAAACAGCATAGTAAGCAAATATTGTAGCCATAGACATGCTCAATAACATAATATGCAATGCAGTGTTGCCAAGTAAGCACAAATGAAGTTTTGTTAAATGACACGGAACACAAATTATAACATCTAGAAAATCTGATTATGAGTAGAAGCATACCTGTGAGGTCGTGATATATAGAGTGTTGCCAAAGTTTGAGGATAGGCGTGTATGAATTCCTATATGAATCTCGTATGTGGAAGAGTAGTACATACAGTACACGATTCGAACTAGTTAAAACCAAAATATGAGACCACAAACAAGAATATATCACTGAAGTATAAAAATAAGGGACGAAGCACCGTGTCGAAGCATTTTTACCCAAGTGGAAAAGCAGAATAGTGTCAAACACAACACACAAAACTGAAATGATTCATGCTCGTGGATTGACAATTGATTAGCACGATCACTTAGTATCATCTCGCACATTATCGGTTGTCAGTTTTTCAGTGTTGCTGTTGATAAAGTAGGGTAATGGCAGTAAATATCGAACGCCCCTTAACTATCGAACACCTTGGTCATTTCATTAAGAAATAAGAATACCAAAAACGTTGCGCACTATCTGAAATTTGTGAACACACCCTTCCAAACCTTGCCTTATAAAAATCAATAGGTCGATACGTTTCGATATTAGCTAACGCGAGAAAGTTTCCATTGCTGGGGTTTTGTTGGGAGATTGGAGAAATCGCTATATTTTTTGTAAAGTGCAGCACCGCAGTAATGGTCCTTTTTCCAATGTGTGATGGTGTCATAAGGTATCCTTTTAATAATACGAGATGTTAATATTTATGTATATTTATTTGTTATAATGTTACTTTTCAGCAATCATCTTATTTGAAGGAAAAAGAAAATAGCGTTCGCTATTCGAGATCCATTTCATAATATCGAAATTCCGTTCGATAAAAGAGGTTCCTTTAAGAAAAATTGTTCTTTTGTATCGAACATTATTGTAATTGGAAGGGCTATTAGTGATTTAAATATTAATTTAACTAAGTTGTTTTCTTTTGCACTGAATACAGAGTTTTACACTGAATTGTTAGCCATCCACCTTGTATCTGATAGTTCTTGGGTTCAAACCGTTACAAAAAATATTTAGATTTACCATTTTTAGTAATGTTTCGCCATAGAGAGCCTATCTAATCGATGCCTTATGTCGTGCTGATCGCATTATTTCAGACTTTTGACCCTTGTTCTTCTTCTCAATGTATAGACTAGTAAACATAGTTGAAGTTAATCATAAATAATTGTTTACATTTTTATTGAGTATTCGTAACTAATACTCAGAATTTTACAATGGGCAAAATTAAGAATTCCAACAAGGAAGGTGTCCCCAAAATCAGAATCAAACCTGTCAGAAAATTAAACCATTCCAGTATTCGTTATCTGCCTTGACAAGCTGTTCAGCAGGTGAGTCCGGTATGATGTTCCAAAAGCAGGCATCAAGAACCTTCCAGGTTCCTATAACAACTTTAAATTATCAGGGCGTCAGAAGACTGAGATTGGTCTTGGTCGGAAGCCGTTCCTGAGCCTACAAGAAGAGGGAATTCCTGAATGGGTAATGAACATGACAAACTAATTTACTAGACACTGTTCAGGAAATTGTACAGTCTTTAGGAAGAAACACATCGTTCAAGCATGGAAGACCAGGGAAAATTTGGTTCAGGTGTTTTATGGGACGACATCCTTGCCTGTTTCAGAGGAAGGCTGAAACTATAAGAAGGGCAGGTCTGCGGTTTTGGAAGACAGAATACGCGTCTGGTTTGTTGAACTTTAGAGCTATCTTGAATTTGAGGGATTAAGTGCACTTATGGAAGACCCAACAAGGATCCTCAACGCAGACGAAACAAAATTTCTGTTCCACATGGTTTCAGGAAAGTACCTTGGTGTAAGAGAAGAACAGCTTCAAATTACAGTAACATCTATAGAAAAAAGGGCATAACAGTACTTGGCAATTTCTGTGCTGATGGGCGTTGCGCACAAACCATGATCGTCTAGAGCAACATACGACTTATGCAAATTATGAAAAATAATGTGCCTGGGCTATAGATCTACGAGAAAACAGAAAGTGGCTGAATGAAGACTACAACATTTTTAACTTACCTCTAACGGTTTAGTCCGTGGTCAGAGACTGAGAAAATCACACTTCCTGTTATTCTCTTTCTTGATGGGCACAGGAATCATGTATTACTTCAAGTCAATGGATATTGTCACGATTATCGAATACTGGTGTATTGTCTTTTCCCCAATGCAACTCATCTTCTGCAACCAGCAAACGTAGGCGTATTTTCACCCTTGAAACGAGCATTGCAGAATGCTCTTTAGGACGAGAAAATCAAATCTCTCGGAGCACGGGTAGCGAAGATAAATTTTTCACCCCAATTAAAGAAAGTTCGGGATGATGCCGTCAAACCAGAAACTGTGAAAAGCGCATTTCGTAAGTGTGGTCTTTATCCATTGAGTCCTGCTGCTGTGCACTATAGCAAGTGTGTTGCCGATATTCTGAAGACCTCAGTGGGAAAACCACAGCAAGAGAGTGACTAGAGTACCCTTCATCTTCTCAACAACTGTTCCCTATTCCTCATCAGAAAATGAAGTTCGTACTTGATGATCTGGAAGAATTCCTGCCTCCTCTTGTTCTTATTATGTTCCATGTCAAACTAAGACGTGACGAAGAGGGATAGAGTGATGGTGATCCAGATTTGGATGCTTATTGGAAAAGTGTTAGAACCGATAAAGTGCGACATTTGAAACTAAATTGGCTGATAAAAACTCAACAACAAATGATTCAGGCTCAGAAGAAGAAAACGAAGTGTAAGAAAGTGATAATCCTGAATTCACATGGAATAATGAACGCTTAAATGTGTACGCACCTTCACTCAAGAAGAATCTTCTAGGTGTCGTCATTTCGAAAATTGGAGTAAAAATTCACAGGTCAAAGTTATTGCATCAAGATGAGATTGCTTCGGAATTATTATGCTTGCCTTCCTCAAGTAGTAGTGATGTTTTCAGAGTTTCTCAAACTTCCTGGAGCCACGGAAAAAACCGTGAATTTAGGCTGAAGAAAATGTATGCAATATCTTCCGAGGAATACCGAGAAGAACTGAAGAAGAAAGGCAACAAAAAAGATTAACGTAAGATGCGCCTCTCTGTGCTGAAGAGTGACAATATGAAACACATTTTGTAGCTTACAACATTTTAATACGTATTTCTCTTTGCGCCTGCTATCTTAGTTTATATTTTAGAATTATTGCAATGTGTTTACAATAAAACTATATCCATGTTGTTAAAGTTGACTTGTTTAAAAATAAAACATTCTGTTCGATATTTAAACCCCGCTGTTCAATATATAAAACATCCTGTTCGATAATTAAAACCTCATTAATCGATATATAGCCCAACCCGTTCGATACAAGAAGTAATACAACTTTGCTATTTAAATGTTCTTCAAATTTCAACATTATTATTTATAATTGTCATAATGGGCTAGTTTCAAAAAATAAATGACACCTTTACACTTTTATCGCTCAAACTGTGCCTGTTTCTCACTGATAGGAAATAATGATTAAATATTCATAGGAATGTCCTTAAGTGTTCGATACATAGTGCCATAACCCTATATTGGTCCCTATGAGGAGTGGGGCGGTTGAAAAGAATACCGAGCGAAGTAGCTCAAGTGGTTAGCTTCGCATTCGGGAGGTCATGGGTTCGAATCCCGCTGCCGTCCATCCTGACTGAGGTTTTCCAGGGTTTCCCTCAGTCCTACAAGGCAAATGCCGGGATGGTACTACTAAACCGGTCCTGGCCGATATCTTCCAAAATACTTTCCATTGTTATTGTTGTTGTTGTATATCCAGTGTAAAATGGCCTCTGAGCTGTATCTGGTGATTGTTAAATAAATAAATAAATAAATGAATGATAAACTTACAGAAAGTCTATTTGTAAACCAGGAGGTTCTCCTTGATATTGTGTAATAATTACAATAAAGGCATAAAATGTAGCTCATGTATTTTGCTTCTGGAATATTGACTTATTCGTAACAGTTTACATGTAGTTTTATTTGTAGGGTGTGAGATAAGCAGAAGCATTTTGTACAATGTGCACACCTGACAAAGTTGAATTGACCTAACCCCCTAAATCCGGCCCTGCATTTAGCTTAATGTAGGATTCCAACTACTACTATGTTGCAGAACGCTCCAATCGGAAATCGAACATGTTCACCAGCAACGAGAATGCGGACCACTTGCGAATCCTTGGTCATCCAAGGATATGGATCATTTCAGCTTATGTGTTGCGTTCTGATACTATTCTGACATTTTCCTTTGACAAAAATGCTTCAACGCTGTGCTGCGTCCGTTATTTTCGTATTTCAGTGATTATAATTATTCTTGTTTGTGATCTCATATTTTGTTTTTAACTAGTTCGAATCGTGTACTGTATGTACCCTTCTACATACGAGATTCATATAGGAATTCATATAGGCCTATCCTCAAACTTCAGCGACACTGTATATCACGACCTCACAGGTATGCTTCTACTCATAATCAGATTTTCTAGATGTTGTAATTTGTGTTTCGTGTCAATTAACAAAACTTCATTTTGTGCTTACTTGGCAACACTGCATTACATATCATGTTATTGAGCATGTCTGTGGGTACAATGTTTGCTTACTATACTGTTGTGTAAATGTAATTTTGATTATTTTAATCATTTTGAAGTTCTTTTTGTCAGTGTATCATTTGCATTGCTATATTCACATAATTCTAGGTTCTTCTTTCCACTGTATCTTGTGTGTTTCTGGGTGTCGGTCCGTAAAACTTTGGATTTCTCACTTTTCTTCACTCCTTTATCGATTGCGCATTGTTTAATTGGGCAATGCTACTACCAATATAAGATGTTCCCTTGTGAGTTCTTCACTCCAACCTATGGCAATAAACTTGTGTTGCATCAGCTTGGATTGACAATTGCACGAATTAAACCCATTATTAATTACGACGGCACTGAATTTATACCACATCGTCTGCATTTAGACTTCTCAGTTGTTCATCTTAAAAATGAATCATGTACCGGATATGAACTATTACAAGATAAGGAAGCGCAATTTATAAAGATCACCACTATAATTCCTTGTGATTTTCGAAAGAATTCCGAACCCGCCGACAGAAAAAAAATGATATTTATATTTAGTCTTCTGACGAGACTGACAAATTTTGCTTTTAGCGGATTTTCATTATACGAAGTTCATAAAGTAAAGAACTTTATAAACCTTCTTAAAGATTAAATGGAATATCTTAATCCACAGATTCAAGAAATTAAGGAAAGTAACTTTAAGCTGACTCATATCGTTTCTAACTTTACAGTAGCAATTGAAAAATTGGTTTCACAAACACATCATGAGATTCTAAAACTGATGTGTACAACAGCAACGAATGAACGATTTTCAATTAAACTTTTAAGCTTCCAAATGATAGAGCAGCATTTTGTTTTAGTTATACAGAGCATTTTAGATAATAAAATTAACGATGCATTAATTATACCTAAGACAGCGACAACAACGATGTACAATGTAGACTTCGTACGTAGAAGTCTAATTTCCTTAAAAACCTCGTTTTATTTAAGAATCTTTTTAAATTATTAACGAGTTTATTTACGTTTTAAGGAAAATAGAAATGTTTTATTTTCTACACGGATGTGTGTTTAATATGTGACGATCGTTGTGAATATTTCAGATTATTGGGCTGATTTTGTTTAAAATATTTACCGATCTTTTTTAAAAAGAGTAGATTAAAGAACATTTGAAGCTAAAACCGATCCTATGTTTTATGAATTTTATCAAATTGTTCGTTTTAAGAGGTTTCTGTTATTCCAGTAAGTTTTTATTTTTTTAAGTTTTCAAGTTGAAGTTTTTTCTTTTACAATGAGAAATTTATGTATATTAAAAAGAATTAAAGTAAGTCAAGCAAATATATATGAATTCCAAATATGAGTATTGCGGATGCAGTACATAGAGAGAACACATTACATATGTCGTCTATGTTTTAAGGAAAGTTTCAGCAAATCTTTCCTGATATGCGAAAATAATAATAATAATAATAATAATAATAATAATAATAATAATAATAATAATAATAATAATAATAATAATCGCTAGTAGTAGTAGCAGTAATAATAATAGTAGTAGTAGTACAGAATACTTGTTCACTAAGCTTATGTGTCAAGTCGAACATGTTGGACCCTCCAAAAGGAAATCGTGCCTATTTGTGGTATAGTTCATTAACACCCTGTAGAATTTCTATCTGTTAAATCAGGGTTTATGAGAGGTGATGTAAATGGAGTATGATACGAATCTTTCTAACAGTAACTTCTCAATTAAATTTTTCTATTGCTATAACTTCATATCGAAATCTTTCTCATGGAGAAAGTGAATTTATTGTTTTGATGTGATACAGTGTTTGTATGTAGACTTTCTGACAGTTTGTGAAAACTAAAATGTATTTGTGTGAATTTAACACTTCAATAAATCTTAAAGCTTCAGCCTTTCTCTTTCAATATTTCATATATGTGAAATCATATGTGGCGGAAAAATAAATTTAGTTTCGATCTTGAAATAAAAACAACAGGAATACGTACATAAAACCTAAACAGTATTAACTGACCCAATTTCACTTTTTGCAGCATTTCCATGTAAAAGAGTGACAGTGTATACTCCTCATTCTGCATTGTTTGAGTATATCTTCATTACAATTCACATCGTTTGATCTTACTTTTTTTTTTCTGCTTCAAATGCATCGTGCTTTGAATAGCCAGCAGTGAATATGTTTCAGTGTGTCACAGATAATGAAACATTTTGCTGCACACCACTATTCAGTGATGCACGAGATATGCACGGAGGTTCGTAATGGATGGCTTTTGACATCTGCAGGAAAAAAGAGAAAAATCTGGCACAGTGAGGTGTCATTGACATTTCACTGACTTGTTATTTTCCATCTTGAAGCAGTGTGTTCGAAATTGAGATCTTATCTGATAAATTCTCTTTTCCTGATAACTTCTGAATGATTTCAATAGGTTTTTATCTCTGGCCTTCAAGGAATTTGACAATACTCTATTTCAGGGTTTCTCAAACTGTGGCACGTGTACCGACCGGCGGCTGGAGGAATTCAGTAGTGTATTGTTACAACTTTAGGTAGATATACTTTTGACTTATTTGAAAAACATAGTGTAAACTACCCTTATACCTCCATTATATCCCTGATTTAAAGGGAATATACCACGTACGCTTAGCTATAAAAATATTAGGTGAATGTATGCAATATACTCCCCTATATCCTCCATTACATTCCTAGTGGTATTAATAATTAATATGATTTAGTGGTACACCAGCAAAAAAATTTGAGAACCTCTCCTCTATTGGAATGTGTTGAGTGCCAGAGTAAACTACTTCCACCTCTTCTAGTTTGGAGAAAACAGAAAAATGCGAAAGTTGAACTTTGCCTTCAAGTATGGCTATCTAGTGCTTGCAATTTTTAAGTTATTGTTAGCACTCCGCACGAAACGTTTGTGACGATATGAAACAGGTGAAATACAAATCAAATCATAGCAGTGTTCGAAGTGGATCAGAAAAATCAGAGCAACACTACTGTGTCAAGAGCTGATCCTTTGTCTTGATTGGTTGATTTGTAGTTTATTGTTCCGTTCAGCACCAAGGCTATATGAGACGTACACCTACAACTTAACGTGGGATCCGAACCACATGAGCTCCCATTGGGAAATCGAATCTGGGTCTCCCAAGCCGAAGCTGAAAGCGCACACGGTATTCATATAGCCACGATTCTTTTTTGGGGGGGAGGGGGATGACATCATGATAGTTAATGTTTTCTAAATGAGCTAGCATTTTAAGAGCTGAGAACCTTTTCCCACGTCTCACTGATACGTTTGTTCGTTGTTATTAGGATTTATAAGGATTTCTACCTTTTAGTGTGCATTATTTTCTTGAGCACATGTTATATTTATCCTTATAATTGTGTTTTTCAAAAATAATATTGTAATTTTTTTTTTTTCAGTATAGGGGTGTAAGGGCAACGAAAAGTTTACCTGAAACAAAGTTCAGTGCTGTTGATAGATGAAATGGTGAAATGAGGTAAAAGACTGTTCTCAAGGGAGAACGCAGACAGAACATGGAATTTGTTGCCTTCCGTGACAGACTGTCCCAACCGATTACACTCTAATCTATATTCTACTGACTTTTGCAGTTTCATTCTCTTTTGTTTTTTTTTTAAAGAAAAAAGAAGAAAATCAAGCCAAAAGGCTTTTTTAAATGTCATTTACCAAGGTCTGACTCATGGTTCGATTACGTAAAGGTCGCTTGTTGCTTCACCTAGCTAAGTTATGTATGTTCTACGAATCTACGCATTTCTTTTCTTTTTCTTTTTTTATTTTACGTATCTTTCAGGAAAACTTTTAGGGATTTCATATTTTATTTCAACATTTTTTTTAAATAACAACTAAACTTAGAGTTCTATCTTCATTGAAACAAGGAAGAAATATTAGGTCGTAGCACTTGCATGAGCACCCTAAAGGGAGGAAAGAGGACGCATTTGCTTTTCACTGAATCTCATTCAGAATATAAATATAGATCTTTATTTTTAATAGAGTGGACAATCGGTTTGAGAACTTAATCCGTTCCGACAGTGGTGGGTGTAGAAGGTAAAACCCAGAGGCTGATCTTGAACGTAAAAACTGGGGTCAAACAAAATCCAGATTATGGTAAGTATATAATGACTTTAGTATAAACTTTCAAAAGTATATAAATTCAACTATTTTTGTCACTCAAAAACTGGAGGGCTTAGGCCCCCGGCCCCGGGGTAACTAGGGGGCAGTCAGAACCTATACTATGGAAGGTATTTCATGAGTTTATAACTTTTCATAGGTCCTGAAGAAGTTTCCAACATAACTCTTTCCTGATGGATATTATGGCTAGGTTGAACGTTCACATTGCCTCAAGTTTTTTTGAACATTATATAACAAAAAATGCAACTGATATTTTATATATATATATATATATATATATATATATATATATATATATATATATATATATATATATATATATATATATATATATATATATAATTAATTAATTTAAAAATCCAGTTAAGAATAATAGGCAACGCTTGCTATAATCTTTCAAAAATATATAAATAGCTTTATTTTTGTCACTCAGAACTGGGGTCTAGTGCCTCCGGTCCCAGGCTAGATCCACCACTACGTTCCGTAACGCTGTTCGTAAACCGAAATTATTTTCCCCGTTGAAATTAATTAAAATACAACCAATCCATTGTAGCCACAGAAACATGGTACTGTATTCTTTTACATTTTAAAGTATTCTGTGGCTGAAAATATGGAATGAAAATAAAATTATCCTTTTTAAAGACAAATAAGTAAACACTAAATTAAACAAAACATTATGAGGGCAAAAAAAATACAAAAGTTCAGAAAAAAACAAAAATAGTTATTGAACATACAACTCTGACAGATTATGTTTATGACAGCAAACGCGCAAAAGGTATAAAAATTTACATGCGAGCTCTCTAGTAGTAGTAGCTGTGGGAGACTGGTAATAGACTAAAATAGTGTGATGTCACATCCTTTTCGTTGCCATGGTGATCGCCATTTTATTTTCTAAACAACAAGTAGCTTAAATATCTAAAGGATCTAAATGCGAAACGAAAATAGTGATGAAATATTTCTGAATTGCGAACATTAGACTGAATGAAATATTTATGTTTCTTTTTAAATATTTCCAATCAATGAAACTAAAAAACAGAGATATAGAAAGAGGAAACAAATGTACTCATCTTGTTTATAATCAGATATTAACCTTAAATAATTCTGGAAAATTTTTGATTCATTAAGTTTCATAAAATTGCATACGTGGATAGGATTAATATTTAACAGTTGTTTAGAATATATATGTTGAACCATTGATAATTGGATGTTTTCTTATTATACTGTTTCTATAAAAAAAAAAAAAAAAAAAAGTTGATAGAGAATATAAAAAAAGATCTTACCTATATTCACTGATGGTCCGGATTGAAAATTTCTAAAGGCTCTTCTTCTTCTTCTTTCTTAATATTGTAGACATTAATATTGTGCAATTCCATTATGAAGTGTGGACATAAGAAAAGTAAATGTCCCAATAGAATTGACATTGTTCTAAAAGATATTTTTCTTTTAAAAAATCGTATATTTTTAGTTTTCCTTGTGCCGACAGTTTGTCAATCAGCACGTTAGGGAGTTTATATTGTGTATAATTGCTTCTTATGGTGGATTACATAATAATGCTTACATTAACTATTCGATTTCTACCTTATTTAGACATTTGGCGCGTTTAGAAATAAGTTCCTTAGATATTAGTCTTTCTTTATGAATTTTCTTAATTTTACTCGTAGTTTCTTAAACGCATTTCCATATTCTAAATCTGTACCCTTTCTCACCAACTTTATTAGTTGTTAAAATATTTTATAATTGTAAATAAATTTACACCCGCTGTCCCTATTTGTATTAGACTAAAATACACCATTCGCTTCACGCGTTTGTACAGAAAAAAACATGACGATCACCATGGTAACGGAGAAGAAATGACGACATTATTTCAGTCTATTCGATACGCGGTGGGAACTCATGTAGTTGGGATCTCACTTTAAACCGGTCCCGGGTTCGATTCCCGGTGGGGGCACTCGGTCGAAAAAGTTTAAACACTTTTTCAGGCCAGCCACCCTGAATGAAGTTTTCCTGGGTCTTCTTCATTCACACTAGGCAAATGCCGCGGTGGTACCTAACTTATAGGTCCCAGGCCGTTTCCTTCCTACCCCAATCCTTTCTTCCTTCCTTTTCCCCGGATAGTGTGCTCGCCGAGGGCCGTCAAAAGAGCCCTAATTTGATCCCAGCCATGTGAGTTAGTGAACAATATTATGTTAATACGTTTCCTCAAGGTTCTCCTGTTTCTCCACTATTGTCATTCCACCAATTCTGGCATAATCCTTCACTTTCACTAATCATCTGTCTCCTTTAACCTATAGAGCATAATCTTGGGGATATATAACTTCTTTTTATTTTGTACAATTTTAAGGAGATTCAGTTTTTGCAAACGGAGTTCCATTTCTTTTATCAAATTCATAAATAATTAATATTTTTCTGACCAGAGTAATTAAAATAAGTTATAACAATTTCAATAATGTAACGTTATCTTCATCAGATGTTAACTGGCATTTAAAAATGTTCATATTAATTTAGGTAATACAAACATCATAAATTATATTTGCTTTTTATATAATTTCAAATTTGAAGTATGAAACAATAATGTACTGTTATATTTTACCGTTTCATTTTAAAAATTATATATATATATATGCAGGGGCGGATCCAAGGGGGCTATAGCCCCTCCTTGGTGCTCAGATAAACATTGAATAAAATGGGCTTCAATCCTGCTTTACACTGGATAAAGCTGCAAACTGTGGTTTAGCCCCTCCCTTGATCATATCCTGGATCCGCCACTCTATATATAATCACCATTGTACCATTTTTCCCTTTTGTTCTTATTCCCAAATATCAGTTAAATTTGACGTTTCCTTTCCATTCTATGTTTTATGTTCTGTGTTCTATAACGTAACTTTTCTTATCCGTGAATTTTTATTCTTGAATTCGTTCTAATAACCTATCCCATGATTCATGTATTTGAAGCCAATTTGTCCAATTCATTAAGCTCCCCCCCCCCTCCCTCTCTCTCTCTCTCTAATCCTTCGCGCTTCTTTCCATTTTCTTATTAATGTTCTATTCTCTTTTTCTAAACCTTGTAACTCTTCCCAATCTGGTCAGAAAAGTATTAATTGTTTAAGTAACAATTCCAGAGTCGAGATGAATTCATTATATCGAATTCATTTCGATTCAGATACGTGTATCACATAAACTTTTTCAATTGAAGTTTTCACCTAATTTAGCAATCCGCGTAGCTGTACACAATCCAGATTTAAGCTGAAATATTTTTTGGTTTAAAATTATGCACCAAAATGATGAATTATGAAGATATAACCATGTAACACTTTGAATTCTGTAGGGAAGAAAAATACATACTCATGTTTTATATGGGTATATATGGGCATAGGAGCAGCGGTTGCTCCTATGATTCTATAAGAAGTAGCAGTGTCAAAAAATAAAAAAAGAACGAAATATTTCAGTTTACCGTCCCGCGATTATCTAAGGGAGGCAATGATTAAGGCAAGTGAATGATAATACAAGAATTGATGGAATGAGAAAGTGGGAGGAAACGGGAGTATCCCAAGGAACCCACGAACACGATATTGTCCAGTACAAACTTACTTAGGTGGGATCGAACCAGGAACCCCACGCACCATAGGTAAGCGCTCTACCACTGAGCCACCGTGTTCCCAAGTAACAATGTCACGTGTATACCGCGTGAAGGAGTTTGGATTTTATGGTGTGATATTTTTTTTCAATTACCATTGAAACCGAAAGTGATAATATATTTATACTCCTTCCAGTTTTAATACAGATATCAGAGGAGAGACGGAATATATTCTTGGGACACTTAATCGATTGCAGAAAACATTATTCTCTAACTGGTAACGTTTTCACTCTATAGTGGTCAACGTTAAGACCGCAAGTAGTGGATTTCTGACATTTTCTTTTTTTGGTAGAGATTAGAGTGGAAACAGAATATATTCTTGGGATTTTTAATTTGTTACAGAAAATAGCTTCTTGCTATCTACTTTCTTCTATGTCTTGGTTCTATGGCGATTCAATGTAAAATCCGAAGTGGTTGGTTTCTGCTATTTTCGGTTTGAACAAAGAGTTAGGACAGAAGAAGGTACTATTCTTACAACGCTAAATCGATTCAAAAAAAAAAAAAAATCGCTATCTGTTATAGTATTTTGTTCTATTTAGATCAACATTGAAACCGGAAGCTGTAGTGGATTTCAATCACTTTCGGTTTTGGCAGAGAGTCAAGGACGGAGATGTAATGTGTTTTGGAACGATTAATCGATTGTAGAAAACAGCATCTCTATATATGATCGATTTTGCTCTCTAACGATCAACGTTAAAATCGGAAATGGTTAATTTCTACCGCTTTCGGATTGGTTATAAAACGAACTCAATTTCTTACTTTTGATTTTCACATTTTGGCCAAATTTGGTGATTATTGGTCAAGTAATTTTCGTCATTTTTCTCTCCCGGATAGACGGACATAGTAAATATAATCTGGTCACCTTTATTTCTTTCACGTTGTATTAAGAAATAGGCCTATAACCGGAAAATTGTGGTATTATTTCTTGCAATAGTAGTTATAAACACTAGAAGATAATTTATCTTCGTTTAATTTAATATCTGTACATTAAGAGCAATTAAGAATAAATTCATCTTGATGGGCGTGATAGTAAAGTTTGTGGAGGACGGAAAAATAAAGAGAGGAAATCAAAGAATGCTCCAGATGAAACTGTTACCGGAAATCTTGGCGCATGGAGAGTACTTAACTTGCGGACAAGTGACCTATAAGTATTTTAAAAAAGTACTTATAAATGTCATTATGTATCTGACAAGAATTCTCAAAGAAACATCTCGTCAATGTGTTTTCTTTTTCACTTTTTCGAGTTAACAGACCAACCCTGATTTCTGAAAGCAGTAATAAGTACAGTCACAAAAATGAAAACTGAAATTACATTTCTATTCTATTTATACGTCCCACGGCTATGTTCCGTAGGCCGAAGAAGACTGACACTAATGGAACTGAATAGTTATAAAATAATTCGTGGAATGAGAGTGTTGCGGGAAACAGGAGAAACTCACCAAAAACCCAAGTACATGAAATTGTCCTCCACAAAATGGCATGGCCTATTATAGAACCAGAAACGCATCACACCAAAGGTGAGCGCTCTATCACTGACCTATCATACCTCGTCCCCAAGTACGATCATGTAACTTTTAAGATTCACGATTAGAAATGAGTAGCAATTTTGTCTAACACAGTTCGAGTCCAGATAAACACTTAGTTTTCTTTTGCCCAGCGTTCTCAAACTGTGGTCTGATTGGTTTGGAACGTGGAATTCAAACGACACATGCTCCCCCCAGGAATCGAACCCGGGTCTCTCGTGCCGAAAGTGGTCCTCGGAGTATGTTCTTGTAGTGTTCTTAGAGAACATTAGTCCGTAAAGAACTGAAAAAATAAAGCTGAAGTGACTTGCGTATCACACACTATAGGAATCGCAAACAAGTATGTAAATAATAGGTTATATAAGTTAATAACTTAAATATTATATTACATATTCTAATAGAGAGTGTCCTGAAAGTCGCGCAATCCGAATTATGGAGGATTAGAACTTTCCAACCGTAAGTGTGAATGAAATAAAACTGCCATCCAGGGAAGGCCCGTCTGTGTATAAACCATAAGGAATGGTTTTTCTTACAAAAGGCAAGAAAGCACCTATAGGAGACAGGTATGGCGTTATCTGTGGACAGATAGGAATATTAATGGATAGGTCGTGTGGGGATGTATTGTTATGAAACAATACCGGGATATTGGCACTAAGTACAGACATTCAATGGCCGTGACAATGGCGTGCCGTATAAAAAATCTGTTTTCTGGTATTATGGCGTAATACTGCAACACTGACGGTACCAGAAGATGCCGACTCATATAGCCGCCCATTTGCTATTCCACAGATAGACTGTTATAAACAAACAAGAAATTTGTAACTCATTGAGGAAAAATAATAATCTACCTACTTCCAAAAATAAAGGAATACATGTTCCAAGGTTTTCGAAATTTCCGCTTGTAAGGTGAAAGGAGACATAGTTTCTTTAATATTTAAAATTTCCTGTTTTTGTTCAGAAAGTACCAATGTAAAGATTGACGTTAAGTTGGAGGTATGAAATTTGGCATATACTATAAGCTCTTAATTAAAAATAAGGGAATACTTCTGTCATGTTTTAGAAAATTCGACTTTGGTTTGATTTTAGGTTTAGCCTCCATTTCAGATGCGAGGCTATATGAGACGTGGACCGACAGCTTAACGTAGAATCCGAACCGCATGATCTCCTAGGAAATAGACTCCGAACCTTCCACACCAAGGCGCGTACACTATCCACTTAGCTACGAGAAACTCGAAAATTCCACTTTTAATTGAGAAACGAAATTTTGTTTCTATAATATTCCATATTATCTTTCTTTAATTAGAAAGTGTTGGAAAAAAGGACGCGTTAAAGTTAGAGGTGTGAATTTGATATATGTAAACTAATAATAAAAGATAAGAGAATACTTCTGTCATGCGTTTTCGGAAATTTCCCTGCTAAGGGAACATTTCTATAATATTTAAATTTCATTTCTTTATTCATAAGGTGACGAATGTAAGGATTCGTTTAAGTTGAAGGAGTGAAATTCGGTAGATAAACTCTCAATTAAAAACATGAGAATATATGGTTCAGTGTTTTCAAAAATACAACTTCTAAGGGAAGCTATTTCTATGAGCATTCAAATTTTCCTTCTTTTGTTCAAAAAAGTACGGTATCCAATGTGAGAATTCACTAAAATTGGAGATTGAAATTGAACATAAACTCTTAATTAAAAATACGGGAAAATGTGTTTTTCCGGTTTCCAAAATTCCTCTCATATGGGGGGAAGAAAATGGGGTCATTACTACACAATAGTAAATTTCCATTTCTTGAATCAGACAGTGTCCAAAGTAGTGCTTTGCTTTAGTTGGAAGTGTGAAATTCGATACATAATCTGTTCAATAAAAATGACCGAACGTGTGTTTCAGCGCTTTCAAATATTCCTATTCTTTAAAACAAGGAATTAGGAAAACCAAAAATGGATCAAAAGATTGCGATATTGGCCAATAATTAGTTTTTTTTTTTTTTTTTTTTGATCAGGGCCACAAAATTTTTGAACGCTCTCTAAATCGAGTTTTCGTATTTTCTATGAAATAAGCACATCATACTGAGTTAAGTGATAGTTTGAGTTTGGCTACACTGTATGTAGTTCTCCAGATAGAAGATCTACAAGAAAATTTCTGATTGAAATGTATTTGAGTTTTTGATCCAAAAAGAGGAAAAGGGGGCAATTTCTACGATATTCTTGTTCTTCCCGTTTGAACAACGGACACTTTTGCTAATATCAGTAAAATTAAAGGCATTTTAATTAATACTGTTTTTAAAATGTAAGCGTACTGATATACTGATATATACTTACAAAAAAAAAAAAAAAAGTATTTTTGCTGTTGAAGGGAGCAAGAGTAGAGTGGTCCGTAAAATGTTCTGACAAATACAAGTGGCCCCCAGTTAAAAATGTTTGAGAAACACTGCCTTAGCTCCGAACGATATCAAAAATATATACCATGTATGAATCGTTGTAATAAATTGCTAAAACAATTTGTAATTTCAGTTAAATAGGAAACAACAGACTTACCAAAATCCATCCCTCATTCCCCGGTGAATAATTGTGAACTTGAAAGGCGGATATTGTGGTAAATATGTAATATTGTCACTATAGGTATATGATAAGTCTATGATCTTTTCGCCTTCTGCATTAGTGAAATAAAATAAGGAAACAAATATAGGAAACACTTTCACAAAACACTGAATGTCAATCATTGTTATATTAGTTCAAAGTCACGGTACGCACACGTTATTTCTCTTTTTAAAAAATTTCCCAAGTTGACTTGTTTCACTGTGGAGCGAACAACAGGCACTAGTCTTTTAGCGATCAGAGAAACCGCGCTAAGGCAAGAGACAGGTCTGTGGGTCACGCATGCCTGACACCTACAACACGCATGCGCGGAAAAAGAAATTTATCAAGTTAATAAATCATAATTAGGAGATAATTTTTTGGTGATCTTCCACGAAAGAATAAAATGGTGCCGTTTCCTTTTCTAGAATTTCTTTATGTCGGATGATGGAAAAATACGTCGCTCATCAACGTATTATTTATAATTGTTATTATTAGAAAAAATAGGAACGGAAATTATTTTCAAAAAATGAAACTAATACAGTAATCAACATATTTTCTCTAAAGATCTTTCAATATTTAAAAAATCTCTAAATAAGAAATGTAACTCTCCGACATAGCAACTCACGAAAGACCATTGTCAACGAAATAAGGCATGTTAAGCTGGGTGATATGTGGTCTGGGCACAGATTCTTAGTGGCTTAATTAATTTCTTGCTTTTTACATTGGAATTCGTCACCTCTTAAATAGAATGGGCTCCTCTATTGCTAGGCTTCGAAACAATGAAAAATTTTCCCTCCATTCTGAAACGAGTTCGGGGTTAAAAAATGTGCACGCTAACCACGCAGCTACAGGGGGATTTAGTGCATCAAATATATCTAAAGATTAATATTAATAATTATTATTATTATTATTTCAGCGCCAAGAACAGCCTGTTGGCAAAAGTACAGCACATTGTGTGGTATCAGAGAACTATATAATGAAGGAATACTACTACTACTACTCTACTACTACTACTACTGCTACTACTACTACTACTACTACTACTACTAATAATAATAATAATAATAATAATAATAATATCAGACTTAAAATTTCGACAATAGATAGGTCTTGTGACGCACATATAAGCTGTTACTAAGAAAGCATTTTTGAAAATTCGGAGGGATGTATGTTGCAATTATTTTAAGATGTCCGTATCTCGAAATAACAAAGGTAATGATGTAAAATTCGGTATTTGATTTTTTACATTTAAGATAATTAAATACGTTTTCTAGCGTTTTTTTTTTTTTTTTTTTTTTTTTAATAACTAGCAGCGTTCACCCCGCTTCGCTGCGGTCACCCTGGAACGCAATAAACTTTGTTACTTAGATAATTTTTACTTTTTCGCTTTCAAGTGATATGATAAAAACCATAGAAGATTGCAGTAAATCTTAACATTATATCGCCTGTCATTTATCTTAACCCGCCCCGCTTCGCTGCGGTCATCCCGGTGCTGGCATATTGTAAAAGTGTCTGTAAAAATAAGCAAATCAATTAAAAAATTTTAAACAGAAGATTCAAGCTATTTTCCGCTGTATATCGCCTGTCATTTGTTAACCCGCCGAGTGACACGGTCATGCGGGTTGCATATAAATACGTTTATTTTTACCTATGATGAACTAATAACAAAGGATTTGTACGTTATGGACACTTGAATGGTCAATTATCTCAAGACACTGGTAATTAAAAATTAAAGTGATATGATAAAAACCATCTAGGGTCCAAATCCTAATAACCCCCCAAAAATGAAAGAAATTGGTTCAGCCGTATTAGCGTGATGAGCGGACAAAGAATTGTACGTTCTCTTTTATATATATAGATTGGCCTAGAAGGAAAGAATAGGATGTGGGGTGTCCAAAACGATTGGGAGGTGATTCCTGACACCGAGATAAAACAAAAAGTATAGACCAACCTGACTGCACGAATGCTTCCTTTCGGATTTATACGCTGCCGATAACATGAACAAATGAACTTTAAAGGTCCATAGCTCCAAAACAAAAGGGTCTACCGTAGTCGGGTCAAGATTTCACTTAGGAACTAATATGTTCCCTATCCAAAAATACATGTTTCAGAGTCCTGAGATACTCACGCAACATTTTTTTTATAGAGGGTTTGCTACGGACATATAATTTGAAGTACTCACCAACTACCTCTATAAAAATTATTGCGGAAGTACTGCGGGATTCTGAAACTTGGATATTTAGATAGGACACATACTAGTTCCTAAGTGAAGTCTTGACCCGACTGCAGTGGGTCCCATAGTATTGGAGCTATGGATCTTTAAAGTTCATGTTTTCGGCAGCCGAATACTCCGAAAGGAAGCATATGTGCACCCACGTTGGTCTATAATTTTTGTCTTATCTTGATGTCAGGAATCACCTCCCAAACGTTGTCGGTGTTGTTTTGAAACACCCTGTATAAAAGAACACAAGGCATTGCCTACGGTAGCACACGAGGACATAGGTTAGTAAATAAATATGCAAATAGTTACGATTGGTAATCCTGGGACTTCCTTTGGCAAAACCCACAAGTTCTAATTTTTTTTAACAATTTAAAGAAATCACGAAAACAGAAATACTAGGACAGTAGTAAAAGCCATTTGTAAAGATTGGCGCTATTACTTATAATTTGATATGCATATGTACGTATATTATACAGATATATATGTACAGTTATTGGTATAGTTATACAAATTTTGATTTGCAATTTTTGCCTATAATTGCAAGACTCAGTAGGCTCTGCAAGCAGTAGCAGACAGACTGACAATTTATGAAACGGAATCTTTTATGGTTACATCTTGTCTTCGATGTAGTATACACAAAATTTATTTTTATAAGTGAATAAACAAAATAAGCTTATGTCTGTGTATCTTTTGATTCCACAATAATTTTAATTATAATTTATTTATTCTGGTGAAATATGACGTTTCCTTTGCTAAAGAATTACCTTAATTGTATGGGATTCAAGCATAACGTGGAGAATATAAAAACAAACTGAAATTTTACGCATACTAGTGTGTAGAACTAATTGATTTATTTTGATGAAGCTTGGAGTGTGTGTAATATGGGGTTGAAACGTGACATATATATTTACACACTAAAAATATGTAAAATATAAACCAGAAATAAAATGAACAACATACTGAATTCAGAATGCTGCTGAATGTCATAAATAAAATTAAATCTTTAACATTCCGTGAACATGTCTGTAGACAAAAGGACATGGACAATTGAATGATAGTGAAGAAAATGGTGGAATGAATGTGGCAGAAGGAAATGCAAGGTTCTCAAGAGAGCCCAAAACCAAGATATTTTGCTTCTCAAACTCACACAGATAAAATTGAAATAGAGGCCTTCCTATTAGAGGTGAGAAGTCCACCTTTGTTTCGAAAAAATGTGGATTTAGCTTGTTAAATGTAGAAAAAAATGATGAAACAATTGGAGTAACTTATTTGAATATTTTATATTGCAATTGTTATGTTGTACATACAAGGATTCAAATCGCGTAGACTCTAAGCCTTATGAAGTAATGAACAGTGAGCCTTTACTTTTTTGGGCTCTAAACCGCAACTGGTGTCCTTATTTAAAATTTACAGTTTCTCTTTACCACACCACAAACAGAAACGGAATGTAAAAATACCATAATATAATCAAAATCACAAAATCTCAATTTGGCAATGGTAAAATATGAACTTAACACTATATATATCTATATCTATCTATCTATCTCTCTATATCTATATCTATATCTATCTATCTATCTATCTATCTATCTATATATATATATATATATATATATATATATATATATAAGAAAAAAGAAATAAAATTGTTTTTTATTAATACTAATAGGCTCTAGCATCATTTTATTGTAAAGTTTAGGTTATGATTGTACGTATGTAGAAATACTGACCATCATTTGTCAAGACTTCAAGGTCGACTACTCTGTTTTTATTATTGTTATTATTATTTGTGAAAATAAAAAGCGCGCAGTTCACGTTCATACGTTGTGTAAATTAAAATGAAGAATGTAGAACGACGTCAAAAGACTGTTATACTACACAAGTATGTAACATTATATAATTTTCGACATGTAACTCGTTTATAGTTTCATTAAATCACTTGGACTGTTACATGTCCCACGCACATACACATAAATTACATCAGCTATTCTGACCACGTGGCTACTTTAAATCTCTCCCAGGAAAAGAGAGCTAACATTTTAAAGACAATACATAAGAAAAGATTCACTTAAATATGCTTTTTCTCACGTTGTGCATGTAGCATCTTTACTATATTGAGACATTGTACGTCACGCAAATCTAACATGCTCTTCTACTTCTTCAAGGGAAACTGGATTCCTATTTCTTCCGCGAGGAACTTTATAGCAAACATTGGAAGGAAGCACACTCTGAAAATACAAGGTTTGTACGAGAAAGGAAACGAAACTTTCATTTTTAACGTACTCTGTTTACCTGTAACGTGACTCCTTACTCAAAGCAGTTTCTTACACTCACTACTCTCTCTCTCACGTCTTCTTTCATTAAAAAATGTCTTAGAACGCGATTTGTGGAATAGTCTTCAGATCCCATTCTGATTTCATTGAAAATCTTCAATCGTCTAGAAATAGTGTTCCTTGTGGAAAATATTATGCAATAAACTGGCGCCAAGTCTGGCGAATAAGATGGAGTGGTATATAACATTTGCTAGGTTTCGCAACTCTTAAATAAGAAGGAACACTGTCACGGCGCTCTATCCATGTTGCTGCATATACATGATTCTGGTCTATTATTTCGCACTATTTTCAAGAACTCCCACATTACTTCCAAATAAAAGGACACACAAATGGATTGACCATGTAGAACGTATTCATGATAAAGTACATAATTTCTGCATCTTTCCTCCTCAAAAAATAGAGATATAAAGAGACATACACTACGATTTTCACTTCTGGGCAATTTGACTTTATTTTTGGTCTCGGCGACAATTACTTCATCAATTGCGATGGGTGTCCTGATGTCTTAGTCGTAGACTGTTTTATCATTTGTCTTAAATAAAAATAGATGAAACAGTTATATGTGTTATAATCGATGTATGTACAAACCAATAGAACCGATACTTAATACACATCATGTATAAACAACCGATATATGTATTCTTATCACTTATACACAAACAAATAAGTGTAACCCTATGTGAAGACTCTAGCTTCCTAATACTGTAGGAAGTAAGAGTGGATTATATCGTAGAAATATTAATTGAAATGCATATACAAACTACTACCTGAGTAATGAATTCATAATTATACAGTTCTCGCATACGTAACATTCCTAATACTAATTTTCAACCTATTACTCTACCCCAACACTTAATTTCTGGTTTACCATAATACTTTTGGAATTACGGAGAACAAAAACTGACATTCTTGCACCTGGTCTACTTTCTTATTGTTAGTGGCACTGTCTAGCTACGTTTTTGGAGGATACACAGACATGGAAATAGACAAACGCATTCATAAATGCACATAGACATGAAAAATATGTATTCATATTGATTGTGTGCAAGAACCAGGGGTGCAGCTTTTGAGGGAGGAACGACACTCCGATACAGAATCAGAAGTGTTCAAAATTACGTTTTTAAAATGTTTTACGTTAAAATAAAGTAACGGTATTTTTCTGGTTTAAAAAATTAAATTGTGTTTTTCTTACCAAATTTTATTACTTTATTTCTGCGTTAGCTCGCAGAAAGTAAGCTGACTCGAGTTCAGGATTTCAAATCTTCAAAATTCGAATGATAATTCAAATTGATTTACATTTTTCATGGCTGCAACATAATTTAAGATTTTTATAGAACTAAAAATTTTAAATTTCATGTTTCTAAATAAAAATGTAATATTTGAACTTCATTTTCTTAAAATAGAAACAGTAGATTTATTTTATTAACATTGATACAAAACATAGACGTAGGTTATACAGTAGTTTCACATAATACGTGGAAACTGGTAAAGAATAAAAATAAAATACTACTTGGAAACTTTATGCTATGGCTGTTTGTGTTATATATTGTTTCACTATATAATATTAAAATAAAAATTCATAATTTGATGTCAGTTTTGTGTTTATACTTAAGTTGTGTTTTTGAATCTCTTATCTCCGATCAAACACTCCGGCACAAATGAATTTGGCACTACAACCCTGGCAAGAACCAAAACACGCAACTTTCTCCGGTTTGTTCTTTGGTCGCCTAGTCAGAAGTTGTCGATTTTTGGGCTTTGTGTCCATGAAAACTTTGAACAGCAGGAAATTAGCTACAAAATATTGAATTTGATCGAAAGACATTTTCCATTACTATATTTGTGCGGCGTCTTTCCACCTTGAAATTAAAAGAATTAGCATCCGTTTTGTTGCAACACCCTTGTTTAAGACGGAATTCGAAACCCTTTCATTTAAGGCTTTCGATATGCTAAAATCAATTCTCTAAAATCAGTTCAATAACATAAAACTGCAGCAAAGTTTAAATCATATTAGTAACTCGTGTTCTTCTAATCACTTGGGGTCAATGCAAGCAAGTGCCAAGTGTTACCATTCAGTAGAAGTAAATCGCCTCGTCATTTTGATTATGTAATTAATAAATATGTAGTAAATAGACATGATTTAGTTAAGGAGTCTTGGTGCTACGTTTGATGCTAAGTTAACGTTTGACAGTCACATGACAAATATAACAAATGAAGCATTCAAGCTATTAGGATTCGTAATTAGAACAGTAAAAGAAGTTAAGAACTCTTCAACATTACAGAAGTTGTACAATGCATATGTTCATTCAAAGTTAGAGTATGCGTCTACTACTGTATTTGGAATCCGTCTCAATTAAAAAATCATAAGCAATTTGAAAGAATACATGGAAAATCTTTGACATTTCTAACCTACAAAGAAACTCACATTTATCCTATTTACGACAGCTATAAAACCATCCTTGAGAACTTTCGTCTTCCAACACTAGAACAAAGACGTCATATGATTGATTTATTATTTATTCAGAAAGTAACTCAAACTATTGTAGACCGTCCTGACTTAGTTTCTTCATTAAACTTTCATGTTCCTTCATTAAAAACACGTAAAAACCTTGGATTCTATTACTGTAAAAAATTAAAAACTACTATAATGATGAAATCATCAATCTGCAGAACAACAGCTTATTGAAAATATGTGCTATGTGGCCTAAGAAATTCAGAAATGTCGTTATGAGTATGTAATTGTGTAATTCTCAACACGGTAATTAGGCAATAGCCTGTTGTGTTGACAATAAATCAATAAATAGATGGTTGCCCACAGGATGGAGCAAAGGGAGTACATTGCTCTCCCCTGGATTTTCGAAGGGGTTCAGTTCTTCGAGATACATGCCAAGACATATTAGATTTCTATATTTATAGTGAATACTATAGGCACTAATGTAATAATTAATTAAGTTACGCAATGCGGCTAAGTAATACTTGTTTTACATAAGTAGCCTATTATGTGCAACATGTGTGGATTCGTATTGTATTTACAACTGCATCGGTATACACATGAACTGTATTGGAGTTCTTGTGTATTTACAACTGCATCGGTTTTTTGACCCGCCCTTGGAAAAATCGTGTGGGCGTCGCTGTTGAAGATCATTGGTGACACAACTTCTGTTTGTTTGTAACAAACATAATCTTTGTATGGAAAATGAAGGTAAATCATTACATCATAAAGATGTTTAGAGGAAGTACATTATTAACTCTAGAAGGGCTTATCGATCATTTTGACCAGTAAGCGTTCTTTAAAGCTATACAATATAAATCACGTGAACGTTGTTTTATCGCTCTTATATTTTGTTTTTAATGTATTTTAGCAACTAACGAAATTATTACAAAAAAGTGCTCCGAAAGAAACTTTATTTTTTTTTCAATTATGCAGAGAGTTATTACTTCAAGCATTACAGGCATTTACCTCGAAGGATCTTTGACTGGTACAGATTATCCTTTGTTTCTCCGAACACGTAAAAATCTTAAATTGCATTTGTTACAAATCATCTTGTTTCATTTCATTATTCTGCAGAAGCCTTTCTACTCATTTCCCTTACTGCTTGTACACTGCAAAAAATGTTGTAGTTTGATTGCCAAATAACAATGTAAAATCATTTACCCTTCATTTTGAAAGTTGATATATATTTCCTTAGATTAAATTACATAATTTGCTGGTTTTCTTACAAATTTACAGTAAATTTATAAGAAAATATATTTTTATTGATAAAAATATAATTTTATATCATTTCATATTAGTAATTTTACTTTATACGTGTAAATTGATTTACACAGAGGCTTGGCAAACATTTTTTTTCTAAATTTATCTATGAATTTTTTTTACAATATAGGCTGCTGAGGAAGGGTCTATTTTTCCTTATAAAATAATCATTTGTGAGATATTCATATGATGCAAAAGAAAGCTTTAATTGAGTTGAGTTGATTTTAGTTTAGCGTTCCTTTCAGCAGCGAGGCTATATGAGACGTGGACCTACTGATTAACGTGGAATTCGAACCACATGAGCTCCCACCGGGAATCAAGATAGCTTTAAGTTTAACGGCCTTTATGATTATGCCCTTTGTGAGAAGCATGATTAAAGCAAGTGAATGATGATTTAATAATTGGTGGAATGAAAGTGTAAGAGAAAACAGGAGTATCCTAAGAAAACCCATGGACCAGTAGTGTCCACCACAAACTTACTTGATCGGGAATCGAACCAAGGATCCCACGTACCAGAGATATGCGTTCTACTATCGAACCATCGTCCCCTCTTCATACGCTGCAGTTCGAATATGATGACGTTGAAAAATTCGCTATGAACAGTACAGGAACAAACTATACAAGAAAAAGAGCACCGTTGGTCAAAATATTCAGAATCGCTCACATAGTGTTTAATTTTTTTTTAGAAAAAAGGAAAGAAAATACATTACAATTGCTTTTAATTTATTTGATACATGTACTTATTTACTCACGTCTTGTCGAGCAACTTATAAGTTATCCTGTACATTAAACATTTTTATCGTTTTGTTAACTGCGAAGTCATTCTTATTTTATGAAAAGAGATGCAAACATTTTATGCATTACTCAAATGATGTTCATCTGGTACATTAACCTTGACCTCTTAATAGCATGTTAATAAAAAGATTATTATGAAAGAAGGATTAACCTTTGCTCCTAGACGCATATGCTTTGAGTATTATGGCAGTGAATCTTATTATTTGTATACTTCTAGTATTACGAATATACCTCTTCAAGTATGACCCCAGGTCTCTCCACCAGTTTAATGAGTAGCGTATGTGCCTTTGGTGCACGTCATCCCAGATTCAATTCCCGGCGGGAGAGCATAAAAAATTAATTTCACAGCCATTTACTTTAATTTATCATCCGTCTCCTTTAGCCTACAGGGCCTAACAAAGGTATATTAAACTAAAAAAGGTTATTTCTTTTCAAGTATGGGTCCAGGGTAGATACATAAAAAGTTTAATTTGACCCGTTAGTTATTTTACATTTATTATTATTATTATTATTATTATTATTATTATTATTATTATTAATTAGAACAATATTATTTTAGGAGATAAGATGCAATTCTAACTTAAGGTGGATCACCATCCGAAAGTCAGTACATATTTTAGCTCATTCCGGGAGCGCGGTGGCTCAGTGGTAGAGCGTTCACCTCCGGTGCTTGGGTCCCTGGTTCGATCCCAGCTCGCGCCGTGTGGACTTTGTGGTGGACAAACATCGTGCTCGTGGGTTTTCTCGGAGTTCTCCCGTTTCCTCCCACTTTCTTTATTCCACCACTTCACTCATCTCTCATCATCACCGTCTCCTTTAGCCTAACCGGCATAACCGTGGGACGTAAAACTTAAAGATTTCATTTCATTTAGCTCATTCCCTTAACTACTGTGAAATGAAACGTTACATATTATAAATATTGTTTATACCATAGGATAAAGTTATGTTTCAGCTACAACACAAGACAGTGCTTCATTTGGTTGTGTCTTCTGATATCGAAAAAGGTAATAAATAAAATAAAATATTTGATTCGTTTTACAATGAGCACACAAGATCGCACTTACTGTTAGATCTTACTAGAAGTGCTCAATTTTACGAAATGCTTATTTGAATGGGTAAAGTACTTTAAAGTAACATTCTTATTACAAAATAGATATATTGTTTGACCGTTTTTCGTGTTATGTTTCACATTTTATTTAAATATTAATATTAATTAAATTTAAGGAAATAGATTTTGAGAAGAAACTTGCGCAGAACGCCATAATGCGTTGTTGCCAAATTTGTACCTTTAATTCCTGGATTCTAGCGTTGCAATTCGAGAAGCGGAACTTAGCTGTAAATTGCGGTAAGGGTCAAAAACTAATTTCTCCAGTAAGTATTCAAGCAGAATTCCATGATTACTTCCTTCATTATCTGGCATCAGTAAACACTCGACACTACCTGCCAATGCCGCACTATTCAAGCAGCGTTTAACATAGCACCGAGAACACCTAGTGATCCACCTTCTAATACGAATTTTTGAATGAATGAATAATTTACACTTTTGGCCAGTGTATTTATACATATTTATTAAAATAAATATACAGTAGACTGAATTTTAATTTTAATAAATAAGTGTTCTGTTAGAAGTGTAAATCATTCCTTTAATGAGTTCCAGAGTCGTGATGGATAGTTTTGAATGAAGTACGTATATTTAGGTTACTATATTACGTACATAGCTATCCTTGCTTAGTGATAGGGCATACACTATCTCTACCGTAATGAAACGGGAACTGTAAATCTAGACCATTACATTTACCTACCGGCAGTCTGCAAAGCTTTTCCTTTCATCGGATTCGATGGAGGTGTTATCACTGCTTCCTATATACTGTACATAGAAATGTTGAATATATTTTACTTTAAAATATCAATTTTCATCGATAAACTGTCAGTGCTAACTAATTACTTTTTCTAATTAAATAAATGGAGAATTTTTTATGACATTTGAACAAAATTGTTGGAATCCAGGACTCCGACAATTCGATTCTCATCAAGTACCACAATAATCAGTAAAATTGTCTGGGGCCTACAATGTTGCTCTCAATCACGAGTTTATGAAAATACATCCTGAACAGCTACCCGTTTTCGGAACCTGAGGAGTAGTCATTGTTATACCATAGTTCCACGTTCCAAAGGGTCATATGTTCGATCCTAAGCTTGTCATGGACAACCGTAGATTTTATCGTGGTCCTTTATTGTCTCATTTCACCCATAATTTCAATATTTCCTATTGCATTTATAAGTTAGGGGATAAAATCCTGGGACTTTCAATTAAGGCGGATTTAATTTCATGTTTAATACGTTTACACTTCAACTTCACTCGACCATTATGTTTTCACTTTAATTTGAGTTGCCCACCAGCCGTCCATACACTATCCATTTCCTTAAAAAAAAAAAAAAAAAAAAAAGCGAGCGGTTAGCGCTCATATCTTTTCCTACTGCCGTCCTGGGCTCGGTTTGCATTGAGATATAACGTTTTCTATTTTAATCAGTATTGCAAGTGAATTAGGGAAGTACTTAAACTAAGAAGTAGTGAACTTTAATCTAGAATGCCAGCAAAAGGAGTCCTGGAAATCGATGTGCTAGCCATACGTCACCAAACTAAAAAAAGTGGGAGGAAACGGAAGAACCACGATAAACCCACGCTACCACAAAGCCCACTTGGCGCGAGCTAGGATCGAGCCCCTTCATAGCTAAGCAGTTAGCTTACGCGCCTTTGGCGTGGGAGACCCGAGTTTGATTCCCGGCGGGAGCTCATGTGGTTCGGATTCCATGATAATCACTAGGTCCCGTCTCATACAGCCTCTCTGCTGAAAAGGACGTTAAACTCAAAAACAACAACATCAATCACTAGCGAACTGGGATTGAACCAAGTCCGCCAGAGGTGAACACTCTACCACTGAGCCACCGCGGCCCGGGGGTTGAATTGAGTTGGTACATAGTGTTCTCAACTTTTTAAAAGACTTGACTAGCTCTCCAATAATGATTAGTTTGACTTATAATCAAGGAAAATACTTAAAGTTATAATCAGAGATATCTCAGGAATTCTAAATTCCTTAACAAGCTTTTAAATTCAGTCATAGAGGTTTGCTTAGCAGACGTTCTAAAGAGAATTGGAAGGAAAAGAAAGATTATTCATAACCTCCTCCGAAGAAAAACGAAAGAAAAAGAGCAAGGGAGGGAGAATGATTTGAACCCTTCCATTTCCTGTCTTTTTTTCATCATCAACCATGTCATTCAGACAGGGGGACAGCTTTATAAATGGTCTTCACAGTCGTGAAGACGTTAAACAACGTATAATGCCTTCGGAAGAGCCGAAGTTAAAAGGAATACATGTATTTTCGGAATTTCTGTAGTTGTCAATGTTAGCTAGCTAACTACTAATTCTCTCAGTATTGAACTTCAAACTACAACATTAGAGGTTTTGAATGGCATGCTGGGGCATTTTCACCGAAATTGAAGCAATAATGGATCCAAAAGGGTTCCTTGAATGGGGAGTTATGAAAAATAGCATAAGTTTTCAACAAAAATTCTAAACAAATAATATACATGATTTGATGCAACTTTGTTAGTAATTTTTATATATATATATATATATATATATATATATATATATATATATATATATATATATATATATATATATATATATATATATATATATATATATATAATGCTATAATAATTAGTTTTATGTGATGCTAAATACAAATACAGCACTCAATATTTGAAGTGGGTCAAGAGCGAAAACAGTTTAGCTGTTTCTTTCATTCATGTTTATACTTACGAGTCATTCCAACTCATTTGACCACCATATTGTAAATGTCATATAGATGTCATATAATTGTAAATGTCATACATCATGTTATTGGGAGTTATGGATCCGTAAAACGTAACTAATTTATCTGTAAAACGTCCCGAGCAGTAACCTAATGCACCAAGTCACCGTGGCGCACTTGGGAGCGCCTTGGATTGGCATTCGGGAGGTCGCCGCGGGTTCATGTCTCGCCTCCGACTGTCCTGACTGATAGTTTCCAGAGTTTCCCTCAGTCCTACCAGACAAATCCAAGGATGGTACTTAGCATATAGGCCCTGGCCGATACCATCCGAAATCCTTCCCTTTGTTATATATCTAGTGTAAAATGGCGTCTGAGATGTATCTGGTGTCAACAAATAAATACAGGGAGTTCATAATATCCTGCAGGAATGTAAAACTCTATAACTTGGAAACTACGTAATACATTAACAAATACTTTTTGGTGTACTTACAGAAAGGTTCAAAGTTTTGTTCCAGCTAGTTAAGATTCATCGTCAAACCTCCATTTGTGCACCATTCACGTCCAAAAACTCTTGTAGTCTTCTTGGGAAACCAAGAATTGCGTGTTGGCGGTGCTCGTCTGGAATGTTCAAAATCACATCAGTTATTTTTTTTCTTGAGATCGTGCAGATTAGCTGGCTTCTGCGAATATACCTTGGTCAAAATGTCGAACTTGAAGGGCATAGTGCGGAGGTGCCCCATCCTGTTGCATGTGGACCTCATTAAGGATCCCTAACCTAGTAAGTTCTGGTAAAAGGAATGTCTGTAGCATGTTCAGATAATTGTTACCATTTACCGTCTCTTCCTCGAAGAAAACAGGGTCAATAATGTAGTCCATTGAAACAGCACACCACAAATTGACTTTGGGACTACCCCGCTTGTGCTCCTCGAATTCACGTGGATTTTCCACCCCCCAAATTCGGCAGTTGTGCCTGTTCACTTTTCCCGACACATGAAATGTGGCTTCATCTGAAAACAGAAATCGAGACAAAAGGTCACCATCTTCTTGTAAGCGGATAAGCATTGACTCACAGAATTCCATTCTCATGTTACAGTCTTCCTCTATCAGCTCGTGCACAAATTTTAACTTATAGGGATCTTCAAAATCTTGCGTACGATCTTGAGTAACGTTGACTTCGGTACTCCCACTTCCAATGACCTACGTTTAAGCGACTACATAGGACTCCTGGCTACGCTGCCTGCAACGTGTGAATCACATCGTCACTCGTTCCTGGCCTTCTACTGCGTGGTAAATCTGATACACTTCTCGTTTCTTTGAACTTCTCGTACCACCTCTTGATACTTGTTTCTGCTGGGGGTGTTTTCCCATACGTTGTTTGGAACTCTCTCCGCACTGAAACGCGAGATTTTAATTCCGCAAACCACAAAACATATTGTGTCTTTTCTTTAATAGACGCCATCTTAAGTTACGTGATTACCAGCGCAAACGTTATCGAGCATTGTGACCAGAACAAAACTTTAAACTTCCCTTCTTCCAACCCCAAAAATTTATACACTTAAACGTAATGGTTTCCAGTTATAGAGTTTTACTTTCCTGCAGGACTTTATGGACTCCCTATAAATAAATAAATAATAATGAAATCGACAATTAACGAAGTGTATAAACAAAATTGTGAATATTTGTAATGTATAGGGTGGGCCAAACACCCTGTAACAGAAAAATCTGTCGAGTTAGAGGTCCACGTTGGTCATAGATGATGAGTGGGGGTGGGGGACATAAAAACACACGTGACCATCACGACCGCCATCTTGAAGTACGCCACTTTGAATATTACTTTATTTAAAAAAAAATGAAAGGTACAGACATGCAACACATGTCTTAAGACTGCTTTTTGATCAGGAAATGCAATGCAATTTTCTCATATCACTAACCGTCGATGAATTATGGCCTGTTTTATCGTTGCAGATTCCAGTAACTGGACCATGGTACTCATGACCCAGGAACGTATTGAGATCATCCTGATGTGTGGAAATCGCAGCTCGCGTGTGGTGGCTGCGGCATTTAATGCATTTAATGCGGCATTTAACTATACCCCGAAATGGAGGCCATATCCCACAATAGTGTGGCCAATCTCAACAGCAGATTTTGTGAGGCGTGTTCTGTTGACGACAGACGTCGTAGAGGTCGTCCGAAAACGTCTACAGATGAGGAAATCACAGTTGCTGTCCTCGGATCGTTCAGTAAAAGCACTCAATGTAGCAAACTTCGATAATCCCAGGAATGTGGAGTTAGTCGAACGTCCATTCAGAGGATACTTACAAATGGCACCCATACAAGATCCAACTTCTCCAGCATCACACAAAGCACGATCCGACTGTCGGGTGCAGTTTGCAGAATGGACAACAGCACAACTGGCAACTAATCTAGATTTCCCTTTGACCTTTCTGTTCTCCGAAAGGCGCCTTTTTACGTCAACTATATAAGCCGTCAAGATCCGGAATTTACAACATCTCGTGCAGCCTGATTGAGGATGCATGTGCTTCTGTGCGTCCGGAGACATTACTGGCTGTGCATGAGGAATGGAAGAAGAGTGTGTTGAGTTGAGTTGATTTTGAGTTTATCGTCTCGTTCAGCAGCGAGGCTATATGACGCTTGGACCTACTGATTAACGTGGAATCCGAACTACATGAGCTCCCGCCGGGAATCGAACCCGGGTCTTCCAGGAAGAAGAGTGTGGCACGTACCATTGTTACAGAGGGTAGTCATTTCAAGCATGTGTTGCGATGATATGAATAGGAATAAGACAGGCCATAATTCACCAACAGCTAGTGATATGACAAAATGGACAGCTAAATTGCATTCATGATCAAAAAAACAGCCTTAAATCATGTATAGCATGCCTACCTTTCCATTTTAAAAAATAAAGGGATATTCAAAATGGCGTATACCGTTGACGTAAAACGGCGCCTCGTCGCGAGCTATCAGAATTGTGCTACAGCGTTGCCAACTTGTCTATTTTTCGTTGTTTTTACTTTTCTTCGTATTTTCATTGTTAAATTACAACAAAAATAGGTGGCTTACGGTCTTTTGTTATTGCCCTATTTGAAAGTCGACAAGGTAGTGTATCCAAGGACTGATAAAGGTTCTCCCAACCCCCTCTCTTCTTCTCGTTAAAAAATGCTTAACTTTGTATTCGAATGTATTCGTTCGAATTAATATAGACAAGAATGATTGCATACATTTTCTTCATAGTTTGAAGCGATACAAATTTAATTTCCATCGATGTCACTCGCCTCAAGAACAGTTACAAGACGAAGCTAAATTAACAAACCGACCTCAACAATTCTTTATTCTACGAGTATTCATTGAAGTGTTATCTACGAATCATTGTCGATATATTGATCGATTTATTTCCCTCCTCTCCTCTGGTGAGACTGTACACACATACGGTTAGAAAGAAATGCAGTCTACAAACACATAAGGGACACGGGACTTGCGGTTGGTCGGAATGAGGAGAAAGTGCTAGGCCAAGAAGCAGTGGTGTATTTAGGATTTGGTTTCAGGAGGGGGCTATGCACAACATGTGAACAAGCACTTATATTTTCCCTTAGAAATGGTAAGAAGGATTATTGTTGTACTTGGAATTTCGGGGGGGGGGCTTCAGCCCGATAGCCACCCCCCTAAATACGCAACTGTCAAGAAGACAGAAAGATGATCAGGAGATTAAAAGAAGCAAAATTCATTGAAATCGAAAGTGATAATGTTCAAACTAGAATTCATTATTTAAAATTGATAAACAGTGGAATATGTCATTAAGAAGCCGTAAGGGATAAATAATAATTTGTTAGTTTTTTGTGAATTCAGCATAGTTGATTATTGAGTATGTGTTTACAGTCTCAGCACAGGGTGAAAGGGATTTAGCAAGTTTTACGTATAAGCTAAACAAATTATAGCTTAGGGACCCACTCTCTTGCGGGTACAAAAAATTTTAAAAGACAAAGTTGGATATCTTATATTTCCAAAATATAAGATAAAAAATAAAATAACACACACACATACACACACACACACACACACACACACATATATATATATATATATATATATATATATATATATATATATATATATATATATATATATATATATATATATATATATATATATATATAGGCCTATATTAATAGTTTTGTGTTATGTAGGCTCTTAAGATGAAGTAATAGGGTCCTTTTTTTAAAGTATCATTTATCAACAGGCATGAGTGGCTAGTTTCGTTATAATTTGAAAAGGAAAAATACGTTCCAAAATTGAAGTTAAGCAATAGAGTGAAAATATGTCAAATTTTTATACGACTTCAAGAATAAAAGGAAGTATGTACATTTCAAATTGATATTGTTTCTTTTTTCCCTCACAATTTCTGCTCTGCACATAAAACAAGAAATAATAATCATTTATTCAGCTGCAGTATTTTTTTAAATAAGCATGCAACCTGGGATCCTGCGGAGTTGACAAACTTCCCTGTACCACCTCGGAGCTGAGGAAAAGGAATTGCCCTACTACTGTGACTGCAACAGTACACATATAAGTTTGGCAACGAAGCATTATGGCGTCCTGTGTAAGCATGAGATTCAGCCGCTAAAAATATTTCCGTAAACACAAAATAATATTTGGATAAAATGTAAAACATAACACGAAAAACGGTAATATAATATTCATGTTCCGTAATGAGACATAATTTATGCTTGTAAGTAAAAATTTCGTAAAACTGAGCACAGGAGTAGCAAAATCTAACAGCAAGCGCCATCTTGCGTACTCATCTTAAAACTGATCAAGTTTTCCTCTTATATTGTACTTTTTTAGCTAACAGAATACATAAACACAGAAAATAGTATCTCATGTTGTAGCTGACGCATAACTCTATTTTATAGTGTAATACTTATAATATGTGCCATTTCTTTACGCGTTGGTTAAGGCAATAAACTAATGCTTATACTGACTTCCGGGTGGTGATCCACCTTAAGCTTCGATTATATGTCACTTGGGTACTCAACTCAACTCAACTCAAGAAGATGGATACATGAAACACAGGCTTACGGGCTGCTATTGAAATAAACAAGAGAGTTTCTTCTGTACAGACATTTCGTTACACCTTTGAAAATCTGCAGCTCGTGTGGAGGAAATAGGAGGATTTCCAGAAATGGAAATGGTAAGTAATACATTTCTATTGACCATTTTTCTATGGAACAAGTGTTACCCATGGTTAAATAACATTTACTGTGCGCTCGTATACGAAATTATTTTATATTGAAATTCAACACTAAACATGCCGGTACTGAATTGAAAGTTACTACATTGTCAGTCCTAAGTTCGATTAAAGTGTAAAAGGAAGCTGCGAGAAGTAATTACAAAAAAGCATTTACTTTACTATGGATTTTACAAGTAAGTTTCATTTTAAGATCTTGATGGAAATCATGTGTTAATCATAGTGTCCCCTTAAAATGAAAACATGTTAGTCTTACCGCCTGGAGCAAGACGAAGTAAGATCTGAGATGCAAGATTGAAAAATGGGTGGGAGGCAACTCGAGCTAGAAGAAACACTAGTTTGACAGATAGGGAAAAAAATAAAGGTGTCACCCTGAAAAGGGACGTAACCTGTATACGAGCATCGATTGCTAAACCACTATTGTGAACCTGGTAGAGCGTTCAACTCTGGTGCATGGGATCCTTGATTCGATCCCAACTCGAGCCAAGTTAGCTTTTTGGTGGACAAACACCGTGTGAGTGGTTTTCTCGGGGCTCTCCCGTTTCCTCCCACTTTCTTCATTCCACAATTTCATTCATTTCTCATAATCGCCATCTACTTTACCCTATCCGACATAATTGTGGAACGTAAAACTTCAAGATTTTATTTCAAACTACTATTGTATTATTTTCCCTAAATTTGTCCTTTTTATTGGACGTCGTGTTTTATCTAATGTGGACATAGATCGATCAAGTAATCTTATCGTCTAACTGCAAACGAGCTCAGGTCGAAGTTACCATGAAACTGAAATGTGCAGAAGTATCGGAAAGATTATTTCAGTAGCATTTCGTAAATGCTTCTCGCCTTTCCCTACGCTAACCTCCATTTCTTTATTTTTATTTTCATGAATAACTTAAGGAGAATGAAGAAATATATAAAAAAAAGTAGAAAATGAGCAAGATAAAATGCTATTTAAAAAACTAATAACAGTCTTCAAACCCTTTCTTATAAAACAGAAATTTGGGCGAAGAGTATATGAGGTTGTATGTGCTGAGTACCCAAACACACTAAGCGAAATGTCTTCAAAACAATTATTAACAATCTATTACCGTATAGTTCCCTAAATAGAGTAGTTTAGCGGTTACTATCCGAATTACTTCCTATATTTCTTATGTTCATCATTGTCTTCGAGACATTCAATAAATTTAAATAAAAGAAAAAGTTGTGGATAACATGGGCATCCAAGAGGGGCAGGGTGTGGCCAGGGCCCCCTGGTTCATAAAAACAACTTAAATTTTCTAAGATTTTCTTAATACAAATAAAAAAAATACCAAACGCAATATAACAACCAGGGAGATGCCCCTCCTAGAAAATTTTCTTCCGGCGCCCATGCTGATTAAGCTTAGCGAAGAGGCACAATTTAAATTCTTTGTAGTACATCTCAGGAACCTAATTACGTATATATTGCATTACACAGTTGCGTACGCACAATTTCATCAACGCGGGTGAGGAATTTTAGTTCCCAACTTTATATCATTTCAGGTGTTTGTATACATTATCTAAATATTATAAATGTTTATTTTTTGCATAATGTCTTGCTCAAGGGGGGGAGGGGCTTAAAATCCGGACCTCCTTGCGAACAGCGCTGGAATCACACAACTACTTTTATTATTTGAAAGAAGATACATTAAATAATTGTAATTGATTATAATGACACATTTTGCTGCATACAATAAACAAAATTAGACTGAAATATTGATTAATCAAAGTTAGGCACCAAAATTATGAATTACACAGTTACAGCCGAGTGAATCAACTTTAACACTTCGAATGCTGGAAAACTTTTAAAAAAATAAAAATAAAATAAATCTCCACGTACAAACTGTTACATGTGCATATGTCAGAGGCGCACTTACGGGATTCCACCTGGTCTGAACCCCTTCCCCCAAAACTTTCAAACTCAACAGACATTTGTACACTTTCTCACAAAAATTATACTTGTTTAACAGGATAGTGATTGATGTAGCATGAAAATTTGATCTTACACTTTATCCGCAGGAGTGTCCACAAAGGAGGGCTATGACGCAAATTGCGTCATTGAAATATGTGGGGGGGTTAAAAATCTATATCAATATGTTTGAGCTTGAGAGGGTGTAAAAATTAATCGAAAAGATTTTTTTTTTCCGTGGAAGAACACCTATGGATAGACAATTGAGGGGGTGCGTCATGGACATAAGGGGGGGGGCACCACTGTTATCCGTACTCTTTTTCTTATAAAAACAATCTAGTTCTAGGCCTATATTTTTTTTCTGAAAATATAGATGGAAGTATTTCACGAGTACTTATCGTCTTTTCGGGTGCAGAATAATATTTGTTAAATCCTACATAAACGTAGTAGCCTGTAATATTGGACCTTCCCCTCCTAACAAAAATTTCTGGTTGCTAACCTGGTTTATGTGTGTATTTTTAATATGGTAACCTGTCTTTCTTTAGAATGCATTCCACTAAGAATTACAAATTGGAAAAAAAAAAAACTATGGGTTGTACTGTATTAGAGACCAGTAAAAACAAATGAAGATACACTTGGTTTAATTCTATTTATAAAAAGGTGTACAAAGATCTTCAAATAAAGGTGGGCACAAATGATCTATAAAGTTTAATTTAATGTACCAATTTATGTGTACTTAGTTGATTTATTGATTGAAAGATAATGGAGACGGGAGCAGCGTGGCTATTTGTCCTCTTCACGATCAACACAATTGTTAATGTGTGTACTTTGTGTTATTTGAGATGGGTTGGGTTGCTGTCTTCGAAATACATATATATTGCTTAACATTGTGTACTTCCAAACTATAGAGATCCAAATATTGATATCGGAATTAAGGTAGTTCTATTACTTCCGTTTACACTAGAGCAGCGTTTCCCAACCTTTTTCAACTTGCGGCACACTATGGGTCTAACTTAAATTCTCGAGGCACACACAGATATTATTGGTATTATTATTATTATTATTATTATTATTATTATTATTATTATTATTATTATTATTATTATTGAGCTGAGCGAGCATCGCTCGCTCAGCTCTTATACTCGGGTTAGCCGTTTGGTTGTCCGCGAACTCCTCCTAGACCGTTTGGCCGATCTCAACCAAACTTAGCACGCTGATAGAGTATGTCGTGCTGAGTGACAACATAGGTCGAAATCAAAAATCCGATGTACCATCAAGGAATAATGACCGAAAAACGCTTCCTCCTAGACCGTTTGGCCGATCTCAAGCAAACTTAGCACGCTCATACAGTATGTCGTGCTGAGTGACAACATAGGTCGAAATAAAAAATCCGATGTACCATCAAGGAATAATGACCGAAAAACGCTTCCTCCTAGACCGTTTGGCCGATCTCAACCAAACTTAGCACGCTGATACAGTATGTCGTGCTGAGTGAGAACATAGGTCGAAATCAAAAATCCGATGTACTACCATGAGCAAAATAAATGACGCGTCTCTTTATTTTGAAGTTTTTTGAAAATATCTCCGTTTTCTTTATATGTTCGAAATCTCGGAAGGTTTCCCCAGCAGGACAGGTTAATAACAAACCCGTTTTTAATATTTGTGTTAGATATTAGCTTAAAATAAAGAAATTAGAAGCAAAAAACATTAAATCGACAGAAATCTCGAGAATTACCAACTCTGCTAAAATGGGAAATTTTCAAGAACATGAGGGAATTCTGCAGTTCAACACGAAGCAGCGACATCTATGTCAGTGAGAGAAGCGTGGATTAGATCTACAAACGAAAATTTTAACGAAATATTTCTAGTATGTCTTATTATATGCATTATCAGCGAACTCCAAATATATGAATCTATGCTAAGTATTAACGTATAGATAGTGCAAATAGTGGAAATTACCTATGGAAAAAGACGAATTGTTAGCCCAATCGTAATGAAAAATCGTCTTTACTGTAGAACAGGTTCAGATTACGTAAGAAAGCAAATAGCTCAGTTAGTTAAAGCAACGAGTTTGTATACCGAAGGTAGACGGTTTGAATCCCGTGAAGGACTGTTGTCATTTTTATCACTAAGGTTATTTTATTTATTTTTTATTTGGGAAAGAATCAAATTGTAACGTATGTGTAAAACTCATGACGATACCAAAAAAAGAAAAAAAAAGGAGAGAAAATATCGTCGCATTTGCATTAGTGTCTCTAATTTCTGTTTGCAAACAGATTCGTAATTATTTCCCCTGTGCTCACTGATGCATAACGAATGTTTTCCAGTAAATGTTAATTCTAATTTGGAGAATTTTATAGTTTCACAATTCCTCACTACATAGTCTTCTATCTACATGTTTGGATATTTTGATAACAGATTTCCCTATTAAATGTTTAATTTTCTCTATAAATATTTGTCTTAAATTGAAATTGTTTTGAATTTACTACATAAGCAAAGTTGCCCGAAGGAGGAGAGCTCAAGTAATAGATATTCTACGTAAAAGCAACCTATTGTAGAATGATGATGCTTCTTACCTTCAGCACATAATCTTAACGTTAGAGAGTCAGAGAGAGAAAAATCCTGTTTTTCCTCCCCTATGACCACTCATCTTAAAGCTCTACCTATAATGATTCGTGTCACATAATTTCGGCTCTCCAAAGACATTCATATTTATTATTATTATTATTATTATTATTATTATTATTATTATTATTATTATTATTATTATTATTATTATTATTATTATTATTATTATTATTATTATTCCTGAATATGCCACCATTACATAATGTTGTAACTTTAGACATCTTAGTTTATTGTGCTTTCTTTAGTAATAATTTGAGCAACCACGTCACAAAATTTAAAATGTATGAGGGGGCACGACGTTTTATTTCCCCTCCTCTCTTTTCAGCACCCTCCAACACAAGGTATATAATTTCTGAGAAGCAGGGCAGACAAAATGAATAAGAAATATATTTAGAGCATCCTTTCCTCCTTCGTGAATGTAATATCACGTAGCATTTTTTATTCTACTGAAGACGACCCTAGGTCGTTATGGTTAGGTAACAAAAGAAATACCTAATATATTTATAGCGCCCCTTAACTGTAATATTACCTCTTCTTTATTTGTTCGAGGCTTCCCTACACAACCAAGGGTGACAAAAAGAATAGGAAAAGTGTCTACAGATTACAAAAGACTTTATATTTTGTCAGAAACAAGGCAGTATTTACACAACATTGCTTTCGTTAACAAGTGTTTCACCCTTGAGTCGCTTATAAAATTAGGCAGAATAACTTTTGCCGATCATTGTTCTAGAGGGATTTGTCCAGGATGGCTAATAACGATGAGTATGTTTATTTACATCACTGTTAAAGAAATAGCAAACTTTCTGAAAGGAACTTACTTAGGAAACAGATCTTCCTTCTACTTAGCCAGAGCCCACTCTGAAAAATTGCATCTGGCGTTCTGAGTGAAAGTTCTATGGGACTATTAGAAAAATATATTTCCGTTTCCACGCTGATGGTAGAATTTCTTAAACCGTTATTGAATTACGTTCGAAGGGTAGGCGTAAATAGCGCCCCCGCAACAATGTGGCGTGGGGACCGCACAAGCTGCAAGGCCAAAAAGTATACAGAAAGTACGCAGGGGCGGAGCAGGCCAAATTTTCACACGGGCAAAGTGACTTTTTGGCGCCCTTCCCCTAGTAGTAGCCTATATTTTACATTTTATCGTAGTGTTTTTAATAGTTTAAACCGGAAGCGTCATTTCAGATTTTGCTTTGGGGGGGAGGCAAGACCTTTTGATATAAGTAAAATTTCGCGTTTTTCACTGATTTACTACTATTCTAATGATAAAATCTATATACATCTCAAACTCAGGGGGGGCAAATGCCCCTCCCTGCCCTACCTAAATGACGCCCTTGTTTTAAACCCATTTTCAAAAAGAAATCCTTACCTAGGAAAACTTCACAAAGAATATGGCCCGCTATAAACAATACCAACTCCACCCCCCTGGTCTAGTGGCCCTTCCCCTAGTAGTAGCCTATATTTTACATTTTATCATAGTGTTTTTAATAGTTTAAACCAGGAGCGTCATTTCAGATTTTGCTTTGGGGGGGGGGGCAAGACCTCTTGATATAAGTAAAATTTCGCGTTTTTCACTGATTTACTACTATTCTAATGATAAAATCTATATAGATCTCAAACTCAGGGGGGGGGCAAATGCCCCTCCCTGCCCTCCCTAAATGACGCCCCTGTTTTAAACCCATTTTCAAAAAGAAATCCTTACCTAGGAAAACTGCACAAAGAATATGGCCCGCTATAAACAATACCAACTCCACCCCCCTGGTCTAGTGGCTAGCACGCCTGCCTTCTGTGGTACCGGGTCCAATTCCCGGTGGATTACTGTTGAACGATAAAAGTGGTTCGGATTCCACTATAATTAGTATCCACATCTCCCTTGCCCATTAAGGCATAACCGTGGAACGCTAAACTCAAGCAAACAAACAAACAATACTTAATTCCCGGCACTCTTTATTCTACATGCCATCTCTCAAATTTTCGATACAGCCCCCTTAGTACTATGAAACTCTCTTCTTCCATAGTGAAATGGAAAAAGATCATATAATTGCCACTACTTTACAAGAATATAAACCAAAAACGTCAGTAGAAAGCACATTATAAAATTTACTTTTTGAGGCTCGTTTTGGTGCCCCTCTTTCTCTGGCGCCCCGGGCAGTCGCCCGGCCCTTAGTCCGCCCTTGAAAGTACGGACCCATAACTAAGGACTGCGGAGGAGAGGTTAACCTTCATGTTATGCCACTGGTTTGACGTGTTTGAAATGTTCAGTAAGTGATCGGTTAGTGAAATAATTTCGACAGTTACTGATGTTTAAAGTTTAGCTAAGACAAAGCTACCTAATCAAATACATTTGATATCGGGATTTCACAATTTGATATTTCCTCACATAAAAAAGATAAAAACAATAGTAATAAAAACCCTTACTCGTACTGGGCTCCTAACTAACTAACAACCTAATTCTTACAGACTAGTTGCTCTGACCAACTGAGTTTCGATTTCTTACGCGAAAGAAGTCTGTTATATTAAGAGGCATGCTTTTCATTATCAAAACTGTTCGAAGTAATACGAACATGGCTTAAGAACAGAGACGGAACTGAATTACCACTCGATTGACCTTGAGGGCAAATCACCAAAGCGTAGCTATAAACGTAAGTTCAGCATGCATTTCTCTGGAGTTGTGTTCAGTATTCCTATCTGCCAGTCATGCTTGTTCGTAGGAGTAATGTGTCACAAACCTGACCTTTCGATACAGCACAATAGCAAAAGAATAAAAGGGAAGGAATTCTTGCCCTTGTGAACGTTGGATACCACCATGTGCAATAAAACTGTCGCGTCTCCTTGAAGTGATATTTTATCGAAAATAACTCGTTTTCCTTTATATAGTCTATCCGAAGTTTTTGAGGGTTTCAAAATGAGGAAATGTTACTGACAAACAAGGACGCATTTAGGGGTGGGTCCAGGGGGTCCGGACCCCCTCTGAAACCCCAACTTTTCTGTAAATTTAGCCTAATTTTGGGGATTATCTTTTAAAATTTTATTATAATTTATCCTAATATTGAAGTCGGACCCCTCCCGAAATAAATTACTGCATACGTGTCTCTGACAATTTTCAATATATTCGTTAAATAATAAAGTAAAATAACTAAATTAGGAGAAAAAAGCTTTAATAATAATAATAATAATAATAATAATAATAATAATAATAATAATAATAATAATAATAATAATAATAATAATAATAATAATAATAATTGAAGCGAGCTTAACGAGTTTCAACTGTACGACTCAACCAACGTTTGGGTGCCTGTTCGTTCGTCTGCTCCTCTCATAAAATACATTTCATTTTAATGAAACTAGTAAGTGCCTTCTTTTAGCTCTGCGGAGTAACTATTGCTTGGAATATGAATCTGCAAAACATAAGAGGTAAAATTAACCAAATGGTGCAAGTTTCCACTTTTATATATAAAACAATTTTGCAATATCAACTACGTGAATCTTGTCCCATAAAGAAGCCGAAACCCCTACACCGAAGAGCCCTCCGAGATTTGATCATTGTCCACACGGACTGAAATTGTCATTTGAAGCCAAGACTTTAATATGAAGCCAATAATTTCTTTAAAATAGACGGAAAATTCGGAAGTTATAAGCATTTTCATATTTTTCCCTTTTCCCATAAGGGAGCTGTAGCCCCCTATACTGAAGAGCCCCCCCCCCCCGGAGATTTGATCATTGTCCACTCGGACTGAATTTGTCATTTGGAACCAACACTTTAATACGAAGCAAAATATTTCTTTAAAATAGACGAAAAATTCGAAAGTTATAAACATGTTAATAATTTTGCCTTTTCTCATAAGGGGGCCGTATTAGCCTACACTGAAGAGCCCCACGAGATTTGATCATTGACCACTATGACTGAAACTCTCATTTGAAACCAAAACTTTAATATGAAGCCAAAAATTAAACTTTTACATCAATTTAAACTGACTGGGTTCCGGTTCCCCCCACTATTGTTTAGTTTAGTTAAGTGGTAATTTGTGACAGCTGCACATCATCAAAAGAATGTTTCACTTCCCCTCCCCTCCCCGAGGAGTTCGTGCTGGATCCACCACTGGAATCAATAGACACTCTTCCTATTCTTTTTGTCACCCTTGATTGTGTAGGGGCTCCCTCGTACAAATAAAGAAGCGGTAATATTACAATCAAGGGGCGCTATATATTAGGTATTTTTTTAGTTACCTACCCCTAACCGCACAGGGGCATCTTTCGTAGAATAAAAAATATTACGTGATATTCCAATCATGAAAGGGGAGAGGATGCTGTAAATATATTTCTTATTCATTTTGTCTGTCCTGCTTATCAAAAATTACTTTCTGTTGGAAGGGTGCTGAAACGAGAGGGGCAAAATAAAAAGTCGTACCCCCTCCTACATGGTTGCTCAAATAAGTACTAAAGAAAGCATTTTAAACTAAGATATTTAAGATTTAAACTAGGAAACTAAGATATCCTTACATTATGTAAGGATGGCATATTCAGGATTATTATTATTATTATTATTATTATTATTATTATTATTATTATTATTATTATTATTATTATTATTATTATTATTATTATTATTATTATTATTATTTGAATGTTTTTGGAGCACCGAAATTTTGTGAGACGAACAATGATATGTAGAGGTTTAAGATGGGTGGTCATAGAGGAGGAAAAACAGGATTTTTCTCTGTCTGACTCTCTAACGTAAAGATTATGTGCTGAAGGTAAGAAGCATCATCATTCTACAATAGGTTGCTTTTACGTAGAATATCAGTTACTTGAGTTCTCCTCCTTGGGTCTACTTACCTTATGTAGTAAATTCAAAACAATTTCAATTCAATACAAATACATTGTAAAACTTTTCCGTAATTAAACATCTAGGGAAAATTAAACATTTAATAGGGACATCTGTTATCAAAATATCCAAACACGTAGATAGAAGACTATCTAGTGAGAAATATTGTGAAACTTTATAAAATTCTCCAAATTAGAATTAACATTTACTGGGAAACATTCGTTATGCGCCAGCGAGCATATGGTGAGCAGTGAGCAGAGGGGAAATAATTACGAAACTGTTTGCAAACAAAATTAGGGACGCTAGTGCAAGTGCGACACCGGCATTTTTTCTTTTTTTGGTATCGTCATGAGTTTTACACATACGTTACAATTTGATTCTTTCCCACATAAAAAAGTAAATGAAATAACCTTAGTGTAGTGATAAAAATGGCAACGGCATTTCCAGGGGATCGAACCCGCTACCTTCAGCATACAGACTCGTTGCTTTAACTAACTGAGCTATTTGCTTTTTACGTGAACTGAGCCTGTTCCGGTAAAGACGATATTTCATTACGATCGTCCTACCAATTCGTCCTTTTCCATAGATAATTTCCACTATTTGCTCTATCTTTATGTTAATACTTAGCATATATTCATATATTTGGAGTTTGCAGATAATGCATATAATAAGACATACTAGAAATATTCGTTAAAAGTTTAGTTTGTAGATTTAATCCAGATTTCTCTCAATGACATAGATGTCGCTGCTTCGTGTTGAAATGCAGAATTCCCTCGTGTTCTTGAAAATTTCCCACTTTAGCAGAGTTGGTAATTCTCGAGATTTCTGTCGATTTAATGTTTTTTGCTTCTAATTTCTTTATTTTAAGCTAATATCTAACACAAATATTAAAAACGGGTTTGTTATTAACCTGTCCTGCTGGGGAAACCTTCCGAAATTTCGAACATATAAAGAAAACGGAGATATTTTCAAAAAACTTCAAAATAAAGAGACGCGTCATTTATTTTGCTCATGGTAGTACCATCGATGAATAATCACCGAAAAACGCTTCCATAGACTTAACATGGGGAAAAAGTTTTCACGTGATTTTTTTGTCAACAATTAAAATCTGCGCGTGATTTTCAAAAATTCCGGCGAAGCCCTTTTATTTTTTTAGCGTAAAAATTTTCAATTTTAATCACAATTTAAAAACAAATTAACGATTTTTTAAACTTTTTTTAGCCGGAACAAAAGGTCAAGACGAAGAATTGTGCGATTGTTATGAAAAATACTGATTGTTTTAAAAAGTCACGATAAACTGATTACGTTGCTTAAGCTCGCTCAGCTCATTTCACTGCAATCGAGTATATCCATTGCATTCCTAGTTATTATTATTATTATTATTATTATTATTATTATTATTATTATTATTATTATTATTATTATTATTATTATTATTATTAATAATAATAATAATAATAATAATAATAATAATAATAATAATAATAATAATAATAATAATAATAATAATAATAATAAATATGGTGGTATTCTTTCCTGTAATTACTGATTTCCTTCTCACAGAGAAGCAGGGGCAGATTCAGGGCGCGATCGGGGTGATTGTCCACTAGGAAACTTCCTTATTTTATATATAAAAAAAACTGAAAATAATCTTAAGAGGCTTGTTTTTATGTAATTAACCATTTTTACAACTAGATTTAATACTTCTGCTATAGAATTAATAATTTTGTTGCGAGTTCCTCGCGGCACAGAAGCGGCCCATTCACGGCACACCGGTTGGGAAACGCTGCACTAGAGTAAGGTCTGCGTTGGAACCTGTTCTTGGAACTTTGAACCCATATGAAAAAACACTTTCTCACTACATTTTACAAAGTTTGGTTCTATGGCAGTCAATAATGAAACCGGATATAAGTATACTTTTTATCATTTCTGGGAGATGATAGTAGAGATGTAAAAGCGGAGGTGGGACCTATTCTTGAGTCGCTTAATCTATTTTTAAAATCTCGTTCTCTGTTACAAGTTTTACTCTGATATTTATTGATAGACAGGAGGATTGACAGCTATTTTACAAGACATATGTCCAGGCTCGTATCCAAGGGGATTATATGGGTTATAGTCTCCCTCTTGACGCTCAGGTATACACTGGATAAAATGGACTTCAATCCTGCTTTACACTGGATAAAGCGGCAAACTATGGTCTAGCCCTTCCCTTGATCATATCCTGGATCCGCCACTGCATTTCTAGTCTACCATAGTTTGGAAGTCTAAAAAGGGTCGAAGATCCAAATATTTTTTACCTAAATTGTATTTGTTATCGAATGCAATAGTGGGATTGACGACCAGTTGAATAAATAGCAGTACTACTGTTAGTACACTTAGTTTCAATGAGGATTAAGAAATTAGATTTCTTTCTTTCGGCATTTATGATCGTATTACCCATCTCGTATTGAGCCGACCCATATTAGCCGTCTGTGATCACCTGGCCAGGAATCGGGGAGCAAGAAAGGAATGGGGAAGGAAGGAAACGGCCTAGGACAAGTATGTAGGCCTACCATCCCGGCATTTGGCTGGTGTGAGTGAAGAAAACACATTAAAACATTACACAGGATGACTGGCATGAAAAAAGCTGTTATACTTTTTCGATCGAGTATTTCCACCGGGAATCGAACACATGATCTCTCGCATCAAAGGCGTGGCTGTTAGCGACTACGTTACGTAGAGACACATATTTGGTTTCAGGTTCGACACTACATAAAGACTTACTTCCATCAGCTTACAAGCTGTAGGTCATATTTTTGAATATGCCTAACCTATTGAAACAATCTGTAATTTCAAACAGGTCTAAATAGAAAGTAGAAATAATCCATTAAAAAAACTTACCAATATCCATCTGTCATTCCCTTATGAACAGTTGTAAACTTGAAAGGTGGATATTGTGGTAAATATGTAATATTTTCACCATATGTATAGGATAAGTCTATGATCTTTTCGTCTTCTGCATCGATGAAACAGAACATTGAAAAAAATAATACAAGGAACACGTTCACAGAACACTGAATGTTGATCATTGTTATTTTTATTCTGAAGCCACTACCAACACGCTTAATTTACAAAACAAGTTTCCAACGGAGTGAACTAGCGCTCGTCTTCTGCTGATCACAGAAACCGCGCTAACGTAAGACAAATCTGTGTGGGTTATGCGCCCGTGCAACAATACGCATGCGCGCAGAAGAGAAAGGTTGAAAAAAGCTAATAAATACAATTTGTGGACAATTTTTGGTGCCTTCCCCACGAAGGAACGATTAGTGTTTCTATTTTACTTATAGTACAATAGTCTGGAAGTAGTCTTTTATCAACGCAAAAATAACTAACCTAAATTTTTGCTTTAAAAAAGAGTTGGTATTTTTTTTTTTTTTTTGGTCTTTTTCATTCAATTCTGGCATTTCCTCACGATACAAGGACAACACAAACCATTTTATACCCCACCAAGAATCAAGCCGAGGACAACAAGCATCGAAAGAATACGTGTTAGCCACATGGCGGAGTACGAAAGCATATAATACTAATACTAATACTAATACTAATACTAATACTACTACTACTAATAATAATAATAATAATATTAATAATAATAATAATAATAATACGAGGGTCGTCAGGAAAGTAAAGAACGATTGGGTATATGAAGAAAAATATATATTTAAACAAATCTTTACAACAATACTAAATCCAACACTATTTTTATATATAATCACCATTGCTATTGAGGCACTTACCATAACGAGAGACGTTTTTTTTCTTTTTTTAAATGTCGATGTTATATTCATCTAGCACCAATGACTGAAGTCATGGAGTTAATGGTTTTTAAGCGCGTCATCTCGGGAAATGTGTTCCACCTAGAAGCCTCTTCATTTTTGGGAAAGAGTGAGTCACTATGCAAAAAGTCGGGGCTGTAAGAGGGTGGTCAAAAACGTCTCACTTGAAACCCTGTAATTTATGTTGTGTTGCTGCAGCTGCACAAGGCCGAGCGTTGTCATGAATCAACACAATCCCTACATACAACATTTTACGTCTCTTCTTTTGAATAGAATGCCCAAGTCTTCGAAGAGTCTCATAGTAGGCTCCTGTACTTATTATCTTCACTCTAAGCGTACATTCCATTACGAGTAAGCCCTTGGGGTCCCAAAAGGCCGTTGTCATCACCCCCATGTAGTAAACGTCGCCAACACCTAGTGGCCACTTGCCGGTAAATGTCGATCGTCGGTATAGCGACGCGTCGAAGGAATCCCGCTAGTGTGCCACTCGAGTCGAAAGAGATATCTAGAGTCAGCGTGTTGGAGTTACCACCGCGTAGCAGCGAGAACTTCATTTTGGTCCGCGCTTCTTCGATTCGTCCCGGGGAATCGCGAAGAGACCAACACGAAACTATCGTTAGTCATGAGCATGCGGTTATTATATATTATTTTTTTCCTGACGAATTGTTCCTAAAGTGAGCTCTAGGGGTCAGGAATAACCCCTGCCTCAACATCATGAAGTGAAAAATCTTGAGATGAGTGCGTATAATTGTATGAATTTAGGTGATAACTGTCACCAATCATTAAAAAGTGAATATGGGAGAACCATGAAACAAAGTAAATAGACGCGCATCATTTTATTATAAAATTATATGGCGAACGGATTTTATCTTATTCTAAACGGTTATCGTCGAATATACACGGTTAAAGGAGTACTCTGATTAGCCAAATTTAAAAAAACCTCAAGGGTTTATAACTTTACAAGTGACGCTTTCTTTATCGTCTCCGTGGCCAAGTCGGAAGAATGTGGGTCTAGTAATCATACGGTTGATGGTTCGCGCCAACCCAAGGGTGCTTTTATTCTTTTTTAGTGTTTTTTAGACTCGCCTTAATGTAAACAAATTAAGCATATAGACGATTTAACATATTCTGTGGGATTAATTTTGTGGTTCATTGGCGTTTCGTCGCGTCCTCTGGTGGGCCGCTGGTGGTATCATTTTCAAAACGGAAGTGGGACCATTGCGGATCGTCGCTGCAGGACCGCCAATTTTTGGCGAATGTCGCTAGTTGCCCATCGGTGGTCTATTGACGCTTACGGCATGGGGACTTTGCTGGTAATCAGGTTTTGCTTTTTTCTTTTTAAAAGGAGAATTAGCGTTATGTAACTCAATGAACTGTCGCTTATATTCAGATTTCGTACGAAACCAATGTCTCAACTTCCATATGCAGCCGAGAAATGTGTCATCATCTTTCTCGTATCGACGAAGGAAATCCAAAGCTCCCATTCATTTCGTCTTGTGGATTTCTATGAACTGTTTGGAAACTCAGCAAGCATATTTTTTTATTTTTTATTTTATTTTTTATTTTTATTTTTTATTTATTTATTTATTTATTTTTTTTGTAATCGGAATAGTGATCCCGAAATAAAGCGCAAGTTTTTCTGAATTTTTTGTTCAACGTTTTTGTCTCAACTCGCTCGTAACGAATGATGGCCCTGCGCTACAGTCTTCATCGTGCACGTTTGTCTCTCCTTTCGTTGAACACAATACACATTTTTCTAATATAACTAATTCGTTTGTATTTTTATCCCGTATGCGTTTGATTTGCCTATAAAATTTAATAGCCCGAACATGTCACGTATTCAAGAAATGAATAATACTCCAGATTTCACACTTGACGGGATTCAGTGTTGCGGTATTGTCGAACAAGTGGCACAAGAACGAGACATAGCTCAGAGTGAATCAGGGAGGGAAGCTAACCGGTAAACACGCAGTTACCATGGTGGGAGGTCTGCACATTTTTTTTTTACTTTCTGGCCGGCTCTCATAATAATAATAATAATAATAATAATAATAATAATAATAATAATAATAATAATAATAATAATAATAATAATAATAATAATAATAATAATAACAATAATAATAATTCCTGTTGCTCCACCTTTTAAATTCCCCCTTTATGTTCATGGCACTAGTGCATTTTTTGTTTTTACTATTCATTTTCCTCTTTCTGCAAAATCAAACTACTTCACTTATATTATACCTATTGATTTCAGTGTGAGTGATCGTCACATATCCTCTTTGCATGCTTTCCCTACATACGAATTTGTATAATGGTGTGCATTTCGTATTATAGTTTCTACGTTAATAGGCCTACATTTTTTAAAAGTTTAACGTTCCATTATTACCGTACGCGCCCGTGCTATGGAAGATGGTGATTATAAGATGGTTGTTAATGGCGGAATGGCGAAGGAGGGAAGACCTCGAGGAAACCCACGTACGTGGTGTTTGCTTACCACAGAGACTACTTGGTGGAAGCTCAGAGAAACCCCGGTCTGACAGTGAGATACCGCAGCCCGTATCACTTACATGCTCTGTGTATACAACGTGCTAATCCGTAAGTGCTTGAGCGAAATTTTCCCCAACTTTACCGTTTCTCTCCGTCCAAAAAAAGCAGTAGAGAAGATAGAAGTTAATTCTGAGAAGACCAATTTAACTTGTTATATTCATTAAATTTCGAAACTTTTTGTCATCATAATAAATGTAGACTAAATAAGATGGATGGTTAATGAAAGTCCATGATTATGAAAATTAATTTTCAGTGCTTTCCCAACGGCAATTGAACTTCAGAGCATCATCTGCACCAAAGGTGCACGCCTTAGCTACCAGATCAGTGGAAAGGGCTATAAGCTAGTATTGCATGAAATCCACACCACGGCTAATCGAATCAGGAGTGCTGGACACTGGACAGAGATTCTCCTTGGGGAGCTTGCACGCTAGCAACGAAGATGGGAATGTGCATAAATGAAGATGTGTTTATTTTTTCATTTTCCATGTTTGTATAAGGATATCAACTGCAGCAGGATATCAACTTTCCTACCACGACAAGTCATATTATAATGGTGTCAACCAAATTTTGAAATAAATAAATTCTAATTAATTCCAATGTTCACTTTCGTTAATGTGCCTGCTTTCTCTAGATCCTCCTGCTTCACCTTCTTCTACTCGGCGAATACTAACTCGTAGAGACCATCTAGCATTAGTTGCTGGGTGCATGTCGCACAATTGTACACTTCACATAAAAAAAATTGCGACAGCAACGCTCTGCAGTTAGGCTACCCAATTTACAGTTCTTATCCCATAATCGTGTCTGGTAAAGAGATCTCTCTCTCCTCCCTTCGTTTCTCCCATACTAAATTCAGCAAACAAAGTGAGCCCAATTCTAATTTCAAAATATATATGTATTTGTATCGATAACATGAAAGAATGAAAGAGAGACAAAACAAGATTCATAAGTTGATGGAGGGAGAAACTTAAATACACACACAATGAACAGTTGAAACCGATGGATATCTGTTAGACAAAGGTAGAGAAGTATGTCAGAGAGAGAAAATGGTTAGAAAATAATAAGAAGAGGGAGCACAGATAAAAATGTGGAATTTAGACTTATTAAAAAACAACTAACATGAAATTACGCATCCAGAAATTCAACAGCAATATAAAAGTAACATTTTGAACATTTCGACGGTACTTTTCAGCTAGCTCGTATCTCAAAAAACAACCTTACAGGAGAATAGAAAATAATGTTTGAAAAAGGTGGAGATTAGTTAAAAGTCGCTGACTTTCAACTAATCTCCAACTTTTTCAAATTTTGTTTTTTCTGTAAAGTTGTGTTTTGTTTTTGAGATACGAGGTAGCTGCAAAATACCGTCGATTTGTAACTTCTCATTATGATACAGTTAAACTTCTAATATTGACTTTTATCATAGAAATTTAGCAGTAAAATAGCACTCATTTTTCATTAGTAATATGGGATGGAAGATATGATCTGCGCTACCTACTGGGCTTATTATAATGTCTTTCGAATCAGTACGTTCAATGAACACTACCGAATTTTCAAGCGAACCATGCCTAAACAAAGCATTGTGTTAAACTTCGGTCATTATTCTAAACGTGTTTCGCAGTTCTACAATTTCACTGGAAATTGAGTACTTAATTTGACCGTCAAGTTTGGTATTAATTTTTGAAGTAACTTCATGAATTTTTCAAGCATCTTTCATATATTCGAATAGTCCTGAAAAAAAGATATAAAATCCAAATATAATTTCTATATTACTGTTGGATTTCTGGATACGGAACTCTATAATGTTAGGTTTCTTTTTTAATAAGTTTAAATACCATATTTTTATCTGTGGTCCTTCTTCTTCTTCTTCTTCTTCTTCTTCTTCTTGTTCTCTCCCATTTTCTCTCTCTGTCTAACAGACATCCATCGATTTCAATTGTTCAATGTGTGTGTGTTTAAGTTTCTCGCTCCATCAACTTATGAATCTTGTTTCGTCTCTCCCTTTCATTCTTTCATGTTATCGATACAAATACATGTACATTTTGAAATTAGAATTGTGCTAATTTTGTTTGCTGTTTTTAGTATGGGAAAGAAGAATGGAGTAGAGAGAGAAGGTCTCTTTACCAGATACGATTAGAAGATGTAAATTGGGTGGCCTAACTGCACGGCGTTTACTGTCGCAATTTTGTTTATGCGAAGTGTACCAAGCATGACTTAAGACTTATTTATAAAGAAACAATAACATCATTTGCAGTAAAATACTTCTACAGTCTAGTTGTGAATGTGCATAAAGACTAACTGGATAGTGAAATGAAGAAAAAAATGTTAATTTAACGTTCAACTTTAACATTAGGCTAAAGGAGACGAAAGACGAATGAAACTGAATGATTCTGAAATAAAATTTTCCATGCTCTGGACCGGGAATGAAACCCGGGAGCACGATGCATACTAAAAAGACACACGCGCCAGAAGCTAGATTTAAGTGGAAGGGAGCGTAAAATGAAAAATTAAGCCCAAAGACACATTGAAAGACATTGTCATTTTGTGCATACACTATGACAAATGGAACAATTCCAAAATAGTCTCAACTTGCTCCATCACGTGACTGGAACCTAAGTGTTATATGCTAATTTGGAAACAAAACTAAGTGTTGTACTACAGTATAAAGTTTACCCACGATTTTATGCAAGAGCCTGTGTATTCATTGTGTGTGTAATATCATAAACTACTAGGTGATCTAATAAAAATGTTAAAATTGTAGAGCTACTAATTAAATTCATGTGTGATTCTTTTTTAAAATGCCTACTTGGACAAAGAATATAAACCTGTTTCTACCCCGTAGGAATTAAACATAAACCAAAAATTATATTACAGCATATTTGGCTGGTTCTAGTGAATAACCGGCTAAGTCGAGAAAAGTAAATTTTACAGGAGAGCAGTTTAAAGGTAAATTTTACAATAGTTACCTGGCTAATTTTGACATAACCAAATGCTGTAACTTCCTCATTTTTATGAATTCACCTTAGCCGCTTCTACACAATGTAGAACTCACCAAAACAAGCTTATACTTGTAAAATCTCAATTTTCAAAAAAAAAAAAAAAAAAAAAAAAGTCGACTTAGCCGGTTATTCACTGGAACCAGCTATTTAATAATTAATGGAATTTATAATTTCCCTATTCACCGTCTCTATATCACACACACAATGGAACAAAGGAAATCAATAAGAATAATGAGTTTTCCTCGTCAGCATTTAACTTGGCAAATAAGAATGTTATTTGAATCATGTATTGGATGAAACTCATGGTATCAGGAGTTGACAAATTGAATTTACATTAAGAACAGAAATAAAACTGTAACGGACATATTCCAAAATAGTCCGTTACAAGCTCTTGCTTTCATTCCTGAATCTGGTAAAAGTCACTCATTTTACTTCCACTTGGAAAAACAGAAACATTAAATATTTACACCAAATTTAGTATACATTCAATGATGGTTCAACAGCTACGTCCTAAAAATTTTACGACACACTGTAATATTCCTTAGTTTGGCTTCGAATTTTCGTAAGAATCTTTGTAGTTCGGACATTACGTTGAACTCTTAGTTTAAACAAGTTAATTAAACTCAAATTGAACAAAGAAACAAAAACAATATTTTGTTTTTTACATTTCATTATTTCTAGTGTAAAATCGCTCTGTCCTCCATTTTTTGTAACTATCTGTCCTTGTTTTTCCATTAAATTATATATAGTTAATTTTCTAAAGTTTTATCTAGCCCTTCTTTCCAACTTTCATCCTTGATTTTGTTCCTCGTTCGCGTTTCATTAACATTTTGTAGGTCTGAACGAGTTACTTAGTAACTAATTAAACGTCTGAGATAACAAATCCTACGAAAATGACAAAGGTAAGGAGAGGTTTAGCCCAATCTAACTTGATACATTTTAGGCCTAACTTATTTGGAATTATTTAAATGAATTTGGTCAATACAAATAAGGTTTTCTTGACATTATCTCCTCGATGAATAGTTTCTGGCTATTTTGTAGTTACAAACTTTCACATTTTTTCAGTTGTTAGGAGTTGGAAATTGAGAAACTAATTTCATTTTTAAACGTCATTTCTTACAACTGTATCAGCGCGTAACGTTATATTTCTTCTTCATATATTGTGTGGCAAGAAGATATATATATTATGGCAGCTTAGTAACGTCAGTTGAAACCCACTGAAGATCATGGACTTTTTAAAATTGTCCTGGAGGGTTCTTGTCCTTGTCGAGTCCCGTAGAGATTAGACAGTATAAGAAAGAGATAAGAACTTAAATACATTCAGTAGTTCAAAAAAAATTAAAAAAATGGTAGAGTGCTCATGTGTGTTACAAGGGATTCCTGGTTCAACCCCAGACCATATAACTTGTGGTTTTCAACATCATGTCCTTGTGTTTTCCCAAGGTTCTCCCATTTCCTTCCACGTTCTCATTTCACAGATTCTTTCAAAATGATTTATTTTCATTAATCATCTATTATTTTAAACCTTAAAGGTATTACCGTACTAAAGTTTCATTTCATTTCGTTTTATGACAAAAGCTTTCTGGACTGTTATCAAACAATGATACACAGTTCGAGAAGTAGCAGAATCTGTTCTACTTTACCTTTAAACTGGTAACAAAAGCTTTATTCCTCCCTTTTATTTCAAACCTATTAGAAAACTATTTATTTTTTGCATCAGGAACTGGCTTCGTCAAAAAATACAAAAAGATTGAAAGAACACTACAATTACTAGACACTATATAGCTACTAAAAAATAACGTAACAATAACAATACTACTATTACTACTACTACTATTACTACTACTACTACTACTACTACTACTACTACTACTACTACTACTACTACTACTACTACTACTACTACTACTACTACTACTACTACTAATAATAATAATAATAATAATAATAATAATAATAATAATAGCTTGAACAGTTTTAAACATTCATTCCTGTTCATAATCTTCTTGCTTGACACAAAAATGTTTAATGTTTTGGTCTTACACAGAAGCATCTGATTAAAGTTTTCCTCTGTCATAGAACAGATGATTATGTAACCATAATTTGACCTTTTTCTAAAAAAATATACAAACTTGACATTTGCTAAAAGGAAATTGAAAGATTATTACAGTATATTATTTTATTCTATGTAATGTATCAAGCTTTGAGTTTTTATTAACCTAATATTTTATATATGAATATTATTCTTGCTAACCCTCTCCGCTGATCTAGAGGCTAGCGTGTGCGCCTTTGGTGAACTTGGTCCCGAGTTCTAGGGATGTGCACGAAACAAGATTTGTGGCTGTCTCGTCTCGAAAATGCGCTGTAAAAGTGATGTCTCTGCTCGAAAAATGTATATTTCTCTATTGGAAGAGCCGTGTTTCGACTCGAATTTTGTCAGGAAAATCCTGTCTCGACTCGTCTCGTGTGCATCCCTACCAAGTTCGATAACCGGTGAGAGAACACACACACAAAAAGAATTGTTCTGGCTTAAACATCGTAACATGTAACTAAAATATTATTTCATTTCATCATTGTTGGTTCTCGTATTGCAGAGCTAATTTTGACTTTAACGTTTCTTTCAGCAGCGACGCTATATGAGACGGGACCTACTGATTAACATGGAATCAGAACCACATGAGCTCCAATCGGGAATCGAACCCGGGTCTCCCACGTCAAAGGCGTGTATGCTAACCGCTTAGCCACGAGGGAGCTCGGTTCTCGTATTGCATCAATGTAAATTCAATTTACGGAAAATTTCGCTTTTTTGTATGCGTAAATTATGTTTTTTCAAGAATATATACTCGCATACACTGTAACGGTAATATACTTAGGTGTTCATGGAGTAGTCTCTGGGTGTATGAGAGGCCGCGGTGGCCCAGTGGTAGAGCGCTCACCTCTGGTGCATGGGGTTCTTGATTCGACCCCAGCTCGGACCAAGTGAGCCTTATGGTGGACAAACACCGTGTGCGTGGGTTTTATCGGGGTTTTCCCGTTTCCTAAAATTTTATACATTCCACCCTTTCCTTTATTTCTCATCATCATCGTTTCCTTTAGCCTACTCGGCATAATCGTGGCACATAAAACTTAAAGATTTCATTTCATTTTATTTTTTCCTGAGTATATCAAGAGGAACTGATAACATCATTCTTAGCGTCTTCTTCAGCATTGTAAACAGTTTTGTTGCATGAGGTGTTACCCCAGAAAATAATTCCCTATGAAATTAATGTCTGACTAAATTCAAAGTATGTAGTTTCTAATGCCTCCAAAGTCAGGATCTTACTGGAGTTTGCTAAAGGTAACTTTCGTGCTTATTTTTCTCAATGAGTAGTTTTTGGAGTAAGAAAATCAAGTACAGCTCACAGATGATGAGAAGAATCCTAGCAGAAGTAGTGTGACGTAGGTATGGACTCGCCCACTTTTCGCACCGGGGTTTCAAATGTCACTACGGAATAGCACACAGATAACTACCCGGAGTAGCAGACGACATCTAAGTATAGACCACACCTCAAAAACCGAAAATGGACTTGACCGTGTCGTTGACCTTTCCCCGCTACTCCTGTTTTAGGGTTCTTCTCGTCATCTGTGAGCTGTACTAGTAACCTCATCTTTAAGTTACGCATAAGACATTATTTCTTCTATGAAGGAGAACACCCATATAATTACAAAAGAAGAAAGTTTGCCAATGGGGTTAAATAACTGTCATAAAATATGTATTTAGATGATAAATCTCCAATCTTTTGTCGAAAATTTGAGAAAAGATGAATGAAGACAACGAAACAGAAGATGCGACCCGTTTGACTTATTAACTGTTGATGCTGTTACTTAGTCAATGTGTATTTATGAAGAATCGTCGTTTATAGCAGACGTTTCCCGTCAAGACTGGAGAAAGGAAGTAAAATGGAAGCAGTTCTTTCATCGTCACTAAAAGCCACGCCACACCTATCGTCACTGTTAACTCTACAACTGAAGGGGCAAGGTAAACAAACGAGTTAAAACGACGTTTTCATCCCAAATCCGCCAGTTCCGATCTATAATGGAAGAACGCAATCAAATTTATTCTCCGCTTCACGCCATGTAATGGGGCTGAATTTTTGATTTATTAAAGCCAACAACGGGATGACGTGGGTGGAGCTCTCTTAACACAAACAAGTCAATCTCAATTCAGCCTTTTTCGATCTTCCTTTCGGAACCGAGAAGCACTGATAATCATACAGAGGAAAACATCCATATTTCTTTTTGCTTCAAGTTTTATCGTTTCTTTCTTTTCTTTTGTTCATAAAGGTGAGATTAGCACCGTAAGTCAGTGGTTTCCAATCTTTCTTTTTCTGACGACACATTTTACTGAACGCGCACAAAATCGCAACGCACTTATTTGACTTTTTTACTAATAAAAATAAAAATTATGATAGCGTAACACAGTAAGTTTCTAGAAAATCGTGACTCTACGTAATACTGAATTCCGTCGTTGCAGCTCGAGACATTGACTGGTAGGCAGTCTATCTCAAGATCGATTTTGACTTCTCATTAAATGTTTCATGATTTTTAAATTCTAAAATTTAGTAAATCACACCAGCTGCGAATAACTGCCATATGCTAATGTCTGAAGTACTGTAAATGATTTTTCCACGAATATTTTACATGGAATACCACTATACCAGCATGCAAACTAGCTTTGACTTTAAAAAAAAAAAAGAAAGAAAGAAAAGAAAAAAACTGAACCTACGCTCTCCACACAACGCATTATTAACATATGAGCATAAATCTCCTTGTCATTTCTCACAACATTTGTACACGTCTCTTTATAGACACAAGTGAAGGATATCTTGATAAAAATTGGCAAGGGATATTATAAAGGGGAGATTTTTTCGATTATTTTTTCAGTATCTCGGACCGTTTGCAGGATTTGAGACTACTTCCGGGTGGAATTTCTAGTTCATGTATGATCAGTGTTTTCTTTCTTTTTGCATTCAGTATGTAATAAGCAAATACATTACATACACAATTAATTATAATGTCGGTGATATATGGTGTTCATGGGATAAAACACTCCAAACAATAAAGATTTACCTTAGAATGGAGAAATGGTTATCCTTCATTTTTCATCATCATTTGACCATGAAAAAAGGCCTGAGATATACAACCCCTATATACAAATATGTGGTGTTGGAACGCATAACTCGTAGGATATGATGTTTTACTTTAGATTTCAACACTTCCAGGATAGGTCTACTTCTAAAAAAATATAATAATGAAATAACGGTCATGTTTTTTCAAATATTCAATTACAACTGGACAATTTACACAAAATTTGAAATCGACCAGCGAAAACGGCACGTTTCTAGCACATGTAGTTTTCGAGATTTCATTGTCGAAATGATTGGAGATAAACATATAAACTTTTCTTGACCACAAACACATAAAGCTAACATTTTAATATATAGATATTTATATGAGAATGTTTATTCAATTTTCTAAGAAGGCATAAGTGGAAGGAATCTAGAAAACTTCTGTTGTTAAAAGAAATCGTAGAAATGCGATTTTTGTGGGTGTATTTCTATATAGGATTTTTATGGTTGAAAAAGTTACTGAGATACAGAACATTCCAAAAATCTTATCATTCCTCGTGTTTCAGCTTACTTAGTGATCAGTACATCAACATGGGCACCAGCATTGTCACGGTACAATACAATCCTGCGCCACGTCCTGTCTAAAATTTTCCGCAGCATGGAGGTGTGATTTCCATTAATGCCTTCCTAACAGCTTGCTTTAAATGTTCAGTTGTCTGGTGTTGCTGTTTCGAGAAATGCTGTTTAACTATTCCCCACAAGGAATTGTCGCACGACGTTGTATCTGGGCTCCTAGGAGGCCACTTAATCTGTGCTGGCATACTTATTGATCCACCTCTGGGATAACACCTCCAAGAATTCCTTCACAAGGAGAGCGTGGTGGGCTGGAGCTCCATCCTGTTGGAGGCAACAGTCAGCAACAATGTTCAGTGTTTGGAGCTCTGGTATAATCAAATCCAATAACATCTGGAGGTAAGAAAGTTGATTGATTGTACTGGGAAAAAAAAAAATCTATGAAGTGCCTACAGGACATAGAAGTCCATAGGAGTCCATAACATGTGGGAGATTGTGCTCTAACTCTTCATAATAATACTGGTTTTCATTGTTCCAGGAAAAGCATTTTAATTTAAAGTTCAAAAGCCTTATATTAATTTAAGTCGTCATTTGTTTTTATTTTAATTTAAAAATCGATATCATAAGGACAGTATTGTAACTAATAGACGATTGATGTAATTCATCTGATCTTGATAAATTTGACACAGTGTGGATTTTGTGCACGTGAAATGCATATTATGATGTCCAAGTTTTGGTGGATGAATCTCATCCCATTCCATCTTGATCAAGTTTGACATTGTAGTAAACTTTGACGTGCGTATTATTCATGCGAAATATTACTGTGTGCAAGCTTGTGGTTCTTCAGTTATGGGCCATCAAAGCTGGAATTTCCACTTATTCTATTAAAAAAAAAAAAAAAAAAAAAAACTCTAATTGTTGTTTAGAACAAAAATACACAAAACAAACTGTTGTTAACGACTGAAGCGGTTGTAAGGTGCTGCTATGTCATGCGATACGAAGCTAAATAGGTTTGACGTGAGTGTGAACATCATCACGACGTAGCTCAATTCTCACTTTACGTTTGTATTGTCTGTTTCCAGTTTTTACTGGCGTGATTTTGTACACTATTAAAATTAAATGGGCTAACGGAGGCAGCATAAAGATTTAAACACCCATTGCGAGATCACAACGACGCGAGAAAAGCAACCACCTGAGTAGTTAAACATTAATTCGAGGCACAACATCATGTCCGTGGGTTTTCTCGGCGTACTCCCGTTTCCTCCCACATGTTCAATCCATCAATTCTTTCATAATAATTTATTTGCCTTAATTATCATCTCCCTTAGCGTAAAGGGCATAATCATGGTATGTTAAATAGAAAGAAAATATTAATTCGAGGATAAGACAATAAATTATAAGATGGTTGATTAACTATATTTTAAATACAGGGTGCACTTACAACAAGGACTTGTTAGAAAGATCGATAAAGGAAGACTTTCTTCGCAATATGGAAGCTTACTAATTTTACTTGCTTTTCTTCAACGAGTATTTACGACAGATATTACCGTTAGTAGATGGATCCATACATCGTCCAAAATAAAACTCAGCTATTCTTTTATGTTCTAATTTTTTTATTTTATTTTATCTGAATGGGTTTCCTCGAGATTCTCCCTTTCAAGAATCATACCTTTACCAACACGTCAATTAGCTATAGTGGGGTCTCAAAAAAGTAATTATTTACTTATTTAGCGTCCTTTTCCCCAGTGAGGCTATATAAGACGTGGATCTACTGTTTAAAGTGGAATCCGAACTACATGAAGTCCTACCGAGAATCGAACCCAGGTCTTCCGCATCGACGATATGTACGCTAACTATATAGCCAGGAGAGAACTTCTGGTAAAATTTTTATCTACGGTGTTTCTATTGAAAGAGTTCTGTCTCATCTAGTCTTGTGGGCAACTCTATTTGAAGTAATTAACACTAAAATTATATTTATGTGATACTAGCAGAATAGTCATTCCTTCTCCTCTTTCTCTAAGTTGTACTGTCAAAGTGAAATGATAAAAAAAAACATCCCAGGCCCGAACCTCTCTATGTTGAAAATTTGTTCATGAACGGTCGGGTGGTTCAAGAGGAATGAACTCACAAAAGTAGTCACTTTTATATATACAGAAGATATAGAAGATACATACATATACATAAATATATATATACAGAAGATAGATAGATATGCCTAATTGTATTTCAAAGTAGAACCAGAAAGTAAACGAAATTCATGTTCCAGCATCGTTGATTATTAAATACAGACACACATATTTTATATTAAAGAAATAATTTGAGTTCAGTTTAACACGTAACTTAGGAAAAGCATGCAACTTTATGCAAGCTTTTCCTTATGCAACTTAGGAAAAGCATAAAATATGGGCTACATAATTTGATTTTTTTTTTTAAAGTGTAATGCACGTTTCAATAGAATCGTTACACTTAAATTTAGAAACTTTTTATACCTAGACAGTTATATCTTTTCGTAATGTGTTTTATTGTTTTGATCTTAATATCTATGAAAGTGGACTTCTTTTATTAACGTTGTATATCACGAATAGTTAATTACTAGAATAGATCATACATTTCCCATATTGTTAGAAGAGATTTTCCAACACCATATGCATGGAGAGTGTTAATAGCGTTCCAAGTCGTTTTTCCTTCTCGTGCAGCTAATCTAAACTGGCAAAGAAAAGGGAGGGAAAAAGTATTTCTCACACTTTTTTTTACATCAGAGATTTTAAAAATAACTTGAAGCTAATGCTGTTCGTGTGGCATCATCGCTTATTTTGTGGACAGCGACTATTTCGACCCATATGAAACTTCCGGGACAAGGAAAAAAGAGTGGAAGGGGAAAACCAGTTTGTTTTTATAGATATAGTAGCATTCAGCAGTTAAAAATAGTTATATTCTTTCGTGCTGCAAGTGGAGAAATTGCATTAACTATACAACTGGTTTAAGTTGTTGTTATTATACTTCCTAACTATGCTACAAGTATGGGAAATCTTAAAGAATGACTTGTCCGTTTATCTGATGACAGGTGACAGAGCAAAAACGGTAAAATACAGCAGAGAAGCAGTTTCTTGGAAACGATTGGGCGTCTCAAGAATAGATTCCATCTCCTCACTGAATTCTATTCGAACCGGAAGTAATAAAAATAAATCATTTTCTGTTTATGTATTGATCTACATGGAGCAAAAACTGTAAGAGAAAGGAGAATTAGCCTTTTGATGTGGATTCAGTATTTTATCTCAAATTTTGTTGTTTATTCAAACCGGAAGTGGTGCAAATCTAGAATTTCCATTCTCAATTTATTACCATAACCAAAAAAAAAAAAAAAAAAAAAAGAAAAGAAAAGAAGAAAAGAAAAGAAAAAACAGTAGTAGATGGCGAGAAGGATGTTTTTATACGAATTCAGTACCGCAAGAACAGGTCCTATACAAGGGCGCCGATTTCTCTGTAAATTTGGGGGGGGGGGGGAATTCAGATGCAGAAGGTATATATATGAAGATTTTAAGACAAATTGCATGCAAGTTATGCCAAATATTTTATATTTATAAATACAATAGGGGCCCACATGAGCTTTGGGGTGGCCCGGACCCCCCGGGCTTCCCAGGATCGGCGCCCTTGGTCCTATATCCGATTTCATTCCTCTATTGCAACCAGAAGTGGTGAAAATCCGCTACCGCTTCCTTTTCCATCGTTATTTCCCATAGAGAGAAAAATGGTAATAGGATGTGACAAATAATTTTTGGTATGTATTTATAATCCCAAGAATAGGTTTCACTTCAGCTCTTTTTCTTCTACTGAAAACAGAAGTAGTGAAAACTAGTGCGATTTCAATATGGATTCCCATAGTAAAAATTGCAAGAGATATGGAGAAACTGTTCTTGAAATGGATTCTGCGTTCCAATGCTTCTATGACCTTATCCTTTATTGTAACCGCAAATTATAGATTTACCACTTACGGTTTCGGTATTGAATCCGTATAGTTAGGAAAATTACTGTACTATCACAATGTGAAACGAGCTCGGGATTATTATTATTATTATTATTATTATTATTATTATTATTATTATTATTATTATTATTATTATTATTATTATTAGGCACTACTAGGGGACAGTGCCGTACGCAAAGGGGAGTTTAGGGGTTTCATTGATTACCCTCAGTATTGGTCGAGCATGTTAAAAATGAATGAAGTCTTTAACGTCCCAGTATCGTATCATTTTGACTAACGAAGACGGATGATTATAAAAGAATTCGCGGAGTGATAATGTGGGAGGAAACGGCAAAACCTCTTGAAAATCATGAACATAATGTTTCTCACGTTAAACACATGCTAATCCTAGTATTACCTTGTGTTTGACAATGGAGAAGGATGTATTACTGTTTACGACCTGTTCCCCGGTCAGAAACAGTACCATATGCCACTAACTAAAGTGATAAACAAAGAACATAAAAGTGGAAACTTGTGTAGTCCGCACATTTTGCTCTGGTAAGTGTGCCAATAACTTAAAGTATTTTATTAACATTCATATTTACAATATGCAGTTTTGCAATATCCTGCAGAATTGCTCTTAAAAGTTCCTGTTCTTCCTAGGAAGTAACATTGGCGCAGCTGGTTTCCGATCAATCCTCATAATCATGGCAAGTGATCTAAAGTGGCAGCTCAAGAATTGGATGATTGACCAACTGGCCGAACGAGATGAAGTAATTCGTAAATTAGAAACAAAACTTAGCATTCTTATTGATTGCCAGATAGCATCTAATAACGATCAGAATAAGAGTACTCATTTACACCTTCAAAAGTGCAAGTCTTGCTTCAACGAACATTTAACTGTTTTTTAACACTGTCCAGCGTTAGGCAAATGATGCTATCATTATTGGGGCTACAATCATTTCGCCGGGCTTGTGCATCAAATTTATCCACGCCAAAAATTAAACAACAGGAAAATGAGTTTGTTCATTGTTGGGCACAGAAAACTTTTAGGATATTCAAGCTTAATAATATTGCATTTACTCCCACCTTCTACTAAGATAAAGCAAGAAAACATGGTCCAGTCAAAAACTGTACAGCAGATCAAAACCAGTACCAACACAGAGGGGCAACTCAAGAATTCCAGGAAGCAACGCCACTTTAATGTGCAAGATTACAAGAGGAGCGAGGAGCATAAAAAAGGTAAGATAATGTAATTTTATGTTTTGGACAATAAGGAAGCCAATTTGAAATCACAGCAGTCCATTACCTCGTAGTAAGTAATGCGAGGACACACAAGAGACTGAATCAATTGAAAAGTGTCCAGGAAGTCATCACACTCGGTATATTCCACGCAGAACAACCCAGGGATCTCGTTTTACAAAACTGAAAATAGTAGCTGTCGGTGGTCAAATTGGTAGGCCAAATGGAGGAAGGAAAAATTTCAAGAGTAATCAAGTCAGAGATATGGAAATATTTAATAATTACCATGGAATAGTATTTGACAGAATTTCAACAGATATTTTAGACAGAATTGTATATTAGATCAGCTAATGCAATATCAGAAGAAAATTATGGAGAACATGAAGTGGTTAGAAGAAGAACTTCTGCTTGTTAGTGCTTCTTTGAAGTCAGTTATTTTTAAAATGTATTTAATTTTCCCAGTTTTTCGTCACTCAAGTAATTTTGTTAGATAGTCGGGTCAAGACTTCACTTAGGGAATAACATGTGTATTATCCAAAAATACATATATCAGAATCCAAAGGTACTCACTCAACAATTTTTATAGCGGGAGTTAGGGTACGGGGACATAATTTGAAGTACTCACCAGCTACCTCTATAAAAATTGTTGCGGACGTATCGCAGGATTGTGAAACTTGGATATTTGGATAGAGCACATACTAGTTCCTAAGTGAAGTCTTGACCCGACTAAGGTAGATCCCATAGTTTTGGAGATATGAATCTTTAAAGTTCATTTTTCATGTTTTTGACAGTCTATAACTCCGAAAGGAAGCATTTATGCACTCAGGTTGGTCTATACTTTTTGTCTTATCTTGGTGTCAGGAATAACCTCCCAAATGTTATCGATGTTGTTTTGGAACACCCTGTATATATTTATATATGAATGTTCTACTTTATTCACAGAAGTGAAGGGAGACGATGATGGTATTAATGAAGGACTTGGTGGAATGAAGAAAGTGGGAGGAAACAGGAGATCCCACGCATATGGTGTTTGTCCACTACAAGGCCGATTTGGCGAGAGCTCTGATCGAACCACGGACTCTACACGCCAGAGGTGAACGCTCTACTACTAAGCCACTGTGGCCCGAATCAAGAATATAATTTAATTTTGTGAAATATAAAGCACTGTATTATATGGTGGCATTTCTTCATTGTGATCATGATTAAAGCATCAAGTCATCGCTCTCACTTTTAGATTCGATCGATGCCCATTAAAAATAATAATAAAAAATGTGTACACATAGGCCTAGGTGTATCATTTACTGAGTCTGTCTTACTAAATCCCGAGCTCCCATACTGCTTGCGCTAGGTTTGTTTTGCGACCTATTTTTTGGCTATGTAAACACGGACACTCCAAATTGCAAAACACTATAATCCAATATACAATAAACACTTTATAATCATATATTTTCCAAATTCCAATACACTATAATCAGGCCCGCATTTATACATTATGCGCCCCTGTGCTCTAAATTGCCGCCCCCCGCACAAACTTATGTGTCAAACAAGGAAACAAGCCGTGATTTTGCAAACATATCAGCTCTTGTTGAGTAGCAGTTTACGTATTACAAGTTGCAAAAGTTACAAAGTAATTTTAAATGGCCTAATTTTCTTAATGATGTTTATGATGTGGTGCTCTGTCTGAAGGTAGGTGTTTGATCCGAAGGTCCCTGGACAAGGTGAACCCATGATGATTTGCCATAGCCTTCCATGTGATGAAGATGACGTATTAACCGAACCACTTATGTCCCCACTGGTAATCGAACCTGGGACCTCTTGATTACAAGGCAACGAGCTTAATAACTCATCCATTGGAGACACATTTTCTCAATACTGGCATGTAATTTATTAATATATGTTTTAAATTACTAGCCGGAGAAAATGCATTCTATTAATTCTTAAGCTGTCTGTTTGTAGTGCTTTTCAACTCGAGAACCATAATAGATATAAACAGGAAATTTTAATGTTTTAAAGCTCTCAGAGAAATGATTAAAATGACCTGCTCTAGGCCCTAGGTTACACCGGAGTTGAGATATGAGGATGTAAACTTCCCATAAAAATAACATAGGAGCATTTAAAACGGAAACGAGCAATATTAGTTGTGTTCATAGTTTTTGGGGTGGCTGAGATGAATAGTGACAGTTTTATTCCCATTAACTTCAAGGTCATACTCTACTCCCCAGGGAGGGGCGAGATTTTAAAAGTAATCAAAAACGACAGATCTTAGTGTTAAATTCATAGTTTTTGAGGTCAATGTGTTTAACGGTATCAGTTTTCATGATGCTCATGTTCATCCTCATCCCTTGGAGAGGGGGTGGGGAAGGATAACTTTTTCAAAATAATCAGATAAGCTAGGTAATTAGTAACTACTGTAATTAGAACGAATTAAACACATTAACATATTTTCTCGCGCTTGTGCGGGACTCTGCGGGCTGCTACTTTTAAATACACTGCTTCACAAAACTTAAGTAACTCGAAGTAAGTTGCAAACAATAAAACGACAAGATCACTGCACCAAGTATAATCAACAGAAAAACGGTACAGGTGCACAATGCAACACAAATGAAGGATAACAATTAAGTTAAGATGTACAGGGTGGCCAGAAAGTTCAGAACGATACCTCAACATGTAAAACAGTATTGTGCGAGGGCATAGGCAGTCAATATGGCTTGTGACCACCACGAACAGATACACAGGTACGACATCTGATCTCCAAGCTGCTAATTAGAGTGTTGATCAAGTTTTGCGGCAGATGGCACCCACTCCTCGAAGAGAGCTGTTTGCAGTTCAGGAAGAGTGTGTGGTGGTAGATTACGCTGCGCTATTCGCCGCTCAAGAGCATCCCACACATGCTCGATGGGATGCAAATCCGGCGAGTATGCAGGCTATACAATGTACGTAATGTCTTTGTTCTCCAGATACTCGGACATCAGATGCGCACGGTATGAGCGGATATTGCCATCCATAAACAGGAAGTCCGGACCAAATGCACCATGGAAATTGCGTACATATGTATGGAGAATTTCATCCTGATATCGTTGTATCGTCAAAGTGCCATGTTCCATGATATAGAGGTGCGTTTTCCTATCCAGCATGATCCCATCCCACACCATGATGGAATACCGCCAAAGGACGGCTGTTAAGCAATGAAGTTTGGGAGATAGCGTGTACCCGACTCTCTCCATACTAATGTCCGACCAGAATCAGACGACAGGCTATATCGAAACTCATCGGAGAACAACGCGCGGCCACTAGTGTTCCTTTCATGCAATATATTCCTGACACCACGTCTAACGCACACATTTGTGCTCCCGTTTCAATGACACACACAGCACAGGCTTTCTGTCATGCAGTCCTGCTGTATTGAACCGCCGATGAACAGCTTCACGACTAACACGCTGTCCCGTTGCCTGAAATCATTTGACAGCTGAGAGCACGACGCTTGACGGTCACGTCTGGCAGAATTGTGAAAAAGCTGTGACCGCCGGCCGACGTCTTCCTCGGACGACCTCCTCCATGACATCTACTGGCTGTATGTCCATTTTGGAAGCAATTCCACAGCCTTGACACAACACTTTTATTCACATTGAATTCCTGTTCCACGCCCACTTGGGATCGAGCTATAGTTTATAGTTTATAGTTTTTTATATATAGTTCCCATCACCTAATTATTCGCCCGCGGTCAACGTCACTCAAATGTCATCTGCTAGCTATTGCAAGATGTGTACGCTTGATATCCCACATAGAAACCACCAACTAACTGCTTGCAGCCTCGGACACGACTGGGTTGTCGTGTATGCTACGTGGCAAAATCTGTTCACCGTAGTTACGATGGTGCTACGCACGAGCTATAGCGGGCCCGGGCCTTCCCTGTGTGTCTCTTTGTGTGTACATGCCTTCTACCAGTGTTTAATGGGCACAACATGCCACTTATACCACGCTCTCTCGGGTTCTTAAGATTTGTGGGGTAGTGTATTACTTGATTGTGAATCTTTACAAAATCCAAAATTTGCCGCCCCCTAAATTCTGCCGCCCTGTGCTTGAGCACAGAATAGAACTTACCTAAATACGGGCCTGACTATAATGCATCAATTTTGCTCCGCACACGCGAGTGATAAATATAGAAGCGATCGCTAATGATCTGCATGGGAGAGAGAGGTTTTATAACATAATCAATATGTTATATACATTATATCATCCAGTACTTATTCATCAAACCTCGTTTATGCAGTTTTTGCTAGAAATGTGTGTATGACCATTGGAACGGTAAGTTTCTAAGGTGAACATAATTTTAACAGCTAAAAACGGGACAACTAAAAAAATGTAGTTGTAGATCACTGTATATACCGTATATATATATATATATATATATATATATATATATATATATATATATATATATATATATATATATATATATATATATATATATATATATATATTTTGGAAACAGACACAATCATATTTATCTGCAAACATATTTAGTGGAAACGAAATTTTTCACTAAATTCGAAGTGTAAACGAACACAACAGTAAACCTATAAAACATATCCGTACGCAAGATTTTCTGCTAACAAAAACTCAAAACTCGTTACACCACATAGGTATAAAACTATATAATAAAAACCAAAATCTGTGAAACAAATACCAAATTTGCAGTTAAAAATTCATTTTAAATTATATTAACATAATCACCTATTTTGTAGCGTAGAGGAGTAAGTTTATATATGTAGAATAGACATAGCATTTTATATATGTAGACTTTTATAAGACAAAAATTAAAATTTACTTTCTGTATCGACCAAATATATATTACGTAGTACAAACGACAGTTATTGAAACGTTTTGTATTGCGTGACGAAGATATGAACTCCAGAGTTCCTAAGACAGATAATTAATTGAATACATAAATTACTCCAATCGTATTTGCTTGAAGCTCCTATTCATACAGTAAGTCAGGTTTACCAACTGCGAGGTCCAATGTTGCCATCTCATCAAGATGCTCAATATGCGGGGGAATGGGCCAATTAGTTCTGAGTGTACTAAGCATAAATTATTTATCAGAGTGTAGGAATAGCTACAGCTAAGGATCATAAAATTTTAATATATCCACGTGTTACCCTTCGTCCACACGTTTAAAAACAGATACACGATTCCTGTTTCAGTACTTAAATTGCACAATAGACTGCTCGGAACGCATACGATTCTTAAAAAAAAAGAAAAAAAGAAAAAGAAAGAAAAATAAAAAAATAAAAAGAACTTCTGCAGACAACGAACACCTCCTTGCGTTTAACTAACTTTTCTAGTGTTGCCAACACCCAATTAATACCGTCGCTCGCCAGGTGTGCCAAGACACCACCATCTCTCCCAATGCCCGTAAATTCTGAGTTTGTTAAGGGCCTCACTCTGCCTAATTTTGGACTTTGACCCCGACCTTTGTGACGTCATAGGTCAAAGGTCAATGACCTTGGCCCGGGGTCAATGACCGAGGGGTACTTAGGACCACTACCTCTAAATTTTGGCAGTGGTACCATGGCCCACCCCCTAAATTTTGGCAGGGGTACATAGGACCACCCCCTTTAAATTTTGGAAATTGCCAAATCTAAAAATTTGGTGTGGTAGCCTAGGACCATAGTATGTACTTCTATCAGTATTGGGTGTCTATGTTGTTCCCTTTCATGGGTAAAAAATTGCCAAAAATTCAAATTTCGGGTTTTTTTGACCTAATTTATCCCCTTTGATGAGGTATTATTACCCTATATGGTTATATGGGCGTATACAGGGGTCCATCACCTTTCATAAGACATGGGTATATTAATGCACCCCTTGAAAAATTTAGGAGGGGTACCTTGGACCACCCCTTAAATTTTGGAAATTGACCAATTTAAACATTGGGTATTATAGTACAAGACCCTAATATGTATTATGATAAATTTGGGTGGTCCACCTCCTTCCCTTTTAGGGGTACAAAATTGTCAAATATAAACGTAAGCAATACGTTGTACCACGTGTTTGGTCTTTTGGCCCAATTTATCCTCTTTGATGAGGTCCTATTACCTTATATGGTTATATGGTTATGTATAGGGGTCTATTCCCTATCATAAGACATGGGTACATTTATGCACCCCTTTAAAAATTTGGGTGGGGTACCTTGGTCCACCCCTTAAATTTTAGAAATTGCCCAAATTATACATTTGGTATTATAGTACTGGACCCTAACATGTATTATGATAAATTTGGGTGGTCCACCTCGTTCCCTTTTAGGGGTAAAAATTACCAAATTTTATTACAACCACGTGTTTGTTCTTTTGGCCCAATTTATTTCCTTGGATGAGGTCCTATTACCTTATATGGTTATATGGTTATGTATAGGGGTTTATTCCTTATCATAAGACATAGGTACATTTGTGCACCCCATTTAAAAATTTGGGAGGGGGTACCTTGGCCCACCCCTTAAATTATAGAAATTGCGAATTTTACACATTTGGTATAATAGTATAGGACCCTAATATATATTACTATAAATTTGGGTGGTCCACCTCGTTCCCTTTCATGGGTACGAAATTGCCAAATTTTAGTACAACCACGTGTTTCGTTTTTGACCTAATTTATTCCCTTGGATGAGGTCCTATTACCTTATATGGTTATATGGTCATGTATAGGTGTCCATTTCCTATCATAAGACATAGGTACGTTTGTGCACCCCTTTAAATTTTTGGGAGGGGTACTTTGGCCCGCCCCTTAAATTTTGGAAATTACCCATTTCATATATTTGGTATTATAGTATAGGACCCTAATATAGATTACTATAAATTTGGATGGTTCACCTCGTTCCCTTTCATGGGTACGAAATTGCCAAATTTTAGTACAACCACGTGTTTCGTTTTTGACCTAATTTATTCCCTTGGATGAGGTCCTATTACCTTATATGGTTATATGGTCATGTATATTGGTCCATTTCCTATTATAAGACATGGGTATATTGATGCACCCCGGGAGGGGTACCTTGGCCCACCCCTTTAATTTTGGAAATTGCTTATTTTATATATTTGGTATTATAGTATAGGACCCTAATATAAATCACTATAAATTTGGGTGGTCCACCTCGTTCCATCAACCGGCTTATGGCTCTCATGCCTTTCGAGTGACATGTTCAGCACATCTACTCCCCTAACTGTTAATTCTAGATTTCTAGTCCGTAGTTCACTATTTTTTTTTCTGTTTAAATTAGCTCCTTAAGTATTCTCACGACGTTGAATGGACGCCCTAATGCCAATACCACTTCGTGAGTACGAAAGGTCACTTGTCTTTCCTGTGACTTTATCCGGCACAGTTTGACTTCACTAATCTCACTAGAACTGATATTCTAGTGCGCCTAGGACGTTGTCATTATTTAATATTAATTATCCTAGATAGTAGTGATCTTCAAGTGATCATCTGTGTTTGATGAACCACAAAGAAATGTTGTCTGTGAAATAAACAATTGAAATATTGTATTAAAATATGATGTATCTGAAATGTATTAATCATATCACATATACATATAATCACACCAACGAATATTTTGAGGAGAACTGGGAATCCGCGGTACAAAGTTTAATAACCGCTGTTATAATCTATACTTATAATAACGTGATTTTTTAAAATGAATGTTTGAGGTTAGTGTTCTTGAACAATTCCACACATTATATAGTATCAGGAGTACGCACTCTCACACACTATATAGATTGAATCACACCATACAGTTGTAAATTCCATATTACAGTTGTGAATATTTCATTACCTCAATTTAGAACCGATCTTATGCTTGATATAATGCTATGCATAACGAAAATTTAAAATTAAAGCGATTGATAAAGTTAATCTATTTGTCCTAATTTTCATTGGTAAAATAAACTTTTATAATGAAACAATAACCACAATAAGAAATTATAGGAAAATAAAATGACTGTAAAATATAAACAAATGAAGCTAGGATTACGGTTGTACCACGAGTATTCTCAGTAATGTATATTCTATAACTCTTAGTTGTTGTTTTAGATCAGAAACGTAACGTTTCTATATTAGTTTCGGCCAAAGCAGTCCTCCACTTCATTGCACTGCCAACATGGTGGCAACCGGGTTGGCCGGCGTGAGAGCAGCCCTGAAGGTCATACGCTAGTTCGCTTGACGCGAACTATATTATTTAATATCTGCATTTGTATTAATTACAGTAATTACTATAGAATACGAATAATACTATAGTTAATAAAATTATGGAATGTGCATAAGTAAATGTTGTTTTACATTAACTATTATCAGTGGCTGATCTAGAAGTTAAAAACTGGGGGTGGGGCGCAGCCTAAACCCAAACTATGATACGTGTATCATGAGTTTACTACAAACTTTCAAAAATATATAAATAATAGCTTAAATTATTATTTTCCTTACTCTAAAACTGGGGGCCTAGTTCCCCCGTCCCGGGATAGATTCGCCACTGATATTATGTTCACGTATGCATTAAGGTGTGAGTGTATATACAGGGCGCCCAAAAGTAGATACACAGTACCGTACTGTATTTTATATAATTTCTTATTGTTATCCATCAGGTAGACATAGTTTCTTTATTATTTGTTCTAAATGTGTTTTTACTTACATCTTAAGCTCGGAAAAGCCGAAGCAAATAAACCCATAAACTAGAATCAATTTAGGGATGTATATCTACTTTTGGGTCAACCTGTATTTACGACTGCGCATGTGTTGTCGGTTTTTTGCCCTCCTGCCACTTCGGAAAACATTCTGTGAGCATCCCTGACTGGAATGGTTATTTATTAAAACTTTCAGAAAACTATTTTATACGCTCATTATACCAGGACATTAAGCCGCTAAAAATGACATAAGAATTAGACAGTGAAGATACAGGATATGTTACATTTCCGTGAATGACTAAAGAACAGAAAGCAAAGAAAAAGACAAGAAATTTCACAAAAATTCCCTTCTAGCATGTTTCCTTGTTCCGTTGACTTTCCACTAATTTTCGCTCTCTTTACTTCTCGTGAGAACAAAACAGTTGATGGAAATTGACAACATAATTCCGTAGAGCACTTGTCGCAGATTACATTCCATAGGACCAGGGGTAAAAGTGAGGGGAACGCGGCGGGAGGTTGTCCACCCACTTCCAAAAGATATCTATGGCGTTTTTCCACTTCGTATACAATTACAATGGGTAAAGATAGTTTCGGAGGACGGTGTGACATCATGCGTCTCCCTACCTTTTTAGATCCACTTTTACCCCTGCACAGGACCAATAAGGAAAGCAATCCTCGAAGAAATAGCAGAGGAACTTCTAAAACTTCATCTTCATATCAGTGAATTCCCTATAAAAGAGGCACATTGCTCTTTTACAATCAAAGATCTTTCAGATGCACTTTTTGTGTTGAAACTGAGCACGTTGTTTAAAACAAAGTGTCCTGATACTATTTACTTATCATTTTCATCAGAAATACTTCATAGATAATTTTAGAGCTGCAATGGCTCAACGGGGCCGCGGTGACTCAGTGGTAGAGCGTTTATCTCTGGTGCTTGGGGTCCCGGGTTCGATCCCAGCCCCCGCCAAGTGGACTTTGTGGTGGGCAAACACCGTGTGCGTAGGTTTTCTAGAGGTTCTCCCGTTTCCTCCCACTTTTTTCATTCCACCATTTCATTCAATGCTCATCATCACGTCTCCTTTAGCCTAACCGTGGGACGTAAAGCTCAAAGATTTCATTTCATTTTTTTTCAATGGTTGAATGGCAGAGCGTTCACGTCTTGTGCGAGGAGTCCCTGGTTCAATCCCAGCTCGCGCCAAGTTGGCTTTATGGTGGACAAACACCGAATGCGTGTTTTTTAAGGTTCTCCCGTTTCCTCCACTTTCTTTATTCCACCATTTGATTCGTTTCTCATCATCACCGTCTCCTTTAGCCCACACGATATAACTATGGGACGTAAAACTCAAAGAATTTCATTTCATTTCATTTTTCATAGCTAATGTTAACCTAAGGCTTGGTAGATCACGGGTGGACAGACACATGTTGCTCCTGGAAGAACAACACAACAAAATCCAAAGAAAATCATAGTGAGAATAGCAAGAAAACAAAAGCTGGACAACATACGTATGATGCACAAGTGAAGGGCTTAAAAGTCGAAACGAGCGGTGGATAGCGTACACAGGAATTTATGTCGGGGGTTTCAAACTCAATATGAGGGTATTTTATATTAAAATTCCTAAAATTGCCCCTAAAATTAGGCTAAATTTACACAAAAGTCAAAATTTCGGTGGGGCCACCCCGTGCGTACGTCCCTGGATGAATCTGAAAAACATTCCAAAACATTTATTAGTGTCTTGGTTTCACTTTTCGACCTCATATAGATCGTTGAACTCCCTGAACTTCCTGCCCAAGAATTTTTGTCGAGGAGTCTGGAGAGGAAACTGAGGGTGGCCCGTCGCTTCAACAATGTGATTTTATTTTTAAAAAAATATTAAATTAGCAACGCCTTACAATTCACCAATTGCCATTCTCACGAACAGTAGTATTTTTTAACTTCTAAGAAAACACACCCTTTACATCTTGAAAGGAGATGCTGTAGTGTAGCCAGTTAGACATCTGCCTCCAATTTGGAGACTCAGTTTCCATTCCAGTTGAACATTGAAAGTTTTTGTTCTTACATATGAGATTAATTGAGGGTGTGATATTTACCTAGCTTCTTTAAAATGAAAACTTTTGAAAATCAAGGGAAGTATAGGTGGAGGAGGAAGGTGTTGACTACGTGAATTGCAACGTCTGAAAGGTGTTTCGAACTGGCCAAGGTATCCTGATTACCATTAGGACGGAGCGATCCGGTTGAACAAAAAAGGGGGAAACGAGATACCTGTGATGGAAGAAAATTCTTGTTGTCAGGTACTGTGATCACGAAGACTAGAGCAGTGAATCTAAAAAGCCAAGGCAACGATTTGTATGTCAATAACCACTGTCTTCATCAACGCCAGGCTTGTCCTCTCGTGTATGGTTCACTGCAATTAAGAGTAAACTGTGAATTTCAGAGCATTTCGTTGATAATAACTGGATGTGGAGGGCATATGCTTTCATACTATCATTCTTTGTCATACATCATGTCTCATTGTTCTCTGAAAGGAAAGATATGGTCAATACGGAATAAATGAGATTGTAGATTTTAACTTCCCACAGTTGAGGTTAATATATGGAATGAAAATAAGTTGAATTTTTATAAGAATTCAAGAAAAACAAAGAAAAGATACAGACCAGCGCACTAAACCTTACCGTTTCAATTCCTCACACTAAATCATGATATGCTGCAGTTATTAACGAAACGTTTTCTTGTGAAATAGGAAACTATATTATAAGACATTTTCGGAAAACTTCGTTCAAAAGAAAGAAAAAAAATCATCATCAAAATTAAACTACTCCTTTTGAATTTTTCATAAGAGATTACTTGATAGGGTTGCAAGTTGGTAGTTATTAAGAAAATATTTGTTTATCTAATATCAACAAAATCGTGTGAGACGTATCAGAGAAAACTATCAGAAATACTCACCCCGAAGAGTAAACTATTCACTGCGGATATTTTCATAGGATTTTTATAGCAATATATTTTCATAGAATTTTATTCACCATTATAGAGTTATTTATTTATAAATATGAACAAAATCGCCTGAGTTGTTTTTAAGGAAATCGTCCGAGTAAGTTCTTCACCTAGAATAAAATACCCCTTGTGAACTATTTTCTAGAACAAAAAAAAAAGTTATGTCGTATTGTAAGGGTGTTAATCAAATATTTATTTATAAAATATGAACAAAATTATTTTAACCATTTTTGAGAAAATACTCCGAGCATATTACCCCTCGCAGATTTGTTCAGGTCAAACAAGTTTTACATTGCCAGATTATCATTGAAGAATACATTTATGGAAAATAAACAAAATTATCCTAGTCAGTTTTCAGAAAATCATTTAAAAAGTACTCACCGTCATGAATAAACTACTACTCGTAGATTTTTCCCAGAAAAATGCCATACCACAACATAGAATTATTATGCAATATTGTTATATCAAATATAAAGAAAGTCGTTAGAGCCATTTTCGAAAAAAAAAATCAATTTTTTTTATTTTCACCCTTCAGTAAATATCCATTATTTTTGGGGTAGGAAGAAAGTTCGAGAAACTCTTCTAAAGAACCGTAAGTGGAAAATTTGCTGTGGATTCATTGAACGATATGATTTTAAGGCAAGTGAATATCTTAGATTGAGATGGGTGAACGGATATTTCAAATCAATTTTTCGGTATATAGAGGAAATGAAACGTGTAAATCCGTTGAAATCTCGAATTCATCGTCTGACTGCAGTTTGTGGCCAATAATTATGGTTATGGCTCTAGTAACTTTTAAATGTGATTTCTCGCTAGTAGATTTCGTGCAAGTCATATTTTATTTTACGGCACAATATCTTCTGTAAGACAGAATCCATAAACTGAGGGGCTTTTGGAATGATCGTTACTACTACATGTATTACTACTATTACAACAACAACAACAACAACAACAACTACTACTACTACTACTACTACTACTACTACTAATAATAATAATAATAATAATAATAATAATAATAATAATAATAATAATAAATTACAATAACAATTACTTAAATAATAAAAATTAATAAAGAACATTATTTGATACAGCTGGACTCGAACCTGCATCCGCCGGTTGGGAGCCTCGTAGGTTACTACTACGCCACAAGTCCTTCTTGTAAATGTGACAAGCTAAGTATATTTTACTTGTAAAAAACTCGAAACTTAATTAATGACCTTGAACATCTTGATACAATTCTAAATCAAATCTTTCAGTTTTACGTCACACAGTTATGCCGCCTAGGCTTAAAGTAAACAGTGACGATGAGAAATGAATGGAATGGTGGAATGAATAAAGTGGGAGGCAACGGGAGAACCCCGAAAAAATCCACGCTTACTGTGTTTGTCCACCACAAAGTCTACTTGGCGCGAGCTACGATTGGACTAGGGACCCCAAGCACCAAAGGTTAACGCTCTACCACTGAGCTACCGCGGCCTCGATATAATTTAAATAATTACAAAATAACATCTGCCATCTTTTCTTCTTCCTAGACTGTGGAACCAACATTAAAACTTCAGCCTCAACTTGAGTAACGTTTCGAGATATTTTCCTCGTTAAGAAAGGTTTATTTGAGCAGTTTCTGATTGTTAGTGAATTCTCTGTACGCTATTTCTTTTAACATGATTTATTTAACAAACTAGACAAATATAAGGAATCTCAAATTTTGCGTCATTCAAATTTTATTGAAAGAACGAAGCACAATCTCAATGAAACATTTGTTTGTTTAATATGACAAAATTGTTATAAATTTTCTTATTATATATAAATTCATTGGCTAGGCAAGTACAATATTCGCACGACGAATGTATACAGTGTGGTACAAAACCTATCTACCAAGATTAAAGCTGTATTGTACAGGAACAAGGGAGTATAGACAATTCACTTTAGGCTGACTACAACGCATAAGAACTAGCATTTAAATAACACAACATATTTAGTGTGTTTGCCATCCACCACAATGATGCTAAGCTATGGGATTGCAAAATTGGACACTTTCGCGAGAACGTCGAACAATTTTTTTTGCTCGATATATGTTTTCAGCTCGTACAAGATTTTAGGGTTCGTATGGTAGACATGGTTCCATAAAAAGGAAGGTGATGGATCAAGATCAGGTGAATACAGGGACCAGTCGATACCACAGCTATAATGCTTTGGATAATCCAATGCGATGACATTTTGACCAAAATACTTATGCAAGGCTTCGGAAATGGTAATTTTGAGATGAGGACGTGCACCATCTCGCAATGTTTTGTGAATTCAGACCTGCATAACCCTTAAATGATAGGAACGAACTAATTCTAAACATCTGGCTGTATCTTTGGGGTGGGAAACACATTTTCCCGGTAGATTCGTAATGAGTTTAATCAAACTGAATTCAATCTAACACTTCCATATACTTATATAAAAATATAAATGTCATTATCTATTCTCTACTTGGCTTTGCATTATGGTATTTGTAATAAGAAATATATATATATATATATATATATATATATATATATATATATATATATATATATATATATATATATATATATATATATATATATGTGTGTGTGTGTGTGTGTGGTATTTTCTATTTCATTTCATTGTAACTATTGGCCGGATGTCAACCAAATTTGGTGGTCAAGTAGTCCATAATGTAAGAAATAAAGATAGCTATGTTTAGTGGTTGGCGTCCGCCAGGATCAGGGTCGGCTCTGCAACAGAAGCTATGCTCCACAGCTTAGTATGCCGGAAGCTTCTGAGTTCAGTTTTTCTCGGCTTGTATTATTTCATATCCATTTAAAACAGTAAAATAGTAATATCTCTTTTCGTTTGCTACCGAAGATGTTATACAAAATTTGCATGCCAATTTAAATTGATATAGCAGTTGCTACGCAAAAAGCAAAATCTAAAAAAAAACAAAACACATTAACGTCCGCTTAATTTTGACCCGAATTTGGCGTTCCGAAGATGGGAGTTCAAACTCTCAAGCTCAAGCCGTATAAGGATTTTTGTTTACCTATTCTAATATGATAAATGTTTTTTTTTTTTTTTTTTTTTTCATAATATCTTGTTCAAAGGTGAATTAAAACCCGAAAATTCCTCCCTTATGTATGCAAATGGTGGATACAATTGTCTGAAGTGCATGCGCATAATAATAACAATACTATTACTAATAACAATAAATTTATTGTATACTTTTATATTAACATAATTTTGTGTACTAATTATACGTATACTACAGTATGTTCAGTTTTAGGATATATGAACAAGATTACGTAGGAAATAAGACTTTAATACGTGTTAAATTATACAATGACTAAACTGTTTCTATCATGGCGGACTTGAAAGTACACTAAGTGAAACATGACAGATGTCAAGGCGCGATTAAGATGATGGAACGGTGCGCCGAGAATAGCATGGCCCCTTCATATTTGGCTTGATGAAGGCCTTTAGTAATCCACTTGCCATACAGTTCGAAAAACAACTGTGAAAGACAATACTCGGCAAATCATTGTCTGAATTTCAAGCCATATATATAGTTTTTTTTTTTTCAAATATCACTTTATGTAGATAACGTAGATTCATATATTAATGAACATTATAAAACAGGAATTAGCTGGGTCGAGCGAAAATGTATGAGAGGGTGTTAGAAATGGTGAAAAAAAAGAACAATTTTAGATATTATTAAGATGAGGAAGAAAAGCTGGTTAGGGCATTGGATAAAAAGGAACTGTATCATGAGGAACGTTTTAGAGGGTATGGTGGCAGGAAAAACAGGGGATGAAGGAGACTACAAATAATGAACGATATTAAAATAGAAAAATCATACGTAAAGATGAAGAGGTTACTTACGGAAGACCATGGAGCATGGAAGCTCTGCAGCAGTAAGTGATCTGCCAATAATGGCAGAATACCTGCGATGATGGTCATGATAAAAAGGGCAATACAATTTTGTAACAGTGTATAAATGATTATTATTTTTAAATATAGCCTATAGTAAGCGTGTCAATCAATTTGTGTTACTTTAGAAGTGGCTGTGTTTAAAATGTCCAATATTTTCGGTTAACATTTATCCTGGCATGCTTAGACTAGTTTTTCATTGTGAAGAGGAAAAGAAAATTTAATAGGTGTATTCCCGCAGGCATTAACACAAAACAACTTTAAACAATTCCTTTCTTTGACAGTGAAATCTCCGAGAAGGGTAAACCCTTTAATTTAACTACCTACGTAGATTATATACTGAGCCACATTCTTTTTTTAAAATGTGCTGAAGAGTAACAGTAAGGGCAAGATGAGTGATATTCATGCATCTTATTATCCTGCAGACACACACCCTGTGAGTATAGTTTTCATGCATAATGAAGTATTGTATCATCCGCAGCCAATGCACATGGCGTCAACCTCTACCGGAAATCATCCTCCCAGATTTAGTTCAAGGTCACATTTCTCAGCCGTTACAAAAACACGTGTTCATGTATTTTTTTAAAAAATATTACTTTGTAAGTTTCTACTTCGAATAATAAGCATATTAAACTAGTAAAATATCTGTTCTTGGCACGGGGAGAATATGTTTCATTTTGAATATAAAGAGCTGAATTTCGATTTAAACAGCATCGGAAGTGTCACTGTTCATTTCAGCCACTCCAAAAACTACGGATTCAGCAGTAATATCAGTCATTTTCGATCATTTTTAAATATATCCTCACTCCCCTAAGTTGCATCGTCAAAGTCAGTGGCGTAGCAGCTGCCCCCGCAACCCCCGCAGTGCGGGGGGGGCCCGAGGTATAGGGGGGCCCGAGGTATAGGGGGCCCCGAAGTCTTGCGATGAATAAAGTTTTAAAAAAGTAGAACTTCAACCTTACTTCTGTCGGCTTTACAAGTGGGGCCCCTTCTCTATACTTTGCGGGGGGGCCCGCAAAAGTGTGCTACGCCACTGGTCAAAGTGAAATGATAAAACCATCCCAAGCCCGAACCTCATTTATGTGGCAAAGAATATAGCCGGATACGGCGGTGAAAAGTGCCCTTACACGGATTGCTGTGATATCTATACCAAAGGACCTCATATCGAAAGATAACCTTGGCCAGAAAATCACCCGCAAATTCCAAATATCTACGTTATTCCTGAAAATTCGAAAATAAATAGTTGTTCATATCTCGGAAACGATTTTAGTTACGAACGTAAAACTAAATATGAATATACTTTGCTTGAAGGGGCTTGTCAAAAAGAAGAAACAGTGTATTTCGCCCTTTAAATTTCTAGTGAAAAGCGCGTCGAAAATATTCGAAATCAAGTATTTTTACTTTATGTTCGAGTGAACATCTCCTGTTATCCACCATAGAAGCAAAACTATCCCACCTATAATATATTTTGATCATGGGTTGATACTTTCGGTGTAATTTGGTGTAAAATGAGGAAAACCAAAGTCGGACACGCCAGGAAGATATGTAACGCGCGTTACGCCCATAAATGTTTTGGGCAACACGAATACTGTCACAGGTCAAAGATGGTTGAGTTGAGAGTGAGTTTCTAACTCGCCATGAATGGTTCTACGTGGAATATAACTCTCATAATCGTACCTCTTCCAGAAACAGCTTGAGAACACTAGTGTCATTGATTTTCAGTTTGCCTTAGTAGGATACCAATATTTTAAATCGTGATTTATAGAAAACGTTTTTGATTATCCCTATATATAATGCTTTGCTTGAAGGGGCTTGTCAAAAAGAAGAAACAGTGTATTTCGCCCTTTAAATTTCTAGTGAATTCATATATATTGTACAAAATATTATAATACGCAAGATGATGGTAATACTTTTTTTTTTGCAATGTTTTTCTGGTATTAGAAAATATTACAAGGAAAATGAAGGTCACGGTATGTGGAACCTTCACTCTTCATCACTATGTGCGTGTATTACTGGAGTAATACACGCACATAGTGATTGGACTGGAGCGACAACACGTATATTAGTTAAAATCTCTGTTGGCCGAATAATCTTAGCAAATGAAATGAAATGAAATCTTTAAGTTTTACGTCCCACGGTTATGCCGGTTAGGCTAAAGGAGACGGTGATGATGAGTAATGAATGAAATGGTGGAATGAAGAAAGTGGGAGGAAACAGGAGAACCCCGAGAAAACCCACGCACACGGTGTTTGTCCACCACAAAGTTCACTTGGCGGGGGCTGGGATCGAACCCGGGACCCCAAGCACCAGAGGTGAACAATCTTAGCAAAGTATCGAGCACGTGAAACGTAATAAATGTTTGTAGCGACATATGAACAACATCAAATTGTTCGATTCCCACGTGCACATTCACAATAATACGGTTTTAGACCCGAAAAACCTATTGTGTTTGGAACAAAATCAATATAACACTGTATGTCTTCCTACTAATATGTCGAGATCGTGCATCGAATTTAACGGTGTGGGTATTTTCCTTCACGAAATTGAGATTGATGCTGTTATCTTCATTCATTATCGCATGATTTGAGTTGATTTTAAGTTTAACATCGCTTCCAGCAGCGAGGCTATATGAAATGTGGAATGCCAACCACATGAGTTCCCACCGCGAATCGAAGTCGGGTCTTCCACGCCAAAGACGAGTACGCTAACCGCTTAGTCACGAAGACAGCTCTCATTCATCATTTCAGCCGAGTAGGAAACTGCCTGAGACAACTGATAGGAACCTGTAAAAAGAATTTTTAGGTCTTTCTGTCAACACCGGGAAGTACATGATGTCCATAGATGTGACTTTTGCGAAAGAGCTTGTACACGTACAGTGGGCCACATAAATTCTTGAGGTACAAAATACGTGAGTTATGCAACCCAACTAACGCCCGCTCCAAGATTAATTGCGTCTGGTAGAGTAGTTAGAACAGCAGCATGAAGTTGCCACACCTGTTGAAAGAACAAATAGTAAGGAATGTTTCTGTGCAGGAGTGAGGCGAAATTCTGGCTGACGAAATGATAAAAGGGATCCTTTAAAACTTGTACTCACAGTACACAACACAGTGCCAGAAAAAATATACGGAAAGCAGAGGCGCCGATGGGAAGATAACAGTCGAGGGACTTAAACAATAATACTCAAACGAGGGATTATATAAACAACTTAACTTACTTCAAATCACTATACATATATGTGTTTCAATACATGGATAGATTATGCGGTATATGTAGTAGGTTATTTTTAAGTAAACACAAAACCTTGCGCTGAGTTTTGAAGCTATTGACAATAGTCCTACCTGCAAATCAATTAAAGTATGAACGGGTGATTCGATGGAGGAACCCAGCCCCCAATGAAAATTTTGGGGGTCTAATACGGCCTGAGCTCCTAGGTTCTGCGACACTGATTGATACGTAATACTACTTCGAAAGAAGAACTTGTCCGATTTCATTATTCGTTAATTGACTTTTGAAAATGCTAAATATTGGTATGCAGTAATTTAATTGTAAATATTAAAAATGCAAAATTCGATAACACTCAAACCAGTTGGAGAACATATCCGTGCTATTATAAGCGTATTTCCCCTTAGGTTGCAAATATAACTGAGGGTTCCTGATTTGAATAATATTTGTGAAAATTTACACATCGAGACACAAGGAGAAAAGGATAGAATATAGTGTCAATAAACAACAATTTAAAAATGCACGAAATTAACGGATAATATCAAATAGAGAACCAGAGGCGGACTGAGCCGCCCGGATACCCGGAAATTTCCGGGTGGGTCCTGCCCTCTGTAAAATCACTTAAGATATTGCTCGATTAGTTATAACTAATTCAAAACTCTGTTCTCGTTCATAGTAACAAGTGCCGTAACTAACGAGCCCGCAGTGCTGATGAAGGGGGTGGCACTAGGGAAACGGGACCCCTGCCCCAACCCGTAGCCTTGTTTGTTGAAAAATCAATAAGACAATAAAAAAGATCAAAAATACATGTAAGTTATTAACTCGAAAATGTAATCTCGTCCATAATTTATGTATTCAATAATGTGCAATCGATAACATATAAAGAGCATGGAGCTGATTCTCCTACGGTAAGAAACCGTGTTAGACATGAGGTTGTTGGCGCGAGTGGTCGCGATAAATAATGATCCCCTGAGCACAGCAGTGATGTGAGAAAACGGGCACGAAGCCTCAGAAATCGGGCCGTGAAGTTTCTACCTCAGGTCCTTTCTGTTCACCAGTGAAATATGTATTTCTTGGACGTGGGAGGTGACAATGAAAAGGTCGTGGTCCCCTGAGCACAGCGGTGATGTCACAAATCGAGCCGGGGGCCTGATGTCCCCAAATATCGGGCCTCAAAAGTACACAGTCGGGTCCCTTCTATTCACCAATAAAGCATGGTGTTTTGGGACGTGGGTGATTGCATTAAGAGTCGGTTTTCCCTGAGCACACCGGTGATGTCGAAAGTCTGGTCCGGGGCCCGAAGCCCAAGAAATCGGGCCCCAAAAGATGTTCATGCCATATTCTCCATGCTTTTTACTCACAAAAGTGAGTTTCCTTATTATCCTGCCTGAATGTTATTCAATCGAACATTACAAGACAATATTGTGATGCTGCATGTCAGTAAGGGACAGCGCAATATATCTGATATCGAATAGAAGGAACCAGAACCGGGACCGATTTCTAGACCAACGCTGTGCTCAGGGGACCCGGTTCTTTCCAACGCCACAACTCGCGTTTACAATTCCATGTCTAACACTATTTCCTTACTGTAGGAGGATTTTCATGAAATATTTTCCATGTTCTTATCCAAGAGTATCAAATACATTACAAAGCTGTCGAATTAACAGGGCATTAGATTGGGACAATCTCTTTCTATCGTATATATATATTTAAAAAGTATAAGGGAAATAGTGAACTTCAATGGAAACGTAGCACTCCTTTCTTGCAAATCTTTATTTTTAAACTTATAATTTTTATTTATTTATTTTTACTTTTCAAAACTCGGGTAGAAGGAGGTCTCCATTGCTGATGCAATCATAGTTTTTTTTTTTTTTTTTTAAAAAGTTCGAGTCGATAAAGAGAAAGATGGGTTGGAGGATGGGGTTTCTAATTCGGTATACCGAACAATAGTGCACGAATATTGACGGAGGCCCATTTGTAAATATCGTAGAGGGTTGAGGCACGCGATCTTTATAGTTACTAGGTGTATGGGCGAACTTACGGACCTAAATTTACGACATCAATTTACGGACCGAAATTGCGGGCTGAAAAATACGCTAGTGTATGTTGGTCTTAAGGAATGTCCTAGACGGTGCAATAGTAGGAAAAAGAGAGAGAGGTGGAAGAGATGATAATATTGATGGACAGAATTAAAACAAAATTGCTACGAAAAGTCGAAGAGAGAGTTGAGAACAGCGGTTTTTTTCGTTTGCTGCAAGTTGTCCGTCATTCATGATAGAATGCCTATAATTGTGATAATAATAATAATAATAATAATGATTTCCAGACGGCAATATTGTTGTGTGAGTTTTTAAAGAGGTTGCTAACAGCGGGAGTTGGGTTTCAAGTCGTCTTGAAGTCTTGGATCCAGTTAAAAATGGAACGTTGATCCCTACAGCGATGAATACTTTGTAAAGCAATTCGTATATCCGTGCAACAAGAATTTCACCGTACATTTAGTGATGATCGGGAACATGCAGATGAATGTTCAAGAAAACGTATTCGGTCAATGGCGTGACATTGGATCCGAATAGGGTAGAGTCCCGAAAATCGTCCGGTGATCTGAAAATACTGAGCGTATGAGTACAGTTTTGGGTATGTCTCCAAGAAACTGTACTCAGAATCTGAGTTATGCTTTCTTTTTTTAATCCACGACATTGGCTTGCAAAATTTTTGAAATGAAATCTTTGAGTTCTAATGAAATCCACGAATATGCCCTTTATTCCAAGGGAGATGATGATTAAAGCAAGTGAATGATGATGGAAAAATTGGTGGAATGAGAAAGTAGGAAGAAATGGGAGTACCCCAAGAAAACTCACGGACACGATGTTGTCCATCACAAAGTTACTTGGCTGGGAATCGAATCAGAGACCCCACGCACCAGGTGTAAGCACTCTACTACTGAGCCACCGTAGCCCCCTACATTGGCTTCTTTAACAGGGTTAAACTGTATTTATTGCTGTCTATAATAAATCAATTATCCTCAAATGTGAGTAACCTGCTTCATTTTGTAACAACCTGAATCTGGAAGTACGGTATAAAGAATATCCTACTAATATGAGACTATGATTAGACAATCTGGCAGCGACCTTTAACCGTATTCAGCACATGATATCTAAAAGTCTAATGACGTAAACCTTTAACATATTATTAAATTGTTAACACCAGTTACAATTAATATAATAGTTTATTATTGTCATTTAATAGAAAAAATATCAGAATATTCAGGAAAAAATCCCTAATATTATATGCGCTAATTGAAATTAAAATAAAATCTATAGTTTTACGTCCCATGATAATGACCTGCCTGTAAAACTAAAGGAGGCGAGTGATTAATGAATATCAATAATTATGAAGCAGCCGGTGCAAAGAAAATGCGGTAGGAAACCTTAAGAAAACTTATGTTGTATAGCAAAAATTCACATGAATTGGGGTCGAATCAGAGGTGTCTATTTTTGAACCAACTATTGTACGCTATTCAGTGGAATTGAGAAACTATCGATGAATATTTTAAGGTTTGTTACGGCACTGAATATACAGAGACTCACTGCTTAAAATTGCTAATTCATCACAGAGCAGTGATTCTTGACTTTAAGTTAGATACACATAAAAACGTTGTTTTTATTGTTCTCGTAGCATTTACAGGGTGATTCTTATAGATCCAACCCAATGAATTTGCTAATATTTCCGCTTGAAGTTTTGCTGCAGATTCTGACATTTTACTCATTGGTCTCTGTGGAGTTGAATAAAGTTCAGCTCATTTAGCAGGCGACAGCACTTATGCGGTCAAGGCTATGCATCAATAAGCTCTTCATCTCGAAGCACAGCAACACTGCGGACTGCGCACGTGGCATACATGGAGTACACCGTGGAACAGCAAGAGTTCCTTTTCCCGAATTCCAGGTTCATGGTGGTAATCGACCATATCACCCAGTATGTCGAACAAGAAACACTCGCTGTTCCACGGTGTACTTCACGACTGTCACTTGCGCACTGTTGCTATGCTTCGACAAGTATAACTTATTGATCCATGCCCTTGGTCGCATAAGTGCTGCCCCTTGCCAATTGGACTGATCACTATTCGACTTTGCAAGGCCCAAGGATTAATTTGTCACTATTGTCATCAACTTAAGCAGAAACTAGGAAAATAGTAGCCAATTCATGAGACCAGTTCTGTAAGAATCACCCTGTGTTTATATTTATACTGGAGTTGTATAAATTTGTAATCCTGCTTTTCTGGAAGCAGGGCAGTGCATTTAGGCAGGTGTTATTCTGCATATAAGTATGTGGTGCACCTATCAGATATACTAATATTTTGAAATTTTAGAAACGAGTTCGACTGACAGCCATATTGATGACGTCATATCTCTGTTTTCTCAAGTAGAATTCCTTTGGGACTTTTACTATGTTTATATATAGATATAGTAGAATTGATATTAAAAATTTTAGGTTGTTATTGCAAATCTCCACCGGTCTAATATAAACGAATCGAATTTAGAATCATATTTTTAAAAGTCAGTTAAAATGAATTAACAAACCAAGCGATTTGTTTATTTATTTGTAAAAATTTAATGTCCTTTCCAGCATCGAGGCTACATGGAACGTGGTTTTGGAGTTTAAGGTGGAATCCAAACCATCAAAATGCATTCCAATTTTCAATAATCTCTCGTCACGAATCTAAACCGGGACTCAAAGGCGCAAGCGCTAGCCTCTATGCCAGCAGGAAATGCCTCTCACGTGAATTGTTATACTTTAATACATTCTCATGTTTTTTCAATTCATTAAGTAACCTTTATTTTACTCAGTCTAAGGAATTCCTTAAGTAATAATCCTTTGTGTTTATTTACATATAGTATTAACAAGTTCTTAACAGTGATGCCAACCTGAAAAGTTAGAAAATCCCTTTTCGCGAGTCAAAAAGTCCAATTTTGGTATTGCATTTCCCACGTTATACTAATTAATTACAATGTAATAGTAATAATAATAATTATAATAAAAGATGAAACTATTCGGTCTTCTACGCATAAAGTTTGTGAATAACTATTTCCTTAATCGAAAACATGTATATTTTGTTGCCAGAATTCCAGTGTCTTCATTACACTTTTGTGCCATCACTTCACTGAGTCAAATGATTCTAGAAAAACTTTGTTCTCCATATATTTTGATTGGAACATTTTTTAAAATTGATTATCTCTCATTTGATATTTTACTTTCATTCGTTCATAATTTTCTTTTCTTCTGTCTTAAAATACCAGAAAACAATGTCCGTTCCTTGGCGGTTAATTTTTGAGTAACTTTGTCATCATACACTCCACAAACTACCTTCTCAGTAATATGAACTTTCCTCACTTTAAAACATCCTATTAAAATTTGACAATTAACACTGATTTTATGCCTATTGGTCACTCATTATGTCTATTTTTCGCTCCTAGATATGTTTGTTGGCGTGGTTTTCATGTATATGAAAAATCGCATATATGTTGGCAATTTCGACGAAAATTCCCATTCTCTCTTTCCGAAAAATTGTCAACCCCCCCCCCCACACACACACACACACATACACGAAATGGAATTTTTCCCACGGATTGGCATCATTGGTTCTTAGTTCAGAATGATTACTTTAAAGAGATCTATATAATTATATTTAAATATTATAGTTTAAGGTTCCGTGGTCAGAAACACCCTCAAAAAGTTAGTTACTGAAAATGATTGGAAAAGAACATCTGCTCTGAAAGAAAATAAATTTTTAGCAGCGAATTAACTTTCAGAAAAACTTATTATTCCAGAAGGGATTTGAAGTTTGCAACTTTGTTTCCTTCTGAATGAACAACGTTTAAGAGAGTTATTTCTCTGCTATCTATTCACCTGGTACTTATTAAAAGTAAACTCATAATAATTTCGAGGGCGATAAATTTAATTATATATAAATATTGTAGTTTAAGGTTCCGTTAGCAGAAACCTCCGCAAAAGTTGGTTACTGAAAACGATTGGAAAAGTAGACTTAAGTTGCAATGACAGAAAATAAATTTTTAGCAGCGAATTAACTTTGAGTTTCTACAGAAATACTTATTATTCCAGAAGGGATTTGAAGTTTGAAACTTTGTTTCCTTCTGAATGAACAATGTTTAAGATAGTTATTTCTCTGCTATCTATTCACCTGGTACTTAAAAAAGTAATCTCATAATAATAAAATATTGCAAACATAAAACTGCGCCATTTTACCTAAAAATTGGATTCAAATCACATTGACATTCAAGTATATTTTACTAAGTATCAAACGAATAACTACATAATTTATACGGTTTACCAAACATTGTTAGGGTTATCAAATCTAAGAAGGTCAGGTGGGCAGGTGATGTAGCCAGCATGGAAGAATAGAAACGCTTTCAAAGTCTTAACTGGAAGACCAATCTGAAAACGACCATTAGGCAGACCTAGGCGCAGATGGCAGGACAATATTAAGATGGATCTCGCTGAAATAGGAATACAAAGTAGAAACTGGATCCAGTTGGCTAAGGATAGAAGTCTGTAGAGAGTTTCTGTGAATATGGCATTGAACCTTCGGGATCCATAGGCTTATGAGTTAATCTTATCAAGTATTAGGTTTAATGATCAGAAAAAAACAGAAATGGATATCCAATAAAAAGAAGGGATAATCTAGCCCGCCAGGTAACTGGATAAATTGCCCAGTACCTCTTTCCCATTTATGGTGCCCCTCCCCAAAATATTAATTCAATATCACAAATAAAATGAATACAAATTTTCCAGAAATATTCCTATTATTTTTCAACAATAACTGGAAATAATTCGTGTATCTGGTTAATATTTGGTAATAATTTTTCAAGGCAAGTATAAAGCTCGCGACCTGAAGTTAAAGCCAGGGATGTATTTATGCATGGACAACATGGGCCATGACCCGGCACGGCAAATTTTCACGAGTCAGTTTTTTTTTTTTTTTTTCATACTTCAGTTCTGAAAAATCCAGCGACCAGTATTGCTATTGAAATTGCATTTTCTAATGACTCCGGATGGCAAAAGCGTTAAATATGATTCTGGTTATAGCTATATGACGAGTTCGCCACAGATTTCTGTAATCTTTTGTTTGAAATATCTTTATTTCAAAATTATGTCAGTGTTATAAATAAGATCATGTATGGATACATAGACATAATTTGAAATGTTTATAACAACAGAAATCTATAAATGACATAGTTGCTTCTCTCTCATCAATTACTATGACTGTCTTCCAATAGATGTCCAACCGCCCTTTTCATTTAGCCAGTTCACCCCTGCCCACAAAATCACTTTTGTTGTAATAAAACTTATTTTAAATACGTATTCACCTTAGTACGATATTGACACTGAATAGGAATACAAAATACAGGCATAATTTGGGGCTACAAGGGGGCAATTACCCTCCACCCTCCGAAGTTTGAGATATACGTTTATTTTTGTCATTAATATTTAAAAAAATCAACTAATGATAATCTTCTCCTTATATCTGGGAATTTGCTTTTCCTTAGCGTTTCTTATCAGCAGTAAAAATGTTTAAAAGACATTAGCAAGAAGAGTCGCAGATTGGCATTATTTCAATGTTACAAAGTGTTAGTCACTTTCTAATATCACAAAAGGAAGCATCAACGCCGATTTATGTGTAACTTTGGGTGGTGGTTCAGCACTTTTGTTCGTTGTAAGAATATCCAAGTAAAGATATCTAGATTGTGGGTGGCACAAGCAAACTTTGAGGGACACGCTCCCCCTCCCCCCACGAAGTTCGGCGTTGACACAAGAGTCACTAAGCAGACTGATCTTCTCTATCCTTGAATTATACAGTATTATTCGCATATTTCGATCCTTTAGTTAAAAGTTGTTTTTGTTAGTGGACTAACTATATACAACTGTCCTGCATTACAAAGATAAACAAAAAAAAATTCTATGAATGGTCTAAAATTATAAGGCATATATTGCATTTTCTTACTGCAACAACATTTGTTAAATTATCTTTCTTTTCTTGGATTGTGTTCTTCGCACGACCAATATAACCCAGATTTTTAGTACTCTTAGCTATTGTATTTCATTTTTTTTTTATTTCTGTGTATTTCCATAAACAACAACAAGACAAAAAATGACAAAAAAAAAATATGAAACTAACAACTTTTAATGTCTTGCAATTAATATGTTTTATATAGGCAGGGACGTAGTGTCTATTAAGGCTATAAGGCTTAGCCTATCCATTTATTTATACATCAGCCTCAAATGTTGCTTTTGGATATTGATACAAATAATTTTATTAAAATGGATTTATTTTATAATGCGCTGTTTAAACATCAAGCGAGTTGAAGCGAAGCTTCTGCAAGAACGCAGGCTATCGGCGGCTAGCCTTCCGCTTCTCTCATGGAATTAAGAGAATGGGGCGGTGACAATCACTTTCCCGCCACCCTCAGCAGACGAAAACTTCGTGAGCTATACACAAATTCAGCACGATGCAACGAAAGTGGACGAATATTGACGAAAGGCTAGCCTTTCGGGTGTTTGGCGAAACAAAAGCGACAGGATGCGGTCTTGGAAGAAAGTATAGACCAGAGACTATGAAAAATTTAGAAGCTCGCATTCAGTAACAAGTTTTGACCGAGAGAGAGAGAGAATAAAAATGTTATGTTATTATGAATAGTATTAATGCATCAGGGGCCTTATTACGTACTGGTTTGCGTTATCACAGCGTAAAATTTACATTTTAGTTTTCGATAATTGACGTAGCAGTTATAATTGCTTGTTGTATTTTTTGCGTTGTGTTGCTCTCCGCAAGTTTTTCGAAGATCTATACTGAAGGAGATCTCAGATGAGGTATAGTTTCTTTTTTTTTTTTTTTCATACTTTCAATCTTAAAAAAAAAAATCTGTAAAAATCATCAATTGACTGTGAGGTACTGCTCAAGTTTGTCTATGATTTGGGGAAGTTACACTTAAGATCGTCTTATAGCTATCCCTTTTTATTTGCTTCTTTTAAACAGTAATACAGTGTATGTGTGATATGCGAGTATCGCATATGTAAGAAAACCGTATGTGTAAGGGAAATAAGAAGCAGAATCATATACAGGTTCTTGCATTGTATGAAAAATATATTTCATGAATTAGCATTTTTCTATCAAGCATTACAGCGTAGTCAGAACACTAAGACGTGATCGTTTATATAAGGTCGGGATAGTTTTTTTTTTTTGGGGGGGGGGACAACTTAAATTCACTTTACACTCATATATACATACAACAAAAATTGCAAGTTTCAGGGGATTGGGCCCCTCCTAGCCACGAATCTAATTTCAGCCTATCCATTTCAAAACTTCACGCTACGTTACTGTATATAGGGTGTCAGGAAAGTCACGCAACTCGATATTTGGAGCATCAGAACTTTTGAACCATATTTGTGAATAAAATCAAACTGACAAACAGGAAAGGCTTGTCTGTGTAGATCTTTTTTTTACAATATAAATGGTGGGGAGAGGATACAACATTCGTCCTCACGAATTACAGAAACATAGAAAGTAATGATTGATTTTTTTTTCAGAATGTGAAAAATAACGACTTGGAGACAAGTATTGAATTGTTTATGGACAAAAAGCGAAGTTAATTGAATCGGTGAGTAGAAAAAGAACATCATTCCAAAAATAAAGGATAACATTCCACGATAACAATTTCTTCATAACTAAATATCCAATCCCATTACGTTTTTGGAATTTTGGGAAATGAAAGGTCTTAACATATGTTATAAATCTCCCATACAGATATTTTTACGTAAGCAATGGTATTTCCGATAAACAGTTTTTCGTCAGTGTTGCCATACTACACCAGAATACCGAAAAACAGTTCTTTTTACAGCACGCCATTATCACGGATGTGGGATGCATGCATTTGTCTCAAAGTGCCGTTTTTGTTTCAGAACTATACATTCTCACCCAGCCATTTGTCCAAAAATAATGCAACACCTATTTTTAGTTCGTGATTTTTCACGTTTCGTAAGAAAAGAAAAAGGATCATCACCATCGTATGTTTCTGCTGTTCGTGAGAACACATCTCGTACCCCTCACCATAATTTATACCTCATAAGTATCTACAAGAACAAACTTTCTCTGGGTAGCCGTTTTATTCCATTCATACTTGCGGTTGAAAACCTCTGATGCTCCAAAGTTTGAGTTGCGCGAGTTTTCGCACATATCCTGTATTAGCATTTATGATTATCTATAGTAAGTAATAGTAACATTTAATTTTTAAACATAACTGCGTTAATATAAATACAAAATAAGGTTATTTGTTCATATACTATTTTTTTTTTTCAGGAACCTAAGACTGAGATAACTATACCTTGATTAAGCACCGATCTTTCTTCAGGGTTTCTTTTTAAAAAACAAGCAAGAATATTCTCCAAGGATTACTAGCACAAATTAAGGTAAAATAATATTGGTATGTTTCCTGTTATTTTCTCGATGTAAAAGAAGTCCTGGCTGACGAACTGAACAAAGTCTAGCCCAAACTGCTTGAGCAAGATACTTGAAATTTGGGATGTACACTCAAGTCCAAAATGGTTGTCGCATTTCTATAACTGTCTTCTTGTAAGAATATAATTTGATAATAATTTTGCAGGGTACTTTTAATACTGATAATATGTGTATAATCGGGAAATGTATATTTGGGGTAAATTTCATAGGAAAAGAATTATAAATACGAAAATTAGAATGAGTAAAACAAAATGTTGCTAAATGGACAATAAAGTTTTATTTTCGTTTTATTGTCCTTATTTACTGCTCTTTTGACATGAAATTTGCCACATACATGTCTTTGCCGATTATACACTTATTAACATTACAAGAAATACCGGGTGAATTCGTTATCAAATTATATTCCTACAACAACATATTTATAGACATGCGACAATAATTTTGGACATGAGTGTACGTAAGATTTGTGACGTACGGTAGTAGCACTAAGGAAGATTTTCGGAAATTCAAGGTTAAGTAGGAGGAAATGGTGGTCGCTATTAATAAATAAGATGTTCATATTTCGGATTCTCTTAAAGACATGAAATTTCGTTTGTATAGTTTTAATTTATAGTAATTAGACACGTGTTTGAGCTCTTTTTTTTTTTTTTTTTTTTTTTTTTTTTTTTTTTTAATATTTGATAAAGATGGGAATTAAAAGAGGTAGGTTAGTTCACTATGACGCCTAAACGAGTCTTTCAAATTTCGTGCTTTATTTCGCATTGAAACGAATCCGGAATGAAAGGCCCAGGACGAGGAACACAAAATATTGACTCCAGTATCATGTGGGGAAATCTTCCAAGTTTAGTTAATATATATATTTGGTCTAGGAATTAATTCGTGCGATTGGTACGCACACATTGAAGCTGTAGTACAAATACAAAATACATAAATACCTTAAGAAAAATATTGTCCATCGCTAGCCACCACTTTCGCCCATCTGTCAGGCAATGTACGGATTCCGTGGCGAAAGAAGTCCTCATCCTTGGAAGCGATCCAGTCAGAGACCCATGTTTCGATATCTTCTGAAGAAGTAAACCACTGTCCAATCAAATCGTTGTTCATGCAATCGAACAAGTAGTAGTCCGAAGGAGCAACGTCTGGTGAATACGGCGGGTGGGGTAAAACTTCCCATCCGACATTTTCTAAATAGGTTTTGACCGGTTTTGCGACATGTGGGCGAGCGTTATCATGTTGAACAATAAGTTTATCATGTCTGTTCTCCCATTCTGGTCGTGTTCTGGCCAGAGCTTGCTTCAAACGCATTAATTGTCGTCGATAACGTTCTCCATTCATAGTTTCACCCGGTTGCAGCAGCTCATAGTACACCACACCTTTCATATCCCACCATATGCACAGCATAACCTTTGCACAGTGAATATCTCGTTTTGGTTGTGATGGACCTGGTTCACCTGGTTTCACCCAGGCCTTTTTTCGTTTAGGGTTCTCGTAATGGATCCACTTCTCATCACCCGTAATAATTCGATGCAGAAACCCCTTTCTGCTCTGTCGTTGAAGCAGCAATTCGCAAATGGTTTTTCGTCTTTCAATTCATGTGGAACCCAATGTGACATCTTTTGAATCATTCCCATGGCTTTCAAGCGTTTGGAGACTGTTGTTTGATCAACGCCTAATGCTGCTGCAAGTTGTTCCTGCGTTTGACACGAATCCTGCTCGACCAATGCTGTCAATTCTTCGTCTTGAAACTTTTTTGGCTGTCCAGCTCGCTCTTGGTCTGCCAAGCCGAAATCACCACTTCTAAACCGTGCAAACCACTTCTGACACGTTCGCTCAGCTAGAGCATGGTCACCATACACTTCCACCAAAATACGATGACTTTCAGTCGCACTTTTCTGTATGTTAAAGTAATGCAGCAGGACACCCCGCAAAAACACTTTATCAGGCACAAATTGCGCCATGTTCACTTAACTACAAACTGGTGTTGTTGACGCTTTAATCCACTGCCCTATACTACGAACGATACGCGATGACAGGGGTTTGCAACACATGTGTGGATACACGGAACTGTGGGACGCTCCGTTCGTTGCGCCATCTCTTGTCCACCCGCACGAATTAATTCCTAGACCAAATATATATAACTTTCTTGTTCTAGTACCTCTTTTGTTTCTCTGTAGTGGGTTGTACAATTAAGAAAGTGTGTTTGAAACATCCAGTACTTGTGAGTCCTATATTCAGTCTGGGGGTGACAGTCTTAATTGATTTTCAAGCTGGTATAACTGTTGCTTATCTGCAAGTGTAAGTTGCAACCTACATATCCGAAGTGTCGTTTTGGTTGCCTAAACAGTTTATCAAGTACCTGGTTGTTATAGTCTACATTTTGATATATGTGTTTTACTGGTTGCATAAATTCAATTTAGTAGGCAACGAAAAGGAAATGAAATCTTTCAGTGTAACGTCCCGAGATTATGCCATTTAGGTTAAGGGAGACAATGATTGAAGCAAATGAATGAATTGATGGAATGAGAAAGTGGGATGAAACAGGAGCAGCCCGAGAAAACCCACGGGCATAATGTTGTTCACCACAAACTGGTAGACAAGAAAACGTACCACAAACCAAGCTACAGATATAGATAAACCAAGATACAAATTCCTTATTCCTAATTTGTATCAAGCGTTGACTTTAACTAATGTGAGATTAGGACCTTGAAATATCCCTTATGTGTTTGGAACCTAAATGTTTACTTATATGTCTGTCACGCTATCTGTGATCCTCGTTGTTGCTAAAATAGTTTGTAGTCTGAACGCATGTTAAGAGGCCCCATCACGGCGAAATTAAAATTCCGCTGATTTTACAGCAATTATGTAATATCTTCAAATAGATAATCGAAAAGTGGAACAACAATCGCTAGACATTATTTTAGATGAGATACCGTAATCACGACTCACTTATCTGCTTTCGATTTCCAGCCATTTAGAAAATCGGCATTTATTTTCGCGTTTCTAAATGGCTGCAAACGGAAAGCTACTAAGTGACTTGTGATAACGGTATTTCATTGCAAAATAATATTGTCTAGCGCGCTCTTGTTCCACATTTCGATTATCTTTTATCTATTTGAAGATATCACATAATTACTGTAAAATTAGCGGAATTTTAATTTCGCAGTAATTAGGTCTCTTAATGGAACGCCCATGCCATTCGTCGATTATGAAGCTGCAGTATGAATGTATTTATTGATTTATACACTACGATTAAAGTAGAGATAAAGAAGAAATAACTATGTTTATTTTTAAGTCATACTGTTGAATTATTTATATCGACCGGTGCTAGTGTACTTGTTGGGCTCATTGTACTCATCCGACATGTCAGTACTATTCCAAATACTGCCATTACATAAAATCTAACACTACGAAATGTCCAAGATATATTCTTTCCCAAACCCAACTAACAATAATTTCCTTTTCTTATACAGGAGCTTGTTTCATGTCCATGGTAACGAAGTTTGAACTTACCTCATCTTAAGAAAAACCGTGACGCCACCAGCGGTTGTGTTCCACATGATACCCCTGTCTTGCAGTAATGGTCACGCAGCGGAGTTTCCAGGGCAGGAGACTGTGTTGAAGAACACTAGTCCAAACGATCCCATTTCTTCTGACAAGCTTCTAAAGACCCTCAATTGTGCAGTTTCCACAACGGAAACCCATGGGAGGCATCGGAGGATTTAACAGGGATGTCTGTAAAGTGCCCGTTTCACGTGCCATCCGCTCAATGTATGCTTGCGTGGACTTTATCGTATGAATGGATGCCTTGTCCTGGTGGATGACAAGACGAGATGTATCACTGCCATAGAGAGAAGGAATATCATATCTATAGAGTGGCTCCAAAATGTTATTCCGGTAATAGGCAGCATCACTGATTTTAGCCTACTTGTCCATTCTGCGCAATGGAAGTTTGCCGTTATAGCAGTAACCACCAACAACGCCCAACTAACAATAGTTTCCTTTTCTTATACAGGAGCTAAGTTATTAGGATATTAGTACAAGGATCAACCCAAAGTCCCCATTAATCCTGTGGTTTTTATTTAATTATATACAATTGCATACTCATGTAATATGATATGCTATTGATGTCTAAGATATTTTACTTTTAGATTCGTGAATAAACAATATGGATATGAAAGATTTTTTTAAGTTCACGTGAGGCCCCAGAAATCCAAAGGATAAAAGCTGTGTGGAGATGCCACAATTGGCATGAGTAAAGACAAAAAATGGATGTGTTTCGAGTGTTTCGAGAAATAGAAACTTCAATTATGGTCAAACAATTTGGTTCATTTTCTTGAATAAATGACGACAATCAACAGTGTCCGATATATTCAGACATTGAAAAACTTACAGAAATCATCCGAAAGGAAAAACTAAACACTTCAGTTGATAGTACTAAGCTGCAATCCACGTTCACACACCTCACTGAAGACTTCACAGGCTGTTGAAAAAAAAAAAAAAAATAGCGTGGTTTGTGATGCCACAACCCCCTACAGCTCCCATTTGGATTTGGCTCTTTCAGACTTTTATCTGTTTGACCCTTTGAAAAACAGTCTGTAGACAACACTTTGATGATAAGGTGGAATAGACTAAACAGACTGTAAAGTGTTTTGGGTCAAAATAATTTTTCCAAAATGATTTCACACAGTGGATTCAAAGATGGTGCAAATGTATACACAGCTTTTGTATATCTGGACCATTACTACTGTACTTTAACATTTGTAAGCTTATATTCACTGTAAATCGTTAATGGTAATGAAATTATTACCGCAATAACAGAGAAATACCGGTTATCATTATGAGATTTCCACAATATTTCTGCAGATAGAGATGCATAATTTATTTTCAAGTTAACAAAATTATTTCTGTAAAAGTACGGATATTAAGCAAGTAGATGTTATTGCATTTAGCTACAAAAGTAGTTTGCGTGAACGAGTAAACAGGTTAGCTCGCTCATATTGTCATGACAATAACAAAACAGGTTGTATGGGGAGTTTTAAAAAAATAGTCCAATTTCAAACAACTGTATATTTTACATGCATGCACATAAAACCTAGACACAAATTTTAAAATATGTTTAGGAACACAAAGTTTTCTTGTATCTTTCAAAGGTGTTGAATATGCATACATCTAGACGATAGACGAACTCGTCCCATAGAGCCAGTAGTCTGGTGTTCCTGCAGCCACTGTTGTTGCTATGCGGCGTCGCAGTTTGTCCACAGTTAATGGAAGGGGAGAGACAGATTAGGTCATGTAGAAATCCTCTCAAAAAAAGTATGACATACAGTGAGATCAGGCAACCGGGAGGCCAGTCAGTGGTGCAATACGAGATCCGTAAGACATTAGGGTCGATCCATCGTTGAAACAGTTCATAATTAAGGAATGCTCTGGCATGCGAATGCCAGTGCAGTGGCGCTCCGTGCTGCTGAAAAACGGAAAAATGAAAATGAAATGAAATCTTTTAGTTTTACGTCCCACGATTATGCCGGCTAGGCTAAAGGAGACGCTGATAATGAGAAATGAATGAAATAGTGGAATGAAGAAAGTGGGAGGAAACGGGAGAACCCCGAGGAAACCCACGCACACGGTGTTCGTCCACCACAAAGTTCACTTGGCGCGAGCTGGGATCGATCGAATCAGGGACCCCATGCACCAGAGGTGAACGCTCTTGCTGTAAAAGGGAGTTTCAGTATATTCTTGTAATTATGGGGAAAAGCTACTCAAACTTACAAACTAGAAAAACTGAGTGAATAAAACTTAAACTTTTGCGAACGTGAGAATCATAGAAAATATCATATCATTCTGCACAGTAGGGGGTAAAGTTTTTTAACGCTGAAAATGTTATAGTAGGTAAGTGTCATAGATAGTCAATATTTATCTTATTGGTATTGTCCTGTTTACTGGTTTCAGAAAAAATATATACCATTTATTTTCTCTCGAAGCATGGTAAGATCTGTAGTGTTTACCTTCTTCGCTGTTTAAAATATTCTAAGTTTATATGTGTATAGCTACGATGTTTAAACAGCCGAGTACAATGATTATGAAAATGTTGGCAGACGAGCTGTTGGTGCTAGAAACTCGAAACAACACACCACTTCTCATATGAGAAAAAAATCCACTGATTATTTGCAGAAACGAAAGTATACACTCCTATTTTTACTAGTGCAAGAATAATTAGTGTTAATTACACACACCAAATGTACTAGAGACAGAATCTGATAATTATTTAAGAAACAAATTCGCCAACCGCCAAATGGATATGCCGGATAAACGAAATATTTTAATTAAAGTTCTTCCTAAACAAAAGCATTCTCTCATGCACTTCTTGATTTTTTTTTTTTAAATTTATTTGCAAAGGGTTACTATAATTTTGTTAAAATGTAATTTCCAGAGATTTTAAGCTATTTTACTGCACGAACTTCAATATATAACGCATAAAAGTGGAATAATATAGATACACGTAACCATACGATTCAGAATGTGGTGTGATATCTGAACATGAGATACTTGGCAATAATGTATTTAAATGTGATTACTCACAGATAACAATCTTCAGAATATTGTACGATACATCTTAAAATTCAATGATTACAATCTGTCCGTAATATCATATTGTTCCTTGCGAAGCAGTCAACTAATAGGATCAATCAATCAGTAGCAATGATTTTAGGAATTACGAACGTTCACGTCTACCCTTCAGGATCTGTAACTATCCCACCCTGAACACTAATACACTTTTCAATAATAATAATAATAATAATAATAATAATAATAATAATAATAATAATAATAATAATAATAATAATAATAATAATAATAATAATAATAATAAGAAGAAGAAGAAGAAGAAGAAGAAGACACACGAAATCAGAAAGGTATGAAAATATCAGAAAGTTAAAGTAAGACTAATCATTATCGTATCTACGACTATTGTCCTTAAAAGCACTGTGACACATTTGGAACAGATAAATCAAAACATCTTTTAACAAGCCTACAAAAGTCAGTAATTCTAGACACCTATGGTCAGGAAATTCTTTGGGGACACGCTTCCAATAATCTGCAGTTACTAAAGACGGGTGTCAGATTATTAAAGCAAAACCAATTTAAACCGAGATACAGTAGTGATGGTGATATCACTTATTTTTCTGGAATGAACTGTGTCAGAAGGTTCAGGGATAGAGTTTCGAAATAAATACACTTACTAAACACTATTTCTAACCTTATTGAACGAAAGGAAACATCATTTTTCCATTGCTGCACTGTTTATTTTTAAAAATTAATGACATAGCATTTTCCTTTAAAAAAAAAATACTCGATGATGGTGCTTGATGGTGCAGTTGATGTAAAAATGAATAATGATTATAAATGATGTTAAGTTCAAGTCCCACAATGCCATTAACATTACTAATTTAACATTGCATTCCTTTATATTTTCTTAGCATATAAATAAAGTAGTGTAATCTATGCATTACACAACACAGTCCAATAGCTTTCCCTTTATAAATACAAAAATATTCCCATCATTATCACTATAACAAAGCCATCTCCCAGCATCAAGTCTATATCACAATAAGATACAGGCTAATGTATAATACCATAATCTTGTAAATATAAGTCTGTACTGTATAGTGTCTCCTCAGCAATAAAATCTCTATATACGATAGCAATATACATATATATATACATAATAAACTCTATATCTTTGACTGTACAGGACAAAATAACATGCAAAGCCAGTAAAATATCGCAACACAAATAACAATACATTATCAATCGCCTCGATTTATCAACACAAAATATTCACGATAAATATATACATAATATTTATATATAATTTTCCCTGTGCCAGACAAGCAAAAATCATTTCTATTCCATGTTCAAAATAGAAAATAATAATAATTAGGCGAGATTTGAAACCGTGGCACTTGACAAACAGCACAATAGTCTGTAAAAATGAATCTACGTAAAGTGAATTAAACTCTAATTAAATGGATGAAGGTGATGAAATTCACTGACATATTAATGCGATGACTTCAATGATGAGCTGATGTTAAAATGAAACACATATGATAAGCACGTAACAAAAATAAGACACGCCACAAACAAAAGACAACATAAAACTCATTCATATCATCACATAATTTAATGTGGTAACTCACTGAACACAAACAATACTCAGAACACAAATGGAATAAGAAACAGTGCAGCACCATGCTACTCGACAGTAAATTCATTTACTGTTCTTTTGGCACTTGTAAAACTACTGTGCGTGTGCCGCCTGTATCTGAAATATTTACTTTAATCTCGTCTGCAAAAGCTTCGATTTCCTCGGTGATCTCTTCTCCAGGTTTCGGTGGCCACGTGTCATCCACAGGGGGTATGATATACTCTTTGGAAGGAGGAGGCCAAACATCATCTACAGGCGGCACAATATATTCTTTTGGTGGCGGAGCCTTCATCCGAGCCACTTTCGCAGGTGGCTCATAATCATGATCCTGCAGTGGACTCTTGTGGAACTCCTCCATGATTGAAGTTTCATCTTTGTTGAAGTCCACGTTCTGGAGATCGGCGTTGAATGGGGCTTCCTCTTTGGACGGATTCTCCAGCAGATTCAGTAAGTTCCTTGACCGTCCTGTTAACAAATACAAGCACATTAATTCCTACGGAGATCGCTAGTAGCCACTAAATAATCACAAATGCATCGAATAAAAGATTTTTTCCCTAAAAAGCTAAACTTTACGTTTTTAACGAGTACACAAAATTCTGCAGCAAGCTAAAGCTAATGCCGTTGTACCTGTTATGTTTACGGATAGAATTTCTTTCAGGTGGGCAGCAGTTTATTAGTTTTGTTCTGGTCACATTGCTCAATGAAGCTTGTAAAAAATGAAATCTTTGAGCTTTACGTCCCACGGTTATGCCGGTTAGGCTAAAGGAGACGGTGATAATGAGAGATGAGTGAAATGGTGGAATGAAGAAAGTGGGAGGAAACGGGAGAACCCCGAGAAAACCCACGAGCACGGTGTTTGTCCACCACAAAATTCACTTGGCGGGGGCTGGGATCGAACCCGGGACCCCAAGCACCAGAGGTGAACGCTCTACCACTGAGCCACCGCGCCCCCTCAATGAAGCTTGTACCAGTAATCACGTAACTAAAGATGGTATCCAAAAAGCAAAGGCTCAGTATGTACTAGGATTTGCGTTTCAGTGCGAGGAAAACGCCAAACAACGTACGGAAAACCATCTCCAGCAGAGACAAGTATCAAGAGATGATATGTAAATTTCAAGTGTACAGAAAATGTTAGATTTTCCACGCAATGACCGAAACGAGTATCAACTTGATTCAGACAGTGCAGGAGAGCGTGGAGTCTAATAAAATCGTTTGAAGATCCTTAGAAATGGAAATGCTGAGGTCGGTCCTTGAAGTTAAAATTTCTATACGATCTGATGGACGAAGACATATGAGAATGTAATGTAATGAATTAATGTTTACCTGTTTACATGGTCATAGTAACTTGGTCTCAGATGATAAGACACAAATGGCGACAGCTATCTGATAGTGAACATCCTAACGAAATTTCTTGTGCCAGATCTTGAGAGGTTAGGCATCATCAATGAGGTCCACGTGCAAAAAAGATGGGGAACTACTACATTTTGCTCTTATGGTAGAGAGTTTCTTAACGAATAATTTCGGGAGAGATTAATTGGGGGAAGAGGATCCACACCTTGTTCTGCAAAATCACCAGACTTGTCGCCTTGGGATTACTGGGTGTGGGGGACATGTAAAGACCGAGGAGTATGCACACAAGCCACCTAACCTGGACGACCTGAAGGCCAAAGTTAAGTCATGTGATTCATAATTTCTTGCACACACACCGTAAGAACGTGGTTTTCAGTTTAAGGAAAAGCCTGCAACAGTGCTTCTACTTGATTGGTGCACAATTGGAAGTTTGGCGATGAACGTTAACAAGCAAGAAAAAAAAAAAAAAAAAAAAAAAAAAAAAAAAAAAAAAAAAACGTTACTTCAAGTACACACAAAAAGATTTTAAGTTATATAGTTTTGGTTTCCTGCAGGAGCACTTTATGGAATTCTTTTGGTGCATATTCCTAACAGTATCGAGTATTGGAGGTCAATACATCGAACTCATTCTACGGTTACGAGTAGCCAATGTTATCGTCTTTAATACACCTGCTCACATGTTAAGTAAACTGGCAAAAAACGTAACTGAATCAAGTATGATTAACTGGGAAACAACTGACAAAACTCGTTAACTAAATCGTAACTGAATCAAATGTGATTAAGTGGGAAACTTCCAGCAAATTACATTCCTTTTAATCGTGACTGAATACTTTAACACCTATGGGCAACATATAATTAATGATTATGCACTTTTGCTGTGGATTGTGTCGGATCTCATGTCTCAGATCCTTCAACAAATATACTTTTGCGTAAAACTAAATATAATTACTAACAGGAAGTTAGGAATGTTTATTTAAATAAACTTCAACTTTACTCGTCTTCATGTTCCTTATAAAAGCCAAACAATTGGTTTCCCCAAAATATTTCGAATAATTCCACGACTATTCATTTTCAGTAGGACAAGAATATTTTATTCCATAATGTACTGCAACAAGTAAGTTACAGTTTTCTTGTTTCGACTTCAGGTAGAATTACGTAACTAAATTAAATTAATGATAAAAGATTCTGATACGTATGTTTCTTCATTGCTCTAACCGATATCACTTTATCAAGATAAAAGTAACCTAACACATATAAGCTAACAAGGTGCAGCTGTTATGTACTCACATTCTAATTTATTAACTTTTTGTTGTAGCTCCACAGGAAATTACAATCTTTTAATATATCGATCTTGAACTGTTTGTGGGAAAATGTCACAAATAGTGATAAAATTCATGGTTGAAGTTGGCAGCATTGATTCTCAAGAAAACAATATGGTTATTTTCGACGTTTTCAATTTTACCTGAAGTTGAAACAACAAAATGTAACTTATTTCTCTACATTATAAAATAAAATAGCTTTGTTCCACTAAAGATCAATAACAGTTATTCGAAATATTCAGACAAAACCAATTGTTTGAATTTTATAAGGAACATGAAGGATACAACTAATATAGTTAAAATTCTACCCAATTTATAAAGAATGATTTTAACTAGAAATCATAAGAAATAGGGATATTTGGGAATTGATACATTAAATACATTCTTTGGACAAAATATTTCTTCATTACAGAACATAATCTGTCAAAAAAACATATGACTTATTTGTTTTTAATGATATAAAGCTGTAATACACGAAACATGAAATTGTTACTGCTATATTTTGTAAGTATGCATATGAAAAGATAGATGAACTCGTTGCATAGCTAGGTTTAACAATTCCCGAAGGCGCATTATGGTTATTGACAGACGAAAGGTCTTTGTTTAACATTTTTATTTCACATTAATCATTATTATTACATCTCATAAACGAGATAGTAATTACTGAGTTAATGACGTAAGAACGAAAGAAATGTGAAAAGAGGAGGGAGGGGCAGAACCCTGAGAACCCCGCCCCCTTGGTATTGATTCACTATAAAATCCATATTGCGCACCCATTGTTTGAACGCAGGAACTATGGTGCCAGAAGTGAACGCTTTACCGACTGCGCTACCGAATTTGTGTTTTAGTATCAACATGTAAAATACATATTTCAAACCCGCATAACATCTGAAACACGATGAATCCCCTGAATCAGTTTTCTTCAATCAATGTAACACGTGGTAATGAACCTTCAGCAAGAAGGAATTTGTTTGATTCCCTATCTCCAAAACCCAAGGATTTTGGCGAAAAACTAGATACAGACCATGATGCCGATTTACGATTTTTTTCTTATAGTAAATGTATGAAGATGTCAACAATAAAACAGGAATTGCACATCATGAAACTTCGTTACTTCCATAGAGTACTGGAAACAAATAAATATTATTTTATGCTAATTTGACTCGCAAATTCTAACAGTCTCCTTTTACTTTCTTTCCTTTTACTGTGAAGTGATAACTAAAGAAATGTTCCAATTTTTGTTATGATTTTTTGGAGGATGCTACCAGAAGTGTCCCGTTGGATGCACAGCCTCCAAACCCCAGGATAATTTTGGGGGGGGGGGGGGGCTACTCTCAAAAGCTGCTGCATACCAGTTACAAAATATTTTTTACATGTCTTATCTAAAAGAATCAAGTTATATAAAACTTTGAATATTTCGCATTGATACTGTAAACACAAAAAAATAGGCTGAAAGAATGATTAGAGAGAGAAAGAGTGTAACTTTGTTTAAAACTCATGTACCATAAATATTGTTCGCAAATTGATGCATCATTTTTGACGTCAGAATAATTTGAAAATGACAATAAACTAGATATTTTTAAAACTTATGAGATGCATCATCATTAGTAAATCATTACAAATGTATAACTATTGATAGAAAATATGTAGCTATAAATATATAATAATAAATATTGCATTATAAGCACAACGCACAATAATCTGGAGGAAAAACCCTACTTTTGGACCAAACCAAAAATTTCAGTATGTCTAATGTTTTTCAGTGGTTTTTAGCTCATTTGAGGGTGCTGAATCTGAATCTGCCGGGTGTACAAATGTACACCTTGAGCATTTTGAGTAATTCAAGATGGCGGCCAATATGGCGGCTGTAAAAGTGACAGGAATATTTTTGTATATTTTATCAAGATGGGTATCAAATTATATGTTTTTTGGGTTGCAGACTCATATAATAAAGCCAAAAATGTTATGAAATCAATACAAATCAAGATATTCAATATGGCGCCCAATATGGCGGCTGCAAAAGAAGTTTATGTTGTCATTTCTGAAACCTATTTTTGAAAAAAATATTTACTAACATGGATAATAATAAATCGTAAAATCTTAATTTTGTGCTCACAGATGGCTGCATTTTCATAGAATTTAGGAAATATATCTCAGAAACAAAATAAGAGATACTTCAAAGTGAAATACTAAAACGATTTATGAAAGGAGAACATGTTCTGCGTCACAAACCAGGTATCTGGAAAGCTATATGGTCAGACATGTTCAATGATAATATATTTATGCGTTATGGCCATGAACCAGGAGGAATAATCGGACTTACACTAAATCCATCAGCAGTGAAGCGATGGATTTTCAGCCTTCACACCTGCAGTCGTTTAGTAAATGACATTTATGTCATGAGAGATGCTTTACGAGATATGGAAATAACTAAGCATAAGGAAGGAATGCCATCTCGAGTAAAAGGAGATACTGCAGACCGAATTAAGTTAAAGGAAAAGCTGTCTCATTGTATAGATCCTGTGAAGACCGATGATCACCCAAAAACTCTTGTGAATATTGTGACAGGGAAAATTTGTTCCCAGAAAGTGAATGTTGATAATGCTGTTGAGATAGGTGAGAAGGCGTTGTGTTCTTACGAAGAAAAACTACCAACTTGTTTTCACGATCCAATCTAAACAACGGTTCGTAATGTTTCCTGCGATGACGTCAAAAGAACAGCTAGTATTGATGTCATTGACATAGAACTCTTGTACACGCATGCAATGTGTCTCACATCTACAAGAGATATTGAGCTAAAGAAGTGATTTCGTATGTTTTTGCCGCTGTCCTCACATCTTTGATGAATATGGGACTCCCAGGTTCTGCAAAAGTAAGTCAAATATTACAGGTAGAGAAGTCTATGAGATCGTACAAGCACGAAGATGCTATCATACTTGATGGTTGTGGTGTTTTGTGGGTGATCAACTGGCCATCTAACGGAACTGTTCTTGACTTCATAAAATTGTATCGGTCATATGTGCTTGAAAAATTGAACAAATGCAACGTGTACCTGATATTTGACTAATATAAGGAGTACAGCACCAAAGGAGGAATAAGAAGCGTCAGAACAGGATGAACATGTAGCAGGTATCATAAATTGTTTTTCAACACGTCCTTGCCCTCCCAACAAGTTGTGCTGAATGTTACGAAGAATAAGGCACAACTAGTACAGCTGATCTGCAAGTATCTAATGACAGAATGGTTGCCATCAGATTCCACCAAAAGCTTATTCCTCACTGGACCTGAAGATGTTACAACAGAAATAACTGCTGATTGTATCAAGGAACGTCCAGATATGAAAAACACTCACGAAGAGGCTGATGTCATAATTATCACACAAGTAGTGATGGTAGCCAATCAGCTGGACAGAAATTGTACAATAAATATAATCAGTGATGACACGGATGTTCTTATCCTTCTGATGCACCACTACCAGACACAACAACTTACTTGTAACATTTTTTGGAGGCAACTCAAAGTCATAGAGGAGTTATTGACATTGGATTGTCTGTGTCCAAATACCGTGATATTGTTTCAAACTTGCTAGCACTTCATTCTCTTTCTGGCAGCGTTACAGTTCCTACTCTTTATGGCATTGGAAAGCAGAAGGCAATGAAAGCACTACAAAGTGGGAAGGAGCTTCAAAAGCTTGGAAATAAGACATCACTACTTGAAGATATGATTCAGGAGGCAACTGAGTTTATAACTTCTTGCTATGGTAGTAGGATAACTGGCCCTACAATGTCTGATGTCAGAAGAGATGTCTGGCTTAAGAAATTGTCAAAGAAGACTGCCGTACATATGCCGAAGTTGAAGAGCTTGCCACCAACTACGGAGGCATTCTCTGAAAATGTAAAAAGAGCTCATTTCCAAGCTTGTATTTGGAAACAAGCAGATAAACCAGACCCACCAGACATGGATCCGACAAATTTTGGGTGGTATCGTGATGAGTTGAACAAAACATTGAAACCAGTTACTGTATCACCAGGAACTGTGATGGCACCGAAAGACATCTTGAAGATGGTGAGTTGCGGATGTTCTTCTGAAAACATGTGTAAAGGACGTTTTGGCTGTGTAGCAAATCATAATAGCTGCACTACCTTCTGCAGTTGTGAAGCCTCTAAACGATGCCAGAATATCTTCACATGTCAAAATACTAGGAATCTAAAAGACGAAAACATGGATACTTCTTCTGACGAAGACTGGCAAGTGACTGAACTGTGATATTTATTATTTTATTTCGGAGTAACATAGAAACATCGGCATTTTGTATTGTAAGTGTACATATTTCGCATTAATGTGGCCAGCAACATAATTCTTGATTTAGAAAACGTCAAGGAAAAAAAATATAAGAAAATCTTCAAACCTAAGCTTGTGTTGTTTGTTTTCTTTTGCACACAGAAAGGAATGGTTTTGTAAATAAATATAGGGAAGCCCAAAATGTGGAAAAATGTTTTGGAATGCAAACAAGGTTGATTGCGGTGACGGAGAAAGCATCAACACCCAATCCAAAATTTCGGTGTATGAGATATTGTTCTAAGTATGTACCTAGCTCGAGGGTCGCGAATCTGAATATTCCATATTGAATATATTGATTTCTACCAATTTCATAAGGTTTTTGAAGTAACTATTGAAATCTGCAACCCAAAAAACATATAATTCGATACCCATGTTGATACAATACTCCAAAAATATTCTTGTCAATTTTACGGCCGCCATATTGGGTGCCATATTGAATACCTCAATTTGTATCAATTTCATAACATTTTTGACATTATTATTGGAATCTGCAACCCAAAAAACATAATTTGATACCCATCTTGATAAAATATACAAAAATATTCCTATCAATTTTACAGCCGCCATCTTGGCCGTCATCTTGAATTACTCGAAACGCTCAAGGTGTACATTTGTACACCCGGCAGATTCAGATTCAGCACCCTCAAATTGGGTAAAAGCCACCGAGAAACATTAGACATACTGAAATTTTTAGTTTCGATGGATTTCTTCCAGACTACAAAGTATACTTTGGTATCTATAGATGTGATATTGTACACTTCGATATTCCTAGAGAATTCATAGGGAATTTCTGTAAACTCATAGGCACTTCCGAAATAAACTTCTTTGCGAATTCATCACAATGAAAACACAGAAGTTCAAAGACCGCATTCCAAATTTTCGTTTCACTTAACTTTACTTAACGCAAGACAGGAAACTCCTATACAATCGAAACTAGCGGGAACAAAAAAAAGGCACTGGTTGGAATTATGCGTATGTCAAAAATCAATTTACAATGGGATCATTGATCCAACTACATTTTGTGGACGATTCACCAATATTCCATTTTACAAGCGAAACCAAAAGATAATGTGTACAACTGCAGGACAGACGCTAGTTACACATTGCTAGTGAGAAGCAAATAAGTTTCTACGTTTGAAGTTGCCAATTATAAAAACAAGCACTCAACCACATCTGTAGTCATCTTAAAATTTTCATTTTAAATGTTTTCAAAATCTCATTCTTAGCAAATCGAAATTCCCAGACCCTTAGCAGAATTCCCTGACATTTCTCGATGTTTCATGTTTGTCGCCACCCTGTTTATTAGGGGTGCCTGCAAAGTTACATTTAAAATAATTTCAGTTTTAAAAATCACGGAGATTTGTATTACATAGTTAAAATATTATAAAGGTGATGTTATTTTTAATCTTTCTTACGCTCTTTGAAATTGTTAATCGATAGTTATGATAGTCAAGTCCGTCTAACTCTACACAAATCCAATACAAAAATAGACTTCCCTTTCACGTGTAATACATCAAAAAACGCAGAAAAGATTCTCAAGTTGACAGGCAAAATGAATTGTGTGATTATAGGAAACACACTGATGCAATATTACCTACAATTCAAGAAAGAAAAACACAAAGATTTGAAGATTGGTGAAGAATATGGTTAGAAGGGCCTATCATTTTTTGAAGTAATCGATCACACTGAAACAATTACCATTCAATTTCAGTCAGATCCCAGCCAAGTTCATTGAACATTTAAACGCAATGCTGTGGTGTTTGTTTATATTTTAATGCCACTATTCGTAACTTCTAATGCAAACACTGAAAAAGGTTAAACCGCAGCTAAATGAAGAACGGTAGGTCAGACCGCACCCCTTAATCGAAACTAGAAAAATATCGTTCCAATAATAGTCATGTAACACAACAGATAGGTTTCTTAACGAGAAACCGACTTCTGGATACAGGAAGCAAAAAAAGTGAATGATACGTTTATTTACCTGCAAGCGGTGGCATTTTCATGTCTGGTATGTTGATCTGTTCCTCGTCTACCGCTTTACTGTCAGATGTTTGATTCGGTCGAAGATTAGGAACAAGAATTAGAGCCATTGAAAGCAACAGTACCATCAGGCACGTTGCTGGCTGTGCAGTCTTTGTACTGCTGTGAGACACCAGCGTTTGCAGACGTTTCAACTGAGTAACCAAACTTTGATTTTGACTCTGAAGTAATTTTATGCGCTTCTGAAGCTGCAAATTCTCTTCCGTACACTTCTTTACCCTGAAAAAGCATACAATTTAATTAAAATGTCACTCCTAATTCATCTATGACAATAACCGTGTTAACTTTTCAATAAGATGTTTTATATTAGTTTTTGTTATATATATATATATTCTGCACTTATGAGTCATTTTTTTAAACTATTTTAATTGGCTAATTCATGCGAAAGTACTTGACACAAGAAATTATTATTACAAGACGCCCAACTAGATGATAATAGTAATAATAATAAAAAGTACCAGTATGTTATAAACTCTTTCGTTGCGCTTTATCAGACAACACAAGGAAGTAAGAAGGTTACAAAAACAGCTTAGTTTCAGAAATATTCGATCCAACACTGTACGAACGTCCAGAATCTGGCAATAAGCGTTATGTTGAATATGGATACAGTTTTTTCGAGTAAGATACACTCATGTGCCAGGTTAATCGCTAAATACAGGGAAAAAAATTAACTTAATATACAACGGTACAAGTACAATGGTACCTTGTATATTAATACTAGGCTTGTGCAATGCTACATTATATATTAATACTAGCTTGCTGATTTATATATGCAGAAGGAAAAGAAAATAGATGTAATGTGAATGTTTATAAAATATAGATATTCCAATGTTTAAAATAATAAGGTTTTTGGCACACCGTTGGCATGACAACAAAATATACAGAATATAAATAAAATGAAAGCAAATCACTAAAGGAAGGAAGTGTGTATTTATTTTAGTGTGGCTCTTGTTTAATTTAATTTGAGTTGCGAACCAAGGCTATACAGCGATTATATATCATATTTGATTCTTATCGTTGTAAATACTTAGTTGTAGCAAAAGAACATCGAAGTGGAGGTACAAAATTACTTCTTTGCAGAAACAGTGAAAACAATCAACACCAGAGTAAATTATAAGCATTTTCGTTAAGCATCTCATCAGAGGGAAAGGAAACGTAGGGAGAACAGAAAGCAGATGGAATATTGATCACATGGTCACATGGTAGTGTTACGAAGCTGTAAGTAAACGGGGTTTCGTGGAGAAAGACGGATGTCCTTGTATTCTAACACGACGCCCATCTAGACACTTTTCAACTTCTGTTCACACTATTACATCCTCCTCCTCTCTTTTAAAGGGTTTAGCAAAAGAGCAGATACTGTTCCTTTTCTGTTGTTGTTGTTTTTTGATTGTTTTCACTATTTTCTGTTTAGATATACAAGGTTTCAAAATCATTTGAACGATTTGAGCTCCTTATAATATTAACTGTGCAAATTACTAAAAATTTTACACGTAAGGAGTACAACTGTGAAAGTTTTAGTGGTAAAAATTGTAATACAGATTGTAATTCAGTAGTACATATTTTCATTCTTTGTACACATTATTTTTAGGTTCGCCGCAGTCAGACATAAAAAGAACCTATATGGACTGCTAACCGTTATTTTACATCTGCAAATAAACTAGTGTTGATAATCGCTCTTCAAACTGTATTCCTAAGAGCATAAAGTGTTCCATTACGAAACTGAAAAATAAAACTCTCTGGCTACATCACAGTGCATGAAGGATTATATGGCCGACTGGCTATATGCTTTTACTTGGGTATTGTGTGGTCCGCATCGAGTCTCATTTTTAGTTCTAGTTATTGACCTAAATTCACCATATCTTAATTTAAGTGGTTCCTTAAAACCCTTACAATGCTGGGTAAATATAGTAAATTGAATATATCGGGGATCAAACCCATAAAACACACTAGTCAATCATCTTCACATCATCAGTTCTGCTTTGTACAGTTGGCTTTACGAAATAAAGAAAGAAAAAATGAAAAAAGCTTCGAAAGAATTATTTGGATAAAACACAATTATTGATAGCAACTGAATATTTGATAATATGGTATAAGACACCGACACATATTATTTTCTTTACAGCTTATCAGGAAGGACAAGCAGATGAAAAAAGTGAATACATCCATACGACAGTTAACTTGGGAAAACTATGAAAAACTGCTGCTTTGATATTTCTCAAATACATAGACGAGCATCTTCTTAAAAAAACTGAGTTATAATGAATAATACAGCCATATGTTTCGCACTCTTTACTGTAAGATAACTAATATTTTTTGATCTGTAAAATACTTTAAAGTAATATTCAAATACGTGTACAGTCCGCAGCAAAAAACCTGCAACATGAGCATGTAAGTTTATTGTGAGACGACGAAGTCTTTGGCTCCAAAATAAGTGTGCAGGGGAGGACACCGAGGTTTCTCCTGGCGTGATTCGTGTCACTTAGACGTTATGTTGATTCCCTGGGCTGTTAGGCATAGTTTCACAATAAATTTACATGCTCAAGTTGCAGGTTTTTTGCTGCGAACTATACAAATAAGCACTAAATATTTGTAAGGGTGGAAAAATTACATTATGTGTTAAAAGCACGTAATTGCATTCTTGTCGTACCATAACATATAATTAACTGGACTACTTGAAAAAAGGCAAGTAATACAGTATTTTTAGACGACGACATCACTACCACCATTATTATCGTTAACTTCTATTCTAAATATTGCTTAGCGAGATCAGTTACTTTCTGATCCGTTTTCAGTCTTCTTTTCTTTTTTAAACATCTAGGTTTTGTAAGACACATTAACAAAACCCTACATGGTGTTAAAGGTCATACAGGTCTAGGTTTTGACGCCACTTTTTTTTTTTCCGAGTTTACGAGGAATAGCGGCCCTTCACTGGATATTGAAATGTAGTCAGTCCCAGATTCGATCCCAGGTCATGTTAGTTTGTGGTGGTTAACCATCGTGTTCTTTTCTTTTCTTTTTTTTGTTGAATCCTCTTGTTTCCTCTCATTCTCATTCCACTAATTTTTCTATAATAATAATAATAATAATAATAATAATAATAATAATAATAATAATAATAATAATAATAATAATAATAATAATAATAAATTATTATTATTATTATTATTATTATTATTATTATTATTATTATTATTATTATTATTATTATTATTATTATTATTCACTTTAGTTAGCAGTCTCGTTTAGCCTATATGGTATAATCGTTGGACGTTATTGATATCTTGAATGCACTCACCACAATCTTTGTTACCACACCCGCCAGTGAATTCAATGTTATTATCACAAGAAAATAATGCAGAAAGATCAATCGTCCTGTACCTGCGGAATGACAGCAAGTGGCAAATTCGGTAGGTACTTAGCATTATATTATACAATTTACAATTGTGCGTGTGTAATTGGTATTGGCTCAGCTATATTTCGCATTTAAACGACACTCTTCACTAATACATATGTAGTAATAATGATCTAATTAAGTGTTAGCAGTACGATGAAATGCATAGTACATTTCTAGTACTAAACAGAGTAATAATAAGATGTAAAACTTACCCTTCTATACCCTGAATATCTGTGTTTTAAACACTTACCTGTCCTCTAACCCATCTATATATTCTTTTTTCCTTTTCCTTGAATCCTGTGCAGATATTTTGTTCCGTATTTTTCTTCTGATTCGTTTCAACTCTCTTTCTTCTTGTTTTGTTAAAGGATAATGGGACGGTAAAGTAATTCCTTCCTTTTCTAGTAATCGCTTCTCCTCTTCTGTATTAAGAAAGAAGACAAAAGATTAATATTTGATTATCTGTGTAGTCCAGAGCCATACTGAGAAAATACAGCTAACTATTCACAAAATGGATACGCAATTAACCCTTTTAAATTGTTTTTTTTTTTTTCAGGTATTTTGTAGACTTTCACTCAATCATCTATTGCGTCAAGACTATTTATCGTAGGATCATGGTTCATATCCCGTTTTGTTTCTAGTAAAGCAGTGTTTCCAACTGCGTCCGTAACATTTCCCTAAAGTGTACCAAATGCGGGAAATTTCCGCTCAAAGAGGGAAAAAGTGATTTTCTTTATTAAAAATCCCTTTTTTATCGCAAATATCTCCTTTTTGCTATAGGATACTATCATGCAAATGATACTCCAAAAAACTCTGCTTTATGATGAAGAGAATGAGATACAAAGAGTGGCCCTGGGATGAATAGTTTTGATGCTACAGCAGATTTACATATTTTCCCTTGATAATACCTTTTTAGTGAATTTCTATACTATCATCATCATCATCAAGACTTCATTGTGGGAACATGAATTGTACCTCGTTTTCTTTGCCATGAACCAGTCTTTCAAACGGTACTACTCGCATGTCTCTAGCATGTACCATAGTGGAGAAAATTCGCGAAAATGGGACATTTTTGTCAAAAAATCCCTTTTTTCCCGATTTTGGGCCCCTCTGGTCGGCTCTTGTGTCAACCCACAGAGCCCCAAAAAATCTCAAACATACTACATACTATGTGTAATAACTGTAAGAAGTTTCAATGTTATATCTTGAAAAATAAGAGAGGAAAAAAATATTGCCCCATGTGCAAACAGTATCAGCTTTCCCCTATGTGAGCAATGGATAACCCAATTTATATAAAAATATCCAGACTCATCCCTAATTATCGTAGAAATATGATCGATACACCGTTTTGTTTGGCCAAAACCAGTCTTTTAAACGGTACCACTCGCATGTCTCTAGCACGTACCATAGTGGAAAAAATTCGCGAAAAAGGGAAATTTTCGTCAAAAAATCCCATTTTCCCCGATTTTGGACCCTCTGGCTGGCCCCTGTGTCAACCCACAGAGCCCCAAAAAATCTCAAACATACTGCATACTATGTGTAATAACTGTACGAAGTTTCAATGTTATATCTTGAAAAATAAGACAGGAAAAAATATTGCCCCATGTGCAAAATGGGTTATCCATTTCTTACATAGGGTAAAGATGGTACTGTTTGCACATGGGGCAATATTTTTTCCCTCCCTTATTTTTCAAGATATAACATTGAAACTTTGTATAGTTATTACAAATAGTATGTAGTATGTTTGAGATTTTTGGGGGCTCTGTGGGTTGACAAAGGGGGCCAAAATCGGGGAGAAAGGGATTTTTGACAAAAATTCCCTTTTTTGCGAATTTTCTCCACTATGGTACATGCTAGAGACATGCGAGTGGTTCTGTTTGAAAGACTGGTTCATGCAAAAGAAAACGAGGTACGTATCATGACTTTAGAATAAATAGTGATAATACTGTAGATACTTTACTAAAGTAATTGACTAAAAATGTGTAAAAAATGAAAAAAAAAATAAAGAAATCGAGATTTTTTTGACACACGTCTGTTGACTAGCAACATGAGTCATACCTCATTTTTTTCAGTGTAAGGTTGCCTTTCAAATGGTACCACTCAAATTTCGCTATCGTGTACCTGTGAAGATAAAAATGAGGAAAAGGGATTTTTTTTCTTTAAAAAATCCCCTTTTTTCTATTTTGGACTAGATCTTCCCGCTTCTGGTACACGATAGGGAAATTTGAGTGGTACATTTCGAAAGCCTGTCTCATAACGAAACCAACGAGGTACAAACCATAATTCTAGGGTAAATAATAATGTGTCAGGGATTTTTGAAAAACTTCTCAAATATACCCTTTTTCTAAACCCATCGTCCATGTTGTGCCGTCACAGCTCCCAGACAGAGCACGCGAGGCTGCATAATGCCCATAAAATATGTTCTATGATGCTTCCATATTCAAATATTCTGTTAGCAAGACTGACCCCATACGCAGATGAAATTATTGGAGATTATCAGTGCGGATTTAGACGAAATCGATCAACTATCGACCAAATATTTACCATTCGCCAAATACTCGAAAAGAAGTGGGAATACAATACCCCGGTACATCAACTATTTATTGATTTTAGAAAGGCTTACGACTCGGTTAGGAGAGAAACATTATACAACGTTCTTACAGAACTTGGAATACCGAGAAAGCTAATTAGATTAATTAAGGTATGTTTAAGTGAATCCCAAAGTAAAGTCCGGGTAGGAAAATTTTTGTCCACGAGCTTCCACATCGAAAATGGCCTGAAACAAGGAGATGCGTTGTCGCCATTATTATTTAACTTTGTGCTGGAATACGCTATAAGGAAAATCAAAGATAGCAACCAGGGCCTAGAGTTGAACGGCATTCACCAGGTTATGGCATATGCTGATGATGTAAATTTAATAGGGGATGATAGGAGAACAGTAGAAATAAATGCAGAGATCTTATTAAACGCTTGCAGGGACATGGGTTTAGAAGTAAATGAAGAGAAAACTAAATACATGGAAGTGCGTCGGGACCGTAATACGGCAAATTGTGGAGGCGTTAAAATATTAAATAATGCTTTTGATAAAGTGGATACTTTCAAATATTTAGGATCAATATTAACAGACGAAAATCATATTCACGAAGAAATTAAATGTCGACTAAAAATAGGGAATTCGTGTTACTATTCGGTTCAAAATCTCTTGTCGTCGCGAATTCTGTCGAGGAATTTGAAGCTTAAAATATATAAAACGATAATCATGCCTGTTGTTCTGTATGGTTGTGAAACATGGTCGCTTACTCTGAGGGAAGAACATAGACTGAAAGTATTTGAGAACAGGATCCTGAGAAGAATATTCGGACCCAAGAGGAACGAGAATGGGGAATGGCGGAAGCTTCATAACGAGGAACTACATAGTTTATACGGTTTATCCAACATACGGTAGGGTCGTCAAGTCTAGAAGGCTTAGGTGGGCAGGTCATGTAGCTAGAATGGAAGAAAGTAGAAACGCTTTCAAAGTCTTGACTGGTAGACCCATAGGAAGACGACCATTAGGAAGACCTAGGCGCAGATGGGAGGACAATATTAAGATGGATCTCGCAGAGATAGGAATACAAAGTAGAAACTGGATGCAATTAGCTAAGGATAGAAGTCAGTGGAGAGCTTTTGTGAACGCGGCACTGAACCTCCGGGTTCCATAGGCCATAGAGTTAGTTAGTTAGTTAGATGCTTCCATATTTAAATGAATGCAAAAATCCCGGTCTAAAAAGCTTTACTAGAGACTTACAAAGCAAATTCCGAAGGTCGACGCAATGGTACAGGTGTTGTGCCATCATAATTTAAAAGGGGTAATGCATCCATTTTAGTTTCTTTATATAATATTTTAGTTTCTTTTTCATTCTTTCTTCCTTTAGACTTGAAAGAATAACGAATCTTTCAAGTCCAAAGGAAGAAAGAATGAAAAAGAAACTAAAATATTATTTCGAGATTACTCAGCTAGGACTGAGATTAGCTGTGAGCACTCATATTTCAGTAGTCGGTAGTGGGATTAAAAGATTGCACAAGATATTCGAAAGGGTGCGAAATAGCAGAGTTTTTTTTTTTCCTTCCTTTCTTACAACAGAGTTTGGATGTAAGAAAATGGAAACTGATGAAGAGTATTTAAACAATTATAAATTATCTTAAGAAACATTAAATTTGAACAGTTATTACTGTGGCAACTATGTATCTATGAAGTGTCTGGAAACACGATATTGATTCATGAATTTCTGGATGTTAAGCATGACCACATTAAAAAAAAAAAAAAAAAAAAAAGTTTCTGAATTACAGAAAGAAAGTCTACTACAAAAATGTTTTCTCTTAACAGCAATTAGGTACGTATCTGCTGAATCTCAGTAATATAATGGAAATAGTCTGGTAACGAGTCAAAAGTGATTATAACGCAAGTGAGACAATTCACATGAAATACCCCAAAAGTTAATAAATTAAACCCACATAAGAAATACGTAAAGTACGGGACAAAAATAAACGACCAAAACGCCATTAAAACTAATAACGATTTTGGTCATTTATTTTACCCTGGTACTTTATTACTGTTTCTTTACTTTAAAAAAATAAATAAATATAAAATGTCACTTTTACTGAAAAGCACATACGCAGAATTCTGCGATTTGCTCACTGTTGTGTGGTGCTCCAGTTCGAATTCAGTTTCGTTCTGAAGTTAAATTATTTGTTTATTAATATCCTTTGTTCTTTGTTATATGCAGTTTAAGACTTTAAAGGCTTCACATGTGATTCAAACACAACTTCTGTATCCAAAAATGATAACCATTTAGCCATCTAGACTAGTTGATTTGGAATAGATATTCAAGAGTTATTATGGACATTAGTGTGGCGTAGGGCAAAAGATACTTATACCTCAGTTCAATAGCACAGTATGTATTATTTAGCATAACATCAACACAAGGCAAGCATATATATTTTTTTTAATGTTTTAGTAGCTTTCACAAAAAACACTGCTTCCATCGGTCGCACGGCTATTTCATAACACTTTGTCTGGCGTTCAATTTTAAGCTAAATACTTCTCTTTTCTTTTAATGTTTTCATTATTGTAGGTGGTTTTACCATGTTCAAAAGCATATAAAGACCTGAAGTAAATTATGATCTAAGTGCCATTGAACAGTTTTTAAGATAGTTTTTTTCCTCGAGAATTTGTGCTGTGCACATACACGTCACGCAGTCTATTGGCAATGATCTGGACTACTACGCACAGGTTTGGCGCTCATGATCCGAATATACTTAAACTCGCTTCGTGCATACATCATCATTCCGGTTATAACTCGAAACTTCAGAAAATGGCACTTAGATCGAAATTTACTTCAGGTCTTCATATATCTAAAAACAATTACATTAGTTATTATAATGAATACTATAGCTTACCAGGGGGAGGGAGGTTAATACGGTATGGGGCAACTATGGCAGCGTTCTCTTTTAGCAAGAATATAAAATTTGAAGAAAATGCATCAAAACAATGCTAATTAGAACTCTAAGATCTGTTGAATTTGGATGTATTTCAAAACATCTTTTACATAGATATCTACATTACAGCTGAATACTTTTTTTTTAAATTTTTATAATGTAGTGAACTGGATTTTTTTTCGCCCTCTTACCCTAAATAAACACGAACCATTTGTAGTGTAAAACAGTAAAATGACAGGAAAAATGTACAAATAGATTTCTAGGTATAAAGATCCTAACAGATACACAAATTTTGACTGAAGTCGCTATTTATGTTGTGTCTTCAGCAAGTCTCCTAATATAGCTAACAATATACGCTATTTATATTTTTAGAATACACAGGGACGGTTTTAAATAAATTGGGGCATGAGAGTTTTAAAGTCTATTTGTGAGTTTTCATACGTAAATTGTTCTTATTTATTTCTGACGAATAAAAATAAATGCAACAGTCGTTTTCACTGTTTGGCATTTTATTCATAGTTTTCTTATCATAAAGAATTTTTAAAATACCATTTCAATTGGCTAAAACAAGCCTATGACACGACTGCCCAAAAATCTGTGCAATGTAAATACAACAGAAGCTAGTAGATAGGGTTGGGAGAACTCTGGCAGTTGGGAGTTCGACAAACAAATCTAAAATTTCTCGTACCAGAGTTCGATATTTTTCTTCTTAATTCAAGCAAATAATAAAAAAGTAACAAAGAACATTTTAATAACACTGGACAACAAATTTTAACTTTTTTCATGCTTCGGAAAAGAAAAGTACATTTTCTTATGCAAATGAGGATGCTAAATATGAAAATAAAAATAAAAATGATGAATTGGTTCGAGTTTAAGTGTAATCGATAGAAATATGTGTTATGTAGTGTTGACACTTAGATTCTTGAATTTTCTATTTGGTCTTCCACTTAAGTAGCTATTGCTTCAATTCTGTTCATCCGATTATCTTGGTTCATATGTCATTCACTTCAGAATAAACCAAGCTTGAAAATGGTACTATGTGCATGTGTACATGTTGTATAAGAGGGAAATTTAAGGTAAAATTGGAAATTTCCCGTCCAAAAATCCCTTTTTTCAAATGTAGCACCCCCTGGTATGACCGGTACGGCCCCGACTAAAAGCACCCAAATATAATATACCTTTAAAACTACTGTAGTTTATAAGTAATACATATGCCAAGTTTCATTGTAATACCTACAATAGTTGTGACGGAAAAAATATTTCTCAGTTCTGCTAGACAATACCAAATTTCATATAGGAAAAAGTGAGATAACTACAAAATCAAATGAATCCGAACAGTATTATTTATTTGAGTATCATAACTTATACGTCATTCTCTTCAGAATAAAACAGGCTTTCAAATGGTATCATGATAATATATGTGTGTGTGTTGTACGAGAAAAGGGGAAATTGAGGTAAAATTGGGAATTTTCCGTCCAACAACAATCGGCAAGAGCAGAGTTGCTCCAGTAGCCCTGATATCGTTTCTCCATCTATCTATTAAAATGCTACAATAGCAACAAAAACGCCTGAGCTCCAACCTTTAACTTTTGATCTCAAACCTTTCATTTACGGTTATTTGTGATTTCCGTTTAACAAAGACAAATATTTTAAATAAATTATTGTGTACTTTAACCTATATGTTTCTGGAAGTTTATATGTTTGTGGCCAATCCTTTCGACAATGAGATCTCGGAAACTACACGATCTAGAAAGATGCCGTTTTCACTGATTGATTGCAAATTTTGCGTAGATTGTCCAGTTTTAATTGAATATTTGAAAAATATGGCCACTATTTCTTTATTACATTTTTACGGGTACACTAGAAATGTTGAAATTATATATATATATATAAAAAAAAAAAAAAAAAAAAACTACAGCACCATATCCTACGCATTATAAATTCCAACACCACATTATTATATATAGGGGTTGTATATATCTCAGGCGTTTGTTTCATGGCCAAATAACAATTAAAAAGGAAGGATAACCACTTCTTCAGTCTAAGATGAATCTTTATTTTTGGAGTGTTTTGCTCCAATGAACATCATATATAACTGACATTATCATTAATGTATATGTAATGTATTTGTTTATTAAATACTGCATGCAAGAAGAAAGAAAACACTGGTCATACATGAATTAGAAACTCCAACCAGAAGTAGGCTCAAATCTTGCAAACGGTGCGATATTGAGAAAAAATAATAGAAAAATCTCCCCTTTATAATGTCCCTTGCTTTTTTTTTTAAATCAAGTCTTTCACTTGTGTCTGTAAAGGGACTGTATCGATGTTGTGAGGAATGGGAAGGAGACTTATGCACATATGCGAATGATGCGCTGTGTAGAGCGCAGGTTCAGCTAGTCATAGATATAACTTGATAGAAATGTTTCACATGTTCATCAATGACTGCTCCGCAATTTTCTGGGAAGAAATCTATGTGAGAGTGCAATATATGTAGTTTTAGTGATACATTACACCCTATTGCTTGGTAGAAGGTATTACTTGCACCTCTACTTCCTTATAGTTCTGTGTCCGCTCATTTCTTATCTGATTTTAGTTTCAGCGATTTGTGGAAGTTTACGCAAAATATATTTGAAGAATAGTTTTGATGCGTCTATGAATAGCCGCCATTCATCGAGATTATCGTCTACTCATAAGACCAGTTACGCCTACATTGTTACAACGTAGCATGTTACTTTCCATTGAAAATACTGGTTAGGGATTCTCACGTGTTCAAAACACGAACACTTTTAGATCTTCAGAATAAGCTCCCCACTTCTTGAGTTTGGATGCCAGCAGTTCTGCGCCACTTTTGACAACCCCAGGTAACTTAATTCAGGTTGAGTATCATATGGTGAATAGATAATGATATTTTGGTTTTGTGAAGTTGGGATCGGTGGAAAACAATTAATCTGCAGCAGAATTTGACAATGTGGGTCGACATTGTTCGCCTTTTGCTCTTCATCGGGTGAAACACTGGAGTAAGGTACGGGAAGTTGTGGAACCTTTAGTTCTTCAGTGTGTGTGGCACAGTGACGAACATTTCAAGGAATATTTGAATAAGTAGCAGTCTTTTTTTTTTTTTGATAGACCTTTAATTTGAAGAACTATGCAAAAATAGCAGTTTAAGTATGATCTGTCGGTTCTCTCCATATCATTGGAACTGCAAGTGGCACACATGTCCTTTTTCCGAGTAGCCAGTACTGCAAATTTGTAGAACATGTATTACAACATATATGTGGTGCTCACTTCTCGTCCACATCTCCCACTTTACAGCCAAAGTATAAGTGATAGGCTTTCTTTATGATAGGAGAGAAATTCCACTTCTCGCTTCACTTCGTTAAAAACAACAATTTGCTCTGCACTGCAAACATTTTCTGCTTAGCATAGTCATAGAACGATTATTATTATTATTATTATTATTATTATTATTATTATTATTATTATTATTATTAATAATAATAATAATAACAGCCAATATCTCACCACGACTACGTCCGACATGGCAAATTATAACTACAAATGAACTTTACACAACATGTTTTCTCTGGCAAACTTTTTAATACAAACTAAACCATGAAGTGGTTGATATTTCTTTGTTAGCGATGAAGTGCGAGCAATATAAATAGCCAGAGACTACGCAGGAATTTATTTCGGGAGGGGTCCTAAGCTTTTCGGGGGTCCAAATACAATTTGAAGCTAAATTATATTAAAATTTGTAAAATTGCACCTGAAATTAGACTAAATTTACAAACAAGTCGGGGTGTCAAGACCCGCAGGACCCACCCCTGCGTATGTCCCTGAGGATAGCAATGAAACTAACCGTCAAACAATGGAAGTTTGTTGAAATAAGTAGACAGCTCCTGTTACCACGAGCCCTTAATTTGCGCAGCAGAGCACATCGGGTGATAACGTATTTCTTTGAAACCCGAATCAATCTTCAAAAACTAATTTCATATTCGTTATCAGCACCCTAAAATTAGTAAGAATTAATTAGTTTTATCTCCGAAGCATTTTCAGTGTTGACGAGTGTAACCAGCATCGGGCTTCTGCGGCGCAATATAGTCAATAGTGTTTCTTCACTGTAAGCTCTAATTTCTTTTTGTAAAGTTTGCTATTATTTCGTGCTTAGATCGATTAGCTACCCGCAAGATATTTTAAATGAAATTGCCTTTTTTGTTTGTTTCTCATCAACTATTATGGTATTTGTCAAAATTAAAACAGAAAATATTATTTTGAGATATAAGTTAAAGTTTAGGTTTACCTGTCATAACACTAGCCTGCGATGATTTTATTGCATAAGTGCAATATATTTCTGTGATGTGGTGATTGCCACCTAAGCCTAAAAGTGAGGTTAGTTTTGTCTCATCACATCACATTTTGTGACAAAACCGAGATAATCATTTTACCTATTCATTCATATGCATCTCAAGCCAGGAGGACTAAACATCCTGATTGGATGAAATGCTATTACTCTCATGGCGTGAAATGTTGTAGCAGTAGATAAACAACAGCTTATCATGTCCGCCTAGCGGTACGGTACGGTATAACACCTAGCGGCATTGTTTTGTTTAGTATATTGCTTTTCCTGTGAATGATTCATACAGTTTCGTTGTAAACTACCTAATTGTGCTCAGTGCTTTGAAGTCCCTAATATCGTGGTGTGTGCTTACTATTTAGTGACGAAAGTGAAGTGCTTGTTCGCAGACTCTTCGGAATGCAGCGTCGTAATTGTAAGAATAATCCAGATATATTCTGTTATATATGTGGGACATTTGTGTCCATGAAACAACGGCGCAATATAACTTCCGTTGTGCGAAAGGCTTATCTTGCGTATTTTGTATAGCATTGGGGAATCAGGACAAGTCTTGGGCATCACATACGTTTTGCCGAACATGCATCGAACAACCGCGGCAATGGATGAAAAGAGAAAGACGAGCATTGCCGTTTGGAATCCCCACTGAGTGGCGTGAGCCTACTGACCACAGCACCAATTGCTACTTTTGTTCTGTCAATGTGAAAGGTTTCAACAGTAGGAACAGGGTTAAAATTGCTTACCCAACTACAATCCCATCCGTCAGTCTACCAGTATCCCATGGTCCTGACATACCTGTCCCACAGCCACCAAACCAATTAAACGAAGCCTCTTCCGAATTTCCTAGTGACAACAATGACGATTCGGACTTCGACCCACAAGAATCAATAGAGCCTATACTTTTTGAACAGAGTGGTTTAAATGATTTAGTTCGTGACCTTGGTCTCACAAAGGAATCTGCCGAACTATTGGGATCACGACTAAAGGAGAGAAACCTGTTGATGCCTGAGACGACGTACTACATACTTGGTACAGGCATTGTGAACAAGAATTTGCTGCTTTCTTTTCTGCAGAAGATAATATAGCATTTTCCAACAACATTCCGGAGTTAATACTAGAATTAGGATCGCGTGACTATGAACGATCCCAATGGAGACTTTACATCGATGCTTCCAAGCGGAGTTTGAAGTGTGTACTCCTACACAACGAAAACAAACTAGCATCCATTCCAGTTGCTTATTCTGTTGTCATGAGGGAAAGCTATGAAAACCTTGCTTTGATGTTGAACAAGATAATACCACGAACATCAATGGCAAATATGTGGGGATTTTAAGGTCATCGGCCTTCTGTTGGGTCAAAAGTCAGGCTATACCAAATTCCCATGTTTTCTGTGTGAGTGGGACAGTCGGGCAGGGGCAGTTCACTGGACTCAAAAGGAATGGCCAGATAGGCAGTGGAATGTTGGTTCGAAAAACTTACAACGCGCAAGTCTTGTTAATGCACATGATATACTGTTACCTCCCCTTCACATTAAGCTTCACTTAAGGAAGCAATTTGTAAAAGCTCTAGATACTGAAGGTGAGTGCTTCAAATATCTGTCAAAAATTTCCTGGCATCAGTAATGCAAAAATTAAAGAGGGCATCTTCGATGGTCCAGATATTAGGAAACTTTTTGGTGACGCAAATTTTGAAAATGTCATGAACCAGAACAAGCGTTCAGCATGGTAGGCTTTCCGAGATATAGCGAAAAACTTTCCTGGCAACAGAAAGGATACAAACTATAAAGACATGATGGAAAGAATGCTACTGTGTTTTAAAGAATTGGGTTGTAACATGAGTTTGAAAGTGCATATGCTGTTTTCCCATTTGGACTATTTTCCAGACAATCTTGGAGTCATGAGTGAGGAACAAGGAGAGAAATTTCATCAGGATCTCAAGGAACTCGAACATCGTTATCAAGGAAAGTGAAATTGCAACATGCTTGCAGACTACTGCGGGTTGTTGCAGAGAGAAGATTCTGCCACTAGTCACAAGCGTGCCGCGACAAGACTCACTTTCTCAGCGAAGAGGCGTAAAACCCACTAGTGCGGATTTTTTGTGTGGCATGTCATGATCTATGGGTGCGTTATTTCCTCCTTTAAAATAGCGCAGATGAGATCACAAATTCAAAAACACTATGGAGTTTACGTTTGCTTGCTCTAAGAGACTTACTGTTTTATAGTGAATGCTTATCCATAAACATTGCTTCTTTTCCCCCCGTTTTCTTGCCTTGTTTGTTTCTAATATCGTGATTACGAGTTAACTTACTGTCGCATACAGCACTAGAAATACAAATATAAGATATTAATATTGTTTATATTAGTAAGTGTACCAGTATTCGTATCAGTGTTACGAATAGCAATAAACCATTAGATACATTGATATTGGCAATGTTAATATGCAATTTGCAAGAAAATCTGATGTGCAATGACTAAACCGATTTTTGTTCTGAATTCGGTACACCCGAAATATGAAACATGGCATACTATATTTCATGCAATGATCCAAAAGTTAAAATTCGCAGACTAGTGATAATTGTCCTACATCACCCTATAGCAATTTCATATGAAACATTTAGCGGGTAGCTAATCGATCTAACCACGAAGTAATACCAAGCTTTACAAAAAGGAATTATAGCTTATAGTGGAGAAATATTTATTAACTATTTTGCGCTGCAGAAGCCCGATGCTGATTATTAAAAGAAAAATTTCTTATCTTATCAAGGCAGGGTTGGCTGATTTAAACCAAGGTAGTTTAAACCAGCTGTTTAAAAGAAAGAAAAAAAAGTTTAAACCAAAAAATGAGAAATGTTCGTACAAGTATAAGTATTTGTAAAATCTTGATGAACACACATTTGTGGGTTATCACGTTTCACTCCCGTATATTATTAATATTATATTCAGACCTAAATTCCCCAATCATTACTCAAAGAGATTATACCACAAAAGCAATTTTTTCATTTTATGAACGTTTGTTTCGTGATTTTTCTTATAGTTTGTTATTATTGTTATGCAACTGCAATCAAAGAAAAGTTCTAAATATTGTTTAGTTTTAATAATGTTTAATATTGATAAAATACCTTGAAATGCCGTACTTTTTTTTTTTGGGGGGGGGGGATTATACAAAACCCACGAAAGGCATTTATAAATGGGTCAGAGCCAAAGTGGACTCAAATAAATCGTATTTTTATTCACTTTTCTTACTGGTATGCAAATAAAGTCGTCGTACTTCTTTAACTTGGACCAATAAAAGTCGTAGTGAACTACATTGGGCTAAATTAGTTCTGTACTCTGCATTATTTTGAAATTGTCCATATGTAATTCTGTATAATGGTTTCAATTGTGCAGCTGTTTATCTTTTTGTCCTGAAATGACTCTTTAACAATTATATTAACAAGTATGTAAAGGTCAGTACAACGTATTTTTTATCAGGAGTCCTTCGTGAGTGGGTCGGCAGACGTATCGTATTTGTGGCCAATTAGTCCCGGTTTCAAGTTCAAATGGAGGGCAATTTCTGTCAGATGTAAGCCGAGAAGCGGTTTGGATTCCGCTTTAAGCTTATGTGATATGTGATCCCTTCTAGCACATAACCAGGTTGTTGCATAATAACATCAAGGCGAAACAAACTTATTTCTCTCCATGTGATATAAATACACACAGCAAATTATTTAAACCAAAAAAAAAAAAAAAAAAACCTGGTTTAAACAAACAAACAAACAAACAAACAAAATCAACCCAGAGTTTTTTTTGTTTGTTTTTTCAATAAAAACCACGGTTTTTGTCAACCCTGTTCCAAGGCTGTAAATAAACAAAAATGTTAAAAACTGCTTTAAAACGTATACGTGTAAGCGCACCGTAATTACTGGAACTACAAAAAAATGTGACGTCTACTTACGACACTATAAACCAAGTGTATATAAGGTGTCTCAAAAGTCCCCTGACATAGGGTAGCTCTGTTATTGACAGTTACAACAGAATGTAACAGGGAAATCGTCTCCAAATATGATGTTTTTAATCTAAAGTGAAGTAATTTTTTAAATTGGACGAACCGTTTGGGCTGTACACTCTTTATGCGCTCAATGTTAAATGAAAATGAAACGTTGCTATTTACCTGGATCCACAACGTAAGTGAATGAAGTTACTGTCTTTTACACTAACGTCTCGATGGCCAGCCTCCATTTCAAACATGCCCCCATTACCCTACTCTTACAAAATTTATCCACCTCCCACCCGCCTTTCTCTCCCTCAACCTCTAATTGCAACGTTGCATTTTCATTTAACATTGGACGCATAAAGAATGTACAATCCAAACGGTTCATCCGATTTAAAAGATTCCTTCACTTTAGATTGGAAACGTCATATTTTGAAACAGTTTCTTCTCCTACATTTTGTTGTAACTCTGATAATAACAGTTACCCTGTCAGGGGACTTTTGAGACACCCTGTATATATATAACAGAATCAAAGTAAACATCACATGTGACTAACGTTTTCAAGCATGAAGGAATATATCTTACCTGTCAATTCCAACTTGGGATACTGACAATCTGAATCTTCGCTTCCTCCATCGGTTACGCTTTCCTTGGAAGAAACACTGTTGGAAAGAAGTGATTCGGGATTAGATATAACGTATGTTGTTTTACAATTTGAAGTACTCACAACCGGCTTTGTAGCAGTTTTCACATTAGATAATAAAGTCTTCAGGTTTCCTGGCAACGATGATCCAGCGTTTATAATTTTGATTGTCTTAATGTCCTTCACTCCCTTAACAGTCACTGGTAATAAAATGGAACGAGGATTTCCTGTAGATGACAACGAACACACTTTAACAAATTGTTTGCCACTGCCCGATAAACTAGTGTTTTTAGCATTCAATGTTTTAACTTCTTCCGCTTCTCCGGACTTCAAATCTAGAATAGGAAAGAAGTAAATAAATATCTGCTAATCATTACGGCCTGTAAAATAAATGTTCATAGAAAATTCACTTTTAAAAATAAATAATGTATCAGAAATTATTTACAGTAGTAGAGTAACTTCGAAACCAAATAACATCCAAAGGACTTTATGGATGTGAGCTATGTCAGAGTGTCTACTAAAATTCACACATGAAATTTCGTGACCTCTTCCTTGCCAAACCATAAAATTTCGTAACATTCTCCAAAGCAATTTGGGTGCGAATTAGGCGGAATTTTCATGCAATCAATAGAAGCGTCTTTTGCTTGCGATTTGGTGGTGTCTAAAGCCGACCATAGACATTTTCGGTGGTGATTTTTGACGTTTTATGAAACAAAATTTTCCAGATTGCACTTACTTTCATACAGATACAAAAAATCTTGACCCAAAAGCTAAATTTGTTGACTTTCATGACCGTTTTCTGATTTCGTGGCAGACAGACACCCTGTATGTTTCCTTATTCCTTCATTAAACTAATACACTCAAAGCCGCACTGGAATATCGCTTCTCGTGAAATCAGCGAAGTCAAGCAGTGTCGGATTGAATTTGAAGAAAGATCTGGTTTTTACAATGTTTGTATTCACCAAATGGTGTTGGTATTGCGTCGTGAGGATAATTGAGTAGCTACTCCGGTCTAGAAAACCAGCATTAACTGCGAGAGAGCCGATGTGCTACCCACACATCACCACAAAAGGAGTGAGCACCACAAGTCGGCTGATAGACCCTGGCCCGTAAGGGCTGTGGCACCGTGAGTTTAGTTTTTAAGTACTTTTCACGACTGATAGAGACGTTGCAAAATTGTCGTTGTAATAGGTGTATTTGTTTCATGAACTCGGTGTATCAACTCCCCCTCCCCCCCACCTCCTTTCCTAATGTAATTACTGAACGTAGTAAGCCAAACGCACATGACTTTCTCAACATGTAATTTAAAATGGTTTAATTTTTATCTAGGTTAGTAGTAGCTTGTTCCTAGCGTTGTGTAAAATCACGATTGGTAGTGTGTCCAAAACGTGGAACACGAGTGCAAGACAAAGCTACAGAGTGTGCCACAACTAAATCACCGCCGCATAAATAATACGAACTGATAGAATGTATTGAAGAACCTCTAAATCCCCTACCATTCAAATAATATTCAAGCCAGATATAATAAATCACAGTTTCTCTACCTAGTTCATACCACGATCTCCGTTTTTATCATATCCTCTTGTCAGCGACTCCTACGTAAGTAATATCAGGTTTGTAATAAGCTTTTTGATATTTTCAACTTTCTTTGCTTAATATGCTTTACTGTATTTGACAGTAACTATGGTAATAAAAACGTGTCTATCAAAATAAACAATTCAAAGTAACTTTTTTTTTTTAAATATTTTTTCCCGCTAATAGATCCTAGATACATTTATCTTTTTCATCCCTCCGATTCCCACGTATTCCTATCGCTCCCCCCATTGCGTTCCGACCACCACGTTGAGAAACCACGCAAATAAACTGTCACAACTTACATATATATCTTACTACTTTGCTTGAAGACATCACGTCATGAGTTTAAAATTCATGAAATATACAAAAGGAAACTAGAATCATTACTTTCAGCAAAAGTCCGCTGAGATTTAGCGAATCATAGAAAGATTTACAAAAGAGCAGAGATCAGAAACACTACACATTATGCTTTTCGATATAGATAACGACAATTCCAATTCAGTGCACGAAACGCTGAGTCAGTATTATTATTATTATTATTATTATTATGAAATCAATTTGTTATAACTGTTTATATAGGCCTATACAGGGCGGACCATTTATCTAGATAAGCATTTGTAACTTTTAAACTAATTTACAAAGAACGCTGAAATTTTGTACCATGCAAATATCGGCAGAGGAACATTGTTCAGAATATTCTATGATACCACAATGTTAACAATGTTTCTAACCGAAACAGTTGCACTACGCCAGGTTTTTATACATTTGAAATCTCATGTTAAACGAAACTAAGGATGCTACAGTATCGCAAATATCCACATTTTCATAGTTTTAAACGTCTGTAATATCCACCTCACTATAATCGGTCCGTTTGACTCATACCTATTTTAGGCTTATCAATTTCTCTTATATTATTGCTATCATTGTTCGTAAATTGATTTTATTCTGTATTGTTTTCATATTTTTAAATTCAAAGATCTTTGGTAAGTGAGTATATGGAACACATTCCTTGTAATCAATTTTATATTTCTTTTACTTACATAAATTTCTCTCCTAATAAGTCTTTCTAGTCCGTCCCAATACTTTTATCCTCAATCTGATATTTAATTTCAACAATGCAACGATCATGTAACCTCATCTCAAGATAGCGATTTATGTTATTGCTGTAAATTCTATTTTATGTAAGTCCTTTATCTGATAATTTATACACTAGCATTTCACTGAGACCCATCTGAATGCTTTTCTTAGTAAGTATATAACAATGCAAGTAACAAAACACGTATTTCTGGGCATAATTAATGTTGATTCTAATTCGCAGCCTTGATTGTATCTCAACTTATAACAAATGATTCTTCTATTTACTGGAGACCGGAATTACGAAGTGCAGATAGTAGTGATTAGTGAGAGGTTAAGTAGCCCTATAGTGTGAAGTAATTTTAGATGAGTGGAACTCTGATGTTTCTAGTTTTACCATAATAAACATACATATCCAACATTTTTTGATATCCTTTCCCCCACAGAATAATACGTGGTGTAGGGAAAGTTTCAACTAATAAGTTTCCGTATTCATTTAGTGTGAAGCAAACAAAATATATCGAAGCTCCAATCACCGAACAATGTCGCAACTCATAAAAAATACCTTTCCTCTCATAGTAAGACTATGACTTCGTATTATGAGAAGCCTAATATATATATATATATATATATATATATATATATATATATATATATATATATATATATATATATATATATATATATATATATATATATATGGCGCTGAATTCGTTGTACAAAAGCAGAGGAGTGATTCCTGAGAGTAAAACAAACAAAAAAGTTCCAATAAACATAGGGCGAAAACCCCATCATTTACGTGTTATAGGCTGCCGAAATCATAAAAAAATGGATTTTAAAGGTTCATAGCTCCAAAACTATGGGACCTACCTTGGTCAGGTCAAGACTTCACTTAGAAACTAGTGTGCCCTGTCCAAAAAATGATTGTTTCTGAATCCTGAGGTGCTTCCACAACAATTTTTATAGAGGGAATTTGACTACGGACCTATGATACAAAGTACTCTCCAACTACCTCCATAAAAATTGTTGCGTGAGTACCTTAGGATTCTAAAACATGTATTTTTGGATAGAGCACATACTAGTTCCTAAGTGAAGTCTTGACCCGACTGCAGTAGGTCCCATAGTTTTGGAGCTATGGACCTTCAGAATTCATTTTTTTATGTTTTCGGCAGCCTATAACACGTAAACGATGGGGTTTTCGCCCTATGTTTATAGGAACTTTTTTTTCTGTTTTACTCTCAGGAATCACTCTTCTGCTTTTGTACAACAAATTTAGCGCCATACTGTATATATATGAGGAAAAGTCAAAACTTATCCGCAATTTTGACATACTTCTCTTACATTGTTCATACTGACCTGTCTGTCTTTATTTATTGGTATGCTGTTGTGGTCATGCTATGAAAGTCTGATCCTAATTTCTCCATTTGTCTTCTTTTGTTGCAGATAGATCATGGCCATTCCATTAGAAGTTTACACCAAAGAGGAACGAGCAGTGATTCGGTTTTTGTGGTCGGAGGGTGTATCAGGGGCTGCAACCCATCAAAGACTTTCGGCACAATACGGGAACAGTGTCTTGCCGCAACGGAGTGTCTACGAATGGATTGAAGGATACAAAAATGGTCGCATAAGTGTTACGCGTGAGGAAGGAACTGGGCGACCATCTACGGCCACAAATGATGACAAAATTGAGCGTACACGTAACATAGTTCTGTCAGACAGACGAGTGACTATTGATGAAGTGGCATATAGTCCGGAAATTAGTCGTAGTTCCTGATACACTTTACGACTACAAAAACCGGACCACTGCTCGTTATTTTATATTAAATGTAAACCTTACTATAAACTAAACAAAATTACTTTCTACCTTACGTACCCATGCTAATAATAGCTTGATTATTTTCCACTGTGACTTCCCCTATATTATACGCTGAAGCATCAAAATCCAATTCTTCCACAGGCATCGGACTTCCTTCTGACTGATCACTATTTGTTGATTCCGAGGGACTGTCACTGTATAAGTTTGGAGACAAATGTTCCTCCTGGAACAATGGGGATAACTGCTGGTCAAAACTGAGCTCATTTGGTTCACTGGATACTCCACTATCTGATGCACTGCTATCTGGAACAATGTCCGCAATATCCACAGGGGACTCTAAGAATTCAGATGTTAACGGATCCACAATTCTGGATTCATTAAGAATATCCAGAAAATCATCTGACGTAACTTTCCAATCATCCTAGAAAAGGAAAAACAGAAATAGGAACTTATAAATCGTTTCAAAAATAGACAAATCAAAATAAACGCTATTTTAAATCGTACCGTTTCTCTGTCGAAGTTGTGCATGATTGAGGATATGAAAGAATGAACTCACTTCAACTAACTGGAGTTCAGCACCCCTTTTCCTTGTATATTTGCGTTTGTTAGCACCTAAGATAATTTACTATGCAATTAATACACATGTTAAACATATAGAAATGCTACCCAGAAATGTGGAATTTTTGCTAATTTCGACATTTATTTCCTGCTGTCTTCATTGGAGCACATGGAAGGATGTTATGGGTTTTAGGTTAAAAATAAATATGGAATGTTCACTTTACTTGTCGCTGTCCTCTTTTCTTCCAGCAGCAGGAAAATCATGTGTTTCTTAACAAATATTTAATTTATAAGACGACCTGATCTGATGACGCTAACTGTCAAATTATTAGCATCATGTTTAAAAACTGAACATTAAAAAGTCTTGTAAGTTTGAGATCGGATCTATTGCTTAAGAATGAATCTGAATCACTGCTAAAAGTTCATCATTCCTATTAACGCTCGAGACAGCACATGCATAAAATACTTCTCGATATGTCATGAAGGCCTCGATAATTCCACGTCTGACAGAACACAAAGTATGAAGATGATGTAACATAAAGGACAGAGAAAGGGGATGAATAACGATATAAACGTACAGATTTACCACGAAATACTCTCAATGTTATCCATACGCAAAATGTAATTTGAGTTTTGTAATGTATGTACTACTGTATTATTGAACTTTCAAACCATGCTACGCAATGACTTACGTTTGGTTCTTAAGTCGTTATTTACCTTCAAAACTCAAGTTTCGGAAATTTTATCACGGTAGTTGTTACGAGTATCGAGCTCTAGTTTCCGTTTAACATATGACTACAATGTCCTTCAGAACTATGTTAAGACATATTATGAAAATATTTAAAAATAAGGAATTTACAAACTCTGTGGTACCCCAAAGGGATATACATTTGATGTAAACTGAAACTGTTTTTAGAGTTGTCAGGCATCAATAATTTTGATACGCATCTGTAATTATTTTGTCCAAATTCTAACATCTAATACGCAGATCCTACACCCTTATGATATCGATTTTGTTTCACGGTATCTCTCTAACCATTAGGTGTACTGACCTGAACTTTTCGGGAAACATATATTAAGTCTACCGACTTGGAGCTTGCAGTGAATACATTACATGTAATGTTATTTAGAACATTTTAAAGACGAATTTTCAAAATATTTGAAAATGTAGATTTTTCATACATGGTGCCCCCCCAAACCCCACTGAGATACATGGCCTACTTATTTCCGCACAGTAATACATTCTGAGTTGTTGTTAAGCTTCAATAAGGCAATTTTCGAAACTCGCCTTCTACTGTCCATGCCCGATCAAATAATTCTTGCAAATCAAGTTTTGACTACAGTCTATTTAACTGTACAATTTCATTTTCCACTTTTTAGGTATCTTTTAATTTTTGCTTTTAAATGATTACACTCCAACATATCAGTTACGAAGAATCTATTTGACAGTTGAAGCATCGTAAAGGCAGTAGGATATAAAGCCATATTTTTAAAAGGAAGTAAGCAACATTGAAGTGAGTAGGAATAGAAAGGGTAGGAGGATCAAATGTAACAACGATTTCACAGTCTGTAGGGTGCAATGTACCATTCTCCTTTGTGGAAATCCTGGCCACGGCAATGACATAACTGTCCTTAAGTTCTTCGCAAATTTCCACCTCCGGCAATCTTTCAGGTCAAAACACATTATAACGATCTTAGAAGTTAGAAAAAAGCAAAGAATGTTACATATATAATATAATATACATTATTTTGCAGGTTGAAATTACAATATTCAAATTATGAAATGTGAATGGCAAACTCAGTTATTTATTACAATAAAGTTTTTATATTGTAATAAGTATATGTTATATATGTTATTTTTGTTTTGTTTTTTCGGAGTTAAATCTCTCTTTCTGCACCTAGGTTATATGAGACGTGAACTCACAACTTAAGGTTAGTGTAAAGGGACAAGGTTTGGCGATAGATGTCACTACAGTTTTCCTATCTCTCCCATGTATTTTTTACCTTTTATGAAAATTTACAATTTCTTTTATAAATTTCAACCTAGAGACTTCAAATTTTTAGAGAAGGAACTTCATAACCTATTAAAGGAAACAAACCGTGCCGATTTTTTATTGAGCTGAGCGAGCGAAGCTCTTATACTCGGGTTAGCCGTTTGGTTGTCTGCGAACGCCTCCTAGACCGTTTGGCCGATCTCAACCAAACTTAGTACGCTGATAGAGTATGTCGTGCTGAGTGAGAACATAGGTCGAAATCAAAAATCCGATGTACCATCGAGGAATAATCACCGAAAAACGCTTCCTCCTAGATCGTTTGGCCGATCTCAACCAAACTTAGCACGCTGATAGATTATGTCGTGCTGAGTGAGCACATATGTCGAAATCAAAAATCCGATGTACCATCGAGGAATAATCACCGAAAAACGCTTCCATAGACTTAACATGGGGAAAAAGTTTTCACGTGATTTTTTTGTCAACAATTAAAATCTGCGCGTGATTTTCAAAAATTCCGGCGAAGCCCTTTTATTTTTTTAGCGTAAAAATTTACAATTTTAATCACAATTTAAAAACAAATTAACGATTTTTTAAACTTTTTTTAGCCGGAACAAAAGGTCAAGACGAAGAATTGTGCGATTGTTATGAAAAATACTGATTGTTTTAAAAAGTCACAATAAACTGATTACGTTGCTTAAGCTCGCTCAGCTCATTTCATTGCAATCGAGTATATCCATTGCATTCCTAGTTTAGAATTTTCTTCATTGTTGAAACAGCTTCATCGTTAAAGATTTGGATATCCATTTCAACAATCAAGCCATTTCAACAATGAAGAAAATTCTAAATAAAAAAATCGACACGGTTTGTTCCCTTTAATAGGTTATAAAGTTTCTTCTCTAAAAATTTGAAGTCTCTAGGTTGAAATTTATAAAAGAAATTGTGTAAATTTTCATAAAAGGTAAAAAATACATGGAAGAGATAGGAAGACTGTAGTGACATCTATCGGCAAAACTTGTCCCTTTAAACCTACCTTAAAGTGGAATCACGCCACATCTTACCGGAAACTAAACCCGAGTCTCCACACACTAACCATATAGCCACAACGGAGTTCTTCTGATACAACTGATACGCAGATAATTAGTAGTTATTACACCAGAAATGTGCATGTAATGATCTACAATAGTTAATTCTTTTAAAAATACTTATTTTCTAAAAGTTAGCTATTTTTCAGTGGAAACGTATGACGACCAATATAAATAGGTTTCACTATGTTATCAAACGAATACAGCTTGATTGTATTTGCTGTTCCTGAATACAATTTGCCCTTCAGCGATGGAAAATCTAAGTATACTGAGTTTGGCACAAGGTGATAAGGCACGAAATAAATTTATTTTTATTTATTACAAACCAATATATTGACTTTTCCATGTACTCAAACACCGAATAGCCCTCCCTTGTGATGTAGTGGCTGGTGCGCGCCATGAATGTACGTGGTCTCAGGTTCGATTCTTGGTGAAAGCACAATCAAATTCGAAAGGACTGCGGTAGTTCGGATTCCACATTAAGCTACAGGCCGTCTCGTATAGTCCCGGTGCTGAAATGCGATGCTTAACTTCAATAAACAAACAAATGCTAAGCACCCGAGAAAAAAAATAACCACCAGAATAGAAAAAATGGAAAATGTTTATGTAAAAATGTACAGTTGCTGTAAATCATAATAATGATGTTATCTTAATATATAAATAAAATTAAAAAAAAACTATTGTTCCGCAGAAAATTAAGATACAAAGAAAAGAAAAAAAAGTCCGAGTGTGTTGGGTTTCTGAAACTCTGCCCCAGGTTATCTTCGTTTCAAACAGTCCAACCGTAACCTAACTTTCTCCATTTAAGAAATACAATACAGGAAATAAAGATATTACAGAAATGCTCCTCCCTTAGAGATAGAATTTTCGAAAATCCTGGGGAAAGTCTCAACTTACTTTCAGTAAGGATTTTACATCCGAGTTCCATCTCCCTAAGTTGAAGATCTCGTGAGGTATACATTTTTATTATAAATTTTGAACCTCTCCTTTCGGATATGCATTTTGGTGAGTCGGTCGGTCGGCTCGAGTCAAGTGTTCAAATATTCATTCCAAACGATTCATTCGTTTCTCCCTGATGATGAAACAGACAACGTCGATGTTACTTTTTGACAATAATATAAAAATTGCATCCCCTTTAGAAGCAGAATATTCTAAAGCACTAGGGCACGTGGCCACTTATTTACAGGGATGTTATATACGAAGTTACATCATCCACACATCAGAAGCACGTGAGATACTCTTTGTTCAGAATAAATTTTAAACCTTCTTTTCCACCCCTTTTAGGATCAGGGTTTGCCCAAGTGGGCCAACCCGAAAAAAACCGTTGGGATTTTTCGGGTTGGACTCACCTAGAAAAGCCCACTTTAAAACCCACCTGAGATTTTTTAGTTTTTTGTCAGTGTATTATTGGTACAACTAAGGTGATCACATTGAAAGTGATTTTTATCAGATTTTAGACTTTCCTTGGGAGAATCAGGTGCTTTCACGTTAAGGTATACAACAAGTGAAAAGCCGAAAGTGAAAAGCCATAAAAAGAATTTGTACCCGGTTTGGTTTACTTCTGAGATTATAAGTCTTTTGAAACATAAAGAATATTATAGGAAGCGTAAACAACACTCACGGTATAACTTGGAAAGGTTTTTAGACCTGCGCAGGAAATCTAAGACGATGATTAAAAAAGCTTATTCTTTATATATTCAAAATATAGGGAATAATATTAGTAGAGACACAAAACACTTCTGGAGTTTCATAAAAAATAAGAAAAGATGTTTACAAAATCCATCTACTATGTTATATAAGGGTGAGTTATTAAAAACAAATAAAAATATTGTTGAGGGTTTCGCTCAATATTTTCATAGTGTGTATGATGAAAGGTCATTCTACGAATGGAGCACTTCGAATATATCTTTAATACCTCACTGCCTGGTTATAAAAAAAAGTGAGTGAGGAAGAATGTAAGGAAGCAATAAAGAAAACTCGATCAACACGATCTAGTGGTCCAGATAATTTACCATCTTATATCTTTAAGGGTTGTGTAGATGTTTTGGTAACTCCTCTTTGCTATATTTATAATCTCATTTTGGTTACTGGATGTTTTCCTGAATGTTGGAAAATTAGTAAAGTGACTCCGATTTATAAATCTGGGAATCCAAAAGATATTACAAACTATAGGCCTATTTCATTAATATCGATGCCGTCTAAAATATTTGAACACATATTGTACAGTAAGATATTCAATCATGTAAAATCATACATAGTAGAGTGTCAACATGGTTTCTTACCGGGGAGATCCACTACTACGAATCTAACTAACCTTACGCAGTTTATTTTGGACTCCTTGAACGGAAACAGTTGTTCTATTGATGTAATATATACCGACTTTGCGAAGGCATTTGACAAATTAGATCATAACCTATTGCTTAACAAATTAGCAAATTTGAGCTTATCAGAAGCGTTATTAACTCTAATTAAATCCTATTTAAGAGAACGTGTACAGTTTGTTACTTATAATGGGCTATGTTCAGATAGATACGTGATTCATTCAGGAATACCTCAAGGGTCTAAACTGGGTCCACTCTTTTTCCTTTTGTTTATTAATGATTTGCCTGGCGTTATAAAATATTCCAAATGTCTGTTGTACGCGGATGACTTAAAAATATTTCGGGCAATAAATAATATGGAAGACGCAAAGAAATTACAAAAGGATCTTGACAGTTGCTACAAATGGAGTATTGATAATAAATTACAATTTAACGTTAAAAAATGTTCTGTTATTACTTTTTCACGACAGAGTGAACCAGCTCAATATAATTATAAAATTTACAATGAAATATTACAAAGATCAACACAAATTAAGGATTTGGGTGTTACTTTAGATACAAAATTAAAATTTAATCTACATATTGATAGAATTGTTAATGAATCCTATAAAGCTTTAGGATTCATAATTAGAAACTCAAAGGAATTAAATAACGCAGAAGTGTTAGTTAAATTATTTAATTCATTAGTTAGAAGTAAATTAGAGTACGCTTTATTAGTATGGTCCCCCTGTTATGATAATCAAATAAGGAAAATCGAATCAATACAAAAAAGATTTTTAAGGTATTTATGGTACAAGAGATTCAAAATCTCTGCGTATGTTATGAAAGTGAACTATAGTGTTCTCTTAAGGGAATTTAATTGTTCGTCTCTGGTGAAAAGGAGGGAAATAATGCATCATGTTTTTCTATTTAAAATTATTAATGGTATTATAGTTAATCAAGATTTTCTGGAAATGTTAAAATTTAGCACTAGTAGATCTTTAAGAGTACGATTACCATTTGTTATACCTAAATCTAAAACAATCTCTCATAAAAATTCACCACTTGTGAGACTTTGTAAGAAACATAATGATATTATAAAATCTGGAATAATCGTTGATTTTACGATGTCTTTGGAAAAGTATATAAAATTGATTCAATTGTTTTTGAACCCTGCTTATGTAATGCAATGATTATGTTCTTGCATTCAAAAAGAAAAAATAGCCTGCATGAATGTTGCTATTTTAGACTTTTTTCTGTTTTTTTCTTTTCTTTTCTTATATTTATTTTAATCTAATAGATTACTTAGCAATTTTCGCAATTGTATATTGAATTTGTATTCACCTGTTGTAATTGGAGCAATTGGCTCTGTAATAGGTGTGTGTGTTAAATAAACAACATTCAACATGAGCCAAAATGCCACGTCATCTACTGCAGTTGCTGAGGCAGCTCCAAGGATTCAGAGGGCACATCATCTTTCCTCAGTGATAGTTTGGTGGGGAGTGAACTACTCAGGCACAATCCAGCTGCATTTTTGCGAACAAGATGTTGAAACATCTGCCAAGGTGTACCAGGACACAGTGCTAACACCTATAGTGAAACCACTGCCTGCTACCGTGTTTCCTGGGGAAAGGTGAACCTTCCAGCAGGATTCCGTTCCAGGCCAGAAAGCGAAAACAACCCAGGACTGGCTGGCACGGAACGTCCCCGACCTTAACCCGTTGGACTACAAACTTTGGGCAGTCCTTCAGGCAAAGGTCTGCCATAAACGGCATCCATCTGTCGACAGTCTGAAACAATCCTTGACCCGAGCAGTGAACAATTTTCCCATGGATGTGGTGCGTAATGCCATTGACTAGTAGCCGGACAGACTTCGTGCCTGCATTAAGGTCAAGGGAGGGGGGGGGGGGGCATTTCGAAAAATGATTGGTGCATCAGGTGTACATATCAATGTAAAACATGACCAAAATAAATTGCCGTGGTGTTAATACTCTCTGTGTTATTCATATTCAAACTTGTGACAGTATTTATGATATAACTAGGTAGACCCCTTTTGGTATTCATATTTGGGGAACGTCAGTCAGGCTTCTGGATGACTTGATCTACATTTGTTCGTTTGTCTGCCAAACACCTTCATGGCTAAGCGGTTAGCGTACGCGTCTTCGGCGTGGGCGACCCGGGTTCGATTCCCGGCGGGAGCTCATGTTCGGATTACACGTTATTCAGTAGGTCCCGTCTCATACAGCCTCGATGCTGAAAGGGACGTTAAACACAAAATCAACTTAACTCGTTTGTCTGCCTCTGTTACACATACTACAGGGTGCAACTATCGGTCTTTTAAGTTAAAATTTTCAGAGTACAAGCACGAGACACACTAAATTTCCTATACAGATTTTGGCGGCATACCAACGTAAAATTTCAAAATGGCGGCATTTTTTTTTCAAAATAGCAAGTATCCACGCTACAAAGCGCAAGTTTCAGTCTTTTACGTTGAAATTTTGACGGTGGAAGCACGAGATATGCTAAATTTTCTGCATAGATTTTCTCGGCGATCCAATGTAAAATGGCGGCCACTTTTCCAAAACAGCAATGAATAGAAAATTGTTGCAAGTTATGACAATGACAATCTTTAAATATAAATCACATTTTAACACTTTTACTCCAAAGACATTGAAATATTTCGAAAAAAACCGGTTAAACCCGAATAAATCCATATGGGCCCAGGTGGGTTGGGTTTTTTCAAAACAGCCCTGGTTTTTTAAAACCCTGTTTAGGATACACATTTTAATGGAATTGACGATAAAAATTGTCTCGATTCAAGCATGTCAATTATGATCAAAATTTATTTCGGGTAAACTTTACAATACAATACAAGCTCCAGTTTGTTTTCTTCCGCATCGAGTTTTTTTTTTCCTTTCTTTTGTGATAATGTTAGGTGTCATCAACAAATTGCATCGTTGTCGTTTATTTCTGCAAGTGATTAAGTATCGTTTGATTACGTAAATGATGTATAGTGTGAGCACGTTGTGTGTATTGGACCTCCTGTTGCTTCGGTTTGTGCAGTACTCATATAACTTCCTATTATGACTTAATTTTGTAGTGGTTGTGATATTAATACTCTTTGAACTTTCTATTGACTTGTACAATAGCGAGGAGTTGCTAAATTTTTTAGAACGTCACAAATTGGAAAGTGATTGCCGTGAATGTGGAACAGGTTTGAACTTGTCCAAGGACAAATGCCATTACCATATATTTCCTGTGTAATTGGCTGGTTAATGGGGTAAAGTGTTTTCGGCATGTGAGTGTCTCTCGTGAAACATATTTCGAAAAATCAAAGTTACATGTGCAGCAAATCGTTCGTTTTATTTTTCTTTGATGTTATGTTAAAGAAGATCACTAGAGTATTATTGAACATGAACTTCGTTGTTCGTCCCGGACAGCTGTAGTGTGGAGTAATTTTTGCAGGAAGATTTGTACAGAATGGACGGCGAAGAATTCAAGAGCTATTGATGATCCTCAAGTTGTAGTAGAGGTTGACGAGGCGAAGTTTGGTAACAGGAAATTATTTGGGAGGGAAATAGGCTTGGCCTCCGTAAGTTTGGGTTTATTAATTATTATTATTATTATTAATAATAATAATTGGGTTATAGGTGGAACATGTTTTGTAAATTTTAGCCCCCGAGTACAAATTTTAAAATACACGCTTCATAGAAAAGGATATTATCTACAGCATCATGTTACAGCTGGAGCGGAGTTCGTAAACTTTGGCCCCGGGATAAGCTTTATAATATACGCAAGGTATCAAAAAGAAAATTTTCTTTGTATTTTTTAGTTCCCTTTTCCTCTTCGTTGTTTTTTGTATTATTTTTCTTATTTATCTTTTAAATAGTGTGCTATTCTGAATATTTTTGTTTCAAATATGGCAGTGTTTTTTCGATCGAAAATAGTCCCAAAGCGCTCTATGAAGTTCACCCTTCATTTCAAACGGGTTCAGCCGTTTTCCCATAACGATGAGATAGATAACGCTGATTCAAATATGGTGGGAAAAAGGTACAGAATTTTTTTCCTTCCCTCTTTAGAAGCGGATGAGGAATTTATACCTTACGTTTCATTTTCCTAGCTTGAAAGGTTCCTGAGGTACATCACTTTTGACAAATTTTGATCCCCTCCGCCCTATTAGGATATACATATCAAAATGATATTATAAAAGCCCAGTTTGAATATAATTAATCCCAAAAATAATTTCAAACGGTTTTCTCTCTCTCATATACCGAAAAAAAAAATTTATAGATAAAATACGATCTGAAACACTTTTCGTAGAAGAAGAGTGTGAATATAAGTAATTTCTGTCAGTGGATATCATATTGAAATACATTTTGAATGGTATTGAACGTATTCTAAGTGTAACTATTTACTGAAGCGGAAGGCGGAGGAGTACAAGAAGCGAAGAAGGTGGAAATAAACTTCGGGAATATTCTGTTCGTGTTAGCAATGGACGTTTGCGATGAATGTAATGCAAACATACAGTTTTATTACAAAGAAGTGTGTGATAAAGAGCGTCATATTATAAAGTTGTGCAGCGTCATGGTATATTGAAACATAATATCGTGCTGTGTGTGGAAAAGAAGTAAAAATTCAGAACTGACGAATCTCTCCTCGCTGCGGGCCATTTGTACCCGGGAAAGCAGTGGACATTTTAAAGGTAAAAAATTATTACGATTATTTAAGTGTTTTTGAATGTAAAAATTATTGCGGATATTTTATGTATTCTGCCACTATCCTCGTTTATGCGTATGTCCCCCATTGCTGACGCGCCTGCTCCCTATGCACACATCCCCTCGCTACGCTCGCCCCCTTCCCTGCTGCGCTCCTGCTCTGACTCGGTTAGATAACATTCGTGCTTTTAGTGGCCAGCTAGCACAAGTTGGTTCGTGGTTTATGCTCTAGCTTCTCATTTAGTGCATGTTCTGCAAAAAGGAACCGGAAAATGCACGAAATGTTCCAGTTACGGTAAAAAAAAAAAAAAAAAAAAAAAAAAGGCTACGATATGTATTACAACGACTAAAAAAAAAAAAAAATCAGGACTAGAAAGTGAGTATTCAATGTTAAATGGATTGAATTTCTTTTGAAGTCTCCTGTACAATATGAAATTATTAAGTCAGTACATTATCAACATTCTTGGCCTATTAACTGCTATCTAAGGAACAATATATTTGGTTTACACTAGCATTATGAAGATCCTACCATCGTACGAGTTACAGTAAAATGTGAGTTTCAGATTCAGGGTCGATTGCTGTCCCAGAATGCCCAGAAATATCGCATTTTATTTATTTACTTTTTTTGCAAAATGAATTTCATTGATTTAAAAAAAATAAAAATCATTCGATTTAAATCAATTGCTATAATCATCATTGATATTGGTAGGCCTACTAATGCAAATACATAACTTTCTGACGAATTACTAATATGTTTTGTAAAGAAGTATTAAAGTAATTCTCTTCATGAAGACGTGAACGCAGTCTGCACAAAAATTTCTACTTTTATTTCCTAATGTGTTTATATTCTAGTCCTCTTTATAATAAGATGTGTCCTAGAACTCGGAGTCAGCATAGCTTCGGAACTGCAAAAGCAGTAGATTGATTAAATGGTTCAGTTACAATTTTTTTTTAAAAAAAGTAAAAATTAAACGATCTTAATTTTGGCAAATTACACGTGCTATATATAAAGTATTGCATTATATGGTTTGGAGCTTTGGACATTACGGAAGTAGGGAATACTTAGAAATATGGTGTTGGAGGAAGACGGAGAGAATAGAAAACGAAGATGTTTTAGCATGGGTAGGAAAAAGGATGTTCTTGGCAAACATCTATTGAAAGAAGGCGAACTGGATTGGACACACCTTGAAACTGTCTTCTCCATCGAGGGAAAGATGCAAGGAAAGCGAGTAGGAAATACACAATTGATCGATGATTACAAAAACAGAAGATATTGGGAGTTAAAGTGGAAGCTGAAGATCGACAAAACATTTACAAATCTAAACCTAAGAAAAGAAAAGAAGAAAAAAAAAAAAAAAAAAAACCTAGCCAAAGGATCGCATGGCATTTAATATCTCCCTCAAATCCATCAACGGTTCCGGAGCCGGTAGTATGACTTATAGTGAGCCGTTGTAAACGATTACTGGGAATCAAATCTAACCTAAAAACTACCAAGTGAGCCAGAGTCACAATCAAGTGATTTGGGGGAGAAAGTAAGTAAAACCCGGAAGACCTGCCGACAGGCACAATACTTAATAACAGTGTCGTAAGTAAAACTAATTAGACCGATGAGAAGGCCAGAATAAAAGGAGTGTCTTCGAAAATCAGACATAACGATAATGCTCGATTATGTACAAAACAAAATCAAACAAGATTCTGGAAGTGTTTACATATTACACATTGCCGTAACGAAATTCCTGAATTACATTACATGTAAGCTTCAGTACTGAGTTGAGGCGTAAGCTGTCAACTCCATATGTTAAACGACAGCATCTCTACAAGGAAAAGTTCGTATTAAATATGAAGTAAATTCTACTTATTACATATATTGTTTCACATGCCAAATCTCTCTACACCCTACTTACAAATGTGCCATCTGAGTCTTGAAGTGCCGTTGACAAAATGTCTGTTTTATGCTCAGACTCCACTTTCATGTTCGGAAACTTGTCTTCGAAGTTCAATATTGGATCTTGTTTATCAAACAACAAATCCAGAACACTCATATCTGTAGAACACATTGTAAACAATCTACGTTACACTAAACTGGTACTTTGAATGAAATGTTTACGCAATTTTATAAATTAGAAGGAAGAAACATAATTTAAACGTGGCAATTTACGAAATAGTAGTCATTGCTTTAGGTCAGCAGAAGCTTCAACACTTTTCTTCCTCATGATTCCTTCTACTGTTTGTCAACTTTCTGCCAATGATTCACTATAGTACACATTATGATGAAATAACATACACTATATGGATCACATGTGTGTTTTGCACAGAACCGTAACCCGGATATATGGACCAGATTCTGCTTTCACTATAGCACTGTATTATTTAGTCCATTTTAATGCAACTAACTTAAATTGTCATTATAAACTTTATTTAATTATTAAATTCGAACGTTTCGAATGAAACTAAACACAATATATAGGTTACAAACGTATGCTTTATAAATTCACTTGCAAATCTCTTACACTCTGAAAACAAACATAATAAACCTCTGCCTTCCAACGTGGAGGAAAATACGTCACAGCTGGGATACACTTGCTCACATCTCATTGGTACATTCTTGCCATAGATGATACAAGTCATACGGTCAAGAATATTTACAGAGTAGATGACACGTAGCATAATTAAATCTTTCCCCTCACATGGAGACTCAAGGCCGCATTCTCTAGCGACTTACGTAAATTGAACGCGAATTTTAATTTCTAGTTTGCGATTATCGGTATTTTAATATTACTTACTTGTTGCATTTTGCATTGCTTTCGAAAATTCAAATTTTGAAAAGATCGAAACGGAATGAAATCTTCATTCCATAGCAGTTTGTGTCAACACACGTTTACGGTAATTGTAATACAAGTTAGGATTGCGAACTTTTTTTAGAGAGATTCTCAGTATCACTTAGGGAGGTGCACTGTTAAATGTGCACCCCCTTCGTTGTAAATATACACTATCTAAAATCATTGTGGAAGCATTGCGAAAACAATAGTTTCAGTCGATTTTCTGTAGTTTAAAGGAAAAATATTCACAAAGGAAAACATTGTTCCTCATTCACACCACAGATGCCTTAAGGCATTAAAAAATAAAATGTTATTCAAATGTAGTGGTAGTTAATGGTGCACCCCGTTTTGCTTTGGAGCCCAGTATTGCTATTGGAGGGCACCAGGACGGCTTCTAGCTATCGGCAGATCCAGGGTCGCATTTCCATGTTTTTCGCCCACAGGCCCTAGCGAAATTGTCGCCCCTAATCACATCAATCGCATTGCTCTCCAAAACTTCCATCCTTCTGAATTCACTTCTTAAAATATTACTTTTACGTTTACTATTAATCTATAATTATTACTATTACTAGTTATTATTGTTCTTACTTCTTATTACTCATTTTATGTAATATATTTTAATACCTATATCTGGCCAGCATTTGGAGTAGATTCATTAAAACTTATCTAGCTTCTGCCTGACCCATTCAACATTACCTGGTGTAAAAGACGGCAAAATACAAAACAATCTTAAATGATATAAAGAGTAACATTATTGTACCTAAAAATTTACAAAATGACGTTTCTGAAACTTTTGTGTATCAAAACTGTTTATGTCTTGCTTTGACATTGACAAAATCATTAATAACGTCATCAAAATCAAGTTTAACAGTTAAGTCATTTTCGATGGCTAAAACAGCTAGATGAACCAGTCTCTTCTGAGAAAGAGTAGCTCTCAAATACTTTGATTCTTGACAGAGTGGAAAATGATCTTTCCGCCGCACAGTTAGTTGCTGGTGTACATAAAAACACTTTAATGCAAATAAATACACGTCAATTTGTGAAAGTACAAGTTTCGAGCTGCCTACTGCCGCCCTTTTCAGCAGATCCACCGACAGCTGTTCAAACCACCATAATAGTCAATTGACTAATCTGTTACAATATTATCGTAGTCACGACCATTAAAAAAATACCTTTCGCTTATTTTATTGAGTCGTTGGTGAAATGTGTATTTTCAATAGTTTTATCGTTTCTTAAATATTTTTAAAAAAAATTGCCGCCCTGATCCCGGGGCCATGTGGCCCATGCCTAAATCCGGCTCTGGGCAGATTATTGCTGCTCACATACACTCATTCATGTCATGCATATTTCCATCTTGGAACGGTATCTTTAAACAGGACAACCCTCCTTGTAACAAGGCAACATTGTGCTGCAGTGGTTAAGAATCACAGTGGTGAATTTCAATTGCTGCAGTGGTACCTAAACTCAATACATCTTAACCCAACTAAACAACTTTGGGGTGTCATTGAACGTAAGATTCGAGTTCATTGATCTCTTCCGTGGAATTTATGGTAACTAAATGACTTGGAATCGATGTCAAGGTCATGTAGTAGAAGTTGTCGAAGTGGGATATATGGAGTATTGGACTGTATGGTTCAGAGACGGAAGTTATTATTATTATTATTATTATTATTATTATGTGTTCTGCCTTTTAACTCATTACGGAAGTTAGATAAGAAATATTTAGAGCAGGGATGCAAATAAGCAACAAACTTTTACTAGCCCAAGAAATAAAAACTACTAGCCCACATCCCATAATAGAAATCATTTACTTACCTTCGGAATAATATTAAATACTCGCCCACACCGATGAACCACTCGCCGCGGACGAGCAGGCGAGTGGTTGTTTGCATCTGATTTTGAGAGCTTTGAAATGTGGGTGTTGGAGGAAGATGGAAAAGATAAAATGGATGGAAACAGTAACAAACGAAGATGATTTAAAACGGATAGGAGAGAAGAGGACGATTTTAGCCAGTGTCCTTCGTAGAAAGACCAGTTGGATTGGACACATCTTGCGACGAAATTGTATTCTTCATGCTGCTATAGAACGAGAGATGTAAGGAAAGCGAGGAATAGGAAGAAGAACACAACTAATCGGTGATTTGAAAAATACAAGAAAATATTGGGAGTTAAGAGAGGAAACTGCAGATCGAGAAACGTGGAGGAAACATTTCCACACCCAAATATATAACTATAACAGGGTGTCTACTGGAATACCAGAAAGTAAATTCATGACTTTTTCATGACTTTTCATGGCCTTTTTGTTCAAATTTTCATGACCATGGCGATAAAAATTTACCATTAATAATAATAAACCCCTACCATCAGTGGTGCATCGGTTAAGATGAAGATCACATTATGTTCTTATTTGTCTAATGTACATAATGTCGATTAGCTGACAACTAATTTTAAAATGCAAGAGCAATTTAAAAGGCAGTAAACAAATTTTTAATTGCGGTTCAAGTATGGGTTTAAGGCTTACCAGGTTCTATAGATTTAAAAAAATCTTGTTAACAGTCCCGTTACATTCAGCTAGGTTTTTTATCTGCATTTTATGTACTCTGAATTCTAAATTTATAATTATCGTTTACAAGAAAAGACTGATTACGTAAATAACCAATTCTTTTCCATCGTGTCATATTTAGCGTGCATAAACATACTGATAAGACCTACTGAATTTGTTCATAATGGAACCTTCATCCTGGATGGGGTCTGATGCCTTCTTTCTTTTTTTTTTCAAGGGTACTTTTACAAATATTTTTTTCTCAGTCTGCATACTAGTATCACATCAAAACTTTAAAAAAAAAGTGAACACAAAAATAGACATCTCGACAACTGTTTCAGTACATGCAGTATGAGATATAAAAGTATGAAGTATAAAGATATACTCTGAGATGTCAGATTTTCATGACCAGTTGGGTAAATAAAGGACTTTTTCATGGCTTTCATGACCACTAAGCAAAATATATGACTTTTTCATGACTTTCATGACTTTCATGACCAGTAGACACCCTGTATAATAATAATAATAATAATAATAATAATAATAATAATAATAATAATAATAATAATAATAATAATAATAATAATAATCTTTATTTTAGTGCCGTGAACAGCTTTTGGCAAAAATACAGCACTTGGTATTAGAGTATGCGATGGCATAATAATACTACTAAAAAATAAATAATAAAGAAAACAATAAAAGAAGGGTACTAATATAAAACACAATGTAGCTAAAAGTCAGCTAAGCAGAAATAATTCCTTGTCAACGCAGTAAAACTTATGAAGTTTTCCATCCATCTAAAACAACAAGAAGCTAAGAACAGCAGTCATAAAATTACATTTGGCTTAATGTTTCTAAACGTAATTGATTAAAAACTATCAGTCAGATCACATAAAACTTTCACATTGTTTGATACAATAAGTCTAAAATGAGCTTAAAGAATATGTCAATCTTTTTAAAATTTCACATTTCCAATTCAGAGGAACTAAAATCATGGTATTTCTTATGCTATGATTTGGCACTTTAAAACCTATGTTTTGTAAACAATATTCACTTATATAAATGTTATCTAGTATTTTTTGCATGCATACTCTGTCGAAATTTTTTCGTCTATTCATAAGGCTTTCTAAACCCCAATAATCAGTCCAATATTCATAACTATGTGAGTAATAGCTCATTTTCATTTTAAAACATAGAAGTCGAATAAAACATTTTTGTACAGATTCAATCTTGTTTGTCAAAGTTTTAGAAATGCTGTTCCAAATTACCGAACCAAATTCTAATTTTGGTCTTACAAGTAATTTATATAGAAATACATACGTTTTATCTCTTTGAAATACAGGCCACTGTTTAAAAATAAAACCTATTATCCTTCTGGCACCTTGTACAATACAATTTATATGATTAGGAAACTTTAACTGACTGTCAAATGTAATACCCAGGTCTTTAATAATGCTTACTTTCTCAATTTGTACACCATTGACCTCATATTTACTGACATAATATTGAGTTTTATTGGTGTATGTCATAAATGTTGTTTTCTTATCATTAATTTTTAGAAAATTATTTCTACACCACGTGTTTACTGCATTTAAGTCTTGTTGCAGTAAATAATTATCGAACTCATTGTTGACTAATCTGAACAACTTCATATCGTCAGCATATAGGAGAATTTTAGAGTATTTTATTTTTTCTGTCAGGTCATTTAAAAATAAAGAAAATAAGAGAGGGCCCAAGGGCGACCCTTGTGGTATTCCGTTTTTTACATAGCCTACACTAGAATGTACAGGTCCGATTTTAACTTGGTAAGTTCTGTTTGACAGATAGCTTTCAAACCAGCGAATGTACAAAGGTGACAAACCAATATTTGATAACTTGCTAATGAGATACTTATGACTGACAGAGTCAAAAGCTTTTGATATCTATGTATATTACATCGACTTGCAATTTATTTTTCAGTGCGTTATAGGTAAAGTCTGTAAAATGAATTAGATTTGTTACAATTGACTTGCCCTTATAAAAACCATGTTGAGACTCATTTAAGATATTTCTTACATTAAAATATATGTGTTTATGGACAATTAGTTCAAATATCTTCGAGAATGCATTGACAAGAGTTATTGGCCTGTAGTTGCTTGCAATCTGTCTATCACCTGATTTATACACCGGAACAACATATACTTGCTTCCACATTGAAGGATATACACCTGTACGTAATGAAACGTTAAATATATTTGCCAAACTAGTTGAAAGTTCAGTTGCACAAGCTTTTATTACATAATAAGGAATATTATCTGGACCTGGAGTAGTGTTCGGTTTAATTAGTTTAATTGCTTCCATTACATCTAAATCAGTAACGGCAGGAATTCCGATTAGAGCACTACTACTAACGATATTCTCAGGCAATACCTCTTGACCTACTTCTAAGTTAAAAGCTTCATAAAATACACTCTTAAATGCCTCAGCAATTTCGACAGTGTCTTGAATTAGCATACCATTACAATTTATTTGCTTCGGTACTTGTTTACAGTCAGACTTTTTAAAAACGTTCCAAAAATATGAGCTGTTCTTATAAATACTATTTTCTAAACCTGAATAATAAGATTTTCTTGCTTCAATGTATTTCTTTTTCACAAATTTCCTTAGGTCTGAATATCTCTGATACCATACGTCATCATTTGTTCTTTTGGCTTTAACAAAATATTTAGTTTTTTTGTTTATTAGTGCTTTTAATTCTCGCGTCATCCATGGATCCTTATATTTTTGTTTACAACCAATTGACTTCTTAGGTACATGCTCGTTAAATACAGAATAAATTAAATTATATAAATGGTCAGTGGTTTCATTGACACTGTTACTGCAATTATTTATTAAGTCAATTTCTCTAATGCCCTTGTAAATACCTAGGAAATTTGCTTGTTTGAAATTATATGTATCGTACTGAGGAACGGGACAATATTTGCCACTATCTATAATTTCCCACTCGAACATGAATGAGGGATGGAAGCGATCGACTTTAGTCAGTGGTGGGATGTCAAAATACATAGAACTGTTATCCAAATTTGTTAGCAACAAATCTAATACTCTTCCCGAATTATTATGGTCATATGACTTATTTTTCTGGTTTAAATTTAAAATGTTGCTTAATTCAAATATTTTTTCTGCTTTTTTCTTCGAATAATAATTATCAGTTGTTATGTTACCTGAAATCCAATCTATGCCTCCTGCGTTAAAATCTCCTAATATAATTACATTAAAATCTTTCGTCAATACAAAAGAACATAGCCAATCACAGTAGTTACTAAAATCTTGAAGTAACATGTCAGGAGGGAAATAAACTAAACATAAAATCAATGGGGTACTGTCAGGAATTAAAATTTTTGCTATAATAATGTCTAAGGATTCGTCAGGGGGATTAAGGATTTCATAAGAATATTTATTTTTTATTAAGAGTAAACACCCTCCACCTTTAGACTTATTTGTGAGGGTTAGATTTCTATCTTTTCGTATCACACTGTAGTTTCTAGAGATTTGAGAAAGATAACAGTTTTCCTTTTTATACCACGTTTCTGTTATACAATAAAAATCATAATTCTCACAGTAATAATAATAATAATAATAATAATAATAATAATAATAATAATAATAATAATAATAATACAATAATAATAATAATAATAATAATAATAATAATAATAATAATAATAATAATAATAATAATAATAATAATAATAATAATGAAACAAGCTCATTAGTCCCAGGTCTTGCCAAAAGGCAGAATACTTAATAATAACAATAGTAATGCATGTGTGCAGATGTGGTGTACCATGCTTCCAGCCAACTACCAAGGTTTCATTGTATTAATACCGAACCACGTTGTTACTGTCCTGCGAGAATAGATGAACATACTAGATATTAAAGCATAATATTGCAAATGGTTGAGCTTTTCCTATCTTGAGTGTTGAAAGCCTAGAGAATCACTATATTGATATTAACAAGTCAAAGAACTCCTCTTCTGAAAGGTTCACCTGTTTGGAAAGTTGTAAGTAGGATTCACAAGTTTTGGTGTTTTGTTTGATATATTAGTCGTGAACATGTTATGTGTTAAGATTTTTCTTCATGAAGCTGCTCCTGTTAAGATTTTTTAAAATTCCACTTATTATTATTATTATTATTATTATTATTATTATTATTATTATTATTATTATTAGCAATTTTTTGCATAATATCAGCGAATAGTGACTGACTAGATGGAACATCCAAAGTAAAAAAAAAAAAATGTTCTTTACAAATTTCACGTGCCTCTATGTAAGTATAGGAGGGGGCACTTTTGATATTTTTCGAGAAGACTCATATGTCCTTAGTTACGCTACTGTCTAATAGTGTGTCATTTGTTGATAAGTAAATAGTGAATCAGTCACTGAATTTGCTCTTTTATATGTAGTTTGTATAGATTGCAAAATAATAATAATAATAATAATAATAATAATAATAATAATAATAATAATAATAATAATAATAATAATAATAATAATAATAATAATAACAACAACAATACATTGTTCACATAATGGAACGGAAGTACACTGACCTATTTCCATTGATACAAATTTAGTGCGGAAGTTTGGGTTAATCGAAATGCCGATCCTTAGCCTTAATAAGAATTTGACAAATCCCAAGCATTTGTTTGATATATTTTCCAAACTTTCGCGACTCTAGCAGCTTTGAAAGGCTTTTCAGAGGTATTCAGTATTCATTGGCATGTCAATTATTCAATTTGTCAATTATTCTGTTGATTTGATTTAAGTCACCAACTTGATTGTCAGTAAAACATCTCCACACAAGGACACCTTTTCCGTGATTTACTGTAGATATTACAAAATCGAGATAAAGCGCTTTCCATAAGGGTGACGGACAAACATCTGGCGTTGGATACCGAAAAGTTGAAATTTAGACTCGTCGCTGCAGACTACACTCTTCCATTATGCATCGGTCCAGTCTTTCAGTTTTAGCCCAAGAGTACCGTTTTGCAATAATTCCTGATCGAAGGAGTTGTTGTTTCATTACAGCAATCGCGCCCCACAAACCAAAAGTCTGCAGGTTTCGGACCACCGTCCCATCTTTTATTTTTGGGAACAGCTCTTCCGTAGTTCCGTTGGTACTTCCGGAAGGAAACATCTTTTCCATTTTCTTATAGTTCTAATGAACTTGTCCTTGCGAGAAATTATTTCTGGACGACTAATTTGTTTCTGTGCAATATTTACACTAATTTGTGACTGTCTTTCAAGAGTTAGATGCATATGCCCGACAGATATTTGCAACCAATGAGCGATTTTACGCAAAGAATTCTCTCTTATCTGAAAATAACCACTTGAGCAAGTGATTCGGCACTTGGATAACAGTTTTTCTACCGTGTTTTGGATATACTACTTTCACGTTCTTCAATTGAATTATTAATTCACTTGTGTGAAAACAGCACAATCGCATGCCACACATCCTTTCTTTTAATGAAATGAAATCGTTGTTTTACGTCCCACGATTAGGCCTGCTAGGCTAAAGGAGAAGGTGATGAGAAATGAATGAAATGGTGGAATGAAGAAAGTGGGGGAAACGGGAGAACCCTGAGGAAACCAACGCGCACGGTGTTTGTCCACCACAAAATTCACTTGGCGAGAGCTGGGATCGAACCAGGGACCCCATGCACCAGAGGTGAACGATGGTATGGACTCTTCAGAGCCTGAAAGGAAGAAAAAACGGAGGAGAAAGAACATTAGTAAACATTCCCGTTCCCGCAAAATCAGGATGACTCCGAAAGTAAGGACGCTGCAGTAGCTGGACCTTCGACGCAAAATGTTGTTGTTCAACAAAGAGATAGCGTTGCTGAGACCATTGATGAAGTAATTGCACAGTATTTGATAAGTGATGTTGGTGACGAGGAAGTTAGTGATGTTGAAATTTCTAATGATGTCATTTGGGAACCCGTTGATGAGACTATAAATAATTTTCCATTTACTGAAAGTAAACCAGGGACAGCGCCGTAACTTAGATTTTTTCTGAGGGGGCAAGCATTAATACGCGTATTTGGGCCTCCTAGAAAATGTTGTTTTTTCTAATTCTTGGGCCCCCTCTGTCCATCTTTCTCTTACTCTTTATGGGTCTCCGGAGCCTGTTGCCTCCCCCGCACAGCAAGGTCTGCGGGGTCGTTATTATGCCCTAGGCCCGTTCCATACATGACAAATTAAATATGGGGACAATATTGACAAATCTCATTATTTCTAGGGTCCGTAATAGTAGACATTTTTTACTGAAATTTACCTTTTTGTGCTGTTTTATTTATGTAATGTAGTGAACCTGTTTAATGCTTCATTTATAATTTCATGTTCTCATCGTATATGGAGTAAGAAAATTTTGTTTTAAAATGGGTCCCCCTCGAACGGCAGTGAGCTTCCCTTGTGGGCAGTCGCCCCCCACAAGTTACGGTCCTGACCAGGGATCAAATCTGAAATCTTCGATAACTTCTCCGATAAAGTGCCGTATGATTTTTTCAAGCTGTTTATCACTGACGACATTATTCAACATATGGTAGTAGATACCAACAGATACGCCCATGAAATAATTAACAAGAGCCATAAACTAGAGGCCAATTACATAACTAGGTCTACGGGGCCAATGGCTTTAAGATTTTAACACATTAAAACGGTTCCCATGGGCTTTTGTATTTCCACGCAGCATAAGAAAGCAATCCACCTGAGGCATCCAAAAGTATCACGCGGCACACAAATTTACAAAAAACAGTGAGACAGCGTTGATTCCTCATCGCGGTTAAAGGGTTAATTCTTTATTTTTCATTACTTCAATTTGTGTTAGCCAAATTTAAAGAACATTGCTTTATAATTTCATATATTGAGTTAAGTCAGGGCAGTCTGATCTTTTCTTTACCCATCTTGTGAAAGAGAGGAAAGAAAATAATTTAAGATAACAGCTCCCCTTTCAGACAGAAAGCGCGTCTCTGTCTCAGGAAATAGCCAGCTGCAGTATTATATTTTTGTTCCTTCGTTTTTAATATGAATACACCAAAATACTTAACCCTGATTCTATGATTGAGAACGCAAGTGTATTCTACATGCTTCCTCTGTACGTCCTCCGTGCGTCCTCTCTCAAGCACATGTGTCCTCTAAAGTATACTAGACACATAATTAAAATTTTGTCTCCGTATTTGACATACAAAACTCATATACCTGTCTGTTTTGACACTGTATAGTTATATGTCTGATCCGTAGAGCACAGCTATGTGCCACTTTATACTTTGTAATTTCTGGTTAAAATCAGAAATTGTATTTGATAAAGTTTAACCTATTAACCTTTAATTCAAATACTTTGTACCAGAAGGCAGCAAACTTTTAATACACATTTTTGTAATGTGCATGTGCGAACCCCTTTCTTGAGACGAGAAAAATAATTAAAATTATTCTTCTCAAATCGAAAATCGTCAAGGATTCCTGTTGGACCTGGGTGTCCTCCGTCGATGGGAGATTAATTCCCACCACACCCTTAATTAGTCTTGAGTGCAATTGCGTCCCTCAGCAAAACTCGAATGCACTTGGCATTCGTGGGAGAATACATCGTGACTTGCTTAGATGCAGACTTCGTCCGTCGTCAAGGGGAAAAATCATGAATTTTACGGCGTGCATGCTACGTCGGCCATCAACCACTTTGTACGCATACTTATTGTAGTGAGAGCATTGATTTCTGCGCGACTAGAGACCATATATTTTAACTCTGCTGTACTTGTATAAGTTGCAAAAACATTGCTACTTAATCAAAGTACAAAGTGAAGCCCGCAACTTTTCAACTCTGTGTAGTGCAACTATAAATACTACGTGTGTGTGACTGTTGCTGATGAATTTACTTCTTACACTATAATCGTCACCAGGTTATAGAAGTATTGTTTGTGGACGTTCTGTATATTTCGTAACGGCAGAAATTATTTTTTCGATTTATACTTTATTCTGCGACTCAAATAAGTTCTTTCTTCGGCGGGAATTTGCTTGCTTCCCACGCAATCGAACAAAAAAGTCTTTATCGCCTATTCATATATATATTTAAAACGTTGCTTTGTGGTGAGAACATTTCAGTGAGCAACCAAGCTTCTCAGTGTTTCTCCCTAACTTAATAATATGCAAAAAATGTCGTATGGCTATTTGGAACTGAATTAAGTGTATTCTCCAATCATTTATGGAAATACTGCGACTCAGAGCTCACACCAAGTGTCTTTAGCACCAGGGCGATGCCAGCCACATCGCTGCAGCAGCTCGTTATCTGAATGTTTCCACAGTCAAGTTATCGCAATGTCTTGTGCGTCGTGGCCAGTGTACTAAAATTAACGTAAACTCTTTTTATGTTCTATTTGCATGTCCATACAGGCAATTTAATCTGAATGCTTTTGAGAATGAACTGCCAACATTGATCAGTCGATCAATGCAGCTCGTATCTCGAACCCCTGAGTTCGAGGAGTCTTACTCCGGAATTGTGAGCAGCAACCACGCACGTTGCATCGGGCACCAAGTATAATATTGTGCTAACGCGTATACGTTATTAGCTATCCCCAATTAGTGAAATTCCGGGTTCACACACTTTGTGCGTATAAATTATAAACGCGCTCTCCAACATTATCATTTCACTTTGGAGACTACCTATTTTTACTGAGAATAAACGTCGACATTTGAGGATTGTTTGGAGCAGCAATTATATTACTTCGTGGGATTATCCCGGTGACTTTTCCCCAATCTAATACCCCAAGTGCATTAATTATATGAGAAAAGTATATCTAATGGAATCATTATCTTAATCTTCAATCCTATATATAAAGTGACAAAGGGGTAAAGTATAGTGAGAAAGTGAAGTGTGATTTTATTAAAGGGAATAATTATACATATGCAGTGTTGAGTGTTGTGATTATTTTTCTAATCCGTTATTTTTTCTTTAAATAGTATTTTAATAAATAAGCATAGTATCGTTTAATCCAGTGTGTTTTTGTTGTGTGTATGAATAATGTTTGTGTGCGTTGTGATCTGAGTGACCGTCTGATCGTCCGTGAGGTTTTCGAGACAAGGCATCCGAACCTCTCGGTGCCTAATACCATCTCATTATTGAGACCGGCATGCAATTTAGTGATAATTTGGTAATCCCTTTTAGGAGATGTCCTTCAACTCCACCCAGGTAAGTTCAGGTATTCGGAACTTACTCATTGGCAGGACCACGGAGGACAGACCCCGGAAAACAGGAGTATAAAAAAATGGTACCCGAACAGTGACCTGATACCAGGCGATTATAACACGTTATGATGTTTATTTAATCCAGGCTGTCAACCGCCTGTAATTCAAATCTTTATTCCAACTCTCGTTCTCTCAAACGAAAGTCTTGGGCCAGACGTTTCACAGTACTTGATTCTATACACTGGCCACTGGCCATCTTTCCCTATTTTCTAAACAATGCAATATTTTCCATCACATAAGGGAAACTTCGCACATATGTAACCTTATGGGATATTTACTTCCCTCGAAATTCTATATGATTCTAATCAAAGGCTTCTCTGTATTCTCAAGTCATTTCTGAGATATAAAACTTCTTGTATCGCTGCATTCTGAGAATAAAACTTTTATCCTTTTTCAAATTCGGCTTTCTAGTTATTAAAACGCCTATATTATCTGACGCCCCATTCACTAGTTACCTACAACGAAATACTTATTTAACAATTAGCCTCCAAATCTTGTGGTTCTGTTTTTCGTCGACTGATTAGAAGACCTCCTAACTACCATAATTCAATTAGTTGACTCGTCTTCTCCTTTGTGCTTGCATGAAAGACTGTCCATCGTAATTTTGTGAAGCAGCCTATGCCTGTGTATCAAATTCGCTCTCGACACTCCGTCCGAGGTATTCCAGCTGGTTCGAGAACTTCATTCCCTTTGGAAGCTGCATGCTACGCTGATTGGAGGATCATCCGCTCGGATCTTCCGCTGGCGTCATCATCAGAGCGTTTCCGGCTGAATCCGTCTTCGATGTTCGACAGGACACCATCTAAGTTCCAATAAGTCTTCTCTTCGCTACGCTGAAATTCCTTGGAATTCTTTCCCATCTCAGGTAATTTGAATTGCTGTGTTAAGAGTTAATTTACAGTTCCATTGCCAAGGGCGACAGAAGGTAAACGTTGACCAATAGGTGTAATAGGAAGTACTCGTCAAACCCTATCTCGACGTGCTGTTATTTTGGCCTTAAAGCCTCAGGAAATTGGTGGAAAAAGCTGCAAAGATTAACGGGTCATTGATGATTTAAAGAAACTGAGAGGTTTTAGAAACGAGGACAATATAGGAAAAAGATCAGTATGCCACCGCATTTACCATATATGAGAACCATCCATAGAGAATAGCGCTAAGCTATAAGCATAGGTGATGGGTTGAAGATTTGTTCAAAACTAGATGTCTCGAAGCAAAACAAAGATAGACGCAAGTAAAAGTTTATCTAGTATAGAACCTTTCAAGAGCTTGCATATGACATGCAATTTGTTTCAAGAAAACTTCAGGAACAGAGTGAAACTAGTGAGAGATCCTTTTCACTATGTGAAAATTGCTGCCAAAAGGTCCAAATAATGTCATTATCATGTATAAAAATATGTTTTCCTTAATGTGACTGTATTCAAAACTGGATGGACAACATTAAGACTAAAACGAGTGATATTATATCTATTCTGGGGATAATGTTAACAATCTGCTTCTTCTGTATCAGTGTCAGGAGAGGCAAAAACACCATTGGGAAGAAACGATTCAAAAATGAAACAGGTTCATGAATTTCCATAAGGTGGCGAATAGGGATGGGCACGAGCGAGTTTTCTTTGAAACTAGACTCGACTCGAAACAGACATCTTTGAGCTCGACTCGAGAACTCGGATCGAAAAATTTCCTTCAACTCGACTCGAAACTCGACTCGAATTTGGGTCGAGTTTCGAGTCGAGTCGAGCCGAAACAAGCCAAATCGAGCCATACCCTGTGTGGAGTTTCAAATACTCTCAAGTGTCCTACATAGACAATATCAATGGTACTACTACTACTACTACTACTACTACTACTACTACTACTACTACTTATTATTATTATTATTATTATTATTATTATTATTATTATTATTATTATTATTATTATTATTATTATTATTATTATTATTATTATTATTATTATTATTATTACCGACCTCGGTAGTCATGAAGACTAGGAGACAAGGGCATCGTTCAGGAGGTTCCGGGTTGTTCCGGATTTATGTTTCGGAAGAGCATCACACCCGTTGTCAGACGGGGTCAAGGGGTGAACCCTCCCTCAAGGTTCATTGACCCCCGGGAACTGTAAGTGGTGATAACCTGTGCTTGAGAATTTAATTAAAACATGAATTTGCTAGAGAAATTAATTTTGCTTTCAGGATTACTTTACGTCATATATCCAAAACTAAGAAAATCCTTGAGTTGCTTTTAAGTTTAACGTCCCTTTCAGTAGGCTTATGCGCTTATCGGACGAAATTTTACTGGTGAGGAGATGAGGGAGATGTCGATTACAAAACTAAAACTAATATGTAAAGTCAAAAAATGCGTGACTATAGTTCTTTAAATAAGAGTGAATTAATCAAAAAATCGAACTATCAAAATGAACCAGATGAATTGAAAGTTATATACACAATGAAAGTTGATGAACTAAAAAAACATTTTAAAAGGAAGAGGATAAAAGGTTATTCCAGATTAAGAAGGGCTGAACTTATTGATCTTATTAAACAACATGAAGATGAACAAAACAGATCACAAATTAGAAACATATTTCCATTTAAACAAGATGTTTTTGAAGAATCGAAACCACAACGAATACCAATTAAAGTAGAAACAAAGGAAACAGCAATACAGAAACGATTACAAACTATCACAATTGAAAACATAGGAGGATATAAAGATCCGGTGAGGTTTTTAAATATAAGTGGGAAAGTTATTAACAAAATCAAGGAAGAATTAAAGCACCACCCACTTAAAGTCAACCTTGTATTCATTTGTGATTATATTAAAGATAAAGAAGTACAAGAACGCTATTTTAAAATTATGAATGAAAGAATATTACAATCAAGTGACCTAGATGAATATATAACCCATGCTAAACAAAAACTGTGTAGAGAGATGGAGGAATTTTAAGGTAGAGGATCAGGATGGTCATTACATCAAATTAAACAATTATAAATCAGACTAAATAAATATGTGCCATTGAGAGCTTCTTCCTATATTGACCTTCCTAAACCAATTAAAGATAAGAAAGCAGTAGTTAATGTTCAAAATAAAGATAATAAATGTTTCTTGTATTCTATTGCAAGTTATTTAAAACCTATAGACCACCAATCACATCCTCAACGACCTTCACATTATACAGAAATTGTGGATGAATTACAAAAGAAATATTGTAATAGTATTGAATTTCCCGTATAGTTAAAAGATATAGTAAAGTTTGAAAAGAGAAGTAACATATCCATTAACGTGTATAGCTATGATGATGAATATAATATATGCCCACTTCAAATCACAAAAGATAAGCAGGACAAACACGTCAATTTATTATATGTGAAAGATGAAAATAACGATCATTTTTGTTGAATAAAGGATTTATCGAGATTAATAAGAAGTCAAGTAACAAAGCATAAGGAGAAATTGTACTTCTGTGATAGGTGTTTAACAAGACATTTTAGAAATGAGATACAATTACAAGAACATGAGCTATATTGTAAGGAGCATGAATATGTTAGAATAGAACTTCCAAAACCATATGACAATCAAATACAGTTCAAAAATTATAATAGATCATTGAGAGTACCATTTGCGATATATGCCGATTTTGAATGTTTGTTATGTAAAATGGAAGTAGAGCATAATTGTTCTAAAACTGTGAAGTATCAAAAGCATTTACCAATGAGTTTCTGTTATTATATTAAATATTCAAATGGTGTGTATAAAAGTCATGTTAGTTATATTGGTTTAGATGCTGCAAAGGTGTTTGTGGAGACGTTAAAACAAGAAGCAATAGAAATAAAGAAAATATATAACAAAAAAGTTGAAATGAATGACCTAACTAAAGATGAAAACGAGATATATATAGTAATTCTAATAGTTGTCATATATGTAAGAGAAACTTGAATGATTTACCACCAGCAGTTGAAAAACAAATAAATATGTTAAAGAAGAAAATACAATTCGCTAAAGATAATGATAGCATGATTGAAAAGTTAGAAGAATGGAAACATGAATTAGGAAAATGTTTGAAGGAGATAAATAAAAATAAAGCAAAAGTAAGAGATCATGATCATTTAACTGGAAAGTTTAGAGGTGCAGCTCACAGTTATTGTAACTTAAGCTATCGAAATCCTAATTTTATTACAGTATTTATTCACAACTTAAGTGGTTATGATACTCACCTGTTTGTTAAAGAACTTGCTTATGATAAGAATGAAATAAAACTAATTGCAAATAATGAGGAAAAATATATAACATACTCAAAATATGTGAAGGTTGATAAAAAGAGTGGGATTCATTTACGATTTCTAGATTCATTTAGGTTTTTGTCAAGGAGTTTAGCAGAACTAGCAAATAACCTTACAAAAGAACAATATAGAGAAACGTCAAAGTACTTCCCTAATGATTTGTTAGATTTAGTAATTAAAAAAGGTGTGTACCCATATGATTATATTGACTCAATTGAAATATTAGAAGAAAGAAAACTACCTTCAAAAGAAATTTTCTTTAATAAACTTACTAAAACCCACATCAGTGATGAAGATTATGAGCATGCGGAAAATGTTTGGAAGTCATTCAATATTAAAAATCTAGGTGAATATACAGAACTTTATAACAAGACAGATGTATTAATATTAACTGATGTATTTGAAAGTTTTAGAGATGTGTGTTTAAAAGCATATGGTTTAGATCCTGTTTGGTATTTCACTGCTCCCGGTTTATCGTGGGATTCAATGTTAAAGATGACTAAGATCAAACTAGAAATGTTAACTGACTATGACAAAATATTAATGATAGAAAAAGGTATAAGAGGCGGAATTTCACAATGTAGTAAGAGATATGTAGAAGCAAATAATAAGTATATAAAAAATTATAACAAAGACGAACCTTCAAAGTATTTAGCTTATCTAGATGCAAATAATTTATATGGATGGGCTATGAGTCAATACATGCCTTACAAAGACTTTAAATGGGTTCAACCTTACATAAACATAATGAATATTCCAGATGATTCAGAAACTGGCTACATATTAGAAGTTGATTTAGAATATCCAGAATACTTACATGATAAACATTCAGATCTACCATTAGCTCCAGAAAATATGTGTTCACCAGGATCGAAACATTCAAAATTATTAACAACGCTTTACAATAAAGAAAGATATGTTATTCACTACAGAAACTTAAAACTATATATGTCACTTGGGATTATTAACAGACGAAAATCATATTCACGAAGAAATTAAATGTCGACTAAAAGCAGGGAATTCATGTTACTACTCGGTTCAAAATCTCTTGTCGTCGCGAATTCTGTCGAGGAATTTGAAGCTTAAAATATATAAAACGATAATCATGCCTGTTGTTCTGTATGGTTGCGAAACATGGTCGCTTACTCTGAGGGAAGAACATAGACTGAAAGTATTTGAGAACAGGATCCTGAGAAGAATATTCGGACCCAAGAGGAACGAGAATGGGGAATGGCGGAAGCTTCATAACGAGGAACTACATAGTTTATACGGTTTACCCAACATTGTTAGAGTCGTCAAGTCTAGGAGGCTTAGGTGGGCAGGTCATGTAGCTAGAATGGAAGAAAGTAGAAACGCTTTCAAAGTCTTGACTGGTAGACCCATAGGAAAACGACCATTAGGAAGACCTAGGCGCAGATGGGAGGATAATATTAAGATGGATCTCGCAGAAATAGGAATACAAAGTAGAAACTGGATGCAATTAGGTAAGGATAGAAGTCAGTGGAGAGCTTTTGTGAACGCGGCACTGAACCTCCGGGTTCCATAGGCCATAGAGTTAGTTAGTTAGTTAGTTATGTCACTTGGGATGATATTAAAGAAAATTCATAGAATATTGGAGTTCAAGCAATCAAACTGGTTAAAGGAATATATTGATCTAAATACAAATATGAGAACAAAAACTAAGAATGATTTCGAGAAAGATTTTTACAAGTTAATGAACAATAGCGTATTTGGTAAAACAATGGAAAACATTAGAAAGAGGCCATCTATTACCTTAGAATGTGATCCAGCGAGGGTGGAAAGGTTAATAGCGAAACCGAACTTTGATTACAGAACAATATTTACTGAAGATTTGTGTGCGATACATATGAAAAAAAGAAAAATTGACCTTCAACAAACCAATATATGTTGGTATGAGTGTGCTAGATTTGTCAAAACTATTAATGTATGACTTCCATTACAACATTATGAAACCTAAATATGATATTGATATAGGCTTATGTTATATGGATACTGATAGTTTTATATATGAAATTGAGACAGATGACTTCTACAAAGACTTAAAAGAAATGGTTGATTTATTTGATACAAGTGAATATGGAAAAGACAATCAATATGGAATACCATTAGTAAACAAAAAAGTATTAGGAAAGATGAAGGATGAAAACAATGGTAAAATAATGACTGAGTTTATTGGGCTAAGATCGAAGATGTATGCCTTTAGAGTTGAAAATAAAGAGAAGAAAAAAGCTAAAGGAATAACGAAGTGTGTAGTAGCGAAAGAGTTACAATTTAATGATTATAAGAGAACCCTATTTAATGATACGAAAACATACAAAAATATAAATCTAATTCGAAGTTTCAAGCATGATGTATATACCATAGCTGTAAATAAGTTAGCATTAGATTCGAGTGATGACAAAAGATATAAACTAGAGGGTGGTGTAAGTACATTAGCTTGGAGGCATTATAAGATATAGTTAAAATGTAATTAGGTGTAGTTTAGTTTTAGGTCATATTTAATTAACTTTTATGTGTACTGTAGTTGATAGGTGTTAGTGAGTAATTATGTATAGTTTAGTTTTAGGTCATATGTAATTAACTTTTATGTGTACTGTAGTTGATAGGTGTTAGTGAGTAATTATGTATAGTTTAGTTTTAGGTCATATTTAATTAACTTTTATGTGTACTGTAGTTGATAGGTGTTAGTGAGTAATTATGTATAGTTTAGTTTTAGGTCATATTTAATTAACTTTTTTTTGTACTGTGGTTGATAGGTGTTAGTGAGTAATTATGTATAGTTTAGTTTTAGGTCATATTTAATTAACTTTTATGTGTACTGTGGTTGATAGGTGTTAGTGAGCAATTATATATAGTTTAGTTTTAGGTCATATTTAATTAACTTTTATGTGTACTGTAGTTGATAGGTGTTAATGAGTAATTATGTGTAGTTTAGTTTTAGGTCATATTTATATTTTTAAGTCATAAAAGTTGTTTTTGTAATTTTATCCTTAGATATAGGTAACCAGTAATTCATGAAAATAATTGTTTTGTAGTATAGTATTTATATCCTGTTTACATTTCCTTAATACATTCTTAAATATTGAAGATGTTTGATTTTTTATAATTTTATCCTTAGACATAGACAATGAGTAACGCATTAGAAAAAAATTGTAAGAAAATAGAAACCATTTACCGTTTGAATTTTTAAAATTGATGAATATTTGGTGAAGTTATAACAAAATCAAAATTTCGGGAATTTTTACGGGTTTATTTTTGAGTTTTCTGGAAAATGTTATTCTTTAAAAAAGTCTTAGAATTTTATGTAGATTGTGCTAGTATTTTTTATTTTTCAAATATCTGAATTTTAATTTAAATTTTTGCAGTGTGCCAACTCAATTCTTTTCTGAAATTTGCCAACTTTTTTATTTGATAAGTTAGCACATTATAACTATGGAGGGGTGAAACTATCTTAAAAATATTTTGGGTAAACACTATAATATTTGGTAAGTGGGTTGGCAACACTGACATTTATTTATTTTTTGGACTGCAACTTAGGATTTAGTTCTAATATTCTGGTATCACTGAGTGTTGATGGAAAGGAAAGAGAGAAAGACATCCAAGAGATACTTCGTCATGGATTCAATGACGTCATGTATTGCGTTGTCTCCCTGGAGGAGACTACGTCATTGATATACAGCGTCCTCTCTCGACTGCTAGCTAGAAGTTCTGTTGAAGGAAGAGGCTAATGAATATATATGTATGTTGGCATGAGGAGAAGGAAAGGGAATCGGATTGGACGGTCCTGCGCTGGTACTGGAATCGTTCAAATGAATCAGTGACAGATCACCTATTCCAGTAAATGCTATTTTATTATACATTCCTTCTCATCGACTTTTTAAAGTTAATTTTTAACGAATTTTAATGATTCAAGTGTCAAATGAAAGCCTAGAAACTGGAGATTAAGATAGAGTAAATATATTTTGTGTAGTATTAAGATATCTCTGTCAAAAATGGAATAACTACTCTACCATGGGGACATTATAAGTTAGAAGAGTTGTAGTTTTAGATGTAAGATTTTTAGAGTGTAAGTTTTTAGATGTAAGTTTTAGATGTAAGTTCTTTATAGTTAAGTGCTTTAAAGTTCTATTTGATTCTTATGTAAATTCTTTTGTAACTAGATTTAGTGATTTTTGTAATTTTTGTAACTAGATTTAGTGATTTTTAGTAATTTTGTAACTATATTTAGTAATTTTTAAGTCAAAATTGGTTATAACCAGATTTAGTGATTTTTGTAACTAAATTTAGTGATTTGTTTGTAACTAGATTTAGTTATTTTTGTTTTTGTAACCAAATTTAGTGATTTTTGAAGTCAAAACCAGTTATAACCAGATTTAGTGATTTTTTAACTAAATTTAGTGATTTTTTGTAACTAGATTTAGTGATTTTTTGAACCAGATTTAGTGACTTTTTATAACCAGATTTAGTGATTTTTTGAAGTTGAAACCGATTATATTCACATTTAGTAATTTTTTGTAACTAGATTTAGTTATTTTTTGTAACTAGATTTAGTGACTTTTGTTCTTGTAACCAAATTTATTTGACTTTTTGTAACTAGATTTAGTGATTTTTTAAAAACAGATTTAGTTATTTTTTGTTTTTGTAACCAAACTTAGTGATTTTTTTGAAGTCAAAACCGGTTATAACCAGATTTAGTGATTTTTGTAACTAAATTTAGTGATAGAATGTGATAGAAGTTATTAAGAGTAAGATAGAAGTTATTTGATATGTGATAGATGTTATTTGGGAGAGAGGAAGTGCGCTAGAAATTATTAGGAGGTAGATTAGAATTATTAGAATTGGTTAAAAGTTATTGGGGGGTGTGCTAGAAGTTATTGGGGATGATGAGGTGGCGCAGAATCCCCATCCCACCCCTACTAAAATAGCCCTAACCTGGCAGCTAAATTCCCTCATCTCTTTCCAACAGCATAAGTCAAGATGTCAGTTTGCTGTAATTAAATTTAATTAAATTCCTTTTTGTACCTGTCACCTCGCTCTTGAAGATGACGTCAGCTCTGTGGAGGATGGGCATTAAATTTTCGTTTGATCCTTATTTCTTTAAATGTTCCTTCTACTATTCTCTGTATAGTAATTAAAACTACATACAAGTTTTCTTCGGAGCTCCTTCGTGTCTAAGCGGTTAGCGTACGTGCCTTTGGCGTGGGAGACGCAGGTTCAATTAACGGCGGGAGCTCATGTGGTTCGGATTCAACGTTAATCACTATCTCATATAGCAACGCCACTGAAAGGAGTAGGCTTATGCGCTTATCGGAACAAAACGGGGAGAGGTAAATACAATAGAAACCCTTTGTATTCGTAATAGAGAAGCACCAGCGGGTCGCCCCCAGACAATAGGTAGTGAGTATAGTAGTATAGAAATACAGTATTGTTTAAATGACATATGATGACAGGTAATGGGTAGTGTATTATTGTATGTATAGTAGTAACATAAAAGAGAATAATAAAAGATGTCAAAGTTGTAAAGATAAATGATTAAAAAAACCTTGGAAACTTGTTGAACAATGGCAGCTTGTTATAAAGAATAATAGAAGTATACAATACATTGCAGGTGTATGCTTTAAAATAATAAAAGAGAAACCTTGCAGCTGTATGCGTTAAAGAATAATAATTTAGATGATGAACAATTGTGGATTGTTATAAAGAAAAATAAAAGAGTTTTTAAGCCGGCGCGGGAATGCACGATGCGCGAACGGAAAATACCCGCGTGCGCGTGACGTCATTTGAAATTTTTATTTAAATATTGGTTTTAAAAAATAGGCATGTATAGTTTTGTTAGCGATGGAGAACTGTCAGTTTGTAGAAGACGTTGATGTGAAGCATAAGTTAGACGCTGAGAATGAATATCCAGATTCTCCAGATTGTACAATTAATGAAAATGAATTAGAAAGATATGAAAACGAGAATATAAAAGTTTATACAAATGATAGTGAGGAGGGAATAGATAATGAAGTGTATGAATTTTCGGAGGATAACTCAGATTTTGAGGCGGAATCAAATGACGAAGTGGTATCAAATGTGGATACGCCGCCATGTTCACCTGCTTTATCAGAATTAAGTTGGAACTGTGAATGTGGTGTTAACTATGTGGATGTGAACTGTGTAAGAGACTGCATTGTGAAATGGAAACCAAATGATTATTTAATATGCTATGCATGTTATTGGCATGATACATGTGAATGGTCTCATGAATGTTTTTATTGTAATAAAGACGTTTTAGACATTCGTGTTTGGTCTGTGTTAGTGAATCCTCGTGTACAGGAGGAATTGTTTGAGATTTATGCAGAAACACATACAGTTATTACAACATTAACAATTTATTTGGTGAACTATCAGTGGATGTGAATGTACGAAAAGAACTTTTAAGTATTTTTCTTGAAAAAGACAGATCGAACGAGTATAGTGAGGTGTGTTAAGAAAACGTACTGTACATAATGTATTTCGAAAATAATTTTTGTGTATCATGTAGTGAAGAACATATTAGTGAAGTTTGTGTTTTAAAAACTATAAGTGCATACTTACGCTTTAATAATAATATTGCTTGTGAACAATGTTTGCTGCATCTTGAACATCAATGTTTATTTCATCATGATATTGGAACTTTTGCTGTAGAATATTTATCCAAGGATATAACTCTCATTGATTTATTTGAAGTGTTTGAAGAACACCATAGTGAAATTTCAAGTATAAACTTTATACGCAAAACGCGTGATTGTTTAAAGAACACTGAATTTGTTGGACAAATTATACCATTTTTCTTAGAACGTAAACATAAAATTTCACCATGTGTTAATGAATACATTATTGACATACAAGGTTTTAAGATTTCAAATCATGAATTTATTATACGTGAATTTTGTTTAACTGTGTGTGATGATACAGTAAATTTGCATTGTTTAATAAAATCACCACTAGAATACAATGTACTTCCATTAGGTTGTCAAAAACAAATTGAATGGTTAACATTAAACTTACACGGATTAACTTGGAATGATAAATGCGGTTATACTGTATCACACATACGTAACCTTATATATCAACTTTGTAAACAAGATGCAACCTTTTATTGTAAAGGTGCAGAAAAAAACACTTTGGATTAAAAATATTTTTGCACTAGCTAATGTTATTGATTTGGAAAGTAAACAGTGTCCACCACTAAACACATTGCATGCAAACGTATTTAATGATTATTGTGCTTTTCATGAACAAAATATTAAACTTGACAAAAAATCAGGATGTGCATTTCGTAATGCACAACAATTATGTTATTGGTGGAAGTTTCAACGTACTATAACATTAACTAATGCATTTGCAAAGTTGTAAAAAGGAAATGACATGTCCTTGTAAATAAAAATACAAGATTTTAAATTGTAAATAAAAAATTTTATTAAAATAATCTACTTGTTTTTTCTTTTTCATTATATTGGTTACATGGTTGAATACAATTTTATCATTTTGTTTAAGATTATTTTTTCTGAATAAATTTAAACATTCGTTAAAGCTTTTCTTTCGTACAACAGAAAGTACAACACAAATTGTCCACACAAGATTGAATTATCATCTTGATATGCGGAACATTTGTAAAATATATTTTACAATTTTTATTTAAAAAAGTTTTTATTTCTTTTGGAAATGGTAATGCTAGGCTATCGAAATAGTACCCTCTTTGATTTTCATCAATGAATACACACACCCAATGTGTGCCACCTGAAGATGAATTGTTTAAATTTATAATAAGTCCAGCCGGTGGTTGTACAGTTTTTGGTATTTTATCAATAGGATAAATACCATGCACATTTGCACCAGTAAGTTTATCACGAAGTAACACTTTTATTAAATCATCCATGTACATAACTTCTGTTTTTTAAATTCACATCACTTCACTTCACTTTACATCACTTTATACGCGTATATGTTGGAAGACCTAGTGGAGTATATGGAATATTCTCATAAAACGAAATAACATGTTTAAAATATTAATGACAGATTTTTTAAATAACTTTTGCAATAACGATAAATGGTCCTAACACATAAAAAATACTTTTGAGAAACTTCATAGTATGATACCTTGCAACTCTGAATAATCAAGCAAAAAATATTACAATATACAATGTTTAACACACTTTGTACCAGTAGGGCACATGTAATTGATATGCTTAGAAGTGAACAGTTATACTTCTTTTATTAAAATGATACTTTTAAAAAGTATTATCAGTATATATATTTCTATCTTTATCAATTTGAATTAAAGAATCAAACTGCGCGTATACATGTTATAGGTTCAGTTATATTTTCAGAAAAGGAAACTTTAACATTTACAGGTGCATCACGCACAAGGTCCCACGTACAATCATCTAATGTTGCTGTAGGTGATAGAATAAATGCATAAAGAGTATAGCCGTGTGGATATTCTTCAGGAGTAATAGTATGTGCATCATCTTTATAATATAAACCAGTACCGCAAAACAGAGAATGGTAACTTAGAAGGTACAAATTGTTTTTAAAATCGGGGGTGAGGGGACTGGGAGGAAAAGATTTTGATCCAACTTGTAGCTGCAGTTTGTTAACGTTAAAGTGTTGAAAATGAAATGGATTTAGTTCAGATTTTCCATTAAATGCCGAATTCGAAACAAATCCGATAACAACACCTTTAGGTACGTTACCCAGAAAAATATTATCAAGATTGTATGAATTAACGGTTGTAGGAATAGTATACGATCTTGTTTGTACTCTTGTAAGGGGATATTTTGTTGTTTCATGATTCATATTAGTATTGATTTCCATTGCCAAATGAGGTGCAACATCAATGCGACGTATATGTAGAGTAACATCTTCAAGTTTTACTTTATAAGAAGTATTTGCAGGAGATAATAAACAAAAAGCATCTTTACTACGATGTAATTTTATACGAAGACCTACTTTATTTACAAGTGCTCTTGGTAATCCAGCAATATCTGTATACAGACGCCCATACATTTCAAACGATTTACTATTTTTAATATAATTAGCACGTTGTTGAAAATCTACATTTGCATTACCAATGGTATCAAATTGTTTGGCAGTATCTTTATACCACACACCTAATTTCAAATGTGTATCAGAAGCATCATGGGAATAATTTAATAATGTTTCAAGGTACGCACGATAAGGATAAAATCCTGATGAAGAAGTAATTAATTTACTATTTAATGAAATGTCAATTTGACTAAATAATGAATGTAGGAAATTATTTGTTGGTGCTACAACATCAGTGTCAGCTAATGCTGTGTCATCAGGTTTTGTAATTTTACAACGTACGTAAAGATAAAGATATGCAATATGAATAAATTCTCCTGTTTCACCGGGAATAAAAAATTCAATAGGTCCATCAGAACTTAATGTTGAAATTGGACGGTATTTAGCATTAAAGCAAGATTTAATTGCAGTTTGTGTCATTGGAGTACTAAATAAATTGAAATCGTTGGTACAGCATTATACACTGTTTGAATTAAGTAGTGCCATTATGAAAATATATCTGTAACACGACTTATTTTTCTATTTACTTTTCTTTTGCTTTTGCTTTTGTTAGTACGCTTACGTTTAGTTGGAGGCCCAAAACGTACAATTGCCGGAGCTTTACACTTGCGTGGCCGTCTCTTACCACTTCCAGTTAATAACTGACCAACTTTGTTAACAGCTTTTGTCTTTAATGTTTCACCAGCTTCTTTTACACGTGCACGAACAAATTCTTTAAATGGTTTATCTTCTAATACATCACCCGCTACTTGTATTCCCGTTTGTAATGCTTGTCGACCTAAAGTTTTTGCACCCTGTTTAAGAAATGGTAATGCAAAACGAAATAATCCTCCCAGACAATGGGTAGAGAGTATAGTTGTATAGAAATAAAGTATTGTTTAAATCACATATGATAACAGGTAATGGGTAGTGTATTATTGTATGTATAGTAGTGACATAAAAGAGAATATTAAAAGATGTCAAAGTTGTAAAGATAAATGATTAAAAAAACCTTGGAAAATTGTTGAACAATGGCAGCTTGTTATAAAGAATAATAGAAGTATACAATACATTGCAGGTGTATGCTTTAAAATAATAAAAGAGAAACCTTGCAGCTGTATGCGTTAAAGAATAAGAATTTAGGTGATGAACAATAGTGGATTGTTATAAAGAAAAATAAAAGAGTTTTTAAGCCGGCGCGGGAATGCTCGGGGCTCGTACGGAAAATCCCCTCGCGCGCGTGACGTCATTTGAAATTTTTATTTAAATATTGGTTTTAAAAAATAGGCATGTATAGTTTTGTTAGCGATGGAGAAGTGTCAGTTTGTAGAAGACGTTGATGTGAAGCATAAGTTAGACGCTGAGAATGAATATCCAGATTCTCCAGATTGTACAATTAATGAAAATGAATTAGAAAGATATGAAAACGAGAATATAAAAGTTTATACAAGTGATAGTGAGGAGGGAATAGAAAATGAAGTGTATGAATTTACGGAGGATAACTCAGATTTTGAGGCGGAATCAAATGAAGAAGTGGTATCAAATGTGGATACGCCGCCATGTTCACCTGCTTTATCAGAATTAAGTTGGAACTGTGAATGTGGTGTTAACTATGTGGATGTGAACTGTGTAAGAGACTGCATTGTGAAATGGAAACCAAATGATTATTTAATATGCTATGCATGTTATTGGCATGATACATGTGAATGGTCTCATGAATGTTTTTATTGTAATAAAGACGTTTTAGACATTCGTGTTTGGTCTGTGTTAGTGAATCCTCGTGTACAGGAGGAATGTTTGAGATTTATGCGGAAACACATACAGTTATTACAACATTAACAAGAGATTATTTTAATATTACATTTGGTGAACTATCAGTGGATGTGAATGTACGAAAAGAACTTTTAAGTATTTTTCTTGAAAAACACAGATCGAACGAGTATAGTGAGCTGTGTTAAGAAAACGTACTGTACATAATGTATTTCGAAAATAATTTTTGTATATTATGTAGTGAAGAACATATTAGTGAAGTTTGTGTTTTAAAAACTATAAGTGCATACTTACGCTTTAATAATAATATTGCTTGTGAACAATGTTTGCTGCATCTTGAACATCAATGTTTATTTCATCATGATATTGGAACTTTTGCTGTAGAATATTTATCCAAGGATATAACTCTCATTGATTTATTTGAAGTGTTTGAAGAACACCATAGTGAAATTTCAAGTATAAACTTTATACGCAAAACGCGTGATTGTTTAAAGAACACTGAATTTGTTGGACAAATTATACCATTTTTCTTAGAACGTAAACATAAAATTTCACCATGTGTTAATGAATACATTATTGACATACAAGGTTTTAAGATTTCAAATCATGAATTTATTACACGTGAATTTTGCTTAACTGCGTGTGATGATATAGTAAATTTGCATTGTTTAATAAAATCACCACTAGAATACAATGTACTTCCATTAGGTTGTCAAAAACAAATTGAATGGTTAACATTAAACTTACACGGATTAACTTGGAATGATAAATGCGGTTATACTGTATCACACATACGTAACCTTATATATCAACTTTGTAAACAAGATGCAACCTTTTATTGTAAAGGTGCAGAAAAAACACTTTGGATTAAAAATATTTTTGCACTAGCTAATGTTATTGATTTGGAAAGTAAACAGTGTCCGCCACTAAACACATTGCATGCAAACGTATTTAATGATTATTGTGCTTTTCATGAACAAAATATTAAACTTGACAAAAAATCAGGATGTGCATTTCGTAATGCACAACAATTATGTTATTGGTGGAAGTTTCAACGTACTATAACATTAACTAATGCATTTGCAAAGTTGTAAAAAGGAAATGACATGTCCTTGTAAATAAAAATACAAGATTTTAAATTGTAAATAAAAAATTTTATTAAACTAATCTACTTGTTTTTTCTTTTTCATTATATTGGTTACATGGTTGAATACAATTTTATCATTTTGTTTAAGATTATTTTTTCTGAATAAATTTAAACATTCGTTAAAGCTTTTCTTTCGTACAACAGAAAGTACAACACAAATTGTCCACACAAGATTGAATTATCATCTTGATATGCGGAACTATTTGTAAAATATATTTTACAATTTTTATTTAAAAAAGTTTTTATTTCTTTTGGAAATGGTAATGCTAGGCTATCGAAATAGTACCCTCTTTGATTTTCATCAATGAATACACACACCCAATGTGTGCTACCTGAAGATGAATTGTTTAAATTTATAATAAGTCCAGCCGGTGGTTGTACAGTTTTTGGTATTCTATCAATAGGATGAATACCATGCACATTTGCACCAGTAAGTTTATCACGAAGTAACACTTTTATTAAATCATCCGTGTACATAACTTTTGTTTTTTAAATTCACATCACTTCACTTTACATCACTTTATACGCGTATATGTTGGAAGACCTAGTGGAGTATATGGAATATTCTCATAAAACGAAATAACATGTTTAAAATATTAATGACAGATTTTTTTATAACTTTTGCAATAACGATAAATGGTGTTAACCCATAAAAAATACTTTTGAGAAACTTCATAGTATGATACCTTGCAACTCTTTGAATAATCAAGCAAAAAATATTACAATATACAATGTTTAACACACTTTGTACCAGTAGAGCACATGTAATTGATATGCTTAGAAGTGAACAGTTATACTTCTTTTATTAAAATGATACTTTTAAAAAGTATTATCAGTATATATATTTCTATCTTTATCAATTTGAATTAAAGAATCAAACTGCGCGTATACATGTTATAGGTTCAGTTAAATTTTCAGAAAAGGAAACTTTAACATTTACAGGTGCATCACGCACAAGGTCCCACGTACAATCATCTAATGTTGCTGTAGGTGATAGAATAAATGCATAAAGAGTATAGCCGTGTGGATATTCTTCAGGAGTAATAGTATGTGCATCATCTTTATAATATAAACCAGTACCGCAAAACAGAGAATGGTAACTTAGAAGGTACAAATTGTTTTTAAAATCGGGGGTGAGGGGACTGGGGGGAAAAGATTCTGATCCAACTTGTAGCTGCAGTTTGTTAACGTTAAAGTGTTGAAAATGAAATGGATTTAGTTCAGATTTTCCATTAAATGCCGAATTCGAAACAAATCCGATAACAACACCTTTAGGTACGTTACCCAGAAAAATATTATCAAGATTGTATGAATTAACGGTTGCAGGAATAGTATACGATCTTGTTTGTACTCTTGTAAGGGGATATTTTGTTGTTTCATGATTCATATTAGTATTGATTTCCATTGCCAAATGAGGTGCAACATCAATGCGACGTATATGTAGAGTAACAGCTTCAAGTTTTACTTTATAAGAAGTATTTGCAGGAGATAATAAACAAAAAGCATCTTTACTACGATGTAATTTTATACGAAGACCTACTTTATTTACAAGTGCTCTTGGTAATCCAGCAATATCTGTATACAGACGCCCATACATTTCAAACGATTTACTATTTTTAATATAATTAGCACGTTGTTGAAAATCTACATTTGCATTACCAATGGTATCAAATTGTTTGGCAGTATCTTTATACCACATACCTAATTTCAAATGTGTATCAGAAGCATCATGGGAATAATTTAATAATGTTTCAAGGTACGCACGATAAGGATAAAATCCTGATGAAGAAGTAATTAATTTATTATTTAATGAAATGTCAATTTGACTAAATAATGAATGTAGGAAATTATTTGTTGGTGCTACAACATCAGTGTCAGCTAATGCTGTGTCATCAGGTTTTGTAATTTTACAACGTACGTAAAGATAAAGATATGCAGTATGAATAAATTCTTCTGTTTCACCGGGAATAAAAAATTCAATAGGTCCATCAGAACTTAATGTTGAAATTTAACGGTATTTAGCATTAAAGCAAGATTCAATTGCAGTTTTTTGTCATTGGAGTACTAAATAAACCGAAATCGTTGGTACAGCATTCCACACTGTTTGAATTAAGTAGTGCCATTATGAAAATATATCTGTAACACGACTTATTTTTCTTTTGCTTTTGCTTTTGTTAGTACGCTTACGTTTAGTTGGAGGCCCAAAACGTACAATTGCCGGAGCTTTACGCTTGCGTGGCCGTCTCTTACCACTTCCAGTTAATAACTGACCAACTTTGTTAACAGCCTTTGTCTTTAATGTTTCACCAGCTTCTTTTACACGTGCACGAACAGATTCTTTAAATGGTTTATCTTCTAATACATCACCCGCTACTTGTATTCCAGTTTGTAATGCTTGTCGACCTAAAGTTTTTGCACACTGTTTAAGAAATGGTAATGCAAAACGAAATAATCCTTGGAAGAAACTACCTATACCATGTACCCGTTGATATACAGGTCCTGAAAAGTATGGGCTACCATGTCCGTAATGTCGTCTAAATTTCATTTTTAAAATATAATTAATTAATTTTTGTTAGGAGAGCGCTTAAAATGAAGTGTAACAATTAGTGTCCCAGAACGAAATGGCAAATTTCGTCCTGCATGGTCTTTTAATATTATTTCAATACTGTTAAATGAAAACTTTGCAAGTGGAAGATAATGAATATCTTGAAATGTTAATGTTTTCACTTTACCGTATTTTACATTTGATATTGTCTCAATACGTAATAAAGGTGCTTTTGTATCACCTAGAAACTGATATTGTATGATATCAGTATAAATAAAAATTTGATGAGGATATCCAATATCAACATATGGTTGTTTAAATCCACGTTTATACAAAACAAGATCTTTATGTTGACGAAGTCCTAATTGCATTGCTAATGTTGCTGATAATAAGGCAGATTCAACACGATCACTACAATCTACTTGTACAACATTTGATACAGAAAATTTTATGTCTTTTGATATTTTATTTAATTCATCAATGATATGATGGGGAAAGTGATAATATCTACTTACAATTTTACCTTTTTGTGCTTCTTCATTTTTTATTTTATACCACATAACATTTTCTCCATCGTTAACATTATAACATGTTAAAGGAACATGTAATTCACTTAATCCTACATACCAATTGGTTTCTGATAATTGAATATTATTTTTTAGTTGATTAATAAAATGTGTTGGACGATTTGTAGGATATACATCAGTACTTGCGTTTGATACAAGTGTAATGTAAAAACTATCATCAATACTTTCAGAAATCATTATCGTTTAAAGTGAAGTGTTAAGTTTGAAGTTCCAAATTCAAATGGCAATTTTAAACCGTGGTCATCTTTTAAGTTTACTTCAATCGTGTTAAAATAAGATTTTACAAATTTAACATATTGTGGTGTGTGAAATAGAAAACATTTTACATCTGCGTGCTCAATATTATAGGCACTAACTTTACGAAGTAGTGGTCCAATATTTTCTTGTTGTTTTACAATATCAACACAAACATTAAAAACGTTTGGTATATTATATTCTAAATTGCATGGAAATTTTGCACGTGTTACGGTTGGAGCATCTTCATTAACTGGTTTTACAAAGACAGCATCTGTAAACTCTGTTGTATTTTCATTTATAAATCCAAGTAAATGTTGCAATCCACGTGTCATTGCAATAAAACAAAAATCTTTCAATTTTAAAGAATGTCTAATTCCAACTTGATTTTTATTTTTATAATATTTTAACATGCGTAATTCTTCAGGAATCATTTCTAAAATGGATGGAATAGAAGTAGAGTATCCTGGTGTAATATCAACATCTGCAATTTCAAGTTCATCATTAACGATGGTTTCAATTACAATTTTTTTCATTTGTACCCACATTATAAAAACTAAAAGGAACATTAAGTTGTGTTAAGGCAATATACAATTCTCCTTCACTTAAATGAATAGGTTGTGCTAACTTTACTATAAATGAAGAAGTCGTATTATTAGTAAAAATTTCACTACTAGCATTTGAAGGAAGAGTAACATAGAAATCATGTTCTATCATTGAACTCATTTTGAAGACTGAACAGAAATTGTTTTAATCCATGAATTCATACTTGATGGATATCCTAACCACTTTACATACATCATATCTTTTTTTCGTTTTGATACTTTCTCAATTAAAAATGTTTTGTTTGAATTTACTTTACTTTTTGTAATTCTTCTGTGTAAAATATTCCTTTAATTTCCTCATCATTCCAATCTTTTGATTTATATGTAATAGGATTTGTCGGAATACATTTATCAACAATAAAAATTTCTTGTGACCATTTTGGTAAATATCCCTTTTCTAATTTATGTTTATATTTACTAACACGTACATAATCACCAGGGTGAAATTTACATGATAATTTCTTTTTATTTGTTTTATCAGCATATAACGTATTCCAAACTTGGTCAACATTAGAATAATTTACATTTGCCCGTGCCATTTTAATACTATTATGATACGAATGATTATAATTTTTTTACAAATTGATCTAACACATCTATATAACGATATGTATTTTTAGCAGTAAAATAACGTTACAATTTTTCTTTTAATGTTCTTATAAAGCGTTCAGCTAATGCACGTTTAATTTCTGAATGTACACTATAATGATTAATTTCGTATTCTTTAAATAAACATTTTACATGTCGATTATAAAATTCTGTACCTAAATCCGTTTGTACATTAAACACGGGTAGTTTAAAATTTTTTAAAATTCTTTTGATTGCTTTTGCCATTTCAGGACCTCTTTTTGTTTTTAAGGGAACACAATACGCATTCCGTGAAAAAATATCAATACAACATAATATATACTTATAATTTTTGTTATACTTGGCAATATTTTGCATATCTGCTAAATCCATTTGTAATGTTTCATTTGGTGCACTAACATAATATTGTTTACGTTCAAACACTTTACGTGCTGGTGCATGTAATGTATAGGCATCTTGAGATGCTAACCAATTTTTAATTTTCTTTTTTGATAATTTTGTTTTTCCTTGTAATGTTTTAATACTTGATAAGGAAGCAGGATTCGTATAATCATAATATAATTTTTACAATTTTCCCATTTTTATTTACATTTTATATTTTTTCCAGTTTTAAAAAATATTTGTTACTAGTGTTGGACTTTGTGATTTTTTAACTTTGTTATGTGATTTCACTATAGGAGTAGAAATAAATTCACTTGGTACATTAAAATCGTCCAATAAATTTTTAAATTCGTGAATGCCTATCGAATTTCTTGAATATTTTCGTGTACGAACAACATCGTTTATTAGATCAATAATATTAGAACCTGGTATTATTTTTCCTTGAATACGTACTGTTCCTGATTGATCCCAATGAATTTTATCAGAACTTGTTAACTGTTTTAATAATAGATCTGTTTTCCTTCGTTGTGTTTTTGGTACTGATTGTAAAATGTCCGATACAAAGGGTAAAATAGAATTATTTTTTTCTTCTTCAGATGATGATGATGTTTCACGAACATCTTTTTCAATAATAGGTAATGTAATTGGATTTTGTGAAACTGATGAAGTATAATTTAAATATTGTTGTAAATCTTGCTGATACATTTTCCATTTTTCATCAATACTAAGATTACGACGTTGTAAAATACTATTCATTTCTTCATCTAAACGCGATTGATGTGAATCTATTGATTTTATATTTGCATGCATTTGTTGCATTGCATTTTCAGGCACTAATATCATTTTACGAAATTCCGACATACTTATCTTCCAAACAAACTACTTGCTACTGCACCAAGTAATTGTCTTAAGATTAATGGTAAAAATGCCGCACCTTTCTACAATAAAATTTTCCTTTTCTTATTAAGTGCTGTACGTTGTGCAGATAAAGCACGCAAGATCTTTTTATGTCTACGTAAACGTTTCTTCTGACGGGAATTCAACGGAATGTTTCCTTTTATTGTGTTTTTAGCAACTTGTGAAATAGTACGTATTAAATCACCAGACGCATGTCGTATAATTTGTTTTCGCTTTGCGCTTTTGCATTTGCACAAAGCACGGAGAGTATCAAAGTGTTGTTTCACCTTCAACATCTTGAACTAAACTAAACGTAAACGAATGAATTACTATCTTTTACATTGGCATATACATGCAGTGTTTCATTAGGAAAAATATTTGTACGTAATCGTAATGCATCATTTGTTTTTTGAGTTAAGTCAAATAACAAATAATTGTGAGGTTCACGTGTTACATCTTCGAACACATTCACAACTTGTTTACTATATCGTGGCATAATTTGTCTTCCTAAATATTGTATTTGTAATTTATCACGAGGATTTTTAAATACTATAATATAATGTGCATTTAAACTTATATCACGAGCATGTTTTCCTTTTGGAAATAAATTTTGAACAATAAATATTACTGTTAATTTTTTATGATGTTCATATTTTGTAAATAAGTTTGCAACATCACCATTAGTTTCAGACATTAAGTCTTCTAATATTAATAATGAATTTTCTTGTATTTCAAAATTATTCATATCTGGAATTCCTTCTATAAAGCGAATTTCTGAACTTGCATCTAAATTTGGTATGACTGCACCATAACACCAAACAATTTCATTAAATTTCATAGTATACATTTCATCACGTTCATTTAATAAACGATTTACAAAACATGTTTTGCCTGCACGTGAAGAACCAGCAATTAAAATGGTTGATGGATGTTGAAATTTTAACATCTTGTATTAAACTGAATGCATACAATAAATACTTTACTTTATATACAGTCATTCACACACACACTCACTCACACAATTAACAAAATAAATTAAAAGTAAATTAAGAATAAATAAATATTAAAAGTTGAAATGACTAGAATCACAGTTTAGCTGTTGTTGAGTATACTTTGGTTTACAATTTATGAGTTTGCACAGCAAACGATGGAATAAATAAATAAATAAATTGTGATACTCTACTAATATTCTGTTAAAAATGAATAAATAAATAAATAAAATCAATCACTTATAAGCCAAGCTAAAATTATTATTGTACATAACTAAGAGGTAAACAAAGAACGTAAACGTATTGACGATATACAAAGTGACGAACCAGTACCAAAGACAAGAAATTTACCTCATGTCAACTTCAAACTTAACACTTCACTTTAAACGATAATGATTTCTGAAAGTATTGATGATAGTTTTTACATTACACTTGTATCAAACGCAAGTACTGATGTATATCCTACAAATCGTCCAACACATTTTATTAATCAACTAAAAAATAATATTCAATTATCAGAAACCAATTGGTATGTAGGATTAAGTGAATTACATGTTCCTTTAACATGTTATAATGTTAACGATGGAGAAAATGTTATGTGGTATAAAATAAAAGATGAAGAAGCACAAAAAGTTAAAATTGTAAGTAGATATTATCACTTTCCCCATCATATCATTGATGAATTAAATAAAATATCAAAAGACATAAAATTTTCTGTATCAAATGTTGTACAAGTAGATTGTAGTGATCGTGTTGAATCTGCCTTATTATCAGCAACATTAGCAATGCAATTAGGACTTCGTCAACATAAAGATCTTGTTTTGTATAAACGTGGATTTAAACAACCATATGTTGATATTGGATATCCTCATCAAATTTTTATTTATACTGATATCATACAATATCAATTTCTAGGTGATACAAAAGCACCTTTATTACGTATTGCAACAATATCAAATGTAAAATACGGTAAAGTGAAAACATTAACATTTCAAGATATTCATTATCTTCCACTTGCAAAGTTTTCATTTAACAGTATTGAAATAATATTAAAAGACCATGCAGGACGAAATTTGCCATTTCGTTCTGGGACACTAAGTGTTACACTTCATTTTAAGCGCTCTCCTAACAAAAATTAATTAATTATATTTTAAAAATGAAATTTAGACGACATTACGGACATGGTATCCCATACTTTTCAGGACCTGTATATCAACGGGGACATGGTATAGGTAGTTTCTTCCAAGGATTATTTCGTTTTGCATTACCATTTCTTAAACAGTGTGCAAAAACTTTAGGTCGACAAGCATTACAAACTGGAATACAAGTAGCGGGTGATGTATTAGAAGATAAACCATTTAAAGAATCTGTTCGTGCACGTGTAAAAGAAGCTGGTGAAACATTAAAGACAAAAGCTGTTAACAAAGTTGGTCAGTTATTAACTGGAAGTGGTAAGAGACGGCCACGCAAGCGTAAAGCTCCGGCAATTGTACGTTTTGGGCCTCCAACTAAACGTAAGCGTACTAACAAAAGCAAAAGCAAAAGAAAAGTAAAAGAAAAATAAGTCGTGTTACAGATATATTTTCATAATGGCACTACTTAATTCAAACAGTGTGGAATGCTGTACCAACGATTTCGATTTATTTAGTACCCCAATGACAAAAAACTGCAATTGAATCTTGCTTTAATGCTGAATACCGTCCAATTTCAACATTAAGTTCTGATGGACCTATTGATTTTTTTATTCCCGGTGAAACAGGAGAATTTATTCATACTGCATATCTTTATCTTTACGTACGTTGTAAAATTACAAAACCTGATGACACAGCATTAGCTGACACTGATGTTGTAGCACCAACAAATAATTTCCTACATTCATTATTTAGTCAAATTGACATTTCATTAAATAGTAAATTAAATACTTCTTCATCAGGATTTTATCCTTATCGTGCGTACCTTGAAACATTATTAAATTATTCCCGTGATGCTTTTGATACACATTTGAAATTAGGTATGTGGTATAAAGATACTGCCAAACAATTTGATACCATTGGTAATGCAAATGTAGATTTTCAACAACGTGCTAATTATATTAAAAATAGTAAATCGTTTGAAATGTATGGGCGTCTGTATACAGATATTGCTGGATTACCAAGAGCACTTGTAAATAAAGTAGGTCTTCGTATAAAATTACATCGTAGTAAAGATGCTTTTTGTTTATTATCTCCTGCAAATACTTCTTATAAAGTAAAACTTGAAGCTGTTACTCTACATATACGTCGCATTGATGTTGCACCTCATTTGGCAATGGAAATCAATACTAATATGAATCATGAAACAACAAAATATCCCCTTACAAGAGTACAAACAAGATCGTATACTATTCCTGCAACCGTTAATTCATACAATCTTGATAATATTTTTCTGGGTAACGTACCTAAAGGTGTTGTTATCGGATTTGTTTCGAATTCGGCATTTAATGGAAAATCTGAACTAAATCCATTTCATTTTCAACACTTTAACGTTAACAAACTGCAGCTACAAGTTGGATCAAAATCTTTTCCCCCCAGTCCCCTCACCCCCGATTTTAAAAACAATTTGTACCTTCTAAGTTACCATTCTCTGTTTTGCGGTACTGGTTTATATTATAAAGATGATGCACATACTATTACTCCTGAAGAATATCCACACGGCTATACTCTTTATGCATTTATTCTATCACCTACAGCAACATTAGATGATTGTACGTGGGACCTTGTGCGTGATGCACCTGTAAATGTTAAAGTTTCCTTTTCTGAAAATTTAACTGAAACTATAACATGTATTGTATACGCGCAGTTTGATTCTTTAATTCAAATTGATAAAGATAGAAATATATATACTGATAATATTTTTTAAAAGTATCATTTTAATAAAAGAAGTATAACTGTTCACTTCTAAGCATATCAATTACATGTGTCCTACTGGTACAAAGTGTGTTAAACATTGTATATTGTAATATTTTTTGCTTAATTACTCAAAGAGTTGCAAGGTATCATACTATGAAGTTTCTCAAAAGTATTTTTTATGCGTTAGCACCATTTATCGTTATTGCAAAAGTTATAAAAAATCTGTCATTAATATTTTAAACATGTTATTTCGTTTTATGAGAATATTCCATATACTCCACTAGGTCTTCCAACATATACGCGTATAAAGTGATGTAAAGTGAAGTGAAGTGATGTGAATTTAAAAAAACAAAAGTTATGTACACGGATGATTTAATAAAAGTGTTACTTCGTGATAATCTTACTGGTGCAAATGTGCATGGTATTTATCCTATTGATAAAATACCAAAAACTGTACAACCACCGGCTGGACTTATTATAAATTTAAACAATTCATCTTCAGGTGGCACACATTGGGTGTGTGTATTCATTGATGAAAATCAAAGAGGGTACTATTTCGATAGCCTAGCATTACCATTTCCAAAAGAAATAAAAACTTTTTTAAATAAAAATTGTAAAATATATTTTACAAATAGTTCCGCATATCAAGATGATAATTCAATCTTGTGTGGACAATTTGTGTTGTACTTTCTGTTGTACGAAAGAAAAGCTTTAACGAATGTTTAAATTTATTCAGAAAAAATAATCTTAAACAAAATGATAAAATTGTATTCAACCATGTAACCAATATAATGAAAAAGAAAAAACAAGTAGATTAGTTTAATAAAATTTTTTATTTACAATTTAAAATCTTGTATTTTTATTTACAAGAACATATCATTTCCTTTTTACAACTTTGCAAATGCATTAGTTAATGTTATAGTACGTTGAAACTTCCACCAATAACATAATTGTTGTGCATTACGAAATGCACATCCTGATTTTTTGTCAAGTTTAATATTTTGTTCATGAAAAGCACAATAATCATTAAATACGTTTGCATGCAATGTGTTTAGTGGTGGACACTGTTTACTTTCCAAATCAATAACATTAGCTAGTGCAAAAATATTTTTAATCCAAAGTGTTTTTTGTGCACCTTTACAATAAAAGGTTGCATCTTGTTTACAAAGTTGATATATAAGGTTACGTATGTGTGATACAGTATAACCGCATATATCATTCCAAGTTAATCCGTGTAAGTTTAATGTTAACCATTCAATTTGTTTTTGACAACCTAATGGAAGTACATTGTATTCTAGTGGTGATTTTATTAAACAATGCAAATTTACTGTATCATCACACACAGTTAAACAAAATTCACGTATAATAAATTCATGATTTGAAATCTTAAAACCTTGTATGTCAATAATGTATTCATTAACACATGGTGAAATTTTATGTTTACGTTCTAAGAAAAATGGTATAACTTGTCCAACAAATTCAGTGTTCTTTAAACAATCACGCGTTTTGCGTATAAAGTTTATACTTGAAATTTCACTATGGTGTTCTTCAAACACTTCAAATAAATCAATGAGAGTTATATCCTTGGATAAATATTCTACAGCAAAAGTTCCAATATCATGATGAAATAAACATTGATGTTCAAGATGCAGCAAACATTGTTCACAAGCAATATTATTATTAAAGCGTAAGTATGCACTTATAGTTTTTAAAACACAAACTTCACTAATATGTTCTTCACTACATGATACACAAAAATTATTTTCGAAATACATTATGTACAGTACGTTTTCTTAACACACCTCACTATACTCGTTCGATCTGTCTTTTTCAAGAAAAATACTTAAAAGTTCTTTTCGTACACTCACATCCACTGATAGTTCACCAAATAAATTGTTAATGTTGTAATAACTGTATGTGTTTCTGCATAAATCTCAAACAATTCCTCCTGTACACGAGGATTCACTAACACAGACCAAACACGAATGTCTAAAACGTCTTTATTACAATAAAAACATTCATGAGACCATTCACATGTATCATGCCAATAACATGCATAGCATATTAAATAATCATTTGGTTTCCATTTCACAATGCAGTCTCTTACACAGTTCACATCCACATAGTTAACACCACATTCACAGTTCCAACTTAATTCTGATAAAGCAGGTGAACATGGCGGCGTATCCACATTTGATACCACTTCGTCATTTGATTCCGCCTCAAAATCTGAGTTATCCTCCGAAAATTCATACACTTCATTATCTATTCCCTCCTCACTATCACTTGTATAAACTTTTATATTCTCGTTTTCATATCTTTCTAATTCATCTTCATTAATTGTACAATCTGGAGAATCTGGATATTCATTCTCAGCGTCTAACTTATGCTTCACATCAACGTCTTCTACAAACTGACAGTTCTCCATCGCTAACAAAACTATACATGCCTATTTTTTAAAACCAATATTTAAATAAAAATTTCAAATGACGTCACGCGCACGCGGGTATTTTCCGTTCGCGCCCCGCGTATTCCCGCGCCAGCTTAAAAGCTCTTTTATTTTTCTTTATAACAATTCACTATTGTTCATCACCTAAATTATTATTCTTTAACGCATACAGCTGCAAGGTTTCTCTTTCATTATTTTAAAGCATACACCTGCAATGTATTGTATACTTCTATTATTCTTTATAACAAGCTGCCATTGTTCAACAAGCTTCCAAGGTTTTTTTAATGATTTATCTTTACAACTTTGACATCTTTTATTATTCTCTTTTATGTCACTACTATACATACAATAATACACTACCCATTACCTGTTATCATGTCATTTAAACAATACTGTATTTCTATACAACTATACTCTCTACCCATTGTCTGGGGGCCGACCCGCTGGTGCTTCTCTATTACGAATACAAAGGGTTTCTATTGTATTTACCTCTCCCCGTTTTGTTCCGATAAGCGCATAAGCCTACTCCTTTCAGTGGCGTTGCTATATGAGATACTGATTAAAGTTGAATCCGAACCACATGAGCTCCCGCCGTTAATTGAACCTGCGTCTCCCACGCCAAAGGCACGTACGCTAACCGCTTAGACACGAAGGAGCTCCGAAGAAAACTTGTATGTAGTTTTAATTACTATACAGAGAATAGTAGAAAGAACATATAAAGAAATAAGGATCACACGAAAATTTAATGCCCACCCTCCACAGAGCTGACGTCATCTTCAAGAGCGAGGTGACAGGCACGAAAAGGAATTTAATTAAATTTAATTACAGCAAACTGACATCTTGACTTATGCTGTTGGAAAGAGATGAGGGAAGTTAGCTGTCAGGTTAGGGCTATTTTAGTAGGGGTGGGATGGGGATTCTGCGCCACCTCATCATCCCCAATAACTTCTAACACACCACCCAATAACTTTTAACCAATTCTAATAATTCTAATCTACCCCCTAATAATTTCTAGCGCACTTCCTCTCTCCCAAATAACTTCTATCACATATCAAATAACTTCTATCTCACTCTTAATAACTTCTATCACATTCTATCACTAAATTTAGTTACAAAAATCACTAAATCTGGTTATAACCGGTTTTGACTTCAAAAAAATCACAAAGTTTGGTTACAAAAAAAAATAACTAAATCTAGTTATAAAATGTCACTAAATCTGGTTCAAAAATCACTATATCTAGTTACAAAAAATCACTAAATTTAGTTACAAAAAATCACTAAATCTGGTTATAACCGGTTTTGACTTCAAAAATCACTAAATTTGGTTACAAAAACAAAAATAGCTAAATCTAGTTACAAACAAATCACTAAATTTAGTTACAAAAATCACTAAATCTGGTTATAACCGGTTTTGACTTAAAAAATCACTAAGTTTGGTTACAAAAACAAAAAATAACTAAATCTGGTTATAAAATGTCACTAAATCTGGTTCAAAAATCACTATATCTAGTTACAAAAAATCACTAAATTTAGTTACAAAAAATCACTAAATCTGGCTATAACCGGTTTTGACTTCAAAAATCACTAAATTTGGTTACAAAAACAAAAATAGCTAAATCTAGTTACAAACAAATCACTAAATTTAGTTACAAAAATCACTAAATCTGGTTATAACCGGTTTTGACTGAAAGAATTGCTAAATCTAGTCACAAAATTACAAAAAATCACTAAACTTAGTTACAAAAATTACAAAAATCACTAAATCTAGTTACAAAAGTATTTACATAAGAATCAAATAGAACTTTAAAGCACTTAACTATAAAGAACTTACATCTAAAACTTACATCTAAAAACTTACAATCTAAAAATCTTACATCTAAAACTACAACTCTTCTAACTTATAATGTCCCCATGGTAGAGTAGTATTTCCATTTTTGACAGAGATATCTTAATACTACACAAAATATATTTACTTTATCTTAATCTCCAGTTTCTAAGCTTTCATTTGACACTTGAATCATTAAAATGCGTTAAAAATTAACTTTAAAAAGTCGATGAGAAGGAATGTATAATAAAATAGCATTTACTGGAATAGGTGATCTGTCACTGATTCATTTGAACGATTCCAGTACCAGCGCAGGACCGTCCAATCCGATTCTCTTTCCTTCTCCTCATGCCAACATACATATATATACATTAACCTCTTCAACAGAATTTCTAGCTAGCAGTCGAGAGAGGACGCTGTATATCAATGACGTAGTCTCCTCCAGGGAGACAACGCAATACATGACGTCATTGAATCCATGACGAAATATCTCTTGGGTGTCTTTCTCTCTTTCCTTTCCATCAACACTCAGTGATACCAGAATATTAGAACTAAATCCTAAGTTGCAGTCCAAAAAAGAAATAAATGTCAGTGTTGCCAACCCACTTACCTAATATTATAGTGTTTACCCCAAATATTTTTAAGAGGATAGTTTCACCATTCCATAGTTATAATGCGCTAACTCATCAAATAAAAAATTTGGCAAATTTCAGAAAAAAATTGAGTTAGCGCACTGCAAAAAATAAAAATTCAGATATTTGAAAAATAAAAAATACTAGCATAATCTACATAAAATTCTAAGACTTTTTAAAGAATAACATTTTCCAGAAAACTCATAAATAAACCCGTAAAAAATTCCCGAAATTTTGATTTTGTTATAACTTCACCAAATATTCATCGATTTTAAAAATTCAAACGGTAAATGGTTTCTATTTTCTTATAATTTTTTTTAATGCGTTACTCATTGTCTATGTCTAAGGATGAAATTATAAAAAATCAAACATCTTCAATATTTAAGAATGTATTAAGGAAATGTAAACAGGATATAAATACTATACTACAAAACAATTATTTTCATGTATTACTGGTTACCTATATCTAAGGATAAAATTACAAAAACAACTTTTATGACTTAAAAATATAAATATGACCTAAAACTAAACTACACATAATTACTCATTAACACCTATCAACTACAGTACACATAAAAGTTAATTAAATATGACCTAAAACTAAACTATATATAATTGCTCACTAACACCTATCAACCACAGTACACATAAAAGTTAATTAAATATGACCTAAAACTAAACTACACATAATTACTCACTAACACCTATCAACTACAGTACACATAAAAGTTAATTAAATATGACCTAAAACTAAACTATACATAATTACTCACTAACACCTATCAACTACAGTACACATAAAAGTTAATTAAATATGACCTAAAACTAAACTATACATAATTACTCACTAACACCTATCAACTACAGTACACATAAAAGTTAATTAAATATGACCTAAAACTAAACTACACCTAATTACATTTTAACTATATCTTATAATGCCTCCAAGCTAATGTACTTACACCACCCTCTAGTTTATATCTTTTGTCATCACTCGAATCTAATGCTAACTTATTTACAGCTATGGTATATACATCATGCTTGAAACTTCGAATTAGATTTATATTTTTGTATGTTTTCGTATCATTAAATAGGGTTCTCTTATAATCATTAAATTGTAACTCTTTCGCTACTACACATTTCGTTATCCCTTTAGCTTTTCTTCTCTTTATTTTCAACTCTAAAGGCATACATCTTCGATCTTAGCCCAATAAACTCAGTCATTATTTTACCATCGTTTTCATCCTTCATCTTTCCTAATACTTTTTTGTTTACTCATGGTATTCCATATTGATTGTCTTTTCCATATTCACTTGTATCAAATAAATCAACCATTTCTTTTAAGTCTTTGTAGAAGTCATCTGTCTCAATTTCATATATAAAACTATCAGTATCCATATAACATAAGCCTATATCAATATCATATTTAGGTTTCATAATGTTGTAATGGAAGTCATACATTAATAGTTTTGACAAATCTAGCACACTCATACCAACATATATTGGTTTGTTGAAGGTCAATTTTTCTTTTTTTCATATGTATCGCACACAAATCTTCAGTAAATATTGTTCTGTAATCAAAGTTCGGTTTCGCTATTAACTTTTCCACCCTCGCTGGATCACATTCTAAGGTAATAGATGGCCTCTTTCTAATGTTTTCCATTGTTTTACCAAATACGCTATTGTTCATTAACTTGTAAAAATCTTTCTCGAAATCATTCTTAGTTTTTGTTCTCATATTTGTATTTAGATCAATATATTCCTTTAACCAGTTTGATTGCTTGAACTCCAATATTCTATGAATTTTCTTTAATATCATCCCAAGTGACATAACTAACTAACTAACTAACTCTATGGCCTATGGAACCCGGAGGTTCAGTGCCGCGTTCACAAAAGCTCTCCACTGACTTCTATCCTTACCTAATTGCATCCAGTTTCTACTTTGTATTCCTATTTCTGCGAGATCCATCTTAATATTATCCTCCCATCTGCGCCTAGGTCTTCCTAATGGTCGTTTTCCTATGGGTCTACCAGTCAAGACTTTGAAAGCGTTTCTACTTTCTTCCATTCTAGCTACATGACCTGCCCACCTAAGCCTCCTAGACTTGACGACTCTAACAATGTTGGGTAAACCGTATAAACTATGTAGTTCCTCGTTATGAAGCTTCCGCCATTCCCCATTCTCGTTCCTCTTGGGTCCGAATATTCTTCTCAGGATCCTGTTCTCAAATACTTTCAGTCTATGTTCTTCCCTCAGAGTAAGCGACCATGTTTCGCAACCATACAGAACAACAGGCATGATTATCGTTTTATATATTTTAAGCTTCAAATTCCTCGACAGAATTCGCGACGACAAGAGATTTTGAACCGAGTAGTAACATGAATTCCCTGCTTTTAGTCGACATTTAATTTCTTCGTGAATATGATTTTCGTCTGTTAATAATCCCAAGTGACATATATAGTTTTAAGTTTCTGTAGTGAATAACATATCTTTCTTTATTGTAAAGCGTTAATAATTTTGAATGTTTCGATCCTGGTGAACACATATTTTCTGGAGCTAATGGTAGATCTGAATGTTTATCATGTAAGTATTCTGGATATTCTAAATCAACTTCTAATATGTAGCCAGTTTCTGAATCATCTGGAATATTCATTATGTTTATGTAAGGTTGAACCCATTTAAAGTCTTTGTAAGGCATGTATTGACTCATAGCCCATCCATATAAATTATTTGCATCTAGATAAGCTAAATACTTTGAAGGTTCGTCTTTGTTATAATTTTTTATATACTTATTATTTGCTTCTACATATCTCTTACTACATTGTGAAATTCCGCCTCTTATACCTTTTTCTATCATTAATATTTTGTCATAGTCAGTTAACGTTTCTAGTTTGATCTTAGTCATCTTTAACATTGAATCCCACGATAAACCGGGAGCAGTGAAATACCAAACAGGATCTAAACCATATGCTTTTAAACACACATCTCTAAAACTTTCAAATACATCAGTTAATATTAATACATCTGTCTTGTTATAAAGTTCTGTATATTCACCTAGATTTTTAATATTGAATGACTTCCAAACATTTTCCGCATGCTCATAATCTTCATCACTGATGTGGGTTTTAGTAAGTTTATTAAAGAAAATTTCTTTTGAAGGTAGTTTTCTTTCTTCTAATATTTCAATTGAGTCAATATAATCATATGGGTACACACCTTTTTTAATTACTAAATCTAACAAATCATTAGGGAAGTACTTTGACGTTTCTCTATATTGTTCTTTTGTAAGGTTATTTGCTAGTTCTGCTAAACTCCTTGACATAAACCTAAATGAATCTAGAAATCGTAAATGAATCCCACTCTTTTTATCAACCTTCACATATTTTGAGTATGTTATATATTTTTCCTCATTATTTGCAATTAGTTTTATTTCATTCTTATCATAAGCAAGTTCTTTAACAAACAGGTGAGTATCATAACCACTTAAGTTGTGAATAAATACTGTAATAAAATTAGGATTTCGATAGCTTAAGTTACAATAACTGTGAGCTGCACCTCTAAACTTTCCAGTTAAATGATCATGATCTCTTACTTTTGCTTTATTTTTATTTATCTCCTTCAAACATTTTCCTAATTCATGTTTCCATTCTTCTAACTTTTCAATCATGCTATCATTATCTTTAGCGAATTGTATTTTCTTCTTTAACATATTTATTTGTTTTTCAACTGCTGGTGGTAAATCATTCAAGTTTCTCTTACATATATGACAACTATTGGAATTACTATATATATCTCGTTTTCATCTTTAGTTAGGTCATTCATTTCAACTTTTTTGTTATATATTTTCTTTATTTCTATTGCTTCTTGTTTTAACGCCTCCACAAACACCTTTGCAGCATCTAAACCAATATAACTAACATGACTTTTATACACACCATTTGAATATTTAATATAATAACAGAAACTCATTGGTAAATGCTTTTGATACTTCACAGTTTTAGAACAATTATGCTCTACTTCCATTTTACATAACAAACATTCAAAATCGGCATATATCGCAAATGGTACTCTCAATGATCTATTATAATTTTTGAACTGTATTTGATTGTCATATGGTTTTGGAAGTTCTATTCTAACATATTCATGCTCCTTACAATATAGCTCATGTTCTTGTAATTGTATCTCATTTCTAAAATGTCTTGTTAAACACCTATCACAGAAGTACAATTTCTCCTTATGCTTTGTTACTTGACTTCTTATTAATCTCGATAAATCCTTTATTCAACAAAAATGATCGTTATTTTCATCTTTCACATATAATAAATTGACGTGTTTGTCCTGCTTATCTTTTGTGATTTGAAGTGGGCATATATTATATTCATCATCATAGCTATACACGTTAATGGATATGTTACTTCTCTTTTCAAACTTTACTATATCTTTTAACTGTACGGGAAATTCAATACTATTACAATATTTCTTTTGTAATTCATCCACAATTTCTGTATAATGTGAAGGTCGTTGAGGATGTGATTGGTGGTCTATAGGTTTTAAATAACTTTCAATAGAATACAAGAAACATTTATTATCTTTATTTTGAACATTAACTACTGCTTTCTTATCTTTAATTGGTTTAGGAAGGTCAATATAGGAAGAAGCTCTCAATGGCACATATTTATTTAGTCTGATTTATAATTGTTTAATTTGATGTAATGACCATCCTGATCCTCTACCTTGAAATTCCTCCATCTCTCTACACAGTTTTTGTTTAGCATGGGTTATATATTCATCTAGGTCACTTGATTGTAATATTCTTTCATTCATAATTTTAAAATAGCGTTCTTGTACTTCTTTATCTTTAATATAATCACAAATGAATACAAGGTTGACTTTAAGTGGGTGGTGCTTTAATTCTTCCTTGATTTTGTTAATAACTTTCCCACTTATATTTAAAAACCTCACCGGATCTTTATATCCTCCTATGTTTTCAATTGTGATAGTTTGTAATCGTTTCTGTATTGCTGTTTCCTTTGTTTCTACTTAATTGGTATTCGTTGTGGTTTCGATTCTTCAAAAACATCTTGTTTAAATGGAAATATGTTTCTAATTTGTGATCTGTTTTGTTCATCTTCATGTTGTTTAATAAGATCAATAAGTTCAGCCCTTCTTAATCTGGAATAACCTTTTATCCTCTTCCTTTTAAAATGGTTTTTTAGTTCATCAACTTTCATTGTGTATATAACTTTCAATTCATCTGGTTCATTTTGATAGTTCGATTTTTTGATTAAATCACTCTTATTTAAAGAACTATAGTCACGGATTTTTTGACTTTACATATTAGTTTTAGTTTTTTAATCGACATCTCCCTAATCTGCTCACCAGTAAAATTAACATTATATATACTCAACTTATATGAAAAAAACACCTATCGTTTTTTATCTTCACCAAATTTTTTCAGTCATTTTCATAATATTTTTTCATGTTAATTATACCAACATTAGCGTAGTCATTTTCCTAAGACAACTGCTAATATTTGTACACCCCTGTTATTGTCTACATATATTAGTGTGTTGTCTTAGTATACGGCTTTTATGGGATCACCCCATCAAAGTCACTATTAATATAATAAAAACTAAATCATTTTCGTAATCTCACTCATCATAATCATCACTATTACATTCATATTCATCACTCACCTTCTTATCCTAATTATCTTTTACGGAATAACCATAAAATATAAACTTTATAATATTATATTACTTTTATTTAACTATTATGTGAATTATTAAACCCTAACCATTTAACAAACACTTTATTACCTTTTATGAAAATATTCATAAAAGTTAAACACATTAAATTGACATTACAATATTTTTATTTATTAAACTATTATGTGAATTATTAAACCCTAACCATAAAATATAACATTTATAATATTACATTACTCTTATCTATCCAACTATTATGTGAATCATCAAACCCTAACCATTTAACAAACACTTTATTACTTTTCTTTCTCAATATTTTTTCTATCAAATACTCATCCTTATATTTAGTTTTTAGTAATTCTGGTTCATAAAATCTTCCTCTAACTTCTTCATTGTTTAAATCTTTAATTTTATATGTTGGTGGATTAGATGGTATAACCTCATTAATAACAAATACTTCTGCTGACCAATTTGGTGTATAACCTTTCTCAAACAAACCTTTAATTTTAATTATACGAACATAATCACCAATCTTATACTTTAACTTAACAGACTTATATTCTTTCTTATATACTTTTTTCAATATCACATGCTCATTTTTTTATTCACTTCTACAGGTTTCACACCAATTGTTCTATGTACTTTCTTATTATATTCATCAACCAAACCTTGCAATATTTTTAACCACTTATAATTACCTTGAACAGTAAATTTCTTCCACATATTTTGTTTAAGTGTTTTGTAAAATCTTTCAACAACAGAAGCTTTTTACCACTATATGTTGAGTAATAATTAATATTGTTTTTTGTCATCAAATCTTCAAATTCTTTATTGTAAAACTCTTTCCCTTGATCTGTTTGTAAATTGTTGGGTTTTCTTACTTTTAACACTGATTCAAATGCTTCTGTAACATTCTTCCCACTCTTATCTTTAACAGGAACAGCAAATCCATATTTCGGGAACAGGTCTATTATTGTAAGTAGATACTTATACCCTTTATTAATTTTGGAAATACCTTTAAGTACTCCACTATCCATTTCTACAAGATCAGCTTGCCAAAGATCATCAATACCTTTAATCACAACACTTAGTCTAGGATAGTTTTTCCTTGCTGGTTTATGAATTTCTTCTAAAATGTCTTCTCTAATACCTTTACCTTCTTCTAGTCAATCGGGCTTTTTAACGAATTGGGATTTATTAGTACCACATACAACACATATACCTTTCTTAACATATCTTCCATTCTTTGTCTGTTCTACTCTAATGGTACCTTTCATTGCACCTGTTGATTTCTTACACTTAAAACAATAATCATTATTTATTAAAAGAAAATCATTAAGGTTCTCTTTCTATATACATAATAACTTGTAATAATTGTCCTTCCTTCATAGCTGAACTTTTTTGTGTTTGAAACATAATTATATCACCCTTTTTAATGTTTAAAGGAAAATTTACAACTAAAGTATCGTTCAAAAATATATTTAGAAAGTATTTATCCAAACTTAATTCCATATGCATTATTTTTCCATTCTAGAGAAACTTATTACCACTAGAAAGATTAAATATTCTGAAAATTGGATCTGGAACATTTCTAGTTCTCAATCGACATAATAAATTTATAGTTTCTTTTTGCATAATTAAATTAAAACTATCCTTCTTCATCATTTGTAAATCTTCTTTTGTTGTAAGTGTATTTAATAGGGATTATATTTCTGACTTGTATTGATTAAATTCTGAAACAGGAACTTTTGCTTACAGAATAGCAACATTATTATTGGTTTTTTAAAATTCTTCCATATATTCACCTTTTAAAACCTCAATATCATCTTTCTTTATATGTATGTCTTGTAATGACATTAATACATCTTCAAATTTGTTTCTATTACTTTCTAATTGGTTATTAATATCACTTTTCACTGACTCGAGTTGGTTTAATGTAACAGCATCTTGTTGATCAATACCATTAGCTATATTAAGTATTTTTTCTGTGTAAAATCAATCCATGATCTATAATTTGTTGTGAAAATTTTATTTAGTTCAGATTTAAAATTTGTACGACTTATTCAATTTTGATGTACAAAATAATTTTCTCTTTTGTATTTTTCAAGTTCTTCTTTCTTAACATTATCTAAATCCCTTAACAGTTGCAGCTGATTCTCACTAATATTAACGTTTGAAACATCTTTTTTATCTTTAACGTTACCAAAAACATCCATGCTCATTTATTATCAGAAAAATGTCCTCAAAATAATGTAAAAATTTATTGTATATATTTATCCATACTTATCTTAAACAAAAACTTTTATAGATATAAAATATAAAAGTACTTAAACCTAATAATATTTAATCATTTTAATTCATATACATAACATCATTAAAATAATACCCCTGATTTAGAAAGTTTAAGACCTTAATACAAAGATGACCACATAACTGAATTAAAGTCTTGTATTTGTTCATCATTGTAAAATAAGTTTTCAATACCAAGATATTGTGCTAGTTGTTTAGGGGGAACACCACCATACGAATCAAACACGTACTTTTTATTCCTATCTTTCCAATAGCATATCCAATGAGTGCCAATGTTTATCAAAGTTAACTACACCACACTCATTTATATAGGGTTTTTGTGGAAGTTCATCACTCATAAATACACCTCTAAATCGTTTTATCTTTAATTCTTCAACCAATCTCTCTATATCGAAGTTGATCAACGGTTTTAGTTTTTTGACTTCCTTGATATACCACGTCCTTGTCTTTCTTCCATAACCTTATTGTCTCTTTTTTGTTCTTCTAATTCTTGTTTGTTTTTCTTAGCATCAAGTACAGTTTTACTAATCGCTGCTTCAACCCCTGCTAATGAACCGACTGCACCTAAAGCTGCTAAAATGGTTGGAATTGTAAAAAAGAAACCACCCATATGTTTTTTCTTAATCTTTTTCATTAGTGCAGTAGTTAGAGTTAAATCCATTCCTTTACCTTCTTTAATTTTCTTGCCTTTATCATTAAGTTGTTTCTTTGTTAATACATGATCAATATTTAAATCCTTTAGTTCGTTGTAAGGAACACTAAACATACAACCTTTAATAGAACACATCTTCCTATTTATTTAAGAAAAAATCTTAGTTTTTAAAAGTACAGTTGTTTGAGCACCACCAAAGTTAATTAAACTTTCATTCTCATTTGTTATCCTTATCTAAAAATTGGAAACCTTATCTTTAGATATAGGAAAAAATAATGGATAAGCAGATTCATAAGTAATACTATGTTTAAACTCAGCATCTGTTTTAAATGATGCTATAATTCCTGTTTCTTTATGAGTATATTCAGTATCTTTAACAAACATACCATCAGCTGTATTACAGTGAACATTAATTGTATCAAACGGGTGAAACTTTGGCAAATTACTTCCAATATGTGTTTTATTCTTTTCTAAAACTTCAAGAACATTAAACCCGAGTACAGTACCTATACCCCCAATTTGAACATCACTATCATCAGTTTCTATTTTAACCCTGTTTCTTAAATGATCTTCTGATAATGTTCTGTTGATGGATTGAGATTTTAAATACTCATTAAGTGATTTTAAAGTATATTGCCCTTCTGGTATAAAAACTTGTCTATCACCATATGAGAAACTGTTTTTTTCTGTTGTTATGTTTGGAGTTAGATACGTACTGTAAAACCTAACTAATCCTATGCTTAAGTAGTTGTTACTGTTGTCTAATTCATAATGGAGTTTTTTCTTCAAAACAGAAGTATCACTCGTTAATTTAAATATCTTAGCCATTTATTATATAATTAATGAATGAGTTTGATTTACCTAGAGATATTCCAAGAGAGAAAGTAATCAAGTTAATGGAAGATATTATTCAAAAGTTACAATATAGTTTAAAGAAGAAAAAGAGAAAACTACGAATTATTAGATATGCATATTGCAGTTTGATTACGTTATCGGTTATACTTTCTGCAACAACTGGATTTATTAATCTTTTTATACCCGTAACAATTTATTCACTATTAACAACGTCTCTTGCAACTGGAAGTGCTATCATAACAGGTTTATCATCTAAGTTAAACATAAGAAAAAGAAAAGACGAATATAAAGCCATTGTCACTTGTATTAACTCATTTAAAGAACAGTTAGAGATGATAATAATTTTAAATGGGGATACGGATGAAGAATATATAAAAGATACGTTGCATAAGATTACAGAACAACTTAAAAATATAAAATTATAACGGATTTGAGGATTTATCAAGTCAAAAATCATTTTTTCTTTATAATAAATGAGTAAGAAAACTACTAATTGGGATGTAAAAGAGATGATAAAAGAAACAAAACCTAAGAAAAGAAATGGAGAACTTATACCTGATGATATTCGTTGTCTTATTGTGGGTCCATCTGGTTGTGGTTATATGTTTCTGTTATTTAACTTTTTATTACAGCCAGGTTGGTTAAACGATAATTACTTCTACATATATTCTAAAACTATGAATCAGCCAAAGTATGAACAATTAAAAGAACGAATTGAAAAAGCAGAATTAAAGTTGAAGAAGGAAATAGCAACGTTCTTAAGCAGTAATGACTCTTTTGTACCTATTGATGAATGTGAAAAATACTCTGTCGTGTTTGATGATTACATTTTGGAGAATCAAAATGTTAGAAATTACTTTACAAGAGGTGGGCATAAACATTTAGACTGCTTCTATCTTACACAAACATATTCAAAAGTGCCTAAACAGCTTATAAGAGATAACATTAACTTCCTATGTGTATTTAGGCAAGATGATACTAACCTTAAACTGTGTATAATGAGTTTGTTGGGGGCAGATATGTCTTATGATAAATTTGAAGAGATATGTTTAAAATGTTGGCAATAAGATTATGGTTTTATAGTAATTGATATGACAAGGAAGGTAAACAATGATAAATATAGGAACAATATAAAACACTTCATAAACGTTTGATGTTTATTGATGTTTTTTGACGTTTATTAATGTTTTTTGACGTTTTAACAATCTAGGTTTTTTGACGTTTATTGATGTTTATTGATGTTTTCTTACGTTTATTGATGTTTATTGATGTTTTTTGACGTTTATTGATGTTTTTACGTTTATTGATGTTTATTGATGTTTTTGACGTTTATTGATGTTTATTGATGTTTTTTGACGTTTATTGATGTTTATTGACGTTTATTGATGTTTATTGACGTTTATTATTTTTCTATATAATAAATGGATGAGAAAGAAATTAATAAGAATATTAAGTTAAAGGAGTTCTTGATAAAGGACTTCAAATCTTGGAAAAAAGAAAGTGCAGAATATACGATAAATTTAAAACTCAAGAACAACCTGTAATTGATGCTATCCAAAATTTAGGAAGTGAGATCAAAGAAGTAGCAGAACAAAATAAAAATCTAATAACTGAACTTGTTCCAGCTGTGCATAAGACGGCTTCAATAGATCCTAGTTTACTAGAAACACCTAAGAAGATAACTTATGATAGTCCTCCAAACAGTAGTGATACACCTATAACTGGGGAAATAAAACAAATGAGAAAAGAAATTAAAGACAAAGTTGAAAGAGTACAGCCTTTAGCAACAGCACAATTATTTGGTAAGATTTCATCAAAATATTACTCTAGAATAAGTGGTAGGGATAGTGTATTTGGAATAAGAGCTGTTGAAGAAGGTGGAGGAATAATAAATAAGATAGGAAATTCTGAAGTTAAAGTTAGTGGTGATGATATAATAATTAATGGAAAAACGTATAAAGAAACAGAAGGTTTATGGGAATTGTTAACGATGAATACTAATAAAACCATTGAGGATTATGATGATGAAGATTTTGAAAACTATAAGGAAATAATAATAGAATTGGATGCTGCCTTCCAAAAATATGATCGAGATAAAAAAGTAGCATCTAATAGAGGTTCCAAGTACAATAATATTATCAAGCCTATTTGGGATGAATATATTAAGCCGTATTTACCTCCAACTCCTAAAACGAACACACCATCTAAAAAGTCTGGTGAAGGAATTAAACAATATACAGGGATATCTAAAAAATACATTTGGATGGATGATGTTAGAAAACTTATAGATAGGTTAATTGTTATAGATGGTGAAGAAAAGGCTGGTAATAATAATTTTTACAATGAGAAAGTAGGTATAATGAGTATGATTAATAATAAGCTTTCACAATTTATTCATAATAATAATAAAGGTATAGGTTATTTGATTAAGATCTTGAATACATTACCACCACGATTTTGGAATGATGGGAAGCTTGGAAAAGGATTAATAAATGACTTAATTAATAAACTTCCATTTGAGTTACATATTCCTAGTATGTCGTACTGTGGTCCGGGGACTAAACTTCAAGAAAGGTTAGAAAGAGGTGATAAAGGATTAAACCCATTAGATGAGGGTTGTAAAGAACACGACATATATTATAGAGACAATAAAGATGCAGAGTCAAGACATATTGCAGATAAGGAATTAGAAAGTAAAGCATGGAAAAAGGTATTTAGTAGTGATGCATCAATTGGTGAAAGATTAGCTGCTTTTGGAGTTGGTACTGCTATGAATGCTAAAGTTAAGTTAGGATGGGGATTATAAGTTTCATTATGTATTATTAGTAAATATTATTATGTTTAAATCTTTTATGGGTATATTTTATAAAAGTGTTGTTTTAAGATTTTTTTTATAATAAATGGATAGTATTGAGAGTTATGAGTTACAGAGTTTTAAACCTAACACAAGAACATATAATAATTTGAATGAAGCTAATAAAGATATTGAGTTTGATTTTGATGTGGGAGATGGATTTATTCACCCTCACAGGCAGATTGTTATATGGAATTTGAAGTTGTAGGTGCAGAAGTTGGAGGAACATATGGTGCTAATGACACAATAAAGCTTGTAAATAATTTTTCCCATTCTTTTTCTCACAAATACAAATTAGACAGCATGGAGTTGTTACTGATATGATTGAATTACCAGGAATAACATCTACAGTAATTGGAACTTTAAAAATATCTAAACCTGAAGCATTATACTATAAACAAGCTGGTTTTGAAACAGATGATAAACTAGGCTTAAGAAAGAAATTTAGTGTTTTGTTTCCATTAAGGCTGATACCTGGATTCTTAAGTGATTATAAAGAGGTTATGTGGAAAGGGGGATTAAGGATAACATTTACAAACGCTAATAATGTTAATAATGTTTTGTAGTGGGCTGGTGCTGGAGCAAGTGCACAAACACCTCATGATGGAAAAATAACAATAAAGAGTATGGAGATAAGAATGCCAATAGTAGAACACGACCCTAATTATGAAAGCAAGGTGAAGTTGAATATTCTTAAAGAACCTAAAATCATGTTTTCATTCCATACTTATCAATGTGTTCAGAAGACTCTTGTAGGTTCTTTTTTGGAGTTTGATGTTACTACTCAATTTAATTCTAGACAATTTGATATGCCTGATTTGTAGTTATAATATTCCAAACTGATAGAAGTAGTAAACAAACAGCAGATGCAAGTAAATTCGATCATTGTAAGGTAAAGAATATCTATCTTAAGAATGGAAGGAATGAGGTATTTCCAAAAGAATCAAGAAATTTAGATATTTCTAACAAGGATTATTTTAAAATGTATGAAGATTATACTGCATTTAAGAGAATAACATGTGGTAATACTGAAATGTACTATGATCCTGAAGAGTTCATAAATAAAAGACCAATGTATGTAATTAATTGTAGTAAAAGGAAAAATGTATCGGTAAATGAAAGAACAAACATAAAGATTGTAGTAGACTTTGCAGAGGCTGTGGCTGCTAATACGATATGTTATGCAATTTTAATTGGAGAAAAGAACTTTACATATGACCCTAAGAATGAGAAAGTAATAGAAGAGTTTTAGATAGTGTTAAATATATTTTTTGATTTTATGGAGGTTTTCCATATATGATAATTTTAGAAATCATCCATTTATGGGTGATTTCTAAAATTAGCATATATGATTAAAAATTTTTTGTTGAAGATGGAAATTGAAGAGTGACTGTTGATTTTCTATATAATTAATACGATGGCGAGTCACATTGAATTTTTAAATAAGCTTGGAAGTCTTGAACAAAAACAAGTTATTGGATTAAGAGAATTAGAATTAGATACAGAATATAAGATTGTGAAAATGGAAAAGATTAAAACTAAGTTTGGAAAGAGCATTTTAGTTGAGTGTGAGGAGTGTAAGGTCTTTCTTCCACCTAGATTTACAAAACACTTAACAGATAAGATGATTGATGAAATTGTTAAAGATGGGTTAAAAATCAAATATTCTGGTTTAAAAGATAATTATCCAACTGTTGAATTCTGTATGTAAATTTCAAATAAGGATCGGTTTTGTGAATTTTTTCATAAAAATGACTAGAATATGTCTTCAGAAGTAAAAAAATGGAGTGGTTATTATGGATCCTCTAAAGAAATTTATACTTACTAATAATTTCAATGTAATTGTGAAAAATGTGCAAACCGAAGTTCAAGTAGTTTTTTATATTAACGGCTGTCTATTCAGCTTGAATTATGATCAGTGGATAGAGTTTAAGAAGTCATTGTTTCCTATAGAGAACGAGTTTAGCAGAAGATTCCATTATCAGTATCCGAACTTGTAACTATCAATATACTAATTTGTAACTATTATGTAATTATGTAGAATTTAGTTAACTTTTATGGTAAAATCATAAAAGTGTTTTTGTAATTTTATTTTACTAGATTTAGTGATTTTTTGTAACTAGGTTTAGTGACTTTTTATAACCAGATTTAGTGATTTTTGAAGTCAAAACCGGTTATAACCAGATTTAGTGATTTTTGTTTTTGTAACCAAATTTAGTGATTTTTTGTAACTAGATCTAGTGTTTTTTAGAACCAGATTTAGTTATTTTTTGTTTTTGTAACCAAACTTAGTGATTTTTTAAGTCAAAACCGGTTATAACCAGATTTAGTAATTTTTGTAACTAAATTTAGTGACAGAATGTGATAGAAGTTATTAAGAGTGAGATAGAAGTTATTTGATATGTGATAGAAGTTATTTGGGAGAGAGGAAGTGCGCTAGAAATTATTACGGGGTACATTAGAATTATTAGAATTGGTTAAAAGTTATTGGGGGTGTGCTAGAAGTTATTGGGGATGATGAGGTGGCGCAGAATCCCCATCCCACCCCTACTTATTTTAATATAGGTACCATCCCGATATCGCCTTGTAGATGAAAACAACGTCAAATGAATAGTGTCAGAAGAAAGTACTGCAACGCTCAGAAAAAGATAAACTCATATTTTACTCGTCCGTCCTTTCTCTTATATTTTTCAACAATTCGCTTAAAAGAAAAAAATATAGGGCATGACTTCAACGGTCAGTTGTGACAACAAAATACATTAATGTTGATAGTGCAATTTTCCAACAATTTTTTAATAGACTTTTATGTTTGAAACACAACTAAAAATAACGTATAATACACCTTGCTGTTTTGTATTTTGTCGGTTCAGCTAGAAAATCAAATTTAAGCGTGCGATAGCAAGTAAAACTGTTGAAAGTTATATTATAGTAATGCACAATAGGAATATTGGTGAAGGCTACAAGCATATTATTTGAAGTACTTGGCTTCAAGAGGCCCCAATCCTTCCTCGGACCCACACGCCGAGTCGAGTTGTTTTCGAAATCTGTTCTTTTGAATATTAACTTATTACATAATGTAACGTTTGTCATGTCGTCAAATCTAGGAGACTTAGTAGTGGCTAAAACTCCGCTCAAGTTGTTTTTCCTCAGATGCAAGTAGATGTGGGATGGTACCTTTACAGCAGGTCAAACGGCTGTTTCTGATTCATTCTGTTCTATTGAGTGTAAGGAATGTAATCTCTCTCTAGACTTCAGATAGTATATTTAGGGTGCAGAGTCTATCACGCAAATAGAAATAAGGAAATATTTCACAAAAGTGAAAGTGGATTATGCTGCAAATTATTTTAGAAATTATTGTAAATAAAGCATAAATTCAATCATATATGTACTACATATTAAAATAAAGATGAAAACGACGTCTTTTTAAATTAGCCCTAATGAGAAATGAATTTCTCTACCCTCCTTACGTATTAAATCTATGTCATACACAAAATATTAGGTTAATAAAATATCAGAACTCGATACACTCCATGTAGGTATAATAAACTTACAATTTAGTAGTTAGGGGTGGTTACTTCTGGCGCAATTTGGACCCTTTTTTCTGACCAGATTATTTAGACATAGTAATGAATGAAGTAGCGTTACGCGCAACGTATCCCCATAACTAACAAAAACTATGAAGCCGCCACTGTGCACTTTAACACAGAGGGATAACTCAAAGTGAGATTGAATATGCCTTTATGACATTTAAAATCATAAAAACTTACATCTAAAACTTATAACTAACTTACATCTAAATACTTATAACTCTTCTAACTTATAATGTCCCCATGGTAGGGTATTGATCCCATCCTTTAAAACACATCTCTTATCATCCACACAACTTAAAGCTAACTTATTTACTTCTATACTGTACAAATCGTGCTTATAACTTCTAATCAAATTCATCTTCTTATACTATTCTTTTTGGCTAATCAAACAGTCCTTATATTCGTTAAATGAAAGTTCTTTATACACAACACTCTTCTTAACACCTTTAGCTTTCTTACAACACTTTTCTTTATCGAACTTACCTTTAAAGTCTTTATCTGTTAAATCTATTTGAGGTGCTTTTATACTGTACATCTTACTTCTTAAACCCACAAACTCTTCTATGATTGTGCCTTTAATTTCATCCTTCATCTTACCAAGTATTTTCTTATTGATTTGTGGCATCTTATATTTGTTATCTTTAGGGTAATCACTCGTGTCGAAGTAATCAATGTAATTTTTCATGTCCTCGTACACATCTTCTGTTTGGATATGGTATATATAACTATCGGTATCTGTATAACATACTTCTATTTTGCCTTGGTATTTTGGTTTCATCACATTGTAATGGAAGTCGTACATTAAATATTTCGATAGATCTGGAATTGACATACCAACATAAATCGGTTTTTTAAATTGCACTTTAACCTTGTTCATGTGAACTGCAACTAAATTTTCCGTAAAAACTGTAGTACTCTTATAATTCGGTTTTGCTACAAGCTTCTCGTATTTTTTCTCATCACTTACAAGTTTAATATTAACTCTCTTTCTAATATTTTCCATAGTCTTTCCAAAAACTGAATTGTTCATGAGCTTATAAAAGTCTTTTTCAGTCATTTGTTGCTCTAGTTCTCATCTGCGTGTTTAAATCAATATATTTCTTTAACCAATCTGATTGCTCGAAGTCTATTACTCGGTGTAATTTGTTAAGTTTTAATCCAAGTGAAAGACATTGTTTTAGGTTTCGATAGTGAATTACATATTTTTCTTTGTCATATAGGGTTGTTAAGAGTTTTGATTGTTTTGAACCAGGTGGACACATGTTTTGAGGTGCTAATGGGTAGTCTTTGTGATAGTCATGCAATTGTTTAGGATATTCAAGATCAACTTCTAATATGTAACCAGTACTAGAATCATCAGGTATATTTGTGAAATCTATTTCTTCAATCTCATCTTCACTTAACCATCTAAATCCCTTGTACGGCAGATATTGACTCATTGCCCATCCATAAAACTTATTGGCATCTAGATACATTAAGTAAGAATCTTCTTTGTTCTTATCATAATCTTCCATATACTTATTGTTTGCTTTTACACACCTTTTTGAGCATTGACTAATTCCACCTCTTATACCTTTCTCTACCATTAATACCATATCATAATCCCACAACAATTCTAACTTTATATTCGTCATCTTTAACATTGCATCCCAAGCTAAACCTGGTGCAGTCATATACCAAGCAGGATCTAGATCATAAGCTTTAACACATGTTTCTCTAAAGTTCTCAAACACATCTGCTAACAATAATACATCTGTTTTCAAATATAAGTCATGGTATTGTCCGAGATTCTTAATGTCAAATGTTTTCCATACTTTCTTTGCATGTTCATAATCCTCATCACTTATATGTGTGTTCATAAGCTTGTTGAAGAATGGTTCCTTTAGCAGTAATTTTCTTTCTCTAAACCTATCCCAATTGTTAACATAATCATATGGGTAAACACCTTTTCTTATTACAAGTCGAAACTGTTCTTGATTAGGATAAAAGTGTTGGGTATGTATCATTTGTTCGCGTTTCAAGTTCGATGACAATTTGTCTAAACTAGAAGCCATAAATCTAAATGAATCTACAAGTTTCAATTTAATAGTTCCAACCTTTTTACTAAATGATATGTATCTTTCCTCGTTATTGGGTATTAGATCTATTTCTTCTTTATTACATCCAAGCTCTTTTATAAACAAGTGTGAGTCATATCCTGTCAAGTTATGTATGATCACTGCTACAAACTTTGGTACTTTAACTTTTAAATTCCAGTTATTACATAGAGGTGCTACAAATTTTCCTGTTATATGATCGTGGTGCTTAACTTTATGATTTTCTTTAGTATACTCCTGCTTACAGTAATAGCAACATTTAGATTCATTGAACTCTTTTCTCTGACTTTTTGTTACTGGTAATTCGTTATTTTGTTTGTATATGTTCGATATGTGTTTAGCTTCTTTTGTTAACAGTCTTATAAATTTCTTAGCAGCGTTCTTACCTCTATACAAAACAGGATTAATTTTACTTCCATCGCTCTTTACTACATAATAACAAAATCCAGATGGCTTATGTTGTTGATATTTTTTCGTATATGGCTCGTCATCCGGATAACATTCTTTACAACCCATAACTTTATGTAACAAACATTCAAAATCGGCATAAATCACAAATGGCATTTTCATTATGTATTGGTAGTTTTTAAATTCAACACATTTACCTTCTTCAGGCATTATTATTTTTACTGGCTCATTTAACGAACAATCTTGCTCATGTTTATTTAAAGCGTTTTGAGAGTAAATGTATAACAAACATCTATCACATAAATATTTTCAAGCTCTCATTTTAGTAACTGTGTACATACTAGTCCGCTTAAATCCTTAATCCAACAATAGTGCGTTTTAACTTGATATTCATTTTGTTCCTTTATATATAATAAATTGACATGATTTTCTTGCTTGTTTTGTGTGTGATGTAGTATATAGATTGAATAGTCTTTATCATATGCATAAACATTTATAGAAATATTAAGTAATTTTTCAGCTCTTGGAATATCGCATAGTTTTACAGGAAAATGAATATTTTTTATTTTTTCTTGTAAGTATTTGACGGCTTGCTTGTACTTGGAAGGTCGTTGTGGATCTTTATTAACTGGGTATAGCGCAGAACAAATTGAATATAAGAAACATTTTTCATCTTCATTCTTTACATTAATTACTGCCTTTTTGTTTTGAATTTGTTTACGTAATTCTATGTATGTTGATCCCCTATATAGTGTATATTTGACGATTGCTAGTTGTAAAAAGTTAATGTTTATAAGAGCGCAGCCAGAACCTCTAGCTTGGAGCTCATCCATTCTTGTTCTTAATCTTTGTTTCATCTTAGTTATTTCTTCCTTTAGATTACTTGATCGGTATATTTCCTGGTTTTCAGTGTTAAAATAGAAGTTTTGAGTTTCTTCACCTTTTTTATATGTACAGCTTATATAAAGATTAGCTTTCAATGAACTATGTTTACTTAAGCCAATTTGTAATCTGTTTAATATAGCTTTAGATGTTGCAGTAATATATTGTTCAAGTGGATCTTGTGGTTTGTAATCTGTTGTAAATCTCCATGTTTCTAATCTTGATTTTAATGCAATGTTCTGACGTTTTACATCGATTGGTTGTGGTTCAACTTTGATTCTTCGTTCTTCAAATACTTCTTGTTTAAAGGGGAATATATTTCTAATCTGCCTTCTGCTTTGTTCATCGTCATATTGTTTAAGAAGGTCTATCAGTTCTGCTTTTCTTAATCGGGAATATCTTCTGATTCCCCTCTCTTTACATTGGCGTCTTAACTCTACTACAGTAAATTTACTATAATTACTCATCTTATTTATTATATAGAAAATCTTAGTATAACTCAATTTTTTACCTTCACCGGATTATTTCAGTTCATTTTCATACTATTTTTACTTCCATTTATCCTAATACAGCACTTAACATTGTACACTCCTGCCATTGTCTACATATTACGCGTTGTATTAGAGCACGGCTTTCATGGGAATAACCCATCAAAGTTACTTATACACATTTAAAACTGAATCATTTTTGTAAACTTACTCATCATCATCATCATCATCATAATCATCACTACCATATTTATATTCATCATCACTACTCAAATCAGATGTTTTTTGTTGAGTTATTAATAATTCTTTTTCCTTTAACAGTATTTGCTTCTCTAGTAGTGCTGCTAAAAGTTTAAGATCTTCATGAATTAGTTTAAGTCTATCATGTAATAAATCAAATCCTTTCTCCATATTTATTATATACAAAACCAACAAAAATGAAATAAATTTTAAAAATCTAAGAATAAAAACGAACATGACTAGTGCTAAGGAAATATTATCTTACAAACCTATATTTGATTGTGTATGTAAACATTTAGATATTGGTGGTTATAATGATGAAGACAAAATAAGTTTTAGCGTGTCAATAGGTATGTTAGATCATTTGTTCAAGAAGGCCACTAAAGAAAAGAACTCATTTCTCATACAAAACATTCTCTATGCAAACGTTATGGACTTGTCTGATGAGATATTAGATTCACTAACTAATGAGCAATGGTTATCTATAGGTTATGATGATTATGAGGAGGAATATAACTATGATCACATTACAGAAGACTTTATACGCAAATATCAGGAGAAAGTTAATTTGAGCGAAATATGTTTATGGAAAAAGTTATCAGAAGATTTTATAAGAGAATTTGCAGATAGAGTTAATTGGGGAGAAGTATCGTATAAAAACCTATCCGAAGAATTTATTAGTGAGTTTATAGATAAAGTTGATTTTGATGCTATATCTTATAGAAACAAACTCTCTGAAGCCTTTATACGAGAACATGCAGATAAAGTTTCTTGGGCGTGCTTATCTAGAAATCAACAATTATCAGAAAACCTTATAAGAGATTACGCTGACAAAGTAGATTGGGAAATGATTTCAATGTCTCAAAATTTAACAGAAGGATTTATTGCAGAGTTTAAAGACAGAGTTCATTGGGATAACATTTCAACTTATCAAGACCTATCTGTAGAGTTTATATATGCATTTAGACATTACGTAGATTGGAGAGTTGTAATAAGAAAATATCATAATAATCCTGATTTAGGTGATATATTGAATTTAGCATTCGATGTTACAACAGATGTTTGTTTAACGCTTGAAATTGTACTTTGATGGATTAAACCATAAAAGTTGTAATAAGAATGAGTAGAGACCGGACTCGTTGATGAAAATTGTATGAGGTTGTATGTTTGAAAGGGGGCCAGTGCTGGTGGACCCCAGTTGTAACTTTAATTGTCAGATAATAACCTATCATATAAACAATCAATTTCTTTAACCAATTCTTTTTCTGATAGTGATGTCCAAAACTCATTGCCTTTACCTTTACGAATATCTAGTTCTTGCTGCATTAGGTTGAATAGCTTAATACTGTTAGGATCTCTAAACTTTTCATATATTATTACATGATTAGGATATTTTTCTTCTGCTTCATTAAGAGGCTTATATAGGCTTCTCTTCTGACATCTGATTGCATAATAAGGGAAGGGATCATTAGGTTTGTTCTTCTTATATATGATTAGACAATTATCTTTTGAAACATCATCTGTATATGGTGCTGCAATTCCTTTTAAGCTCTCGTTTTGAATTCTCAATCTCTCCATTGTTTGTTCTATCTCTTGTACCTTTGTTTCAAGTCGTTCTTTATCATTCTTATATCGTTTAAAGTCTTTAGAGAAATAGTCTTCAATAATATCGTAACACTTATCATAAAAGTCCTGTGAAATCCAAAAAGCAATAGCAAGGAATATTTTCCTGTAGACATATGTTCTTGAGATGATTGATGTTGTTTCTTGGTCTCCTCCTTTAATTAGATATGTAGAGCAATTCCCCATATATGAGGAGTTGCTTATTTTTTGATCGTAGTATTTTATCAATTCCTTTGATTCTTTGTTCCTTAACCAATGATCAAACCTCTTTCCTCCATCTTGACAGTTTAGTAGCATTGAAGTAACCAGTCTTCTTATCAATAATTAGTTTAAAGTCGCCAAACAAACCATACCAGTAATCACCTTTAATCTGTTCATAGCAAATATCGTTTAAACTAAGAGAACTATCCATAGTACTCATATTTATTATATAAAAAATCTTTATTTTTAACTTCATTTTCGTTACCACCTAGTTTTACTGTGTAAGATGAGTTTTGGTGGCTTGGATGTAGGCCAGCTAATTTTATCATAATATTCAAGTAGTTTCTTACTTCTTACTAATCTTAAAATCATCCCCACGAATTCGTTGCAATGACTTTATATAACCTGAGATGATTGTGTTTGTTTCTTTATTTAATCCTTTTACTAAATATGTAGAGCAACAGAGCAAAAGTGATCCATTGCTTTTTTTCCATTATGTTGTTAATTTCTAATAATTTCTACAGCTGGAATCAGGAGTTGCTTATTTTTTTGATCGTAGTACGTCGCTTCTTTGAAGTGGTCTATATCTAGACCGCTTATCTTTTCATTGTAAAATTTTATCAGCCTAAAGCAGAACCAACCTTTTATGGAATAATAGCCATAAAAGACAACATTTATATTTACACTACAACATTACCCTTATCTATCCAGCTATTATGCGAATCATCAAATCCTAACCATTTAACGTATACTTTGTCACCTTTCTTTCTCAACACCTTTTCCACCAAGTATTCATCTTTATGTTTCGTCTTTAATAGTTCTGGTTCGTAAAATCTATCTTGCACATCTTCTTCTTCTAAATCTTTAATTCTATATGTAGGCGGGTTAGATGGAATAACTTCACTAATAACAAATACTTCTGTTGACCAATTAGGTGTATATCCTTTCTCAAATAACCCTTTCGATTTACTTATACGAACATGATCACCTAACTTGTATTTGGGCTTAACACGCTTATATTCTTTTTGATACACTTTCTCCAATATTGTTCGCTCATTCTTCTTACTAACTTCTATAGGCTTTAAACCAATTGTTCTATGAATTTGATGATTAAACTCTTTAACTATTGTTGGTAATATCTCTATCCATTTATAATTTCCTTGTGTTGTGAACTTCTTCCACATGTTCTGTTTAAGTGTTCTATTGAATCTTTCAACAACAGAAGCTTTCTTACCACTATAGGTTGAGTAGTGATTAATTTTATTTTCATCCATTAACTTCTTAAATTCTTTATTGTAAAACTCTTTACCTTGATCTGGTTGTAAGTTACTAGGTTTTCTCGTTCTTAATATGGATTCGAATCCTTCTGTAACATTCTTACGACTCTTATCTTTAACAGGAACAGCAAATGCATATTTCGAGAACACATCTATAATCGTTAGCAGATACTTATAGCCTTTGTTTAATTTGGAGACACCTTTTAACACGCCACTATCCATTTCTACAAGATCAGCTTGCCAAAGATCATCGATACCTTTTATAACTACACTTAATCTGTCAAAGTTTTTTTCTAGATGGTTTGTGAATTTCTTCTATGTCTTCTCTAACCCCTTTACCCTCTTCTAGTCAATCAGGCTTTTTAACGAATTGAGTTTTAGTAACACCACATACAGAGCAAATACCTTTCTTTAGATATCTCCTATTCTTTGTTTGTTCTATCCTAATGGTATCTTTCTCCGTATCTGTCAATTTCTTACACTTAACACAATACATCCTGTTTATTATATAGAAAATCAATAACTATCGCTGTTTAATATTATGCTATCAACATTCTCACCATCATCATCACTATCTTCGTCTTCTCTTTCTACATGCATAAGAAGCAATAGTAATTTACCATGTTTCAGATCAGAATCTTTAGATGGTCTAACTGCCAATTTATCATTTATATTGAAGTGTAATGGAAAAGTTTCAACTAGAGAATCATTTAAATATATATCTATATAATACGTATTGTAAGATGATTCTATATGCATTATCCTACCTTTATAAAGAAATTTGTATGCGGTAGATAGATTATGTATTAAAAAGAACGGAGTTTCAACATTTTCTGATATCAATCGACTTTGAAGCTCTATAACATAACTCCGTTTGATGAAGTTAAGCTCTTCTTTTAACATAGCAATATCTTTTCTCGCAACTGTATTATTTAACTCTGATGTCATTTTAACATTACCAAAGATGTCCATATATATTATATAGCAAACGTCTTTAGGAAAGCTCTCTTTCTATGTACATTACAACAAACAATAATTGCCCTTCTTCCATAGCAGAATTTTTATTTGGTTTAATCGTAATTATATCGTTCTTCTTAAAGTCAAAAGGTATCTCTTTAATCAAAGTATCACCCAAATATATATCTAGAAAGTATTTATCCAAACTTAATTCCATGTGCATTATTTTCCCATTATAGAGAAATTTGTAACCATTAGAAAGATTAAATACTCTAAAGATTGGCTCCTTAACGTTTTTAGCTCTTAATCGATATAGTAGAGGCATGGTTTCTTTCTGCATAACCAATTTAGTAGTATCCATCCTAACCTTTTGAAAATCTTCTTTCTTTATGTATGTGTCTTGTAACGTTTCTAATGCATCTTCAAATCGTTTTCTATCGTTCTCTAATTGGGCTTCTATTGACCTAAGTTGACTTACGCTAACAACACCATTTAAATTCTCCAACAATTTTAATTTTTCTTCACTAATATCAACATCACCTTTTCTATCTTTAACATTACCAAATATATCCATACTCATTTATTATACAGAAAATGTCCATCCTGGTCAAAAATGAAAGACTCAAAGGCTCTAATACACGCGTTAAACGAAGAAACACAAACTCCCGAACGGAAGATTTTCCGGTTGCAAAATACACCATCATGACACAAAACAAAACATCAGAAAACGAAGATGATAAAACACAACTGTCACATATAAAGGGGGTTGTACAGGAAACGCTACCTGTTAATCCACAACCACATACAATCTTCATTAACGAGTCTGGACAAAAATCTATTGTGTATAGCTTCCATGTTTATCTTAACACAAAACTTTTATGGATATAAGCCATAAAAGTACTTAATCATTTTTAATCATATACATAACGTCACTAAAAGAATACCCTTGATTTAGAAGATGTAAAACCTTAACACAAAGATGACCACATATAACTGAATTAAAGTCTTGTATTCGTTCATCATTGTAAAATAAGTTTTTGGTGCCAAGATATTGTACTAGTTGTTTAGGAGGAACACCATCATAAGAATCGAACACGTACTTTATGTTGTTATCTTTCCAATAGCATATCCAATAAGTACCAATGTTTTCTGATTTATCGAAGTTAACTACACCACACTCATTTACATAGGGCTTATGTGGAAGTTCATCACTCATAAATACACCTCTAAATCGTTTTATCTTTAATTCTTTAGCCAACCTCTCTATATCGAAGTTGGTCAATGGTTTTAGTTTTTTGACTTCTTTGGTTTACCTGCCCCCTGCTTTTGTTCCATAGCCATATTGTGTCTTTTTTGTTCTTCAAGTTCTTGTTTATTCTTTTTAGCATCCAGTACAGTTTTAGTAATCGCTGCTGCACCACCTGCTAATGAGCCAACTGCTCCTAAAGCTGCTAAAATGGCTGGAATTGTAAAGATAAAACCACCCATATGCTCTTTCTTAATCTTTTTCATTTGTGCAGTAGTTAAAGTTAAATTCATTCCTTTACCTTCTTTAATTTTCTTAGATTTATCACTAAGTTGTTTCTTTGTTAATACATGATCGATATTTAAATCCTTTAGTTCGTTGTAAGGAACGCTAAACATACAACCTTTAATAGAACACATCTTCCTATTTATTTAAGAGAAAATCTTAGTTTGTAAAAGTACAGTTGTTGTTGCTCCACCAAAATCAATTAAGGAATCATTCTCGTCTGTTATCCTTATCTCAAAATTGTCAACCTTGTCTTTAGATATAGGAAAAAATAATGGATAAGTAGGCTCATAAACAATACTATGTTTGAACTCAGCATCTGTTTTGAATGATGCTATGATCCCTGTTTCTCTATGTGTGTATTCTGTATCTTTAACAAACATGCCATCTGCTATATTACAGTGAACATTTATAGTATCAAACGGATGAAACTTTGGCAACTTACTTCCAATATGTGTTTTGTTCTTTTCTAAAGATTCAAAATACCTAAATCCAAGAACAGTACTTAAATTTCCCATTCTGATATCAATATCACCTGCTTCTATATTTACTCTATTTGTTACATGATCCTCTTTTAACGTTATGTTTATGGAGCGAGATTTTAAATAATCATTAAGACTGTTTAAGCTGTATTGTCCATTTGGTATAATAACATTTTCATCTCCATAGTCAAACCACGCATTATGTGTAAAGTTTGGAGTTAGGTATGTACTGTAAAACCCAACTAATCCTATACTTAAATAGTTGCTACTGTTGTCTAATTCGTAATGCAGTTTCTTTAACACAGAAGTATCACTCGTTAGGTTAAATACCTTAGCCATTTATTATATAATAAATGAATGAGTTTGATTTACCTAGAGATATTCCAAGAGAGAAAGTAATCAAGTTAATAGAAGATGTCATTCAAAAGTTAGAATACAGTTTAAAGAAGAAAAAGAGAAAACTACGAATTGTTAAATATGCATACTACACTTTGATCACGTTGTCGGTTATACTTTCTGCAACAACTGGGTTTATTAATATTTTTATACCTGTAACAATTTACTCAATATTAACAACGTCTCTTGCAACTGGAAGTGCTATAATAACAGGTTTGTCTTCTAAGTTGAACATAAGCAAAAGAAAGGATGAATATAAAGCCATTGTCACTTGTATTAACTCATTTAAAGAACAGTTAGAGATGATAATAACATTAAATGGTGAAATGGATAACGAATATATAAAAGGTACGTTGCTTAAAATCAGAGAACAGCTTAAAGATATAAGATCATAAAGAGTAGATTTGAAGACCTGGAAACTGCAAGTGTCCAAAACGCGGACACATCATTATCGACCGTGCACCCTCACACAACCTTCATCAATGAACCGGGTCTGTACTCTCTAATCATGAAGTCAAAAAAGAAAGAGGCTGAGCGGTTTCAAGATTGGATAGGTATCTGATTGGGTTGAAACGTTTACAAGACTTTCAGGCCCTTCACATGTGAATGGCCAAGGATTAGAGTTCTTTAACAAATCAAAAGGCACAAACAAGCTAGGGAGCTCCGATGGGTGCTACCAAAAATATGCACGTTGAAGACCTGGAAACCAAGGGCTGTCCAGAATACGTATACCCTTCCAAACGAACAACCTCACACAACCTTCATCAACGAACTGGGTCTGTACTAGTACTATGAGCAGAAAATTAATCATCGGAATTCCGAGGGTTTTTAAACAAGCATCATATGAGGTCAAATTAGCAGGTAATCAATAACACCATATCAGGCACATACGTTTACAAGAAGGCAGTCCAGACTCAATGATGAAGATTGTATCTGGATGTGTTTTTGGTAAGGGCGGTGAATTGCCGCCCTTAACTTCTGAAATTTTTTTCTTATCTTCTTCGTCTACATGATCTTGGATGGCGTTTCTAGGTTGTGAATACTCTAAAGCAAATAAGATCATAAAAGGTGATGATTTTCTCTATAATAAATGAGTAAGAAAACTATTAATTGGGATGTAAAAGAGATGATAAAAGAGACAACAGCTAAGAAAAGAAATGGAGAGCTTATACCTGATGATATTCGATGCCTTATCGTGGGTTCATCTGGGTGTGGTAAGACGTTTTTGCTATTTAATTTTTTATTGCAGCCAGGTTGGTTAAACAATAATTACTTCTACATATATTCTAAAAGCATGAATCAGCCAAAGTATGAGCAGTTAAATGATCGATTTGAGAAGGCAGAACTAAAGTTCAATAAGCACATAGCAACGTTCTTAAGCGGTAATGATTCTATTGTACCTATTGATGAATGTGAAAAATACTCTGTCGTTGTGTTTGATGATTACATTTTAGAGAATCAAGATACTGTTAGAAATTACTTTACAAGAGGTAGGCATAGACATTTAGATTGCTTCTATCTTGCGCAAACATATTCAAAAGTACCTAAACAGCTTATAAGAGATAACGTCAACTTCTTATGCATATTCAGACAAGATGACACTAATCTTAAACATGTGTATAATGAGTTTGTTGGAGGAGATATGTCTTATGATAAATTTAAAGAGATATGTTCAAAATGTTGGCAAGAAGATTATGGTTTTATAGTAATTGATATGACAAGAAAGGTAAACAATGGTAAGTATAGGAACAAGATAAAACACTTTATAGACGTTTGATGTTTTTCACGTTTTACGTTTTAACGTTTGACGTTTATTGACGTTTATTGCCTTTTTTCACGTTTATTGACGTTTATTGACGTTTATTAACGTTTGTTCGTTTCCTATACAATAAATGGATGAGAAAGAAATTGATAAGAATATCAAGTTAAAGGAGTTCTTGATAAAGGGCTTCAAATCTTGGAAGAAAGAAAGAGCAGGTATATACGATAAATTTAAAACACAAGAGCAACCTGTAATTGATGCTATTCAAAACTTGGGGAGTGAGATCAAAGAAGTAGCAGAACAAAATAAAAATCTAATAACTGAACTTGTTCCAGTTGCACATAAGACGGCTTCAATTGATCCTAGTCTACTAGAAACACCTAAAAAGGTAACTTATGATAGTTCTCCAAGTAGTAGTGATACGCCTATAACCGGAGACATAAAACAAATGAGAAAACAAATTAAAGACAAAGTGGAAGGAGTAGAACCTTTAACAACAGCACAATCATTTGGTAAGATTGCAACGAAATATTATAGTAGAAGAAATGATACTGTGTTTGGAATAAGAACTGTAGAAGAAGATGGAAAAATAATAAATAAGATAGGAAATTTGAAAGTTAAAGTGAATGGTGATGATTTGATAATTAATGGTAAAACTTATAAAGGAACAGAAGGTCTATGGGAATTGTTAACGATAAATACTAATAAAACCATTGAAGATTATGACGATGATGATTTTGAACAGTACAAGGAAATAATAATAGAATCAGATGCTGCCTTCCAAAAATATAATCGAGATAAAAAAGTAGTATCTAGTAGAGGTTCTAAGTACATTAATATTATCAAGCATATTTGGGATAATTATATTAAACCATCTTTACCTCCAACACCACAAAGAAAGAAAACACCAGTCTGGGGAAGGAATTAAACAATATACCGAGATATCTAAAGAATATGTATGGATGGATGACGTGAGAAAGCTTATAGATAGGTTAATAGTTATAGATGGAGAAGAAAAGGCTGGAAATGATAACTTTTACAATGAGAAAGTAGGTATAGTGAGTATGATTAATAATAAGCTTTCACAGTTTATTCCTAATGATCCAAAAGGTATAGGGTATTTGATTAAGATCTTAAATACATTACCACCGCGATTTTGGAATGATGAGAACCTTGGAAAAGGACTAATGAATAAGATTTTAAACATGAAAGGGATACCAGAGTTACATATACCAGGCTTCAGATTTTGCGGGCCTTTTACGAAGCTTCAAGAAAGGTTAGAAAGAGGTGATGAAGGTATTAACCCATTAGATGAGGCTTGTAAAGAACACGATATATACTACAGAGACAATAAAGATACAGAGTCAAGACATATTGCATATAAGGAACTAGAAACTAAAGCATGGAAAAGAGCATTTAGTAATGATGCGCCAATTGGTGAACGATTAGCTGCTTTTGGGGTTGGTACTGCTATGAATGCTAAGGTTAAGTTTGGATGGGGGTTATAAGTGTATGAATCTTTTATGGGTATATCCCATAAAAGCGTTGTTTCAAGATTTTCTTTATAATAAATGGATAGTGTTGAGAGTTACGAGTTACAGAGCTTTAAGGCTAACACAAGAACATTTAATAATTTGAATGAAGCTAACAAATATATTGAGTTCGATTTCGATGTGGGGGATGGGTTCGTACATCCACACAAAGCAGATTGTCACATGACTTTTGAAGTTGTTGGTGCATCAGTTGGAGGAACATTTGGTGCAAATGATACTATAAAAGTTGTAGATAACTTCTTACCATTCTTCTTTTCTCAAATTGAGGTTAGAAAGCATGGAGTTGTTATAGATAAGATTGAACTACCTGGAATAACATCTACAGCTGTCGGAACATTAAAGATTTCCAAGCCAGAAGTTGAATATCTAAAACAAGCAGGATTCGAAACAGATGATAAACTTGGTCTGAGAAAGGACTTTAGTGTTTTGTATCCATTAAGATTAATTCCAGGCTTCTTAAGTGATTATAAAGAGGTTATGTGGAAAGGTGGATTGAGAATAACATTTACAAAAGCTAACAACAATAACGATGTCTTGTACAAATGGACTGGATCAGGAGCAGCTCCTCATGATGGAAAAATAACAATAAAAAGTATGGAGATAAGAATGCCCATTGTTGAATACGAATCTAATTATGCAAACAAGTTAAAGTTGAATATTCTTAAAGAGCCTAAAGTCATGTTTTCATTCAATACTTATCAATGTGTTCAGAAGACTGTTGTAGGTTCTTTCTTGGAGTTTGATGTTACTACTCATTTTAATTCTAGACAATTTGATATGCCTGATTTCGTAGTTGTAATGTTCCAAACTGATAGAAGTGGCAAACAAACAGCAGATGCAAATAAGTTTGATCATTGTAAGGTAAAGAATATCTATCTTAAGAATGGAAGGAATGAGGTATTTCCAAAAGAATCAAGAAACTTAGATATTCCTAACAAGGATTATTTTAAGATGTACGAAGACTATACTGCATTTAAGAGAATAACATGTGGTAACACTGAAATGTACTATGATCCTAAAGAGTTTATAGATAACAGGCCAATGTATGTGATTAATTGTAGTAAGAGGAAGAAGGTATCGGTAAATGAGAGAACAAACATAAAGATTGTTGTAGACTTTGCAGAAGCTGTGGCTGCTAATACTATATGTTATGCGATTTTAATTGGACAAAAGAACTTTACATATGATCCCAAGAATGAGAAAGTAGTAGAAGAGTTTTAGATAGTTAAATGTATGTTTGTAATGTTTATGGAAGTTTTCCATAAACAAAATTAAACTCCCTGTTTCAGGGATCTCCCAATCTTGAAACGGTTCTGCTTTAGGCTTTTTTGATCTTAGTAAGAATGAGTAGAGACCGGGTTCGTTAATGAAAGCAGTTTGAGGATGTAAGGGTATCTTTTTGATACCCTTTAAACTAGAATACTGTCGTTGATATTTTTCTCTTACATGGTCTCCTATGGCTTTTTTGGAGCTTAAGAATGAGTAGAGACCGGGCTCGCTGTTGAAAACGGTTTGAGGATGACTAACTGATAAAGGGCCAGTGATACTGGCCCTTAGATCCTTGAATTGTTTCTGATATTTTTCTTTGACGTTGTTTTGAATTGCGTCTCTTGTCTTTTCATACTCTAAAATTTTAGCAACGCCCTTACCCTTAAACCATATAGCTCCGTTATCATCGATCACAATTGAAGAGTGTTGATTGATTTTCTATATAATAAATACGATGGCGAGTCATATTGAACTTTTAAACAAGCTTGGAAGTCTTGATCAAAAACAAGTTATTGGATTAAGAGAATTAGAATTGAATACAGAATATAAGATTGTGAAAATGGAAAAGATTAAAACTAAGTATGGAAAGAGCATTTTAGTTGAGTGTGAAGAGTTTCAGACCTTTCTTCCACCTAGATTTACAAAACACTTAACAGATAAAATGATTGATGAGATCGTTAAAGATGGAATAAAAATCAAATACACTGGTTTAAAAGATAACTATCCAACTGTTGAGTTCTGCATGTATATTTCAAATGAGAATCGGTTTTGCGAATCCAAAAAATAACAAAAATGAACAAAAATATGTCTTCAGAAGTAAAAAATGGAGTGGTTAGAAATGGATCCCCAAAAGAAGTTCATTCTTACTAATAATTTCAATGTAATTGTGAAAAATGTGCAGACCGAAGTTCAAGTAGTTTTTGATATTAACGGCTGTCTATTCAGCTTGAATTATGATCAGTGGACAGAGTTTAAGAAGTCATTGTTTCCTATAGAGAACGAAGTTAACAGAAGATTCCATTATCAGTATCCGAACTTGTAATTTAAGTATGTTTTAAATGTATAAGTGTTTTTATAGTATCAGACTATAAAAACTAAGACCTTTGAATATAAGAACATAATGTCATTTAAATTTTAAAGATACATGTATAAATAAGAAAGTTATTTGAGTTTTTGTAATTATATCCTTAGAGTTATGCAACCTACAAAACATTCGATAGATAGGAGATTTATTTGTCTATTGATTGCCGTTTGAATTTTGAAAATCGGTTAGTATTTGACGAAGTTATAGCCAATTCAAAATTTCGGCAAATTTCAGGAATTTTTTACGGGTTTATTTTTGAGTTTTCGGAAAAATGTTATACCTTAAAAAGTCTTAGAAGTTTGTTTAGATTATGCCAATATTTTTTATTTTTCAAATATCTGAATTTTTATTTTTTGCAGTGTTGCAAACTTAGGACCAAATGTGTTACTAGACTTAGTGATTTTTTAATTTTATAGGTTGGCAACACTTATGGGTCAGCCAAACACTAATTGCCAAAAATTAAATATCAGCCCTCTATCTCTTATAGGAACCAAGATATCCACAATTTTCTTATTTTTCGTTTTAAATTTGCCGGGCAGGTAAACATATTCAAGCAGTTACTCACCTACTCAATAGATAGCGTTACATACCATTTAGTTTATCACTTTGCTAATAGATGGCGTTACTTGTAGAAGTATTTGTTCATATATAAGGACCGATTTTCTCTCCTATATACAGCGTTAACCCGTAGCTCAGTTGATTAGCGCGCAGTTCCATAAAGCTTGTGGTTCGTAAACTGATAACGTAGGTTCGAATCCTCACCATGGAATTGCAAATTTATATCTACGGCCGGGTATAAATTTGTAATTTCTCAAGGAACTGTAAAGTGAACTGAGCTATACGGCTGTCTTTCATCACAGATGGCTACAGTGTCCTCACCTCTGACTCATGTGTGGGATAAGGCTGGGCGTCTCTGTTACTTGGGACAGCAAAATGGGAAGGGGAAGGGAGGGGAACCTGGCGCCAGGAATGGGACGGGATGGATGCAATAAAATTGTGAGCTGTGTGGGTGAATGTTGTGACTCGTATTCAGATAGGTAGCTATACTGAGGCTGGGTGGAAAGCCACAAGTTCGCTTACAGACCTCAAAGGAAGGAAGGAATGAAAGAAGAAAGGCACATAGAAATTGAACAAAAAATCCTAGGATCTATCTGGGGGGAAAACAACAACAACAACATCAGCGCTGACCTATCAGATGGATCCTAGAATTTCTGCGACGGCAGTTTTGCTGAAATAAACTCTGATTTTTTTAAACATATTTCTTATGATCTCGTGTTGTGGTGTTCCAATGTTAGTACTGGAATCGTTCAAAATGAATCAGTAACAGATCACCTGTTCCGGAGCTGTATGTATTCCTTCTCATTGAGTTTTTAAAGCTAATTATTAACGGATTTTCATGATTCAAGTGTCAAATGAAAGCTTATAAACTGGAGATTAAGATGCAATAAATATATTTTGTGTAGGATTCCACTGTAATATTTTAGATGAAAGTTTTTATGATTTTAAATGTCATAAAAGCATATTCGATCTCACTTTAACATTGTAGTTATGGGGATACGTTGCGCGTAACGCTACTTCATTCACATCTATGTCTAAATAATCTGGTCCGAAAAAAGGGCCCAAATTGCGCCAGAAGTAACCACCCCTAACTACTCAATTTCTGTTTTAAAAAATGACAATATTCCAATTTAAAAAATGTTGACAAAATTATTGATACAGAAGCATATATCCTATAGCATAGTGGAGTAGACCAAGGAGACGAACATATGAAAAGTGTTGTTACTATCAACATTTTCTATTGTCTAACGAAGTCATGAATTCAAAGTTCTTAAGGTAGAAAATAAATAAGTAAAAAGTTTCTAGCTTTACGTACCATAATTATGAACTTTGAACTAAAAGGAACGACTGAATAAAGAAAGTGAATTATTATGAAGAGTGCTGGGATGAGAGTGTAGGAACCCTGAGTAAAAACCACCGTGTTGTCCACCAAAATTTCACATGGTCTGGGCTCCAACCAGGCACCTTTCGCAACAGAAGTGAATACTTTACCACAGAGCCACTTATCTCATCCCTCAGAAATAAATATGAATTATTATATGATATGCATGGGCGTCTCTGGCGGGGGGACGGGTTGGACGCGTCCCTCCCAATATTTTGAAATACGAAATATTCAATAGTTTATTTTAATTTAATTTATTTAGATACTCACTAGCAGTTAGATCATTTCCTTTGATGTCCCCCCAAATTTTACATGCCAGAGACGCCAATGATGATATGTATATAATATGATGAGTACAAAGAATGTGTTTACATCACTTATCAAGGCATCAAGTTTACATCAAGGCACTATCTAAGGATTTAAAGACTAAAATCATAAAACAATTGTTTTGCCTGTAGTGGTGTGTACGTTAATGTAAAAAAGAACATTAAAAGCTTTTCAAAGCGAACTTTTGAGATCAGCTTCTGAGGGCTTCGAACCGACTCGGTTGGGTGAGCTGTTAGTTCGGCTCACTTCTCGGTCCGGCTAGATAGTGAGCCGAGTCGCTCAAGTCATTCACAACCCTAAACCCGGGACGATCAGTTTTGAACATGTTTGGCTGGCACCTTGTAACAATTTTTCGCTCGAGCCCAATAAGTTGCTCCTACGGAACTCAAACCTAGAACCAAGGCTGTCCTTCCTTGCCCCCTAGACTTCTCGACGACCGAAACCGGCAGTTAACCAGTAAACAAACAATATATTTTTTAGTATTCAGATATGTTTATACATGTTCTAAAATTATTATTATTTGTATCATCGATAGTAATGACATTATGTAGAGAAAAACTAAAATAAATCGTTTCAAGGCGTGTAGATGAAAAGAGAGAAACAAATATTTCCTTTCTTAACCAAGAGGACAGACGAGTGTTTTGTTTACCCACAAGATTGATATATCAAATTCATCTGGGCGCATTTTCTGCACAGTCAGAAGTATCCTAAAAGTACTCCGACATGTTTATGATAGGAATGGATAAAAATTTTCGGATCCGGATATCCCGGATCCAGTGAGATCCGGATCCGGATCTTGCCGGATCCGAATCTCAGATCCGGATCTCGGATCTGGATCCGTATCTAAGATCTGGATCCGAAATTTGGATCTCGGATCTGGATCCAAAATTCGAATCTTAGATCTTGATTCGTATCCAAACCTACATCTGAAATTGTGATGATAAAATTGAATATCTAAAATTCGTTAAATTTTTTTTAAGGATTCACTGATATAGTAGGTTGCTGTGCTTTTAAATGTTTCCATAACACGTTTGTGTTACCTTTGTTCTTTATTTTATTTTAACCTTGCAATATTTACATGTTGCACTTTCTGTCGAAGTCTCTTTAGTAAAATGTTTCCCAGTTTGATTACTTCCCATTTCAGAGTATAGTGAACAGTCTGAAAACATGTAAATGGTAATAAATTCTTCTGTTTAGCTCCTCTTCGAAACTTAATGTCAGCTTCACATTGAAAATATTTATTTTATTCTTAGAAAATAAACTTTCTTCTTTTCTCATATACAAATGAAATATCTTTTAGATAAGGCCCTTCTAATCGCAGGGATAGTAGACAAAACAAACTCTTTATTAATAGTAGTTTCTGACTCAGGAGTCCAACCACCAACAAATGTAATAATGAATCTTTCACTTCGAAGGTATATACAACAAAAAATATAGACTGGTTGGCGTGGAACAACAGTAGATTTTTAAACATACACACGAGAATTTCAGGAGAGCGATATGGTTGTGTTCGTTGTATGACTTGTATATTAAAGTGTTCAAAAATATTTAACATACTCGCATTTGTTCATGTGATCTCAGGTTCAATTCTTGGTGGGAACATACATGAGAAAATTGAAAGGTGAAACAATATTTTTACGTCGTTATTGTTTATTTACTATAAGCTACCAGATACATCCTCAGAGGCCATTTTACACTGTAGTAATCAACAGATGAAAACGTTGGAAAAGGATTGAAAGGAAGGTCTCCAGAGCCTTGGATCAAGGTACTAACCTAGCATTTGCCCAGTACAACTGAGGAACAATCCTGGAAAATCCTCAGTCAGGATGGCTGGTCTCCGAATTCGAACCCGGTATTATCCAATTGCCAAGCAAGGATCCTAACAAGTAGCCTGAGCTCGCTCCCTATTATTATTATTATTATTTAATTAACGTAATATTTTAAAATTAGTGCAAATTAAACCCTACTTTCTTTATTGCTATGTTATAGTTAATAAGCCTATATGAGACATCAGTCCCGCATCAAGAAAGAATACTAGAACTGGAATTCAGGAAGCGGGGGTGAAGAGATTAATAAGGATGAGAAAACTATGTACGATGCGAAAACAGGAATTATGACCGTCACAGATATATTCACTTACATGCGTCAATTAATATTTCTCTGATACAATGCACTTTTACTTTCTATAGTGGCAGGAAAATGGCCAACTTTTGTAAACGAATACACTAAGCACGTGCATATAGGCGCAATGTCCGTGCAAAGAAATATAGGTAAAACTAGAAAAAAATTGGGAAAGCGAGGGGAAAATGATAAACCGCCCTTTAACTTAAAAAATCTAAAATTAACTAAACTTAGAGCTACGAAAGACGCGAGGCGAATTTTATTGAAAAGATTGTTTTTCCTTAGTGATTCGTTGTGCTAACTATGAACATGAATTAAAAAGAAAACAAGTAGCTAGCTCTGAGTTTCGCAAACTAGTTGAAAAGAAAATATTGGATAAAATTTAATAATAAAGAAGGCATTTATGATAATTAAAACAAACTAAATTCTTGGCACGACAGTCCTTTGGTTCCTACCAGCGAGCTTACGTTGAAAGTGGAAATGTGTAGTCAACGCATCGACACCCGAAGTCTCTAATACCGGCTTTCTAGACTGGAGTCCGCTACCTCTCACCTAAGATAACTCCCCAATTGTCCTCACGATGCTGGGTCAACATCGAAATTGTTGATTGCCTCTCCGGGAATTGAACCCATGACCACGGGCACCTAAGGCATGCTCTCTGTCTTCTATAGACGAAAAGCTATAGTTACCCACATTGTCTAATACAGAAATAAGTTCTGATTCTCTAATAGCTGATGATGGTGATAGTCAAGGTTCACCGAAGCATGATCCCAAACCCAAACTGAGATATTGATGTCACTGGAATGCCTGAAAAGTCATTGTGGGTAAGTGAATTGCCCACTTGTCAGGATGAAGGGCGATGGTGATGTGAAATGCGGGGTTGTCAGAGGTACTACTTATGATAATTGGATTTATAATATTCTATGTTGCCATAAACCCTCTTCATGAAGAAAACTGTTATTCTTAGCTTTGAAAATGTTACATAAGGAGTTTTATTACTATCATTAGGTTGTATTAGAAATTATCGGATTTATTTTAACGCTTAACTTTTACATCTCTTCTGATTTACGAATATTTAAATCGCGATTATCCCCTTAAGGTCAATTAGTGATATTTTAAATCATTTCGAACCAACTTTATATATGGTTAGTTTTGTTATATGGGAATAATTGAGACCAGAAGCAGTCTACAGGCTAAGTCCAAAAGAATCTTGGCCGACCTCCTGATAAACCACGTCTTTCAGCAAGGTAAATTGTGGCAATCCGATACCCACATGAGGAAATCTTCGGTTCAGTGTGAAATCTTCCATAAGAACCAGCACTCTAATCAGTGAAATGTGCTTTGCTAATTTTTATTCAGTGTGAATGTACTACCATGAGCAAAATAAATGACGCGTCTCTTTATTTTGAAGTTTTTTGAAAATATCTCCGTTTTCTTTATATGTTCGAAATTTCGGAAGGTTTCCCCAGCAGGACAGGTTAATAACAAACCCGTTTTTAATATTTCTGTTAGATATTAGCTTAAAATAAAGAAATTAGAAGCAAAAAACATTAAATCGACAGAAATCTCGAGAATTACCAACTCTGCCAAAGTGGGAAATTTTCAAGAACGCGAGGGAATTCTGCAGTTCAACACGAAGCAGCGACATCTATGTCATTGAGAGCAATGTGGATTAAATCTACAAACTAAACTTTTAACGAATATTTCTAGTATGTCTTATTATATTCATTATCTGCAAACTCCAAATATATGAATATATGCTAAGTATTAACATAAAGATAGAGCAAATAGTGGAAATTATCTATGGAAAAGGACGAATTGGTAGGACGATCGTAATGAAATATCGTCTTTACCGGAACAGGCTCAGTTCACGTAAAAAAAAACAAATAGCTCAGTTAGATAAAGCAATGAGTCTGTATGCTGAAGGTAGCGGGTTCGATCCCATGGAAGTGCCGTTGTCATTTTTATCTCTACAGTATGGTTATTTTATTTATTTTTTTATGTGGGAAAGAATTAAATTGTAACGTATGTGTAAAACTCATGAAGATACCAAAAAAAGAAAAAATGCCGTTGTCGCACTTGCATTAGCGTCCCTAATTTTGTTTGCAAACAGTTTCGTAATTATTTCCCCTGTGCTCACTGCTCACCATATGCTCGCTCGCGCATAACGAATGTTTCCCAGTAAATGTTAATTCTAATTTGGAGAATTTTATAAAGTTTCACAATATTTCTCACTAGATACTCTTCTATCTACGTGTTTGGATATTTTGATAACAGATGTCCCTATTAAATGTTTAATTTTCCCTAGATGTTTAATTACGGAAAAGTTTTACAATGTATTTGTATTGAATTGAAATTGTTTTGAATTTACTACATAAGGTAAGTAGACCGAAGGAGGAGAACTCAAGTAATTGATATTCTACGTAAAAGCAACCTATTGTAGAATGATGATGCTTCTTACCTTCAGCACATAATCTTTACGTTAGAGAGTCAGACAGAGAAAAATCCTGGTTTTTCCTCCTCTATGACCACCCATCTTAAACCTCTACATATCATTGTTCGTCTCACAAAATTTCGGTGCTCCAAAAACATTCAAATAATAATAATAATAATAATAATAATAATAATAATAATAATAATAATAATAATAATAATAATAATAATCCTGAATATGCCATCCTTACATAATGTAAGGATATCTTAGTTTCCTAGTTTAAATCTTAAATATCTTAGTTTAAAATGCTTTCTTTAGTACTTATTTGAGCAACCTTGTAGGAGGGGGTACGACTTTTTATTTTGCCCCTCTCATTTCAGTACCCTTCCAACAGAAAGTAATTTTTGATAAGCAGGACAGACAAAATGAATAAGAAATATATTTACAGCATCCTCTCCCCTTTCATGATTGGAATATCACGTAATATTTTTTATTCTACGAAAGATGGCCCTGTGCGGTTAGGGGTAGGTAACTAAAAAAAATACCTAATATATAGCGCCCCTTGATTGTAATATTACCGCTTCTTTATTTGTACGAGGGAGCCCCTACACAATCAAGGGTGACAAAAAGAATAGGAAGAGTGTCTATTGATTCCAGTGGTGGATCCAGCACGAACTCCTGGGGGAGGGGAGTTGAAGTGAAACATTCTTTTGATGATGTGAAGCTGTCACAAATTACCACTTAACTAAACTAAACAATAGTGGGGGGAACCGGAACCCAGTCAGTTTAAATTGATGTAAAAGTTTAATTTTTGGCTTCATATTAAAAGTTGTGGTTTCAAATGAGAATTTCAGTCCAAGTGGTCAATCATCAAATCTCGTGGGGCTCTTCAGTGTAGGCTAATACGGCCCCCTTATGAGAAAAGGTAAAATTATTTACATGTTTATAACTTTCGAATTTTTCGTCTATTTTAAAGAAATATTTTGCTTCGTATTAAAGTGTTGGTTCCAAATGATAAATTCAGTCCGAGTGGACAATGATCAAATCTCCGGGGGGGGGGGGGCTCTTCAGTATAGGGGGCTACGGCTCCCTTATAAGAAAAGGCAAAAATATGAAAATGCTTATAACTTCCGAATTTTCCGTCTATTTTAAAGAAATTATTGGCTTCATATTAAAGCCTTGGCTTCAAATGACAATTTCAGTCCGTGTGGACAATGATCAAATCTCGGAGGGCTCTTCGGTGTAGGGGTTTCGGCTTCTTTATGGGACAAGATTCACGTAGTTGATATTGCAAAATTGTTTTGTATATATAAGTGGAAACTTGCACCATTTGGTTAATTTTACCTCTTATGTTTTGCAGATTCATATTCCAAGCAATAGTTACTTCGCAGAGCTAAAAGAAGGCACTTACTAGTTTCATTAAAATGAAATGTCTTTTATGAGAAGTTCTCATGGAGCCGACGAACGAATAGGCACCCAAACGTTGGTTAAGTCGAACGGTTGAAACCCGTTGAGCTCGCTACAATTATTATTATTATTATTATTATTATTAATAATAATAATAATAATAATAATAATAATAATAATAATAATAATAGAGCATTCACCTTTGGTGCATGGGGTCCGTGGCTCGATTCCACTTCGCGCCAAGTGAAATTTGAGGTGGACAAATACCGTGTGCATGGGTATGTGTTTTCTTGAGATTTTCCATTTTCCTCCCACTTTCTTCATTTCACCATTTCATTCATCATCATTCTCCCTTAGCGTAGGTGCATAATCGACCAACGTTAAACTAGATATTCCAATTTCAATAATAATAATAATAAAAATTAATTCAACTGAAAGGACTGTAATTTATGTGGACAGCAATTATCATAAATATGCAACCATTATAAAAACAATGCTTTGAGTAGAAAGATAATCCTTTCCAAGTGTTAACGAATGCGCACGAGATAAGACATGTCTCGAGAAAGAGACAAGACGCGCTTTGTGACATCCAAGATAATACGAGGCAAATGTTTTGGACACGAGATAGCTTGTAAAATGTCTCGTCTTGTCTGGAATGTCTCGAAAACAAAAGTCTAAGTTTTAATATTATCTTTCAAGATCTATTCTCTCAGAAGTAGTTCTCTGCCTTAAAATTAATAACGACATTTGTGATTTAAAAAAAGATAAAAAATGCCTAAAGTTAATAGTTAACTTTTCGAAAAGAAGCTTCATTAAGGGTGAACCTGAAAGATGTCCACAAACTTCGGGAGGTGATTCGTGACATCAAAAGGAGACAAATGGTCCTCTTGCAGTTTTCGAATTCAGCTTCGTTGTCGAGATACAGGGTTGCCAACTGGTCGTGTTTGAGAAACTCACTGAGAATAAATTCAAGTCCAAGAATAAACTACTACTCATATATTTTTCAGGTCAATTGACTTATACCATGTTGTAAGGTCAAATATTTATTTATGAAGTGTGTACAAAATTCGCCAGGGTCTTTTCTGAGAAAATCGTCGAGAAAAAGTCACCTCCAAGAATAAACTACCCCTCGTAAATTTTTCTAAGAGAAATATCTGATACTGCAAAATAGGGTTGTTAATTAAATATTGATTAATGAAAAATAAACAAAATTGTTAAAACCATTTTTGAGAAAATAGCGTTTTTCGATTTTCGGCTGTTTGTAAACCACACTTATTTTAGGTGGTAGGAAAAAATGGAAAAGCTCCTGTAAGAATACTAAGTAAACCCTAAGTTTAAAATTTGGTGTAGATAAGTTGAACGGTATGGCCTCTAGGCGAGTGCATATAAAAGTGTGCCGAACGGACGGACCGGAAGGACGGGTGTCGAAAAGTCACATTTTCGGTATGTAGATGCCACGAAACATGTAAATCCGTTGAAATCTGAATTTGATATTATTTTCACAATCACTATATTTTCTTCTCTCTTTTGTCGCTCGAAAAAGAAACGCCTAAGTTTACCACAAAAAGCTAGGGAGTTTCTCAAAAAATATTCAATTACAGGGCCACTGCACTAAACTTTTTCAATTCAATTTCTTAACTGTGTTAGGCCGCAGTTGTTACTGAAGTGTGTATTTGGATAATACGAATAAAATTATCGTATTATTCAAATACATCGAATGTCAGATTATCGAATAAAAAACTTCGATTGAAGAAAATCCACACTACAAAACTAACTCACACTTTGAGCACATTTTCATTAGACATACAATAGACCAATTAATGCAATCATTGTTTATGAAATATGAAAAAAATCAAATAAGTCACTTTGGGAAAGTCGTTCAAAAAGAACACGTCAAGAGTAACCTACCTCTTGTGAATTGTTTCGAACAATGAGTTAAGATATACTTTTGGTTATTAATGAAATATTTATTTGCGAAATTTGAACAAAATCGCCTGTCGTTCGAGAAAATTGTCGGGGAAATAACCTTGGCCCCAAAAATAAACTATCCGTTGTAATTGTTTTTCATAGAAATGACTTATACTAAAATATAGGGTTATTAATGAAATACTTATTTATGAATCATCAATAAAATTGTCCGAGTAATTTTTGAGAAAATCGTGAGGGAAAAATAACTCCCCGAATAAACTATCTCTTGAGGATTCTTTCAGGGTAAGCGAGTTATTCCATATTACTAGGTTTTTAATGAAATATTTATTTCTGAGTACGAACAAAATTACTTGACTCATTTTTGAGAAAACCGTGGAGAAAAACACCCCCAAGAGTAAACTACCCCTCGCATATTTTTTCAGGACAAACGAGTTTTGCCATATTGTTCGGTTATTAACGAAATATTCATTTTTGAAATATGAATAAACTCTTTTGAGTAGTTTTTGAGAAAATCGCCCAGACAACACTCCACCAAGAATAAACTACCCCTCGCATTTTTTTAGGACAAACGAGTTATGCCATATTGGTAAGTTATTAATGAAATCTTTATTTATGAAATATGAACGAAAACATTTGAGTCCATTTTGAGAAAATCACTGAGAAAAAACTCACCCCCTTAGTATAAACTACCCCTTGTAGATTTTTCTCAGATAAATGCCTTATACCACAAAATAGGGTTGCTAATTAAATATTGATTTATAAAAAAAGAAAGAAAACAAGATCGTTAGAGCCAGATATGAGAAAATATCTTTTTTCTATTTTCATCGTACAGGAAACTACCCTTGTTTTGGGAGTAGGAGGGAAATAAAAAAACTATAGGAAATACTATGAAAATCTTAAACTAAAATTTGGTGCAGATAAGTTGAACGGTATGGCCTCTAGGCGAGTGCACAGAAAAGTGTAGCGAACGGACGGACGAACAGATAGACATGTATCGAAAAATAACTTTTTCGGTGTTAGGGGCTATAATACGTATAAATTCGTTGAAATCTCAAATTTGATTTTTTTTAGAACACCATACTTTCTTCTCTCATTTGTCACTTCAAAGTAAAAGGAACTCAGAACTACAGATAAAAGACACCTACTTTTACACATAGACATTATTTATTGATTTAAAACTGCTTTAGTTTGTGTCATTTCACTTCCAATTGAAAGGTTTTACAATGATTAACGGCATACCAATGACAAGACGGAAGTTTTCAGGAAGTAAATGCATTCAGAAGTCTAGATTGCATTACAGCTATCAGCCTGTTTTTATTTCTGCAATTGTTAACAGCTGTAATTTCGTCCAAACGCTACATGAAATAATTTTTGGTTGACGTCATTGTGTTACTATTTTAGTATTGTTCTCTTCAGACTTGATTGAAGTTTTGTCTTAACGCTTATACATTTTTTTCTTATTTCATCGTTACACATAAGAATAAAATGTTGTGGTGACTGGATAGATTCGAACTTACGAACATTGAGTTTTTATTCTTCAAACAATTTACCAATGGACCAAGCTTTGTCCTCACGTTAACGTACGGTTACAGGGTTTATTACGATTTAAATAAAATGACTGGCTGTTAGAGTTTCCTGCCCAAATATTTCGATAAAAAATTTTCATTGCTTCGTGCATTGTTTAGATACACATTTTAGGAGAGTGAATTTTGGTGTATATAATAATTTCATGCCAGATAAAAGCTGGATAAGTTTTAATAACATGTTTCATATGTAGTTCTCAATAATAGACTTGTTGTTCGGGATGACGTTCCAAGGTTTAGCATTGACTAGCAGTTTTTGCTATTAATATCCCTTCTAGCAATATTGGCAGTAGACAAAAGTTAGCCCGTGTTAAAGCTTTTTGCTCCTAATTTAGTTATTTTACTTTATTATTTAACGAATATATTGAAAATTGTCAGAGACACGTATGCAGTAATTTATTTCGGGAGGGGTTCGACTTCAATATTAGGATAAATTATAATAAAATTTTAAAAGATAATCCCCAAAATTAGGCTAAATTTACAGAAAAGTTGGGGTTTCAGAGGGGGTCCGGACCCCCTAGACCCACCCATAAATGCGTTCTTGTTTGTCAGTAACATTTCCTCATTTTGAAACCCTCAAAAACTTCGGATAGACTATATAAAGGAAAACGAGTTATTTTCGATGAAATATCACTTCAAGGAGACGCGTCAGTTTTATTGCACAGTGTGGTATCCCACGTTCACAATGGCAAGAGTTTCTTTCCTCTGATTCTCTGTCATTGTGCTCTATCGAAAGGTTAGGTTTGTAACATATTACTCCTACGAACAAGCATGACTGGCAGATAGGAATACTGAACACAACTCCAGAGAAATGCATGCTGGAACTTACGTTTATAGCTACGCTTTGGTGATTTGCCCTCAAGGTCAATCGAGTGGTAATTCAGTTCCGTCTCTGTTCTTAAGCCATGTTCGTATTACTTCGAACAGTTTTGATAATGAAAAGCATGCCTCTTAATATAACAGACTTCTTTCGCGTAAGAAATCGAAACTCAGTTGGTCAGAGCAACTAGTCTGTAAGAATTAGGTTGTTAGTTAGTTAGGAGCCCAGTACGAGTAAGGGTTTTTATTACTATTGTTTTTATTTTTTTTTGTGAGGAAAAATCAAATTGTGACATCGCGATATCAAATGTATTTGATTAGGTAGCTTTGTCTTACCTAAACTTTAAACATCAGTAACCGTCGAAATTATTTCACTAACCGATCACTTACTAAACATTTCAAACACGTCAAACCAGTGGCATAATATGAAGGTTAACCTCTCCTCCGCAGTCCTTAGTTATGCGTCCGTACTTTCAAGGGCGGACTAAGGGCCGGGCGACTGCCCGGGGTGCCAGAGAAAGAGGGGCACCAAAACGAGCCTCAAAAAGTAAATTTTATAATGTGCTTTCTACTGACGTTTTTGGTTTATATTCTTGTAAAGTAGTGGCAATTATATGATCTTTTTCCATTTCACTATGGAAGAAGAGAGTTTCATAGTACTAAGGGGGCTGTATCGAAAAATTGAGAGATGGCATGTAGAATAAAGAGTGCCGGGAATTAAGTATTGTTTGTTTGTTTGCTTGAGTTTAGCGTTCCACGGTTATGCCTTAATGGGCAAGGGAGATGTGGATACTAATTATAGTGGAATCCGAACCACTTTTATCGTTCAACAGTAATCCACCGGGAATTGGACCCGGTACCACAGAGGGCAGGCGTGCTAGCCACTAGACCAGAGGGGGTGGAATTGGTATTGTTTATAGCGGGCCATATTCTTTGTGAAGTTTTCCTAGGTAATGGATTTCTTTTTGAAAATGGGTTTAAAACAAGGGCGTCATTTAGGGAGGGCAGGGAGGGGCATTTGCCCCCCCCCTGAGTTTGAGATGTATATAGATTTTATCATTAGAATAGTAGTAAATCAGTGAAAAACGCGAAATTTTACTTATATCAAGAGGTCTTGCCCCCCCCCCCAAAGCAAAATCTGAAATGACGCTCCTGGTTTAAACTATTAAAAACACTATGATAAAATGTAAAATATAGGCTACTACTAGGGGAAGGGCGCCAAAAAGTCACTTTGCCCGTGTGAAAATTTGGCCTGCTCCGCCCCGGCGTACTTTCTGTATATTTTTTGGCCTTGCAGCTTGTGCGGTCCCCACGCCACATTGTTGCGGGGGCGCTATTTACGCCTACCTTTCGAATGTAATTCAATAACTGCTTAAGAAATTCTACCATCAGCGAGGAAACGGGAATATATTTTTCTAATTGTCCCATAGAACTTTCACTCAGAACGCCAGATGCAATTTTTCAGAGTGGGCTCTGGCTCATATTCAGGAATAATAATAATAATAATAATAATAATAATAATAATAATAATAATAATAATAATAATAATAATAATAATAATAATAATAATAATAATAATAATATATGAATGTCTTTGGAGAGCCGAAATTATGTGACACGAATCATTATAGATAGAGCTTTAAGATGAGTGGTCATAGGGGAGGAAAAACAGGATTTTTCTCTCTCTGACTCTCTAACGTTAAGATTATGTGCTGAAGGTAAGAAGCATCATCATTCTACAATAGGTTGCTTTTACGTAGAATATCTATTACTTGAGCTCTCCTCCTTCGGGCAACTTTGCTTATGTAGTAAATTCAAAACAATTTCAATTTAAGACAAATATTTATAGAGAAAATTAAACATTTAATAGGGAAATCTGTTATCAAAATATCCAAACTTTTTTTTTTTTTTTTTGGTATCGTCATGAGTTGTACACATGTGTTACATTTTGATTCTTTCCCAAATAAAAAATAAATAAAATAACCTTAGTGATAAAAATGACAACAGTACTTCCACGGGATTCAAACCGTCTACCTTCGGTATACAAACTAGTTGCTTTATCTAACTGAGCTATTTGCTTTCTTACGTAAGCTGAACCTGTTCTACAGTAAAGACGATTTTTCATTACGATTGGGCTAACAATTCGTCTTTTTCCATAGGTAATTTCCACTATTTGCACTATCTATACGTTAATACTTAGCATAGATTCATATATTTGGAGTTGGCTGATAATGCATATAATAAGACATACTAGAAATGTTTCGTTAAAATTTTCGTTTGTAGATCTAATCCACGCTTCTCTCAATGACATAGATGTCGCTGCTTCGTGTTAAACTGCAGAATTCCCTCGCGTTCTTGAAAATTTCCCACTTTAGCAGAGTTGGTAATTCTCGTAATTTCTGTCGATTTAATGTTTTTTGCTTCTAATTTCTTTATTTTAAGCTAATATCTAACACAAATATTAAAAACGGGTTTGTTATTAACCTGCCCTGCTGGGGAAACCTTCCGAAATTTCGAACATATAAAGAAAACGGAGATATTTTCAAAAAACTTCAAAATAAAGAGACGCGTCATTTATTTTGCTCATAGTAGTACCTAACTTTATTGCTAAAAAAGAAAAGGCATTTATTTCAAACAAGTCTCCATTACAGTTTTCGTATTTGAACACAACACTCATGAAAAGTCATGTTAAAGCGCGACTTGCCCTGAGAAAGAATATTTATCTGTTTTTAATTTCTCGTGTTCCCCAAAGTACATGCGGAATTAGTGCAAGTGCCTTCCGCTCGTATTACCTAGGTACAAACGGCTACGATCTTGGTACTAGCACTTGTTTCGGTTTCCAGATCTCAAATATTTATCTTTCAGCCTGATTCTATGTATGAATCCGAAATTTCAAATCTAGATAAGGGGAACCAAAATTCATAGTTTATTCTCGGTGCTCATATTGTGATTTACTAAATAATTATTAAATCTAATTGTAAGGTATACATTTGATATTTAGAGCAGACTGAACAAGATAAATGTACGTAAAAACTAGTCAATACTTGTCTTAACTATTTGTTTTCTTAACTGTCAATGAAATAGGTGTATTGAGGAATTTTAAATATTCGAGTTTTGTATTCCGGTTTCAAATATAAATATGTGTATTTCATCTCGGTCCTGCAACCGGGTGGACCTAGATTCGACATTCGAATTCTAATCCGGGTAAAATCAGATTATTTTTTAGTAAGGCAAGCATTTGATCTTTAGTGTAGAATGAAGGAGACAAATAGATTTGTCAATATTCATCTTAATTTTCTGTTTTCTTCTTCACTGTCAGGACTTCGTGAATTACTTTCGGCGAATTTTTGATATTCAAGTTTATCACAATTTGGGTGGGATGTGGGTTTGGATAAGAATCAAGATCCGAAATCCGAGATCCGGACCCAGATCCGAGATCCGAATCCTGATCCGAGATTCGAGATCTTGATCCAGATCCGAGATTCGATATCCGGATCCAGATCCGAGATCCGGACCCAGATCCAAGATCCGGATCCAGATCCGAGATCCGGACCAGATCCAAGATCCGGATCCGGCCATCCCTAGTTTGTGACAAGTCAGGTAGCCACTTTTTCATTTTTCTTTCTCTTTGAATAGTCGGAATTGTGGGCATCTTCAATTGTACGAGTTCGTTTAGGAGCGGGCGGTGGACATGTGTAATAAACCCTCATCCCCAAAGACCATTGACCTTGCCTTCGACTCGATCGACCTTCCACCACTTCCGTAGAATGATTCAAACAGAAATATAAATAAGTGACTGTATATGAGATCAAGGCAAACGAAAAAAGAAATACGTAGTATTCTGCTGTTTGGCGGGAAAAGTGGAGTAGTACTTGGTCCTATATCGGAACAAAACTGGGAGAGGTAAAGACAATAGAAACCCTTTGTATTCGAAAGAGAGAAGCTCCTTGTTACTGTCACATAATTTCATCTTTCTGTCATTAAAAGAAAAGAAGATACTGTTACTTGAAAGTGACATATAGTTGTCGGACAATACTTTAACTGTTGGAAGTGAGAAAGACATGTCAAATAACTTTTAGAAATAGCGGAAATGTCGATAATACATTATTGTTAATGACAGCTAAATGATAGCTAAGATGTGTTAAGGAGAGTGAAAAGAGGTAGTAAATCCTTTGAGGTCAAGTAAAGAAAGGAACATAGACAGCTGTGATGTATTTTTGGGTGGTCTAGGTTGTTGGAGAGGCGAACTGTAATGTCTTTTTTTTAATACGGGGTTGTGACTTCTACCCTATGGAGACTGAAAATATGTGGAAAAAAAGAAATAGCACTCATTATTCTGAAGGACAGAGATTTTAAGAAAACAGCTGGTTAAATGTTACATGTCACTTTGTGAAAGTTATTGCATTGCCACATACTGATGGACTAGACATAGGATTGCAGGGGAACTGTAATGTCCTTTTGTGAGCAAAGGACCACTTTTAATTGGCGTGCGACTTGTTATGCATTTGTTAAGAAACTTGCCAGCTATTGGCAGAGGAAGACTGTTCATTGTTACCTGAGTTTGAAAGAGGATAAAAACTGAATGAAATGTGTACGTAAGGCAAGTTTCCCTTTTTTGCTTCTTGGAAGAAGTCTTGAAAGAAGATTTCTTTAAGGTAATTTTTGCATAAATGATTTTATCCTTTTAAAAACTAGATTATTGAATTAATTATTTATGAATATTAATGAGATGGTAATGAATATTAATGAGGTGGTAACGAAAGGGGTTAGAAAGAATGATTTTTTGTGTTTTTCGTATATTTAGAGGTATATTGGGATATATGTAATATAGAGTAGTACATATTGTACATAAATGTATCAGAAATTGGGGAGGAAATGGGCGCAACTCTAAGAAACGTATTTTATGTATTGATATGGTATTTTCAGTAGCTGATGTGGGATTTTAGCATAGAATATTATCTTTTGGATACTGTATGGGTCTAATGGTGTACAAAGCTTAGACGAATGACAAATTACATGTATATATGAATATATGATTAGTTTGTAAGTGGGTACATGTATGTATGTATATTGGTTTTGATATCGGGACAAGAATATATGTATCATTTTGTAGACATATTATCTTTTGTTTCCATGTAAATGTTTTAAGCATGTGTTGTTGGGTTGCGTAGCTTTAGGGGCTATACTAGGCTGGATGCAAACACCTGAAGTGTTTGTATTGTATTAATATTGGTTCGTATTAGGGTTATATATTGGGACCTTTTATACATGTAGAAAGTAAAGGAAGGTATTTTCTTGAAGCTTAGGACCTAAGGAACATTACTATACAAGTTAGAACATTGTAACTTTAAAATAAACTGTTAAAGAGAATATGAATAGCATAAACCGATAACGTTTATAATACAGTTTCTCGTAAACTTTTGTAAACATTGTTTCTTACTTTTCGTTATTAGTATATATGTATTTAAATTATTTTTATGAATCGGATCTTTTTTCATTCATTCTTTCGCTTCATTAGAAAGTCATTGCAAAAAAATAACATGTCCTAACAATATCTGCGTATACTAGAGAAAAAAAACTCAATGTTAAAATTTCTTGTTATCATATTAAATTATAAATATAAACTACAATTTAATTTATATTATCAAAATAAACTAAACATTAGTTCTTTTCTACTTTCCTTTCAAAAGTTTTTCTATGTATTTATTTCAAACATGATTATTTTATTCTTTCTTATATATTTTTTCTTTTTTTACATATGATATTTCATTTTTATAGTTTACCTAATGTATTAAAATGATATTAAAATAATTATACATTTCAATTTTATGCACAATTACAAAATAAAAACATGTATGTAAAACATTACAAAATAAATTTCAATGTGTGCAAAATTACAACTAAATACGATTGCATATAACATTACAAACTATTTGTGTGTACAGAAATTACAAACTAGGTATTTTCAAAACAAACAAATGAAAATAACAAAAATACTTTTATAGAAATAATATTATTATTTTTCACATAATTTAAAACTGATTACATATAAATAAAAATTGTTGCAAAGTATAAAATATAAATAAATATTTAATGTTATATTCTATTTTAATTTTAAATTCATGTACATGTAAACAATTTCATCATACTAAAATTTTCTGTTTCAAATTATAATATGTATTTTACAATACAAAATTTATTGTATTTACATTGTATAACTTTTACTTCATTTACTTATTTCACTAACACATAACACAAATTAAAAATTATAAAAATTGTAAATAAAATCTTTTTCTAAGAAAAGCTCTGTGATTAAATCAACATAATTTTTGTTTAATAAAATATTTTATAACACATAAATAAAGGCCCAATCATCTATTTCAATATCGTGATATGATGAAAAGATTTCATACAGTTCATCAAAAGTATCGCCTCGTACCATAACACGCCATGCAAAAAGCACATCATTTCATAGTCCGCAGTAATACAATCATGGTGATCTATAATACGTGAGTTTTCAAAACAACCTTCACATACAATTTTATATTCTAGTTTCCATCTTGAAATACATTCCAACACGCACTGTTCATTCACAAAAAAAGAACTACAATTATACACACACGGTCTGTTTCCTGTAGGCATTTTTGTCTTTTTTAAAAAACAGTTCCACTAAATCAACAATATAACAATCTAAAAATGTAAGTGATTCATATAATAAATTAAATCTATTTAAAAGTGTTTTGTTTTGTTTGTAATTATCGTCTAAGCAATGTTTCTTCAAGTACAATTCAAGCACTATGTCACGAGTTTTCTTCTTAATTACAAATTCCCACACAGCACGTTTTAATCGATTATTATATGATAATAAACATAAATGAAGGCGTTCATCTGGTATTCTTAATGAACAAGCACAACAAAGTAGTGGTTCATTCAGTTTATAATTTTCAAAAAGTTCTTTTATGCACAAGTCACTTACCTTAAACCGATTGCACTTACAGTTCAGAATATCTAATTCACGAATTTCAATGTGTATTCGTATACACTTTTTCAAATTGTATTTCATCATCATTTCGATAAAATCTTCTAAACGAATTACAATGTTCTTCATTAGGATATAATAATTTCACTTCACAAATATTATTATCCTCTACAAAAATAACTTTCTTCCTATTAACAAGTTTAAGTTCTTTCTCTCGTGGCGAAATATAGTCGGAATGATATACCCGTCTACTACACATCTTCACAAATACTATACTATTTAAGTAATGTTCCTGTGTATACATAAATAAATCTGCGCATGCGTATAAACTTTTAACGAATGCGCATGCGTGTTACAAAGTTGATATTTACTTTCCATTGGTGAACATAACTTCCAGTGGTTAGCAGAACTTCCAATTGCAACAAGTGTTTTTACTTTTCATTATGCAGGTATGTATGTATATTTTTTAAAAAGTATACTAGCATCAAAACAAAGTAAAATTTTATTCTATATCCAAAACACAATAAATATTAATATATGTTTTTCTAAGTTCACACATTTTATTATTTTCAAATCATTTTTATTAGTTCACACTAAATGTTCGTGTAATTTATTGCGCGATTTTAAATAAATAAATAAATAGTATTCGTAAAACAATTGTTTTAATAATACGTAAGTTTAAAAATAAAAAGTTTACTTAGTAAAACAAATTCTCCAAACGTTTTCTACATAACGTGTTACTTGAAATATCACAAAAATTATTCGTAAAGTCACACTTTATAACTATAAGTTTTTTCAAAAGAAACGATAGAATACGAAGGTAAAGTTTTCTTTACAATTTTTAACACGGTCATACAAAGTGATCAACTAATTTAGTACGAAAATATAAATAATTAGTATTTTCAAAACTTTTCCTTTTTTATTAGTTCATACATAAATTATTTAAGTATTAAACTTTTATTTTACTCTAAAGCAATATATATATATATATATATATATATATATATATATATATATATATATATATATATATACATATGCATGTATATTTTAAATTGTAATACTTTGTTAGGTATTTTATTATTATTTGTATTTATCTTTAAACATTTTTTAAAATGTAAAATAATATTACGAAAAATTAAAATAATGCAAACATGTGAAACAATACTAATCGCCAAATAATATAGGTAAATGCAAAAGAAAATAAATATCAAACATGTTACTTTCATTCATTTTCAATTTTTTTTCGAATTATTTATTTCATTAACCATTTTTAAAAAGAAAACAACGAAAATTATTATGATGCAACAGTTTATTTCTTTATATTTTCATCGCAATACAATACAATAAAATTACTATAATAACAAAACTTAATGGTATCATCAATCATTACACATAATAATAATAATTACTATTTCTTGTTTGCATACAATACATTCAATGTTATAAAAATTTTAGTTAATGCAAAAATATTTTTAATCAAATTGTTTTTTCTGCACCTTTGATTGACAATACAATGTTACATGTTATTTACAAAGTTGATATATAACGTAACGTATGTGTGATACAGTATAACCACATTTATCATTCCAAGTTAATCCATGTAAGTTTAATGTTAACCATTCAATTTGTTTTTCACAACCTAACGGAAGTACATTGTATTCTACTGGTGATTTTATTAAACAATGCAAATTTACTGTATCATCACACACAGTTAAACAAAATTCACGTATAATAAATTCATGATTTAAAATCTTAAAACCTTCTATGTCAATAATGTATTCATTGACACATGTTCAAGTTTTATGTTTACGTTCTAACAAAAAACGGAGCAACAAATTCAGTGTTCACGCGCTTTGCTTATAAAGTTTATACTTCAAATTTCACTATAATGTTTTTCAAACACTTCAAATAAATCAATAACACTTATGTTGTTGCATAAATGTTCTACAGCAAAAGTTCCAATAGCATAAAAAAATAAACATTGATGTTCAAGATGCATCAAACATTGTTCCCAAAAAATATTATTAAAGCGTAATTATGCACTTATAGTTTTTAAAACAAACTTCACTAATATGTTCTTCACTACATGATACACAAAAATTATTTTCGGAATACATAATATGCATACATACATAGTCAAAAGTTTAAAGGATAATTCCTTGTTTCACTTTTTGTGTGTCTTTACACTATTTACACAAACAAACACAAAGTTCACTTTACACCTGTAGATCAGTTCACACGTTTTCTGTCTTTCATTCTAAAAATATCAATCACTTTAGTTAAAAATGTTTTATCCCTTTCTTCAATCAAATAAAAATACAATTCGTAAAACATCTGAGTATATATGCAAATTATATGCGATTTCGCATATGTATAAAACAATTCTTCAATTTCTATTTCTATGAAAGTTGACATGGCTCGTTCCACCAGTTCTTCTTCAGTCATAAATAAACATTCGTCGGCCATTTGATTGTCCACACTTTCAAAACAACCACTACAAATTAACATTTTATTTGTTTCCCAGTTTTTAATAGCATTTAAAATGCTTTTTCTGTCCACTTTAAAATTTTCACACGTACAATGTAATCTACAAAATCGTAAAGTTCGTGATAATAAGGATGGTGATCCTGGCACAAATTCTTCATCTTCTTCAATATCAGTATCATCATCCGAAGATGATGATGATGATAAATAAATAGTTTTCATACTATCTGGAGAGTCTGCTCTGCCGTTTACCGATAAATCGCTATTCTCGGTCTTCGGCTTATTCTCCACACATGGCGGAGAAAAAACGTCTCTTCATCCGTGTACACAAAATCTTCTTTCTGCATAGCTGCCATAGCTAAAATACATACAACATTTTCCAAAACTCCCGTATTTAAGCAATTCAAATAAACAAGATGGCGTCCACCCTTACCATCGAGTTCATACAAGTCACCTATTCCTTTTCAAAACCATATTTAAACATGTCATTAACACAATACAAAAACATAAAAAATTTCTTTACAGTAACAAAAAAAATCCCAAAATTTTTTTCATATATACCTTCAAGGTAAATACAATTGTCTTCTTTTAAAATTCTAAATCATCCTCTCTTTTACTTCATTTTCAAGTTTATTACCATCCGCCCCCACATTTCTTTCCCCATTCGCGCCCTGCCCCTTCCCGCGCCACGTTACCGTTTCCGGCATCGGCCACCCGGTTAAAAGTCTTCTCATAAACATTTCATCTATTGTACAATACAGCTTCCAATGACATCAACATAAACTATTATTCTTTTCTTTTTCTTTATAACAATGTAGCATTCTTTAACAAGTTTCCAAAGGTTTCTCTCTTATTATTTTTAAGCCATACAGGTGCAAGGTTTCTCTTTTATTATTCTCTTTCTTTTATTTAAAATTTTTCCTACAATGTATTGTATACTTCTATTATTCTTTATAACAAACGACCCTTGTTCAGTGATTTTCCAAGGTTTCTCTTTTATTATTATTCTTTAAAGCACACAGGTGCAAGGTTTCTCTTTTATTATTCTCTTTCTTTTATTTAAAATTTTTCCTACAGTGTATTGTATACTTCTATTATTCTTTATAACAAACGACCCTTGTTCAGTGATTTTCCAAGGTTTCTCTTTTATTATTATTCTTTAAAGCATACAGCTGCAAGGTTTCTCTTTTATTATTCTCTTCTTTTATTTAAAAATTCTTCCTACAACGTATTGTATACTTCTATTATTTTTTATAACAGTCTACCATTGTTCGGCATGTAAATTATTATTCTTTTTTAAAAAGCATACACCTGTGAGGTTACTCTTTTATTATTCTCCTGTTTAAAATTTTCCTACAATGTATTGTATAGTTCTATTATTTCTTTATAACAATTTACCCTTGTTCATCGATTTTCCCATGTTTGTTTCTTTAAACAGCGCCGTCTGTGCACACAACATTAACATTAGTGTGTATAAGACTGTGCGTGTGTGTACATGTACCATAGCAAGTTACCGAGTGTTGTTTGTTTTTATAACCGGCAATACCTAACGCAGTTTCCGGGCGGCAATATTTTACGCGTCCCGCGTCGCAAAAACCTTTTTAAGGGTGCAAATACCACGCGGTGCGCACCGGTAGCGAAAAAAAGGCGCGAAAATGGTGTTTATTTTAGTAATATCATTCATTTTATCCATTGATATAAAAATATATCCTCTAATAAGCATATTTCCAAAGTTTCAAAAAATCGACGCCATATTGTTTATGCAAATTCATCAAATTTTTATTTTCAAAAGCTAAAAAGCTAAAAATAAAAAATTACTCTTCGATCACCCCTCGTAATTAAAAAAAAACAAAAATTGTTCAAGTTTATCGTGTAGGGTGTCTTTCTATATATATTTATTTCATTTGATAAATTGATTTCTGTAGTCCATTTTGTCCTACGATCAATAATGTAGGAGATATGATCATTTAAAGTTATTATACGGAAAAAACTTACTTTTTTAAATCAGCGCCATCTATATACTAACAAATGTCAGTACTATACAGGCTTTTCTGCGTATAACATCAAAATTTACCGGCCTAGTGTTATTTGTAGAAACGGCAATACCTCATACGTTTACCGATAAAAATATTTTGTCGCTTCCCGTGTTTTTTCCCGCCATATTTTAATTGTTCGTATACAGTTTTCGTATGTGCTTAAAACATGAAAAAGGACATTTTGTCTTAGGTAAGTAACAACGTTTTAAAATTTCTATAATTTGAATGTGTTTTCCAGTAGCAACAATAACAGTATGATGTAGCTTTACATACACATATATCATAATCAAAACTTTTTTTCCCCTTTCAAATGGCAAACATATCTTTAAAGTAACGCTAAATAGCTAAAAATATAATCACTCAAAAGCATTTACATATTCACTTACAATCTAAATTTATTCTCAATAAGCCACCCGCATAATCATATTCTGCATACGCCACTGTTCTCAACAAACAAATTATTCCTTTTCGTTAATTCAACTCAATCATTTACTATTCGTTTTTTTAAAAATGTCTTCTACAAGGTAAACAATCATCTTAGAAGTAAGTAAAAGTACCAATATATAACATTACAATACTGTAGTTAAAAGATATCTATAAGTAAATGGCTTATACCACAATGATATCGTTTGTGCTTAAAATACCATTAGGACATGTCTAACAAGCATCTACGTATATAAAAATCACAATATATACATCCTAACATGCTATTCAAGGTAATCTAAAACACATATATACATAAGGAGTCACAATATATAAGTCTACCACAGGTGGCCATTTTGCATTGCGCTCGCTCGCACTCGCGCTCACTAATCGTGGCTGGGCTCGCGCTCACTCTGGCTCGCGCTCACTTCTGTCTACTGGACTTGCGCTCACTTGAGCTCGCGCTCAGTTTTCCCAACTGAGCTCGCGCTGACTTGGGCTCACGCTCACTTCCTTCAACTGGGCTCGCGCTCATCTGTCTCACCTGGGCTCGCGCTGTTTTCCCAACTGAGCTCGCGTTCACTTGGGCTCGCACTCACTTTTTTCAAGTGGGCTCGCGCTCACTCGGGCTCGCGCTCACTAATCTCAAGTGTGCTCGCGCTCACTCGGACTCGCGCTCACACGGACTCGCACTCACTTGGGCTCGCGCTCACTTTTTTCAACTGGGCTCGCGCTTACTCGGGCTCGCGCTCAGTTTTTTAACTAAGCTCGCGCTCACTTGGGCTCGCGCTCGTTTTTTCCAACTGCGCTCGCGCTCACTCCGACTCGCGTTCACTTCTTTCAATTTGGCTCGCGTTCACTAATCGCAAGTGCGCTCGTTCTCACCTGTCTCACCTGGGCTCGCGTTCACTTGCGCTCGGGCTCTTGTTTCCTCAGTTGAGTTCGCACTCATTTGGGCTCGCGCTCAATTATTGAGCCCGAGCCCGTTTGAGTGCGAGTGTCGGGCTCGCGAGTTTGCACATTTATGAAATGGGCTGATTAATGGCGTACTCCCTTCTCCAATTTACATCCCCTGATTCAGTTGTTACAAGTAATTGGAATTTTCCTACTTTTCCTATTTTTGCGACAACCCAAACTATTATCTGAGTGGATTTTTGTTAAAACAATATCAGTCACTATTTTATCGATTTTCATTGTTTCTGCTTTCAAAGTGTACGTGAATAGAGCTATCATTTAGTAACAAAAGAATGTGCTTGTTTTTATCTCTAAATAGCAATACCTGACAGGTTAATACTGAAATGTTAAAACAGCTGCTTTAAGAAAATGAATTTAACCAGTCCCACAAGTCATAGGTTATTTATGCAGCTGAAATTTGCATTACTGTTGATTGATTGATTAATTGGTTGATTATCGTTTAGCGTCCCCTATCATCAGTGATTCCATATGGCACATGGACCTATAGTTTTAACGTGGAATCCGAACCATTTCGTTCAATCCTCTCCCGAGGAATCGATCCCGGGACCCCGTGGACAAAAGGCGCGGATGCTAGCCACTAGACCAACGGGAAGGGCTTGTGATAGTGTTGTTTAATGGTTTTTGTTAGGAATAAATTATAGGTGATTTTGTCGTTTAGTCGACGTAAAGAAGACGTCCAAATTACTCGCCCTCACTAAGTATTGAAGGATTGTGTTGTGAAAAGAGAAATATAAATTTGTACAAATGAAATGTAATAAAATCGGCTATCAATAAAGTGTAGGATAATAAAACAAATGAAGCCGCTTCAGCAAAATGAGGATTTTGTAAGCAATTTAATCATATTATTATTAATTTCGCACAGATGTGCCACACATCATTCTGGGATGCTTGTCCATCAACAGACAATTATCCCGGACATAACATTGATACTTTTAACTAACACTTTTTTAGACATCTTTATATCATGCGATAGAACCGTAGAAATTTAAGGAGACATTACAAGTATTCAACATTCGTGAAATTACAGTACAGAACTCTCAATCACAAGTGCTAAAAGTTTCCCGAAAGTCTGCTAAAGGTTTGGTAAAGGAAGTAACAGGATCTGATATCAGTGGTTGTAAGTGTTGGTTAATAAAACCATTTTATAAGACTGCTATCTGTGTGAAAGCTAACTGCAAACCAAGAGGTAGAAAGGAACCTTCTCTGGCCTTGTATCGGTTTGAAAATAACACAAAGTAATAATAGTACTTCAGAGGGTATTGCAATATCAATGATCTCATTCAACATATATTCTTTCTTAGTCAAGTTCGGGCTCCAATAATACCTGCAGGAGTTCGGCCTATACTACATACAGAATGTTTCATAATCAAATCATTAAAAATGAACGATTTTTTAGAAATTTAGACATACCTCCAAAGCACGAACTTTTTTATATGGGGAAATACTACACTGGTTTGTTACTACAGAAGAATGTGATTAAGAGAGAAGGAAATATAGATATTTTTCTTTCTTTCTTTCTTTCTTTCTCTCTCTCTCTCTCTTTTTAATAAAACAGCTATCTTATTGTACTACAAAACAACTATATATATCTATATATATATATATATATATATATATATATATATATATATATGTGTGTGTGTGTGTGTGTGTGTGACATCTGTAGACCTAATAAATAAGAGATTTATTAATTTAATAAATCTACGGACAATAACTATACGCATATATATTGTCTGACATACCCCACCACCACGTGCCCGTAGCTCTCTTGTCCCCGTAGCTCTCTAAGGTTTATTTAGGTAATAATTCGGCTCGAGCAATAGCCATGATCATAAGCATATGTTAGTTTTTCCACTCATATTGAAATCTTCCATTGTGCGTTATTACATACAGGTAGAAAAAAACAAACACTTTAGTCTTATGAAAACCACTAAAACCGGACATACTTAAAAAAAAGAAAATCTGGATATTAGCCTATGAAACAAGAAATGAATTGTTGCTGGTCCCGATATCTGACATCAAGGTCAAATCAAAGGCCAAATATTTAAAATCTCTCAATTCAAATTTCGTGCTTGTGCTTCTACTCCCCGCTAAATCTGCGCTTTTTCCCCTCCAGCTATCGATTCCGTGATGGGGCTCAGGAAGTCAACACTTACAATTACTTTACTGTTAGGTTGCAGATGAGTTGATTCACTATGGGCTACGTTATTCAAATAAAGTTTTTCAGACAACATTATTAGCATGGACAGCAAACTGTACAACGTAAAGAAAGATGGAAAACTGAAGGGTTAAAAAAAACGCTCCAGTTGAAGTGCTTATACAGACACGGAGAACCAGTCGTATTAACAAATGCTGAAACAAATCTTCAATTTTGCGCTTATTCACCTAAAAATCACCTTCATTGACATGTCTGATCACTAGGAGCGAATCCCCAGCTTGTACGTTAACATATACTTACGAGAGAATACCTATATCTCAGATTTTGAGTACAGTTTCAAAAGTTCATTTCCGTAAGCTGTAAAGACAGTAATTACTATGTTAATTATCAGAAATTAGATGCAACTTTTGAGTTGCATACACACAAACTACTAGGAAATGAAGACCATGTACTAACAAAAAGTACACTGGAAAATGAAATAACATGTTATAACAAAAATTAAAATAAGATGATAATCGATACAAATGTAGAGGATGAATATGACATCTCCGAACCTCGCCAAGTATGGTGGAAGAAGCTATTTGTTTACTTCTTCTTGGCCAACCGCTAAGAACATTTATAAATCCATATGTGGCTTTGTTATACGCAATTAGTACATTCAAATTCACGAACGATGACGAACTGAAGGGTACGAAAGTACAGTTGCAAGTAACAACCATAGTCATAAAATATAGTTTAACTAAACAACGTTGAAAATAGTGGGTAATTAGGTTGTAAGTAGAAATGACCAAAACTGAATAGTTTGCATCGATCATTCCGAAGAAATTTGGAGTTATACTGAGCCTAGGTAGGGGGCGGGAGCGAGCATCCCCGGTGGGGATACTTCAGCTTACTTCTTTGGGGGGAACAAAATGTGATTGAGGGGGAAAATCCACCCCCTGGATATATATATATATATATATATATATATATATATATATATATATAGATAGATAGATAGATAGATAGATAGATAGATGATTGGCTTGGGGCAATATAGTGCTAAGCCGCATTTGTAAAAACAATATCTATCTTTAGGGTTCTTGGACATCTTATTATCCGTTGCTGTTGACAAATTTGCAAAAATTGAGATTAGATGGCAGTAAATATCGTAAATGGTGTTCTTGCCTTCATTAATTTGTATTGTAGTGCAGCGATAAATTTCGTTTTTTTTCCGGAACAATACGTATAAATGTGGCATAAAGTTATATTACTCCAAGCCCTTCATATATATATATATACAATATATATGCAAGTTGGTTGGAAACTTGGGGCCCGTAAAATAGTGTTCCCAATCGAGCCCCACGTTTTGTAAGTCCATTAGGTTACCTTTCTCTCTCATTTGAAGTAGGAAAACTTAACTTTTTAACGGTGACTTCCCTCAGGAGCAGCCTCTACTTTTAATTATGTGTTTGCTGTTTGAAGGCATATTGTCCTGTTAAATACAGTAAATATGCTCATTTCTTAATTTAAGTCAAATTTAAGAGTGTTAAAACTGAATTTTTGAAATTGTGCGTTGATTATAGCCTGTAGTTTGTTAAAACAACACCAATCAAAGAAAATTACAAGTTAATGAAAGGTCAAGCAAGATGTTTGTGAATATGAAACTTACATCATAATATCACTTTGAGTCAAGAAGTTATATATGATAAGCATAATGATAATGATAAGCATAATGTGGCTCTAGTTTTCGATTCATCTTTACATTTTTTTAAGTATATAAAAGCCAGTTTTAAATCGCATAACAGAAAAAATAGTAGCTGCATTATATAAAATGAGGCAATTTTACGAACTGCGTTAAAACAGGAAATACAATTATGCCAATTGATAAAGCTATCGTAAAATTTAGGTTTTTTTTTTAGCATTGAGTATATGAGACCTCATTTGTCCGGAAGACGAGAATACTTACCACTTAATCACATTAAATCAATATGAATATAAATGCCTGGTAACCCTTAGCTGTTTCGTTAGATATGTGCTAAACTTCACTGTAATATGGTCTGATGAATCGGCATGAAAATGTTGTGACAAACAACACCAACGGCAAACGGAATGCTATCGTTTTAGAGTAGATTTCGAAAAAAATAAAATAAAATAAAATAAAATAAAATAAAATAAAATAAAATAAAAAGACTTTAAAGAAAGGAAGTGTGTGTGTGTGTTTCCTTGGATGATGAATTGCCATCTTTTTCTCCCATTGATTTATATGAGGATAATATATATACGTATATATGTATGTATGTATATACAGGGTATCCAATATACAATGCAACTCGGAGTTTGGGACAGTAGAACTTTAGAACTTTTGAACCTGAAGTGATACACGAATAATGCTTATACCAAAATGAAGCCTTTTTCATGTATATATTTTTAAACTAGGAAGCAACGATTGAAGTACACTAGGAACAACACAGGGTTGTCATATGTAACCGAAGGTGTAAATCAATTTTTTTGCAAAATATGTAAATTGAATCATAACTTATGCATATGGATGTTCTGTCGTTAATTTTCAGTTTGTTTAGTTGGAGTAGCTTGGAAAGTAGGGAGCAGAAAAAAAAGATTTTTTCATTTCCACCGATAACTAATCGGGTAAGGCCTCTGTAAGGGGTTACTAGGGAAATCGTACTTTTCATAAATTAACACTCTGAATTCGCAACTGCTGATGTTTCAATGCATCAAAAGGTGTGTTAAGGATCTGTCTACATTACTCACTTCCTGAAAACAATGAAAAACAAACTTTGAAATGATCGTGATAAAGTTTATTTACATGCACCCGGTAACACTGCTACTATCAGAAATGAGTTACCAGCTCTACAACGGATGCTGGGAGTGTCCCCTATTTTGATTCAAACACTGGTTCACACGATTCACCAGGTTGGCAACAACTTTACGAAAATTAGAAGTGTTAATGTTTTCAATGACACCGCGAATGTTTGTTTCCAGGTCTTTAATAATTCGAGAATTGTTCTTGTATGCCTCTTGCTTTAAATAGCTCCATAGAAATGAATAGTATTGTTGCCGGATGCATGTAAGTAAAAAAAATCATGATAATTTCAAAGTTTGTTTTTCATTGTTTTCAGGAATTGCATAATGTAATCAGATCCTTAACACACCTTTTAATGCACTGAAACATCAGTAAAGTTGACAATTCAGAGTGTTAATTTATGAAAACTACGATTTCCCTAGTTACCTCTTACAGAGGCCTCATCCGATTAGTTATCGGTGGAAATAAAAAATTCTTTTCTTTGCTGCATAGTTTCCAAGCTACTCCAACTAAACAAACTTAAAATTAACGAAGAACATCCAAACGTATGAGTTATGAATCAATTTACATGTTTTGCAAAAAAATTGATTTACACCTTTGGTTACATCTGACAACACTGTGTGGTTTTTAGTGTACTTCAATCGTTACTTCCTAGTTTAAAAATATGTACATGAACAAAGCTTCACTTTGGTATAACCATTATTCGTGTATTACTTCAGGTTCAAAAGTTCTACTATCCCAAACTCCGGGTTGCATTGTATATTGGACACCCTGTATATATATATATATATATATATATATATATATATATATATATATATATATATATATATATATATATATATATATATATATATATATATATATATATATATAGATATTGGACGAAATTTTAGTGGTTTGATTTTACTAATTTCTCCTTCTGATCTATTTAAGTGTCCCTTGCTTTCAGATTTTCTAAAATATATAATATTGCTTTAGTTTTTTAAAAATTAATGTTAAAACTACATAGTGCAGTAGTTAAATTTCGCGTAAAATACATTTAAAGATCTCAAGAAGAAGTCAGTAAAATTAACTTGCTAAAACTGTCGTTTTTTAAAAGAATAAATAAAATGTTTCGTAATATAAATTAATAAGCTAAGAAAAAGTGATGTTGCATGTATTTAACACTATTAAATGCTACTCTTGTTTGTTGAGATTTAAAGAACCTACAATTAAAATAATACATATTTCGCTCGACTTTTCTATGAACGCACAGCTTCACATTAGTTGCTATATATAAATTTCCTACCTTGTAGCGTCAAGAAGTTTCCTTACTCTATGATCTATTAAAGAAAAAGAAAATGGCCATGGAATTTGCAAAACAAAAACAAATACCAGCCTCAAACACCACTCATAATAAGTATGAAAAAATGGGATTTCCATTCCCAAAGATGTTTCGACAATGAGATCACAGGTCAGATGTCAAGCATTCGTCAAGTGTATAAATATAATGCACTTCAGATAGTACAGAATGCACTTTTTCTTCATTTTCGTTTGCATAGCGGTTAAAATCTTGCAGGTCCTTATAATCTGTACTTGGAATACATTCCTTATCCTTTTGTCAATGAAGCGAACATCTGTCTGCAGCATAAGTTCAGCATACACTACCGTGAGTTTACGCATGTAAATTATGCACGCAAACTAACGATGTGAGTTTACTCGAGTGACGGAGCTCATACACTGTGCTTGAATTTACGCGCGTAAACTGAGGAAAGCAGTTGCTTTCCATTGTTTCTTTGTTTTCAGAGTGGATCGATCGAAAGCAATGATTTTAAATGCAGGTATTATCAATGTGGTGTTGTTGAGAAAAAGAATAAAGAAATAGGCATATTTGGACAAAGAAGTGGCCAATATTTAACAAGGCAAGAAAGAATAATCCATCTCTCACTGATTATATCAAAACTTTATTTAGATCGCGGTGGGTCAGTAGTAGACGGATCATCTCTTGTGAGTGGGGTCTCTGGTTTGAACCCTGCTCGTGCCAAATGGGTTTTGTGGTTGACAAACACCGTGTGCGTGAGTTTACTCGGATTGTCCCGTTTCCTCCTATTATTTTTACATTCCTCCTCTTTAGTGATGAGCGCAAGAGTCTTGGTCTTGCAGTTTTTGCAAAAGTCTTCACCAAGACCAAGACCAGGAATCCCGATGCAAGACCAAGACAAGACCCAAAATCAAGTGTTCCAGTGCAAGACCAAGACCAAGACTGGGTGTGCAAGACCAAGACCAAGACCACCTGGGTCTTGGTCTTAGTCTTGCATTTACTCATCACTACTCCTCTTCGTTCATGTCATCGTCGCCCTCTTCTGTATTCTACACAGTAGCCTATAAACGTGGAACGTAAAATTCGAAGATTTAATTTTCTTTTATTTAGAACATACAATGCAACAAGACTAATTAACATATGTAATTTTTATACGTGTAAATATTTACTATTCCTTATTTTCCTCCTGGAGATGTATTTTGGCGGATAATCTTCGCAAGAAATACTCAAAGTTTACATAGAAAAAATAAAACTGGGAGTAGGCGGCTTCAGTCTTTAATCGGGGTTACTTTGCACCGGTCCAAAATATAGCTTAGAGAGGAAATTATTACTACTGGCACCTCCTACTTTCTAATTTTAGGTAAATATCCTATAAAGGTAGATGCTGGAATGGATTTCTTGTCGGAAAATAAATTGCGAACAATGGCGGATCCGCTTCTTTCGCTTCACTCAGTAAGGCTTAGCTTTTTTATTTCTTTTTTTAAATCGCTAGACATTTTGAGACTTGAAGCTTATACACAGGAATTACTAACATTAAATTTTTTAAAAAGAAATCCTGAAATTTGGCTAGGCTTCAGAATGAAAGCCCTAAACCCCGTAAACCTTCCAATGATTACGGTTGGATGATATTCTTGGACACAAAGAGCTACCAAGGGAAATAAGTTCACGTTTTTTTTGTTTCGTTCCGGAGTTGACATTTTTGTTGGGTATATGCTAAACTATTAGAATGTGATTCCTGTGCCGGTCCAGAATATACACAATTTTCTTTACAAATATCGATTAATCATACTAAGTACTGATACCAGTACCATAATTCTAATATCAATATTTGTAGGTTGCATGCAGTTTTGTGTAGGAAGTGAAATGTATAAATACTGAAGGGAAAACATTGCACAGAAACGTTATGTTCCTATGTTCAACATATGTTTTGTATGTGGTGCAAAGTATCCTGACCTATGATGTTACTTTGCACCAAAGTTTATATTATAGTAATCACGGTCATAGTGAATGTTTACAATGCACTTGTACGAATGTTTTCCTTATATATCTACCTATTATATGTTTAAAATGTAATGTTCTTAATCATTACGTTTTATAAGTTACATGCGATTTTCTTTAAAATTCATTACATCTGCTGCAAAGTAACCCCGTCTTACGGTACTGGATGATCTTTGTTTTAAACAATATAACCTACTCACGAAGCTGTACACATTTCTTGGAAAAGCAATGAGACAGAACATATGTTTCTGTGCACTCACTTTACGGCACCCGAAGAAAACCTTTTATCTGCAGCTATAACGCCTACAGGTAATCTATTGTTGAAATCTAGGCCTTGATCCAGGACGGACTCCTGGGAGGGAGGGGCAGTGAAAGATTTCTCCGATGGTCTGCCAGTGGGGAGCGGCGAATGACCCTTCGTCCTGTACTGCAGAGATTTCTTTGAATTTAGTGCAGGTGTCTTCTGTGGTGCGTATTGTATTCAAATTCTAAAAAGTGGATCAAACATTTCCCCCCATAAGAAATATATACCACATAGGCCTATTGAAAAGGGTATTATTGCTGGAATTTTAAACGAAATTCACTAAGCATTTTCGTGCAAATTACTAACTCAATCCTTTATATACATTTTATATACCTCTTTATATGTTAATAATTATAAGAAACAATATGTTGAAAGTTACTGTTAAGTTTGATACACATATGACATACAATCACAATAATATTGTAGGGGTAAGACATCTCCGGTCTCCCTAGCAGTGGATAGAAGGGTGACATATAAATAATCGAGAACGACCTATATTCATGTCGAATACACATTTTTAAGAGTCGCTATACTGATTGTTGAGAATCCAGATGACATTTAAGCTCAAGTTTAGTCTAATAGAACAATAGATCTCAGTAGAACCTTATGCTAACTGTTAGAAATGAATAGAACTATTGAACCTACCAGAAATGTTCAAAGCAAATAAATTGCACGTCAAATATACATTTCAAATATTTTAAATAAACTCTTATTTTTCCGTGTACACAGTTCAAAGACTAAACCATATTCGATTATCCATTAAAGAAAGAAAAAAACGAAAAAAAATAACGTCAAACCATTAAGGTCTTTCGGCTGAAGGAGATGAATGATTAGTGAAAGTGAATGATGATGAAAAATTAAACTTTGTGCTCTCCTACCCTGAATCAAACCTGGAACCACGTACAACAAAGGAAATACGCGCTAGCTACTACACTAGCAGAGAAAATTGCTTATTGCACTCGTTCGAAGCATGCCTTTGAGTACAAAGGCTATATGACACGGTGACCTTCAATTTAAGGTAGAACCATAAGCACCGCAATACGATCAAATTTCAAGGCTCTCCTTATCAGGTCTCCAATCCAGGACACGGTGTAAGGAAGCCGCACGTGCATGATTGTAAATATTTTGCCGTAATTTAAATGTAAGTTATATGGAGTATTCATATAGTTTTTGGCCAAGAAGAAGAAAAGAAAAGTTGTAAGCTGTTGTAGTTTTATTCATTACTTATAGCATTGTTTCAAATTCTTTAGAAATTAAAAAAAATAAATAATAATAATAATAAAAACTTCCACTGAAATCTAGTTACATAAATCTAGTTTCATACTATCCTTCGATATGGACAACAAACCAATGTGCAAAATCCTGCTGCTCTGTAGTAGTAAACAGACAAACTATTCTACAGGTACCGTTATGTTTATATTTAATTAGAAAGTCTATATACTATAATGGGATGTGTTGGAAGACGGTGGGTTAGGTCATTAGGGGTTGATGACATGCTTACGTGTATTTGGAAAGTTCTTATGTTTCTTTTTTTAGTTGTGATGACATGTATGTATTGTTGGAAAGGTCGTGTTTTCTTTTTCGAGTCTGTATACGTGTCTGTACAGACTCTATACTGGATATTTTTAAAAATAATAATGGAAATTTTAATTAAATCTGTTGATATGATGATACGTCATTCTGTATCACTTACTTCCGTATGAGTGATTAAATTAATAATCCGTAGTAGTGATTAAATTAATAATAATAATAATATTGAATATATTACACGAACAATATGTGAGAGAATAAAAGATTTGTCGAACAATATGTGAGAGAATAAAAGATATTCTCCTAATAAATTGGTTTTTATATTGCTTCGCTTTACAAAGAAAGCTCTTAAAAGTATATAGAAAGTGGTAGGTAACCATTTTATTAGAAGCTGTGAACACTTACAGTGTGTAAAAGTTTATGTGATACGCACTGGGATCGAATCCGGGAACCCTTAACACCATAGGTGAACACTGTATTGTACTGAGAATAAACCCGGGACCCCAAGCACCAGAGGTGAACGCTGTATTGTATTGAGAATAAACCCGGGACCCTTAACACCAGAGGTGAACGCTGTATTGTACTGAGAATAAACCCGGGACCCTTAGCACCAGAGGTGAACGCTGTATTGTACTGGGATTGAACCCGGGACCCTCCAAGCACCAGAGGTGAACGCTGTATTGTACTGAGAATTATTGCAATCCTCACATGTAAATTGGCGAGAAAAAAAAACATATGTGAAATAGGAAGTGTGTGTGTATGATTTGAATAGTTTATTTATTTATTTTGTTAATATTCATCGTTTTATTGATTTGTTTATTTCTTATAGTTAACTCCGTGTTTACAGCCAAGTTTGAAATACGGAGTGACTGAATTGTTCTTCCGTCTCTCAGAGAAGGCTAGCTTAGAATGAACACAATTTTATTTTTGTAAATGGGTTTACTTCCGGGTATACGTGTTTTCCCTTTGCTTACGTTAGAACATTGAGTGGTGACACAGATATAGAGTGTCAATGCACTTTTTAATTTTATTTCCGCTTGTCAATATGTACTGAAATAACCTTAGACGATTTCCCCTTGACCGTGAGAAAACTGTCTGGCGACATACTGAAATAGTTTTCCATGAACTATGGTTGTCACAGCGATACTTATCAGCAGTGATGAAGAAGACAGATAGAAATTTAATGTTTCTTCCATTTTACAAGGTGTTTTGGACAAACACGTAAATGTATTTTTGTGGCAATATCTGATTTTGGCAATGTGAAAATTTTACATGTAAGCATTTTCATTAATTAGATGAGAACCCGTACATAGGTACATGGCCCAATGTGAATACCCTGTCCTGAATGAGATTTCTCCAGCGGTTGATGAACTTGTAAATAAGAAATTTTTAGATTTTTTGGTGTAGCAATGAATAAACGATGTTAGCGGACATGATGACTTTATTTATAATTAATGAAATCGGGTTGAAAACCTGATGAAAACATGATGCTTGGAGGAGGGACACATTGAAATCCTTATATATATATATATACTATTGAAATAAAGTTTATTATTATTGTTTTTTACACAGTGATATAGTGCGTGTTGAAAACTTTATTTGTTGTTGTGTTTATTGAAGTTTTTTTTCGTTGCTAATTCTAACAGAACGAACTCTGATTTTTAAGGTGAGAACTTTTTAAATGCTAAATTGACTTGTATTATTCACTTATTATAATGGAAGTTTTTTAATAATTATTGGTAAACTACACGAGTTGCTTTTGAGAAACATTATCGGGAAATAAACCTACGACCATTTTGTAATTATGACAAGAGTTATTATTATTATTATTATTATTATTATTATTATTATTATTATTATTATTATTTCATTCTTTCGCCTCATTAGAAGCTCATTGTAAAAAATATCATGTTCGAATAATATGTGAGAGAGAATAAAAGATACTCTCCTAATAAATTACTCGGAGCAACTTATTTTATGGATCGATTTCTATTAATTTAACCTCTCGTAATAAATTACTCGGAGCAAATTGTATTTGCGAACATATTAAAAATGTGAACCTACAAATAATTTCGAAAATATTTTAAAAAATTGCGATCATATTAAAAAATGAATATACGGATATGTTTCCCTTAAGAACCGCCATTATGATTTACCAAGGGCTAAAGACGGACCATTTACTTGTAGAGTTTTATTTGCTTAATTATAGTATGCTTAATTACAATATGTTTGATTCATTTGTTACGATTTTTTAACTGTTATACAGGATTGTGTACTGAAACATGATCACTTCAAAATCAGTTATACCTAATATATATATATATGTACGTTGTACAGATGGGACTTGAACTGTTTAAGTAAGATCATTTGCCAATAGATGGCATAAAAGTACGCTTTGGCAACATAGCTGATAATCTTTTAGGAACGCAAATGTTTGAACTAAGACTAGTATTTGTAGAAAGAAAGAAAGAAATGTTTTAGTCTTGGGGGAGGGAGGGAGCGCTTTTCCCCACATTATAATTTATATTATCGTGTTTTAATAGTAAATATTACTGAATGTTAGTTATTTTCGGGGTTGGTACCACATACCGCATACAATAGCTTTAATGTTAAGAAAGAGAGAGAGAAAGGACGGACCCCCTAAATACAGTGGTTATTGAACACTGTCTTTTGATTTGAAAACTTGTTGTGTATTCTCGAAGCAAAATGAAATGATGTATTCCTATTTGTACCATGTTCCTCAATGAGAGGTTCTTGCCTGCCAGATAGACACCCATAGATTTAAACAGTATTGTATTACATTGAAGCGAATTGAAATTATGTACGGCTATTTGTAGTATAACCCTATAACTGGCGGGGGGCCCTTAGTTACGGGTTCCCCCAGATTTTAGCAGTATTTAAAATAGATTGAACACATATTATATTACAGCAAAAGGAAATGATGTACTCCTATTCGTAGCATATCCATCCAATTAAATGGCTTTTTGCCTGTCAGATAGATTGACTAGATTTAAACAGTATTATAGCAAAAGGAAATTATGTAGTCCTATTCGTACTATATCCCTCCAACTAAGTGGCTTTTGCCTCCCAGATAGATTGCCTAGATTTTAGCAGTATTATAGCAAAAGGAAATTATGTACTCCTATTCGTACTATATCCCTCCAACTAAGTGGCTTTTGCCTCTCAGATAGATTGCCTAGATTTTAGCAGTATTATAGCAAAAGGAAATTATGTACTCCTATTCGTACTATATCCCTCCAACTAAGTGGCTTTTGCCTCTCAGATAGATTGCCTAGATTTTAGCAGTATTATAGCAAATGGAAATTATGTAGTCCTATTCGTACTATATTCCTCCAACTAAGTGGCTTTTGCCTCTCAGATAGATTGCCTAGATTTTAGCAGTATTATAGCAAAAGGAAATTACGTACGACTATTGTAGTATATTTCTACAAGCAACGGGGGCCCTTCCATCCTTAGTTACGGGCGACCCTAGATTTAAACAGTATTATAGCAAAAGGAAATTATGTACTCCTATTCGTACTATATCCCTCCAACTAAGTGGCTTTTGCCTCTCAGATAGATTGCCTAGATTTAGCAGTATTATAGCGAAAAGAGAATTATGTACGACTATTGTAGCACGTAGCTATAACTGGCGGGGGCCCTTTCACCCTTAGTTATAGGCGACCCTAGATTTTAACAGTATTGTATTATAGCAAAAGGAAATTATGTTCGGCTATTTCTACCATGTTTTACCAACTGATACCGTGTCTCCCATTAGTTAGTCCCTACAATTGCGGCTTTTCTGAATAGGTAATAACATGATGATAATTATGTTTAACTGAAGGATCATATGTGTTGGTGGGTCCCCCTTAGGGATTTGTAATATAATGAACATTTGGTGGTTTACTGATAGAAGAAGCAGCTATGTCCTCACAAACTATGTTTTATTAACAGAACACAACTGCGAGAAGGGTTCTTGCCTTTTATTTAATGCTATTAGTAGTATTTTACGGTTAAAAAAGAAATATATGTCATACTTTACCTTTAAAATATAAATATATATATTCGGGACTAATAACAAAATACCTCAACACAGCACACGGTGGTAAACTAAACTAAACTTAATTTAAAATTCTATCGCTAGGTGTCACTGTTAGTGGTGGGAGGGGGAGAACACTTGATAGAACATGATATAACATGTGTTTGATGTGTACGCTTATCATTTTTTCTTACGTCGGCGTGCGTTAAAGATCACAGAGAAAGCTTTCCTGATTATTAAACCTATTGTAATAGTATTAAATAAAGTATACAGGATTATCACTATATTTATTGAGGCCTGTTTTATTACAGACATTGAAGCTGTGCTAAGCGTTGTGGTGCTAGCAATTATATTAAAAGTACCGACTATCCCAGTTGAGATTTCTTCTTCTTTTTTGTGGATTGTGAACGGAGAACTAAGCCTTGAAAGGTATGTATTTCTTATGGTTATTATGATTTTTTTTAAAAAAGAAAGAAATTATATAGTTTTTTAATTGTACTTGTATTTAACCAATATTAATGAACAAAGAGAGACTCTATCTCTCTCTCTCTCTTTCTCTCTTTCTCTCTCTCTGTGTGTGTGTGTGTTTGTGTGTGTGTTTGTGGTTATTTTAATAGAATAGTTTATAATTCAATATAAGTGAATATATTTACTGATGTTTCATAAAGTAACTTGATTGATTTCTATTTACATATCAATAATTAACTAAAGATGATTATTTTTTTCTTTTATATGATATTATTATGTGAGCGTTGCTTAAAAGAAGTATTTATTTGATCTTTTTTTTATTAAAGTGGAGTTGATTACTCAAAATAGTTTTTCTTTGTTTATTTTTAGATGGATTTCTTCTGCCCGACTGAAGAATTAAATATGATTGATGAAATCTACCTGCAAGAGGTCTTGCGCGGTCTCAACGAGTACCCTAGGGTTTTTAGTACGTGGAAAGCCATTATGGAATTAAACAGACTTGGCCATAGGGGATCGGTGAGATGCGAAGCCATATTGCGGACCCTTCGTGTCTTTGAAGGTAATGATATACTACTTCTCCAGCACGGTGTAAGCAGTGCTGACGTACTGGATTTGTTTGTGTACGGTTTTTCCGTAGTAAAGAATCGTATGAATTGGCTCTAGATAAAGTTATGTATTTATTAGCTTGTGGGGAAGGTCAGGTAGATAGGATAAATGATACAGAGTTATCTGAGTTTTTTTGATTTTGGCTCGCGATTTGTTTTGGAACCATGCTTAATCCCATCTGAAAATAATAATAATGCTATATTCATGACCCCTCAAGTAACTCATAACTTGAGTCCTAATAATTTATATTTGTTATCAAATGAAGATTTAGCTTTCCTAAATGATAAAGCAGATGGGATTGGCAATTTAAATTCCGTTGAATAACCAATTGAAGAAGAAATGAGGAGATTGGTTGAAAATGAGGACAATGCTGTGGTTATACCCACGCAACAGGTCCAGGGAGAAAATCCTGTATACAACCCAGCTCAATATTATGTACAGGATAATCATGACTATGGGAACCAATTGATTTTTTCTCCTCAGCCTGGACCGTCATCTGCTAGTGTCCCACCAATGGTTGGACACGGCAACATAAATAAGAATAGTACAAGTAGTACTACTAGTCGTCATAATAATGGTAGTACAAGTGGTAGTAGTAGTGATAATAGTCATGGCGGGGATAATCAAAGAAATCGTAATTTCGAAGTTGTAAGACAAAGCAGACAAAGGTTTCGTAAGTTTCATCTTACGGGCCATGAAATTGTCGTCAGACCTGTGGGTGATGAAAGGAATATTAATAACCCAGAGGCCTATATCGAAAGTTTAATCGATTTTGCGTTGGAACATGTGATCTCCAATGCACGCCCCATGGACTACATTGGTTTATACGTTGAAAGTAGTAATAGTACTAATAACAAACCAGTGTATGTGCCGTTTAGAAGAAAGGACAATTTCACTGCTAGAACAGTCCTCACTTCAATCGAACGAGTACTAAATTCGAATGAAGTGTTCCTTTTAGAGGAAGAAGTATTGTTTCGATTCCATATAGCAGAGAATTTGCACGGACAAGGAAGACCTAATGCAATGAGTGCTGTCCAAAAATATTGCAAATACCAAGATTACTTGGAAAAGCGATTAATTCGCATTGAAAATAAGAATATGTACTGCCTCCCCATGGCCATAATATATGGAATAACAAAGCATACCTCAAGTAGTAAAGTTTTATATCATTTAAAAACAATAGATTATAATAAGTGGCTTTTTAAAGCAGAAGTTCTCTGCGAGATGGCAGGAGTTAACGTTAAAAGTAAGCAAGGTTGTGACATCTCTGATTTGGACCTCTTTCAAGCATATTTGAAAGGGGAATATCAAATCGTTGTTTATGAGGAGGTTGAAAAGAATAATAGGGGAATATATAGTACGTTACCCGGGAGAACATGCAGAAAATAAGATTTTTATCCTATATCAAAGAGGTAACACTATTGGTCATTTCGAACCCATTCGTAATATTACAAGTTTTCTTAGCAAACGGAAGCATTGTTATTATTGTTTGGAAGGTTATGATGAAAGATATCTGGCACACAAGTGTAAAACTCGTTGTACTTTTTGCGAACATACTCACGAACGGACTATACTGCAAACAGAATTAAATGTAATGCATGCAATAGAGAGTTTGCTGAGGGTGCATGTTTTAACAACCATGTGGCACGTAATAAAGCGGCTAAATCCGTATGTGATAATGTAAAGCTCTGCATCGATTGTGGTATCATCTTTGATAAGAGGGGGCGAAAATCTGAACACATGTGTGGTGAACATTTTTGTTCAACGTGCTGTGCATATGTTGATACAAATCATACAGCGACAGCAACCTGTTCAGAAACAGCAACCTGTTCATACGAAAAGGTTTATGTACATCACCTATGATGTAGAGACGATGTTGAAGGCGCCGAATGAGCGCTGTGAAAGGGAACATGAAGTTGTACTGGTGTGTTGTCATCATGTATGTCACGTCTGTATAAGGAAGGGTATCGATGAGCATTGTAAAACGTGCGGTGACAATATTGGAAATCGTTCGTTTTCTTTTAAGACAATGACGGATTTTATTAACCACGTGTTAGTAGAACGTCCTGTCTTTGAGATGATCGTAGCGATTGCTCATAACGCATCCAGATACGATGGCCTCTTCTGTCTTAGAACTCTAATAGAAGACCAGCATATTGTACCTAGTGTTCTTATTCAGGGTCAAAAGATTTTTAATATTAACATAGGTAACCGTATCTTTTTTCGCGACTCTTTCCTCTATATTGGTGTGAAATTATCTGAATTACCGAAAACGTTAGGCCTTAGTCAAAATTTAAAGAAGGGAGATTTCCCATATTTGTTTAATACTGAAGAGAATCAAAATTATGTCGGTCCCTACCCCCCGCTTAAGTACTATGACCCTGAGGGACGAAGCACAGAAGAAAGAAAACAATTGGAAGCCTGGCACCAAGAACGTGCGGAAAGTGGCGAGGAGTTTAACCTGCAGAAGGATATGCTGGCTTATTGTGAAAATGATGTTAGAATTCTAACAGAAGCGGTCATTAAGTTTAGCGATATTATTGAAGAGAAAACGGAGGGTTTGCAATGTTTCATAACATCATCAACCATTGCAAGTCTTGCAATGCGTACATCTCGTATCTTGCACTTACCGGAAAATACTATTCCTATCATTCCCGCGTTGGGATTTCATCATAAGACCAAGTATAGTACAAAAGCTATGCAATGGCTTATGTATATGGAAGACCAATTAGGGATAGAAATCCAGCATGCTAGGAGAGGTGGGGAAAAGTATATTGGTAGGTAGAAGGTCGATGGATGGCACGAAGGACTCAACGCTGCCTTCGAATTTTATGGATGTTATTTCCATGCCTGTCGCCTTTGTGTTCCCTTTAACCGTGACGCGGTTTTGCACGATGCACAAGACTCGTACAATACGATGGAGAAACGATGTGAGCAAACCATGCGCCGCCTTAAGTACCTGAAAAGTATAGGTGTAAACCTATATGAAATATGGGAATGTTCTTGGGACAATAAGGTAAAGACGGACAAGGAAGTGCAAAAGCTTGTTCAAGAACGTTGTACTAATCTACCTGATTTTCTTACTCCTAAGAACTGTTACAACGGTGGTCGCACGGAGGTCTTTCGTTCTTACGTCAATTGTACGAGTGATGAGCGTATTTCTTATGCCGATGTAACTAGCCTTTACCCATGGGGAATGGCGCGTAAACCTATGCCGGTTAAATCACCTAAGATTCACACGGGACCGGACTTTCCAGATGTGGAAAGTATTCACGGTGTAGTCAAATGCACAATTGTCCCTGCAAAGGACCTCTATTTTCCGATCTTACCATACGTTGCGGGAGGTCGATTACTTTTCGGCCTTTGCCGCACATGTATGGAAGAAGAAAACACTAATGAATGTACCCATAGTGACGCTGAGTGTGCTCTCACAGGAACATTTTGCACTCCAGAGTTACACCTTGCTCTTAAAGAAGGTTACAAAATAATCGATATACATGAGATATGGGAATTTGAACTCTTAGATCCTGAAGAGGGAAATTCAGGTGGGCTGTTCGGGACCTATGTGAATTCCTTCCTTCCGATGAAGCAGGAAGCCTCTGGTTTTCCTGCTTACTGTACCACTGAAGAAGACAAACATAAATATATCGAAGAATATTATGCACATGAAGGCATACAATTAAATTATGATAATATTAGGACGAACCCGGGATTGAGGCAATGTGCGAAACTATACCTCAATTCATTGTATGGAAAGTGGGGGCAACGCACAGACATGTCACAGAGTATAATCGTTAGTGATGAGGTCACATTTCTTAGGTATTTAACTACGGCAAGGTATGAGATTCAAAGTGTGGTACCAATTGATGATGACCATCTCGTTCTCACATACAGAGACATTGAAAACGAAAACGTTCCGTTAGCGTTTTCCAATGTGATACTAGCCGCATTTATTACTTCGTGGGCTAGACTTAGACTTTACGAACTACTTACGACTGTAGGACCTGACAGAGTAATCTACTGTGACACTGACAGTATCATGTACCTACAGAAAGAAGATTAGGAACCCTTGTTACCGCTCGGAAACTATTTGGGAGATCTTACAAATGAAATTCCTGAAGGTTGGGAGTTTACAACCTTTATTGGTCTTGGCTGTAAAAACTACGCCATGCGGCTAACAAATGCCCAAGGGGATGTTCGCGATATATTCAAAATTAGGGGGATAACACTAAACGATAGAACCTCTCAAAAAATTAACTTTGAGAGTTTCTATAAATTAGTGTCTGGACAATTAGAGTCCACAGTAATAGAAAACCCAAATAGTATCGTTCGTAGACCGGGGTTCCGTATCTTTAGCTGTAGAGAGACAAAGACACACCGTGAGGTCAACAAAAAACGAAAACGTATTGACGAACCTGACATAACTGACGATGAACCAATACAAAAACGTGCAAGTGTACCTTACGGTTATAGACCCACGAATGAATGAATGTGAGTTGTATGGATGTCTCTTTTTTTAAACCAGCTCGTATGCACAGCATAACCGTTCTTAAAATATTTATTTTTAATTTATTCCTAATTTATTTTAATTTATTCATAATTTTTTTTCATTTCAAGCTTTAATTTTATATCCCAGTGATTCTTTTTATTGGTTCGTATGCCAGAGCAGCTACGCTGTGATCATTTTATTTGTTCGTTTGCGGTGCAAACAATATATATAAACTAATCATTTTAAGCTTTAATCTTATATCCTAGTGATTTTTTATTCATTTCGTTTGCGGTGCAAACAATATATATAAACTAGTCATTTCAAGCTTTAATTTTATCTTTTATTTCCTCACATGTTCGAAAAATATGTGAATGTATGATTGTGAGTGTGTATATAAAGCAGAGTCTCTATTGTATGCATTCATTTGATTACAAGATGTTAAAGTTTCAACAACCCTCTACTATTTTAATTGCTGGTCCTTCAAGGGCTGGTAAAACTTGTTTTGTAAATCGTTTACTTAATGAATGTGATCAAATGTTTAGTATAAAATTTAATGATATTGTTTGGTGTTATGGTGCAGTAATACCAAAATTAGATGCAAATGCAAAAATACGTTTTGTAGAGGGAATACCTGACATGAATAATTTTGAAATTAAAGAAAATTCATTATTAATACTTGATGATTTAATGTCGGAAACTAATGGCGATGTTGCTAATTTCTTTACAAAGTATGCACATCATAAAAAGTTAACTGTAATATTTATTATTCAAAATTTATTTCCAAAAGGAAAACATGCACGTGATATTAGTTTAAATGCACATTATATTATAGTATTTAAAAATCCACGTGATAAATTACAAATACAATATTTAGCAAGGCAAATTATGCCTCGGTATAGTAAAGAAGTCGTGAGTGTGTTCGAAGAAGTAACACGGGAGCCTCACACTTATTTATTATTTGACTTGACACAAAAAACAAACGATGCATTGCGAATACGTACAAATATTTTTCCGAATGAAATCATGCATGTGTACGCTAACGTAAAAGACATGCATACAGAAATTTTTGTTTAGGCTGCATCAAGATGTTGAAGGTGAAACAACACTACAGCACGCTCCGTGCTCTGTGCAAATGCAAAAATGCAAAACGAAAACAAATTTTACAAAATGCTTCAGGGGATTTAATAAGAACAATATCTCAAGTAGCTAAAAACACAATAAAAGGAAACATTCCTTTAAATTCTCGTCAGAAGCAACGTTTACGTAGACATGAAAAGATCTTACGTGCTCTATCTCAGCAGCGTACTGCATTGAATAAAAAGAAGAAGTTGTTACTACAAAAAGGTGGTGCGCTTTTACCGTTAATCTTGGGACCACTTCTTGCAGCAGTAGGAAGTAGTATTTTCAGTCGTTAAATATGTCAGAATTACGTAAAATGATTTTAGTTCCTGAAAATGCTGTACATGAAATTCAATCAAATCTTAAATCCATAGATTCACATCAGTCACGTTTAGATGAAGAAATGAATAATATCTTAAAACGTCATGATCTTAGTGTACAACAAAAGTGGAAATTATATCAACAAGCTTTGCATCGTTATTTACAGTATACATCTTCTTCTTCACATAAGCCTATTACTTTACCTATCATTCAAGAAGAAGAAGAAGAGAAATTATCATTAAGTTCCAAACAAGATAGCAATACTTCTATTTTACCATTTGTATCAGACATTTTACAATCAGTACCGAAAACACTTCGTAGGAAAACAGATCTATTATTAAAACACTTGACAAGTTCTGATAAAATTCAGGGGGATAAGTCTGGCATTGTATGTATTCAAGGAAAAACAATACCAGGTTCAAATATTATAGATTTAGTAAATGATGTTGTTCGTACAAGAAAATATTCAAGAAATCCTATAGGTATTCATGAATTTAAATATTTATTAGAAGATCTTAATGTTCCTAAAGAATTTATTGGTACACCTATTAGCACACCAGCATCAAAAGTGAATAGTAGTAGTAGTAGTAGTAAATAGTAGACAACGTATTCGTAAAGAAAATCTACTAGTCCTTCAGTAGTTGCTAATTTATTTAAACAGTGGAAAGGATATAGTATGTAAAAATGACAAAATTATCAAAAATATATTATGATTATTCAAATCCTGATTCTTTATCAAGTATACAAACATTACAACGCAAAACAAAGTTATCTAAAAAGAAAATTAAAAATTGGTTAGCTTCTCAAGATGCTTATACATTACATGCACCAGCTCGTAAAGTTTTTGAACGTAAAAAGTATTATGTTAGTGCACCAAATGAAACATTACAAATGGATTTAGCAGATATGCAAAACATTGCAAAGTATAATAATAATTATAAATATATATTATGTTGTATAGATATTTTTTCACGTTATGCATATTGTGTTCCATTAAAAACAAAGAAAGGTCCTGAAATGGTAAAAGCAATAACAAAAATTTTTAAAAATTTCAAGTTACCCGTGTTTAACGTACAAACAGATTTAGGCGGTGAATTTTGTAATCGTCATGTAAAACAATTGTTTAAAAAATATGAAATTAATCATTATAGTGTTCATTCCGAAATTAAATGCGCGTTAGCAGAACGTTTTATACGTACATTAAAAGAAAAATTATATCGTTATTTTACTGCAAAGAATACTTATCGTTATATTAATGTATTAGATCAAATTGTAAAAAATTATAATCATTCATACCATTCAAGTATTAAAATGGCACCTGCACAAGTAAATGATTCCAATGTGAATCAAGTGTGGGGAACATTATACGGAAGTAAAAATAATAAAAAGAATATAACATGTAAATTTAATGCGGGTGATTATGTACGTGTTAGTAAGTATAAACATATATTAGAAAAAGGATATTTACCTAAATGGTCACAAGAAATATTTATTGTTGACAAATGTATTAAGCCAGATCCTGTCACTTAGAAATTAAAAGATTGGAACGGTGAAGAAATTAAAGGAATATTTTATGCACAAGAATTACAAAAAGTAATTATAAATTCAAAGAAAACATATCTCATTGAAAAAGTATTGAAACGTAAAAAAGGGTGGATGTATGTAAAATGGTTAGGATATCCATCAAGTATGAATTCGTGGATTAGATCAGATTCTATTCAGTCTGCAAAATGAATTCGAACTTTACACACGACTTTTACGTTACTCTTCCTTCAAATTCAAGTAGCAATCTTTTTGATAATAATACAACATCGTCATTTAGAGTTAAATTGGCACAACCTATTGATTTAAGTGATGGGGAATGGGCTGTTGCATTAACACAAATTAATATTCCGTGGAGTTTTTACAATGTTGGTGAAAATGAAGAAATTATAATTACTAGTGTTATCGATGATAAAGTTGAACGCTACCATGTTCCAATAACACCTGGATATTATTCATCAATTGAATCGTTTCTACAATTAATTCCTGAAAATGTTCGTATGTTACACTATTTACAAAATAAAAATCAAGTTGTTATTAAACATTCTTTAAAATTAGAAGATCAATGTATGATTGGTGTTACACCAGGATTACAACAGATTTTTGGTTTAATTAATGAAAACACGCTTGATGTTAAAAATGTTATATACACAAAAGTTAAAAATGTTGATTTAATATTAGCACGTGGAAAATTTCCATGTGATTTAGATTATAATATTCCCAATACAATTAATGTTTGCATTGATATTGTAAAACAACAAAATATAGGTCCATTAGTTCGAAAACTTAGTGTATATAATGTACAACACGGTCATGCAAAATCTTTTGTCTTTCACACACCACACTATGTTAAAGTTGAAAAGAAATATTTTGATACAATAGAAGTAAACTTAAAAGATGAACACGGGTTAAAATTACCATTTCGTTTTGGAACTTCAAACCTAACACTTCACTTTAAACGAAAATGATTTCTGAAAGTATTGATGATAGTTTTTACATTACATTAGTTTCAAATGCTAGTGCAGATGTATATCCTACAAATAGTCCAACACATTTTATTAATCAATTAAAAAATAATATTCGTTTATCAGAATCCGATTGGTATGTAGGATTAAGTGAAGTACATATTCCATTAACATGTTATAATGTTACCGCGGGTGAAAACGTTATATGGTACAAATTTAAAAATGCACAACCTATGAAAAGTAAAATTCTTGTTGGATATTATCCATCCATTCATCATTTACTAGAAGAATTAAACGCAATATCGAGTTTTATAAGATTTATTTTTTCAAATGTTGTACATGTTGAATGTGATGAACATGTAGAATCAGTTACATTGTCGCCTACATTAGCTTTACAATTAGATTTTTCTGAAAAATCAGATCTTGTAAAAGAATCTCACGGATTCAAACAACCATAAATAGATATCGGATATCCACATCAAATTTTTATTTATACAGATATTATACAATATCAATTTTTAGGTGATACAAAAGCACCATTATTACGTATAGCAACAATCTCTGATATTAAATATGGAAAAGTTCAAACAATTACATTTGAAGATATTCATTATATGCCACTTGCAAAATTTTGTTTTAACACTATTGAAATACTATTAAAAGATCATGCAGGGCGAAATTTGCCATTTCGTTCTGGGACACTGACCGTAACATTACATTTTAAACGCTCTCCGGCATCTTCTAAATAATAATAATAATAATAAAATGAGAGCAAGACGTGTTACTTATCACCGTGGGCGCGGAATACCATATTTTTCAGGACCTGTATATCAAAGGGGACATGGTATAGGTAGTTTCTTTAAAGGATTATTTCGTTTTGCTTTACCATTTCTTAAACAAGGTGGAAAAACTGTAGGACGTCAAGCATTACAAACGGGTATGCAAGTTGCGGGTGATGTATTAGAAAATCGACCATTTAAAGAATCGGTCCGTGCACGTGTAATAGAAGCTGGTAATAGTTTAAAGACAAAAGCAATTAATGAAGTTGGGCAGTTGCTAACTGGTAACGGCAAGAGACGGTCACGCAAGAGGAAAGCTCCTGCAATTGTAAAGTTTGGACCACCAACAAAACGTAAACATATACAGGACATCTTTTCATAATGGCGTTCCTAAATTCAAATAGTTTTGAATGTTGTACTAATGAATTTGATTTCTTTTCTATACCAATGACACAAACAGCTATTGAAGCAACTACAAATGCTGAATATCGTCCTATTTCCACATTAACCTCAGAAGGACCTATTGAATTTGTTATTCCGGGAGAAACAGGTGAATTTATTCATCCTGCATATCTATATTTTTATGTGCGTTGTAAAATTACTAAAGCTGATGGTACAACATTAGCTAATGATGATGTTGTCGCACCCGTAAATAATTTCTTACATTCTTTATTTAGTCAAATTGATATTTCGTTAAATGATAAATTAATTAGTTCTTCATCAGGATCTTATCCTTATCGTGCATACATTGAAACATTATTAAATTATTCTCATAATGCTTCTCAAACACATTTAGCATGTGCCATGTGGCATAAAGATACTGCAAAAAATTTTAATAAATTAGATAATACAAACGCTGGTTTTCAAAAACGTGCTAATAAGGTGAAAAATAGTAAATCTTTTGAAATGTATGGACGTCTTCATACTGATATTGTAAGTTTAGATCGTATGCTTCCTAACAAAGTAAGTTTGCGTGTAAAACTACATCGTAGTAAAGATAATTTTTGCTTAATGTCTGCTGAAAATACAAGTTATAAAGTTGCACTTGAGGAAATTATTCTTCATATACGACGTATTGATGTAGCTGCAGATTTAGCTATGCAATTAAATACACGAATGGGTTCGGAAACAGCCAAGTTACCTCTGACGAGAGTGGAAACAAGATCTTATACTATACCTGCACAAGTAAAGTCTTACAGCATTGATAATCTTTTCCTGGGTAATGTTCCTAAAGGCCTGATTATTGGTTTCATCTCCAACACAGCCTTCAATGGGAAATCACATCTTAATCCCTTTGAATTTCGAAACTTGAACGTTAACAAACTGCAATTACAAGTCGGTTCAAAATCATTTCCTCCCAACCCCCTCACTCCTGATTTTAATAATAATTTATACCTTCTAAGTTACTATACTTTGATTTCAGGTACTGGTATATATTATCAAAATTATTCACATACTGTTACTCTTGATGAGTATCCAAACGGATATGCTCTGTATGCATTTATTCTATCTCCAACAGGAACTTTAGATGATAACACGTGGGATGTAGTACGCGATTCCCCTGTAAATTTAAAAGTATCATTTTCAGAAACTTTAACTGAACCTGTTACATGCATTGTGTACGCACAATTCGACTCTTTAGCACAAGTAGACAAAGACAGAAATATTTATACTGATAACACCTTCTAATTTATTTAGTTGAGTACAATGTGGGTTGTTGTTCACTTCTCGGCGTATCATGATAACGAAGATGAATTTATTATAAAAGAGCTAGCCATTGTAAATCCTGACGTTCCCTTTTTTCAAAATTGGGTTTTTAAACCACCATTTCCTTTAAATAAGTTATCTGAGCCAATCATAAGTACAAACAAATATCTAGGTGAGAATGTGTATGGCATTAGCTGGCACGAAGGGGATGTAGAATATTCACATCTTAAGAAAATACTTCAAACATATTGTTTAAATACTACAACCATATACACATACGGAATAAATAGAAAGTGTTTTTTTTTTCAAGAAATTCTTCAAAGAGAAGTTACAAATTTGGAAGAAATAAACTGTCCAAAGTATACTGCATTAAGTTTTCACGTTCATCGGTGTGCACATAATAAGCATCGTTTCGGACAATATAGATGTACTGTTCATGAAGCATTACTGTATAGTGAATATGTGAAAGTGTATGATTATGTGTTACATGTGAATAACAGTGATAATTACATGCCTACTACAATTAAAAAATAATAATAATAATAATCTTCATCATGTATAGTGATGAATTATTAAAAGTGTTACTAAGTGATAAAGTGACTGGTGCAAGTGTTACTGGAATTTACCCTATTGACAAACTTCCTGTAACGGTAAAACCTCCTGCAGCACTTGTGATTAATCTTGATACATCTGATTCTGCTGGTTCCCACTGGGTTGCAGTGTACATCAATAAGAAAAAACATGGGTACTACTTTGATAGTCTTGCTATGGACATTCCCAAGGAAATAAAAAACTTTTTGTCGAAAAATACTAAAATGTACTTTACAAATATTCAACAATATCAACATGATAATTCTGTGTTATGTGGTTATTTTGTCTTATATTTTCTGCATCATATTATTCGCACTCAATCATTTGAAAAGTGTTTAAAATTGTTTAACAAGAAAATTTTGAAAAAGAATGATGATATTGTTTATAAACATGTAAACAAATTTTTAAAAAGAAAACACAAATAATTTTTTAAATTTTTTATTTATTTTTTTAATTTACATTTTTAATTTACAATAATTTTTTTTAAACTTACACCCATGCATTTTATTTATAATTCCTCATTACAATCTTGATAATGCATTAGTTAATGCTGTTGATCTTTCATATTTCCACCAATAACTCAATTGTTGTGCATTACGATATGCACATCCTGATTTCTTTACAATTCTAGTGTGAAAAGAACAATATTCATTAAATGTATTTCCACATAATTCATTTAATGAAGGACAATATTTTGTTTCTAAATCAATGACATTATCTAATCCAAATATTCTTTTAATCCAAAGAGATTTCTCTAAACCTTTACAATAAAAGGTTGAATTCTTTGCGCATAATTGATATACAAGGTTTCGTATGCATGATACAGTATATCCAGTTTTGCTATCCCATTTCAATCCATGCAAATTTAATGTTAACCAGTCAATTTGTTTTTGACATCCTAGTGATAATAAATTATATTCTACTGGTGATTTTACCAAGCAATGGAAATTTACTGTATCATCGCATGCAGTTAAACAAAACTCACGAATAATTCATTCGTTATCAGACATTTTAAAACCTTGAATATCGATAATATACTGATTTACACATGGTGAAATTTCATTTGTATGAAAAATAAAAAACGGAATTATCTGTTCAACAAATTCTGTATTTTGTAAAAGATCACAAGTTTTATGCATAAAGCATAGAAATGAGATTTCACTATGTTCTTGTTCAAACACTTCAAAGAGTTCACTAACGAGGAAGGTCCATAAACCGTGAGAGTTGAATTTTGATGAAAATTTGTGACAAGATTCAGTTCGAGTAGCTAAGTAACGTAGTAATAGTCACTCGATGCGCAAATGCTTCGTTGAGCTGCTACACCGACGCCATCTTGAAATCCTGTAGGCAATGTCCAAGAATACCCTTTTAGCACAAAAATGAAAAAGCTTTTGATATATCTGACTTCAGTATTGTAAACCAAGGTAAATCATCTATATGCGAGAGTACTTCCAGTGTATAACCGCCATCTTGAAAGGCGCCATATTGAATCGTCGTTAAATATGATAAATAGCAAGGTGGTCATGTGGGGTATCAAATAGCACTGGAATTTACTTGTGAATTCATTTCCGTAACCAAATTTAGATATCTGTTTTCACTTCAGAGTTAAGAGCTCTCTCGCTCACAGGAACAAACAAAAACTGAGCAAGTAAAATTTGTGATATGAAATGCGCTCGTGCAAACACTTACATAATTTTAACTAATGCAATAGTAGTTATTTGATCTACAATAGCCACTATACCAAACAGATCTTGAGACTAGTGAGAGATATCGTTAATTAAATTGAAATGCCTGTAGTGAAAAATGGAATAGCAGCACTGTAACAAATTATACCTATTTCAAAATCGCTATATATATGAGTCTGTGTGTGTTGCGATTATGCATAGCATTTAAATGCTGTAATATAAGTTAGGTGGAACGGCACATATGGTTTTAAAGAATCAGTCTTGAAGTTATTAGAAAATTAATAGAAAAAATATTAGAAAAATAATATAAACTATTGCACATAAGCAAATATTAACCTACTAACATTTTGCTCTTCAATTGTGATGATGGAGATCCAAAACATAGTGATTAGCACACAGCATCATGGAGCAGTGCAAACACTTAACAAATGCACTTTCGTCACAATATTCATGACCACAGACACTATTTTCTACTAGTCTTCAGAACATTTATAAATGAACCAACTATTGCTCCTGTTACGTACTCACATTTCTGCCATGCATCTGCAAGCACGTCCTTTAGGACTGGCGCACAAAATTGATGATACACAACAGAATGCAATTTCTTTATGAAAATTCTGCCATATAACTTGTACACCGAACAAGTGAACACCTGCTACAATCAGTTGTTTATCACAGTTTTGATATGAAAATTAGTCTTGCCCTTATTATAAGCAAGTGTTTTATCGTTAAAGGTGGAAAGATGCAGATATTTAATTATTTTATATTGAAGGGAAAAGAAAGAAAGAGGCTTGTTTTATGGATTGCAACTTGGAATTGAATCTTGTAATAATCTTTACTGCCACATATTCTTAGCAGTTGTGCATGCATTCTCTTATCACTAATAGCAGAACAGACATAAGAAAAGTGAATTCTAAGTTTCCAGGTGTATCTTCTAAGAATTGGCTGTGAACTGATAATTTAAATCTCCTTCATTGTTCAATGTGGCAGCAATAAATTGATTGTATTTAGAGAAACTGTCAATAAATACATTAAAGTATTTTAACTTCGTAATATGCACGGTAAATTATAAGTCGTCAAATATGAGTATTGGAAAGGAACGCAATATTCTGCAACAATGATGGTCTTTGCGTAAGGTTTCTAGATTGGAGAATAAAACTTAACACACTATAATGGACCACGTAAAATTGCCTAAAAGAGATTTTTGGTTTGATACAATTCAACGTCCCACACGCCTGCTACGCTAAAGGAGACGTGGACCTACTGATTATCGCGGAATCCAGACCATTTTGCTCGTTCAACTAATATGTACAAGTTTATATATTTTTTCTAATATATATCCGAACAATCCCTTTGGTATTCTCTGCTTGTCAGTACTATTAGGCATGTGTTTCATCGACCAACAGTCTATTCCATCGCACTTTGAAATAGGTATAACTTGTAGCATGCTGATATTCCATTTTTCACTACAGAAATTTCAAATTAACGATTTCTCTTACTAGTCTCAAGATCTGATTGGTATAGTTGCTATTGTACTGCATTAACTACTGCGTTAGTTAAAATCCTGCAAGTGCTCGCACGACCGTGTTTCATGACACAACTTTAACTCGCACAGTTTTTGTGTTCCTGTGGGTAAGAGGGCTCTTAACTCTGAAGTGAAAACAGATATCTAAATTTTGGTTACGGAAATGAATTCACAAGTAAATTCCAGTGCTATTTGATACCCCACATGACCACCTTGCTATTTATCATATTTGACGACGATTCAATATGGCGCCTTTCAAGATGGCGGTCATGCACTGGAAGTACTCTCGCATATAGATGATCTACCTTGGTTTACAATACTGAAGTCAGATATATCAAAAGCGTTTTCATTTTAGTGCTAAAAGGGTTTTCTTGGACATTGCCTACAGGATTTCAAGATGGCGTCGGTGTAGCAGCTCAACGAAGCATTTGCGCATCGAGTGACTATTACTACGTTACTTAGCAACTCGAACTGAATCTTGTCACAAATTTTCATCAAAATTCAACTCTCACGGTTTATGGACCTTCCTCGTAAGAGTTTTGTCAAGAGATAAATACTTCACTGCAAATGATCCAGTATTATGAAAATGTCTACATTCATGAGGAAGATGTAACTTGCATTCCACGCATTCCATTGGATTATTGTTGTGTAAGTATACTTTTATAGTTTTTAATACACAGTTCACATTAATGTTTTCACCATTACATAACACACATGAAACACTAGCACTATTCGAATACATTTTTCAATCTGAAATATTCGCTTTCCGTTTGTCTTTTCTTATGAAAATCTCTAGTAATTCCGGTAAATAGTCTGTATCACTTAATAATTCCACATAGGCATCATAAAATTTTTCTCTTGTTAATAGTCCGATAATATGCGTGTTTGCGTACGAATAAAACACATCATCTTCAACACTAGGACTTGCTATAATACTCCAAGCGCGGATTTCCAATAATTCTGGACGCATAGTCATACAATCATGATCAAATTCATGATTAGATCCTGTCGTACATCCCTCACATATTAGTGTTTCATTAAAATTCCATTTTTCAATAGCCTTCTTTATACATTCGCGATCCACTTTTTCACTATTACAACAACAATCTAAAGCCCAAAATCGTGATGTTCTTGATAATACAACTGGAGATGATGGTGGTGTTGGTGAAACTGTTAGCGCTGGTGAATCTATTGCATCAAAATCAAATTCTTCATCTGACGATGATTCGTATATTTCTGTTTCAGCATCAGATATTGCTTCAATATTGCTATTGCAAAGATCCTTCTTTTCATACGACTGCATGATGTATCTTTATATATTTTGTCTCTTATAACGTGTATTTAAAGTATTTTCATAACCGCAAGGTAATCACGTGTTCAGCATTCCCAACATTAAAGTTATTTCTATTAGTTTGCCCCCAATTTGTGATGTTTATCTCCCACGTCCGCAATCTTTCTTTTGTTCACCTACCGCGGCACCAAAGTTATTTCTATTAGTCTGGCGGTATTCTGTGATGTTTACCAAACGTGTCAATGGTTTTCCTTTGTATTTGAATTCAAGTTTTAGCAACGCCCTGCAAGCACACATCATCACTCCTACCCAACCGGTTTTCCAAAAGCGCGCGAAAAGTTCAGTTCATGTCTTAAGTTCACCAGCAAAAGACGTACGGAAACCACGCTCTGTATATGTACCATCATAATGTATCGTACCGGAGTATACATATTCCGTACAGGACGTCTTTCAGACGGAAAATCCACAATGTGTCCCGCATGAATAAATATTTCCCTCCCATCATACAGTGTTCACCTCTGGTGTTAAGGGTTCCCGGGTTCGATCCCAGTACGTATCACATAAACTTTTACACACTGTAAGTGTTTTCAGCTTCTAATAAAATGGTTTCCTACCACTTTCTATATACTTTTAAGAGCTTTCTTTGTAAAGCGAAGCAATATAAAAACCAATTTATTAGGAGAATATCTTTTATTCTCTCACATATTGTTCGACAAATCTTTTATTCTCTCACATATTGTTCGTGTAATATTTCAATATTATTATTATTAATTTAATCACTACTACGGATTATTAATTTAATCACTCATACGGAAGTAAGTGATACAGAATGACGTATCATCATATCAACAGATTTAATTCAAATTTCCATTATTATTTTTAAAAATATCCAGTATAGAGTCTGTACAGACACGTATACAGACTCGAGAAAGAAAACACGACCTTTCCAACAATACATACATGTCATCACAACTAAAAAAAGAAACATAAGAACTTTCCAAATACACGTAAGCATGTCATCAACCCCTAATGACCTAACCCACCGTCTGCCAACACATCCCATTATAGGATATAGACTTTCTAATTAAATATAAACATAACGGTACCTGTAGAATAGTTTGTCTGTTTACTACTCTCTGTAACAATAGATAGCAATTTCCAAGAATTGTCTCACTTCCCTCTATGCTCTGTACCTTCAACCATAAAATACAAGCATCATATGATCTCTGCATCTTTCGGAATGATGGGAGAATTTTGAAAACGCTACGTCTCATTCAGAGCTTACGAAGCAGAGATGGACATTTTTGCTAACTCTCACTCACTCACCCTCAATCGACTCCCTCGCACTCATCTACCAAAATGAGGGTGGCCCTCTTGAGAGCAAAAATGAGTGAGGGTGCTAATGTCTGGCTCAGACATCGTCAAGAATATGCTTTTCCTTCTTTTTGTAAAGTTTCTTCAATCTTCCTTTTCAATGCTGCACATGGAATGTGTTTCTTATGTTCTTGTTTCTAAGGCAAATGAGTCCACGTGAGCGCGAAGCGAGTGCGGGCTCGCGCTCATTTCTCACTTCTCTCAACTGGGCTGGAGCTCACTCGGGCTCGCGCTCAGTAATCTTAACTCCACTCGCGCTCACTAATCGTAACTGAGCTCGCGCTCACTCGGGCTCGCGCTCACTTCTCTCTATTGGACTCGCGCTCACTTGCGCTCGTGCTCAGTTTTCCCAACAGAGCTCGCGCTCACTTGGGCCCGCGCTCACTTTTTTTAACTACGCTCGCGCTCACTCGGGCTAGCGCTCACTAATCTCAAGTGGGCTGGCGCTCACTCGGGCTCGGGCTCACTAATCTCAAGTGCGCTCGCGCTCACTCGGGCTCGCGCTCACCTGTCTCACCTGGGCTCGCGATCACTCGCGCTCGCGCTGTTTTCCCAACTGAGCTCGCGCTCACTAATCTAAAGTGCGCTCGCGCTCACTCGGACTCGCGCTCACCTGTCTCACCTGGGCTCGCGCTCACTCGGGCTCGGGCTCAATTATTGAGCGCGAGCCCGGTTGAGTGCGAGTGCCGAGCTCACGAGCGCCGGGCTCGCGAGTTTGGACACCTATGAAGCCTACAATATAATCGAAAAGTTGGGGTTATGCAACCTAGCATATCACCAAAACAAAATATACAGCTCTACATTACGTTAAAATAAGGCTACATGTATAAAAAGTCCCAATATATAACCCTAATACGAACCAATATTAATACAATACAAACACTTCAGGTGTTTGCATCCAGCCTAGTATAGCCCCTAAAGCTACGCAACCCAACAACACATGCTTAAAACACTTACATGGAAACAAAAGATAATATGTCTACAATATGATACATATATTCCTGTCCCGATATCAAAACCAATATGCATACATACATGTACCCACTTACAAACTAATCATATATTCATATATACATGTAATTTGTCATTCGTCTAAGCTTTGTACACCATTAGACCCCTACAGTATCCAAAAGATAATATTCTATGCTAAAATCCCATATCAGCTACTGAAAATGCCATATCAATACATAAAATACGTTTCTTAGAGTTGCGCCCATTTCCTCCCCAATTTCTGATACATTTATGTACAATATGTACTACTCTATATTACATATATCCCAATATACCTCTAAATATACGAAAAACACAAAAAATCATTCTTTCTAACCCCTTTCGTTACCACCTCATTAATATTCATTACCATCTCATTAATATTCATAAATAATTAATTCAATAATCTAGTTTTTAAAAGGATAAAATCATTTATGCAAAAAATACCTTAAAGAAATCTTCTTTCAAGACTTCTTCCAAAAAGCAAAAAATGGAAACTTGCCTTACGTACACATTTCATTCAGTCTTTATCCCCTTTCAAACTCAGGTAACAATGAACAGTCTTCCTCTGCCAATAGCTGGCAAGTTTCTTAACAAATGCATAACAAGTCGCACGCCAATTAAAAGTGGTCCTTTGCTCACAAAAGGACATTACAGTTCCCCTGCAATCCTATGTCTAGTCCATCAGTATGTGGCAATGCAATAACTTTCACAAAGTGACATGTAACATTTAACCAGCTGTTTTCTTAAAATCTCTGTCCTTCAGAATAATGAGTGCTATTTCTTTTTTTCCACATATTTTCAGTCTCCATAGGGTAGAAGTCACAACCCCGTATTAAAAAAAGACATTACAGTTCGCCTCTCCAACAACCTAGACCACCCAAAAATACATCACAGCTGTCTATGTTCCTTTCTTTACTTGACCTCAAAGGATTTATCTACCTCTTTTCACTCTCCTTAACACATCTTAGCTATCATTTAGCTGTCATTAACAATAATGTATTATCGACATTTCCGCTGTTTCTAAAAGTTATTTGACATGTCTTTCTCACTTCCAACAGTTAAAGTATTGTCCGACAACTATATGTCACTTTCAAGTAACAGTATCTTCTTTTCTTTTAATGACAGAAAGATGAAATTATGTGACAGTAACAAGGAGCTTCTCTCTTTCGAATACAAAGGGTTTCTATTGTCTTTACCTCTCCCAGTTTTGTTCCGATATAGGACCAAGTACTACTCCACTTTTCCCGCCAAACAGCAGAATACTACGTATTTCTTTTTTCGTTTGCCTTGATCTCATATACAGTCACTTATTTATATTTCTGTTTGAATCATTCTACGGAAGTGGTGGAAGGTCGATCGAGTCGAAGGCAAGGTCAATGGTCTTTGGGGATGAGGGTTTATTACACATGTCCACCGCCCGCTCCTAAACGAACTCGTACAATTGAAGATGCCCACAATACCGACTATTCAAAGAGAAAGAAAAATGAAAAAAGTGGCTACCTGACTTGTCATAAACTAGGGATGGCCGGATCCGGATCTGACCGGATCCGAAGATCCGGATCTGATTGGGTCCGAAGATCCGGATCTGATTGGGTCCGGATCCTTTGGATCCGGATCTTGGATCTGGGTCCGGATCTCGGATCTGGATCCGGATCTCGCATTTCCGATCTAGATCCGGATCTCGGATCTGGATCTAGATCTCGGATTTCGGATCTGGATCCGGATCTCGGATTTCGGATCTTTGAATCCGGATCTCGAATCTCGGATCTGGATCCGGATCTCGGATCTGGGTCCGGATCTCGGATTTCGGATCTGGATCCGGATCTCGGATTTCGGATCTGGATCCGGATCTCAAATCTCGGATCTGGATCCGGATCTCGGATCTGGGTTCGATATCCGGATCTCAGATCTTGATTCTTATCCAAACCCACATCCCACCCAAATTGTGATAAACTTGAATATCAAAAATTCGCCGAAAGTAATTTCACGAAGTCCTGACAGTGAAGAAGAAAACAGAAAATTAAGACGGATATTGACAAATCTATTTGTCTCCTTCATTCTACACTAAAGATCAAATGCTTGCCTTACTAAAAAATAATCTGATTTTACCCGGATGAGAATTCGAATGTCGAATCTAGGTCCACCCGGTTGCAGGACCGAGATGAAATACACATATTTATATTTGAAACCGGAACACAAAACTCGAATATTTAAAATTCCTCAATACACCTATTTCATTGACAGTTAAGAAAACAAACAGTTAAGACAAGTATTGACTAGTTTTTACGTATATTTATCTTGTTCAGTCTGCTCTAAATATCAAATGTATACCTTACAATTAGATTTAATAATTATTTAGTAAATCACAATTATGAGCACCGAGAATAAACTATGAATTTTGGTTCCCCTTATCTAGATTTGAAATTTCGGATTCATACATAGAATCAGGCTGAAAGATAAATATTTGAGATCTGGAAACCGAAACAAGTGCTAGTACCAAGATCGTAGCCGTTTTACCTAGGTAATGCGACCGGAAGGCACTTGCACTAATTCCGCATGTACTTTGGGGAACACGAGAAATTAAAAACAGATAAATATTCTTTCTCAGGGCAAGTCGCGCTTTAACATGACTTTTCATGAGTGTTGTGTTCAAATACGAAAACTGTAATGGAGACTTGTTTGAAATAAATGCCTTTTCTTTTTTAGCAACAAAGTTAGGTACTTTCACACTGAATAAAAATTAGCAAAGCACATTTCACTGATTAGAGTGCTGGTTCTTATGGAAGATTTCACACTGAACCGAAGATTTCCTCATGTGGGTATCGGATTGCCACAATTTACCTTGCTGAAAGACGTGGTTTATCAGGAGGTCGGCCAAGATTCTTTTGGACTTAGCCTGTAGACTGCTTCTGGTCTCAATTATTCCCATATAACAAAACTAACCATATATAAAGTTGGTTCGAAATGATTTAAAATATCACTAATTGACCTTAAGGGGATAATCGCGATTTAAATATTCGTAAATCAGAAGAGATGTAAAAGTTAAGCGTTAAAATAAATCCGATAATTTCTAATGCAACCTAATGATAGTAATAAAACTCCTTATGTAACATTTTCAAAGCTAAGATTAACAGTTTTCTTCCTGAAGAGGGTTTATGGCAACATAGAATATTATAAATCCAATTATCATAAGTAGTACCTCTGACAGCCCCGCATTTCACATCACCATCGCCCTTCATCCTGACAAGTGGGCAATTCACTTACCCACAATGACTTTTCAGGCATTCCAGTGACATCAATATCTCAGTTTGGGTTTGGGATCATGCTTCGGTGAACTTTGACTATCACCATCATCAGCTATTAGAGAATCAGAACTTATTTCTGTATTAGACAATGTGGGTAACTATAGCTTTTCGTCTATAGAAGACAGAGAGCATGCCTTAGGTGCCCGTGGTCATGGGTTCAATTCCCGGAGAGGCAATCAACAATTTCGATGTTGACCCAGCATCGTGAGGACAATTGGGGAGTTATCTTAGGTGAGAGGTAGCGGACTCCAGTCTAGAAAGCTGGTATTCGAGACTTCGGGTGTCGATGCGTTGACTACACATTTCCACTTTCAACGTAAGCCCGCTGGTAGGAACCAAAGGACTGTCGTGCCAAGAATTTAGTTTGTTTTAATTATCATAAATGCCTTCTTTATTATTAAATTTTATCCAATATTTTCTTTTCAACTAGTTTGCGAAACTCAGAGCTAGCTACTTGTTTTCTTTTTAATTCATGTTCATAGTTAGCACATCTTTTCAATAAAATTCGCCTCGCGTCTTTCGTAGCTCTAAGTTTAGTTAATTTTAGTTTTTTTTTTTTTAAGTTAAAGGGCGGTTTATCATTTTCCCCTCGCTTTCCCTATTTTTTTTCTAGTTTTACCTATATTTCTTTGCACGGACATAGCGCCTATATGCACGTGCTTAGTGTGTTCGTTTACAAAAGTTGGCCATTTTCCTGCCACTATAGAAAGTAAAAGTGCACTGTATCAGAGAAATATTAATTGACGCATGTAGCCTAAGTGAATATATCTGTGACGGTCATAATTCCTGTTTTTGCATCGTACATAGTTTTCTCATCCTTATTAATCTCTTCACCCCCGCTTCCTGAATACCAGTTCTAGTATTCTTTCTTGATGCGGGACTGATGTCTCATATAGGCTTATTAACTATAACATAGCAATAAAGAAAGTAGGGTTTAATTTGCACTAATTTTAAAATATTACGTTAATTAAATAATAATAATAATAATACGGTGCGAGCTCAGGCTACTTGTTAGGATTCTTGCTTGGCAATTGGATAATACCGGGTTCGAATTCGGAGACCAGCCATCCTGACTGAGGATTTTCCAGGATTGTTCCTCAGTTGTACTGGGCAAATGCTAGGTTAGTACCTTGATCTAAGGCTCTGGAGACCTTCCTTTCATTCCTTTTCCAATGTTTTCATCTGTTGATTACTACAGTGAAATGGCCTCTGAGGATGTATCTGGTAGCTTATAGTAAATAAACAATAACGACGTAATATATCTTCACGAAACGTGTGCGTTAATTTAACTACAGCCTTACAGTCCCAATAGATAGCTAAAGTTTTAATATTAATTTCCTGACTTTTATATACTATTTTCATATTGTTTCAGCTTTCAATTTTCTCATGTATGTTCCCACCAAGAATTGAACCTGAGATCACATGAACAAATGCGAGTATGTTAAATATTTTTGAACACTTTAATATACTAAACACAAAACGCTTCAATGATAGGATGCATGGATATGTTTTGGTTACGTCCTGCAATGTATGATTAAAGGACGGTGAAGAAAAAATAACAGAAATCTCTTTTATATTTACTCCTTCAACAAACTCCCGACCTCAGACGGGCAAGCCATAAGTTAGGTAATCAAGTCATACAACGAACACAACCATATCGCTTTCCTGAAATTCTCGTGTGTATGTTTAAAAATCTACTGTTGTTCCACGCCAACCAGTCTATATTTTTTGTTGTATATACCTTCGAAGTGAAAGATTCATTATTACATTTGTTGGTGGTTGGACTCCTGAGTCAGAAACTACTATTAATAAAGAGTTTGTTTTGTCTACTATCCCTGCGATTAGAAGGGCCTTATCTAAAAGATATTTCATTTGTATATGAGAAAAGAAGAAAGTTTATTTTCTAAGAATAAAATAAATATTTTCAATGTGAAGCTAACATTAAGTTTCGAAGAGGAGCTAAACAGAAGAATTTGTTACCATTTACATGTTTTCAGACAGTTCACTATACTCTGAAATGGGAAGAAATCAAACTGGGAAACATTTTACTAAAGAGACTTCGACAGAAAGTGCAACATGTAAATATTGCAAGGTTAAAATAAAATAAAGAACAAAGGTAACACAAACGTGTCATGGAAACATTTAAAAGCACAGCAACCTACTATATCAGTGAATCCTAAAAAAAAAAGTTTTAACGAATTTTAGATATTCAATTTTATCATCACAATTTCAGATGTAGGTTTGCATACGAATCAAGATCTGAGATTCGAATTTTGGATCCAGATCCGAGATCCAAATTTCGGATCCAGATCTTAGATACGGATCCAGGTCCGAGATCCGAATTTCGGATCCAGATCCGAGATCCGGATCTGAGATTCGGATCCGGCAAGATCCGGATCCGGATCTCACTGGATCCGGGATATCCGGATCCGAAAATTTTTGGTCATCCCTATCATAAACATGTCGGAGTACTTTTAGGATACTTCTGACTGTGCAGAAAATGCGCCCAGATGAATTTGATATATCAATTTTGTGGGTAAACAAAACACTCGTCTGTCCTCTTGGTTAAGAAAGGGAATATTTGTTTCTCTCTTTTCATCTACACGCTATGAAACGATTTTTTTTAGTTTTTCTCTATATAATGTCATTACTATCGATGATACAAATAATAATAATATTAGAACATGTATAAACATATCTGAATACTAAAAAATATATTGTTTGTTTACTGGTTAACTGCCGGTTTCGGTCGTCGAGAAGTCTAGGGGGCAAGGAAGGACAGCCTTGGTTCTAGGTTTGAGTTCCGTAGGAGCAACTATTTGGGCTCGAGCGAAAAATTGTTACAAGGTGCCAGCCAAACATGTTCAAAACTGATCGTCCCGGGTTTAGGGTTGTGAATGACTTGAGCGACTCGGCTCACTATCTAGCCGGACCGAGAAGTGAGCCGAACTAACAGCTCACCCAACCGAGTCGGTTCGAGCCCTCAGAAGCTGATCTCAAAAGTTCGCTTTCAAAAGCTTTTAATGTTCTTTTTTATATTAACGTACACACCACTACAGGCAAAACAATTGTTTTATGATTTTAGTCTTTAAATCCTTAGATAGTGCCTTGATTTTTTAACACTTTCATTGGAGAAAATATATACCAATGACAATTAACCCACATTTTCTTCACTCTTATTGAACTCTGCTGGTCTGTTGGATTTATCAGTAAAAGTGTTTCATCAGTATCAATTTGGAAAACAACGACACACAGTTTTCTTAGGCTTCACAGCGTAATCGTGAACATTCATAAATGATCGTAAATGTAATTGACTAGAAATAGGGTAATTTTGAATAATATGGGCACATTAAAAACAAAATGATAAAATATTTCATTGATATCAAAACATAATTTGACAGAAACATGAAATATATTGTCTAGAGTTCAATCAGTTGGTTAAGTTACTTTTAAAATGTAACGCCTTACTTTGTCATCAACTTTTCCTTATATACAGTATATGACACAAATTACACAAGTTGATAGTTATTACTAATATCATTCACACTCAAGTAATGCTGCCTCTTTGCTGCCAAATGGCAAATATACTTGCCTTCTATATGTGCGATTCCGGGTCTATTCTCGGCGAGTTTGCTTGCCTCACTTTAGCAAGCAGTAGGACCAAATTTATTATTCTTTTAGTCGATTTTATGTATGTATAGAAAGCTTTTAAAGTTAAGGAAACGATTTAGGGTACCAGGATCATACAAAGGAGCGGAGAGGGAACCATCACCCCACCCACCTGAACCAATGAAAACTACTAAACACTGGTTCAATCCGTTTATTTTTCAAGAAATTTATCGAGTTGGAAATTTACACCTGACTGTAGAAGAACTTAGTTTGTAATAGTCTTAGTTTACAGTTAAACCAAGGATTCCTTTAAACGAGAATCCAGAGACAAGAAACCCACTGAGCCGGATATACAGTAATTTCCTAAAACCGATATCTGACCTCTAGCGAACAAAATTCGTTCCATTTGATCGTGTTCCATGATATGTGCCGACTCTAATGGCGCAATTGGTTTAAATGGATTGGTTCACGGTTTGTTCACCACAGAGCTGAGATCAGAATGACCGCTCACATGTCACACCTACCAAGCCGGTGCTTCGCTTCAAGCGAGTCGGCTCGATCCGATGGCTCATTCCAATCTAGCCAGTTCGAACCGAACTGAGCTGGTTGCACACCCAAACCGAGCCGGCTCGTGTCGATGGCTTATTCAACCGAGCCGGCTCGAGCTGTTCACTCAGTTGAACTGGATCGAGACAGTTGATGCCACTACTCGGGTTGGGCTTCTGTTTGGGCTCAAAAATTCGACCGTGCAAGTTTCAGCCTTGATGGTAAGAATAACAGTCAGAGTGGCAAAAAAGTAGGTATACAGACCAGCATCGATCAAGTATGACATTTTAATTTATTAAGATAATGCATTTATTTACATCGGTCTGTTCAAAGCTTCAGGTATAAGTGAAAAGACATTAAGAACAAGCAATGAAGAAATTAAGTTAATACCAGTGTGGAAAATAAGAAAATGATATAAAATGTCATGAGCCGATCAGTACTAGACTTTATACCTATTTTTGGGCCACCCTGTGTTGTCATTGTGCTCACGACACTTGAGGCTGTCTCATTATAAAAATCTGTTGTTGTCTCGCAGTGTCCCCTCTCATGAGAAACACCAAAAATATTCCATATTACTGCTTACATTACTCATGGCTTTCGCTTTCCAGTCTAATTAGGCCATGATTTCAAATCGAGTTAAAACGAGCTAAACGAGCGAGCCATTTATCAAACTCCAGTGACTCGACTCGGAACTCGACTCGAGAAAATGATCTTTGACTCGAATCGTGCCCATCCCTAGTGGCGAACATAGCCAAGAAACCAGATAACACGAAGTGCATGCATGCGCATATCTGTGGGGCGGTAACCAGCTTTACAGCTACAATACGTAGCTTGAATAGAGGTATCATCGGTCAAGACAAGATCAACGAGTATAAAAGTTTAATGAACTTTGCTCTTGGAAAAGCGAGAAGGCACTCTGGCTCGGATAATAACAATGATTGGAGAGTATTGAGGAATACATTTGAATAATCTAAAGGAATTTGATCCTTTAATCTAAAGGATTATCGGAGAATCTCAAATCTTCTTCTGATCAGTATGACTTCTACATAATATTAGGCAGCTTGATTGATGTGGTATGAGCCGGCGAGGTTAATAATCTCCCGAGGCCGAAGCGCAGGAAATCCATCTGAGATTAGAGATTCCATAGAAATGAAAGAACTACCTCGCCGCTTTGTGAGAGGCGCAACCAAGGTTTGAAGAAGATTCTCTTGCGACACCTTGCTCTAAAATATATGAGCTAGTTTCAGGTTGATCATAAAATGCGTAAAGACGCGATCCAAACCCGTTGTTAAAAGGGCAGGCAACTTGAAGATTGTGAGCAAGATGTCGGACATGGATTGTAGGTCTGCAATATGCAAGACGTTTGAATCTCTTGATTTGAGCATTTGCAGCTTCTACAATCCAACGAGCCATGGTGCAAAGCCTATATTGATTGGCTTCTAAGGCTGAAAGTTGAGACTCCTGTGGTTCAAAATAATGCCATATAAACTCAAAATTGTGCTTCTTCGAATGCAGCCATGTAATCACGAAATCCTCGATCAAGAACAAAGATATCATTAGGTGTAAATAGCTTCTACCATCAACCTGATTCTATCAGTTCCAATAAGATATTGGCAGCATGCATGTCTGGACGCCATAAATGGAAACAATTACAGGATCTATCCATTTGTTGAGGTGATCATCATTGGCTTCACGAAGTTAATACTTTTGTACTCGCTCCACATTTTCCTCTGAAAGAAGTACTTGCCAATTTCTCTAGGTAAATATATGTCTCGTCCCAGACTGTAATGATTTCTTCGCCCTGAACACCATACAGAGAACGTCATATCTCTGAAGTATTTTGTCTAATGACATCGCGAGTGATTTTTTCCATACCATTATGATTGGGAACATGGTGGGATACAAGAAACTCTCTACCTCCTCTAATCCAACAACTGACCGTAGGTTGGAAGATGTCATTCAGATTCCAGCGCCTCTTGCGATAGATTGGTTTACAATTTGAACAGATATAAACATATCTTGTCTAACATCTCATCTGTAGCGTCTGTTTCGGAAGCAATTTTCTCAATATCTTCTTGAGAAAATCCTGTTTGATATCGAATTCGGCGGTCACACATTGGTTCAAAGGACAAATTCCTGTTGCTTGATTTGATAGCAGGGCCAATCCATCTGAACTGGTCCAAAGATGGGGAAAATGGTTGCTTGACCATCTCCGAAAATTATAGAAATTGGAGTGTGATGAACCTTGTGTATGGGAAGGTCAATAACATCATTCAAGTTGTCGCTTGTACAAGTGTTCGTGAATGGTGGCCATCTTTGTTGTCGGTGGAGTGCCATTTCTTCCATTTTCAAGCTTTTACGAAAACTACAGTTGCTCAGGACTCACTATCAGACAAACTCCAAACAAAAACAAATGTTTACAGGAGAGGCTGAGGTACACGGAGAACATATACTCTTGCTTCTAAATAAATATGGAGGGTTGCAAACCAATACATGAAATCACTAGAAAAAGTACAGAAAATTACACATTTAAAGGGACTGTAATTTGTAATGGCATAAAGTGGGGCGTTCATAAGTTTTGTGCTGAATACTATTGCATGTAAAGAGTCTGCAGAAATATCCACAGCTATGATACTACTGGCATCGTAGATTTATGGGGTCCGAAAGTTGAAGTTTGTAATGCCATGATAATGCCAAAATTGGAGCGTAATATCTCAAGATGGCAAAGTGCTAAAGATTGCTGCTTAGCCACAAAGTAATTCTGTATGTGAATAACCTATGACTGCTGCTAAAAAATCATGACTGATGTTACATGGAAAAAAGTAACGACATGGTGAAAACGCGAAGAAAGCAGATGTGTGACGATAGTCGTAACCGAAAAAAAATGTAATGTTTTAATATGTTTCATGCTAAATCTCAAAACCTACGCATGTTTCAGCAAATATGCCCTCTTTTGTTTGTATTCAGTTGTGCAAAAGTTTGCCTGCGGCGTTTGTTCCATCTTTCCAGTTCCATGATCATTGCCCCATCTATATCGTAAGTGGGTTAGTCCTCTTTGCACTCACGACACTCATCGTCGAACTGGACCGCGGAGTTAACGCACTTAATGTATCAGCAAAGTAGCATTGAAATAGGGATGCGCACGAGTCGAGACAGCTGCTAAAAATCTCGACTCGACTCGAATGTCTCGAAAATCTTTTTATAATTTTTAATATTATTTTGAAGAAAGTATTTACTCACAAACAGCCTTGAAACTAATTCAAGTGAGCATCCATGTATAGACGTAACTTAGGGGGCCAGGGGGGCAATTGCCCCCAACATTTCTGAGGTTTATTTGGATAGTCATCCTGTGTTATCAATGAACTGAGCTGAAGCGTATACAACATCATTTTGCTTAATTTTATGTTTTTGTTTCCCAGTATTAAGGTCTTTAGGCGACTAAGGAGGCCAAGAGAAAGAAGGAACAAAAACACTGAAGACTTCAACACGTACATTTGTGAGGCGTTATGCTACTAGGACTTATGACAACTGGAAGCATGTTGTTTTCTCCGTTGAAAAAGGTTTAGAATAGTTGGAAACGATAGTGGTGTGAAGTTGTGGATACGAATGAGCGAGAAACTTGATACGGATTTTGTTTAAGAGATGCAAATATTCAGTTACTGAGTGATGGTATGGGCTTGCTTCACTGTCAAAGACGTCAGAACAATGGATATATGTGAAGAGTCATTTGATGTACAAAAATGTCTTCAAATTCTGGTACGTAAAATTCTTCAAACAGCTAAAGATAACTTTCCTGAAGAAGATATGGACTACTTCATTTTCCAGGACGTAACAGAAATGAACGAAAATCGTTAATACGTGGTGCAAAAATATGACTATTCAAAGATTCATGTGGCCTCCAAACTCACCTGACATGAATCCAATTGTAAAGTTTGGGTCGATATGGGCAGAAGACTCAATAGACAACTATCTCGGATAGAATGGAACTCACGGAACAGATAATCCGGGAGTGATTCCATGAAATCAAGGTTGCATTTTGCAATAGCCTTGTCACCAAAAGGTCTCGACGATTCCCCTGCAAGTCCTAAAGCCCATGGTCCACATACGAAATCTAGTTTGATCTATTGTACATCTCAATGTTCGTACACAATATGTCTTACTCTTAAGAAATTACATTTTTTTGTTTTGTGCTATTATTGTTGATTTTTCATACTTTTATGTATAATTCTTCCCACAAACGTTTTTGCTGAAAACACACATAGTTACTAATATATGCATATAAATTCATTAAAAAACCTGAAACTGCGGCGCAACTATTAAGAATGCACTGCTCATTAAGAATATGCATTGTGATATTATCAGTAATTCATGTAAAAATTCATATTGGTGAATGTATGTTGTGAAAACTATATCCGAGCGAGTGTCGCTATTTTTTCTTTACAGAGTGTACAATGGTACTCACCTCTGCCTCCAGAAACATGGACATCTAAAAGAACACCACTCCAAGATAGACTTACGAATATCTATTTTATTGAACACTAAATCACGGACACTAACAAACACTATACATCTTTTTATATACAAAAACTGATCTTTGTAAGCAAATAAACGGGGATCGATCGATCATAATATGTGCATTTAATGTTTTTTTTCTTTTTCTTTTTCTTTCTTTCTTTCTTTCTTTCTTCTTTTTTTTCTTTTTTTTTTTTTAAGAATTTCTATTTTCACTGTCATTGCCACTACACTTTCACGGTATGTAGTTCTCTTCTCTTCTGGAATAAGTCTTCGTAACTCCAGTTAGACGCTACTGCTTTCGATCTTTATTTATTTATTTATTTATTTATTTTTATTTTTTTTTTCTTGGTTAAGCAGATTATCTTATACCTGCTAAGGGAATTACAGGTGTCAATATTTCCTCCACCCATCTCTCATGTGCTGGAAATTTGAGGATATATTCTTTGTGATGACTTCAGGTGACCATGCAAACGCATTCATCCAGCTTTGAGCATGAGAGAACCCTTTACATGGGGATTATCCAGAGTGATGCCCTTAACAATGGCCAGTCGGAACAGAGTTCGTGGCCATGCTCCACCTTTGAAATACTGCTCGTTAGGCATGCATACTGCCCAGGGCTTCAAATAGCTTCAGTGAATAGCTACCTCGCCAGAATGCTTATCCACAGTGATTTGCGAGAACGCAGTCAACAATTGAAGCAAATAATCCCTGATCCATGTTCCTGATCTGGTTTGATAAATCATATTAATAGTCGTTTCATAGACGGAACCAAAATTTTAATTAAAAATTAATGCACAATGCTTGTGAAGTAACAAGTATTGCACACGAACTGGATTCTGACAACAGGCTGATTTGCCGGAACGCAGTGCCCGTGCGTTCCGGCTCAATTTAAGTCCTAACACTGCCTCTCTACTACTAGCTGGGTAATTGTCACTCACTTTCGATACATGTGATCATGCATGTGATCTGAATTGGTTCACACCTCACTTTATTGCTTTTTTCATTTTTAGACATTACATGTTCCTTTACGACGGTAATAATAATTTATAAACTGTATTGTCAAATTCAGGATTTCTTTATTTTTCTGTTACATCAAAAATGCATATAATTTGAGTAGATAGGACTTATTCTGAGCATGCCTTTTCGGGGGGGAGGAGGAGGATCACAGAGCCAGTGTAAAATTAAAGTTGAACTATATCTAAAAAAAAAATTTAAAAAATGCTCATGTCCAGAGATGAAATGAAATGAAATCTTTAAGTTTAACGTCCCACGGTTATGCCGGTTAGGCTAAAGGAAACGGTGATGATGAGAGATGAGTGAAAATGGTGGAATAAAGAAAGTGAGAGGAAACGGGAGAACCCCAAGAAAACCCACGAGCACGGTGTTTGTCCGCCACAAAGTCCACATTTACAGAGGTGTTCATATATTTCTCCCTTACTGATTCTAGCTGTTTCTTAGGCAATGGACAGTTATTTAAAATTTGTATCTTATTTATGCTGATATTATTATGAAATGTTCAAATGTAAACTGTCTTTAAGTCTGTAGACAGTTCTAGAATAACAACGGGAATGGAACTCTGATTTTAACCATATCTGGTAATGTCTTGCAATAAATGTTTTGCTACATCCATCTTAATAAAGGTCAGTGAACTTTGAGCGTGCTGGAGAAAAGGATAAGCAGAGACATGCAGAACTCGGCTCTTTGTCGGAAATTTTGTGGTCCTAAGATATTTTATTGCTTTCCCTGCAAGTCACAAAAGTAGCAACATCTGGTATTGTAAAGTGGAAAGGGAGAATTGTAAGGTTAAATCAACAAGTTATTTTTACTAATAGCCACCCGGGCAGTCAAACCAAAAATAATACGCTTGATTTATTCTGAAGTTTTTGTTTGCAGTGAGCAAGGACGCCAATCCTGGGGGGCCGGGCCCCCCAAAGTTCATATAGGCCCCCATGTATTTTTCTGAATATGTATTTTGTATTGTTATATGTATTGTTTCATGAATATACAAACCCACATCTGATTGCCCCCCCCCCAAAAAAAAAGTTACAGATAAATCCGTGTCCTTGGCAGTGAGCAGTTCGTTTGATTTTTTTTTTTTTTTTTTTGTATATATAGCCTTCACGTGTATCGGTGTATAGTGGTTTCATTTTTTATATTTTATCTGTGATACTTGAACATTTCTCAAGTTTCACAGGAAGTTGTTGTGACTAATATGCAGTGCTAAAAAAAATAAAAAACTTTGTTGGAATATTTTTAGAAGCCGAAACTTAGCAATATTGACAGTGCCAGCGGAGATAATGAAATTGTGACTAAACAATCTACTTCTTGCGTTTCAGGAGATACGAATTCGAGTGCTAGTGTGAAAACAGTGTCAAAAGATGAAGTCTCAAAATATAAGAATTCAAATGCCGGTGCTACTGTGGAAACAGTGTCACAAGATGAAGTTTCAGAAGATCGTGATCCAGTCAAAGGTTGTGAAAAGGCAAAGACATTTCTGGCAGTAGGTCAAGGTCCCTTTCAACCACAATTGAAAACATACCCCAATAAAAATGGCCGCCGGTTCCGATCTGAGTGAGCCAATTTAGTTGGTAAGAATATACCATTTCTCGAGATAGTGCTTTTTGCTTGTATTGTTGCGCATTCTCCGAAAATATTCCGAAATCTGAGGACACCTTTACTAAGGAGGGTTTCGGTAACTGGAAGAAGGTCGTAGATAAATTCGGTATTCATGAGGCAAGTAACGCTCATAAGACTCGTATTTCTAAGGCCGCGGAATTCCGAAACGCACTATTGCACGGATCAGTTGCGCGTAAATTAGATTTGCAGACAAACCAAATATGTAGTTAACGGCAATATAATATATTTAGAAACACTTCTAGATAGTATTTTGTATTGTGCTCGCCAATGTGTTCCTCTTAGAGGTCATAAGGAAAATAACGAAGGTGAAAATAAAGGTAATTTACTAGAACTCTTATCGCTAAGATCCAAAGACAATGACGTGATTTTTCTGTATTACATTAACAAAGAGAAAACATTTAGATACGTTAGTCTCGAATACCAAAATCAATTTCTAGATTTAATGTTTGAGTATGTGCTGTGAAAAATAATTGATCGTGTGAAGACTGTATGAAACTCATGGATGAAACTCAACATTTGAAACGACATGAACAAGTATTAATTGTTTTGCGATACTGTGATGAAACATTAAACGTTCACGAAAGTTTTATAGGGTTTTACAACACAGAAAAAACACAGCGAAAGTTTGTCCAAACTGTTAACAAATTTGTTAATATCACCGGGTCTGAGCGTAAATAACATCCGAGGACAATGTTACGATGGTGCAGCCACTATGCGTGGTCAGTACTCTGGCGTTGCAAAGAGGACCAGGAACGTGAACGATTTAGCCATTTATATTCATTGTTACGCTCACATTTTGAACTTATGCAATGTTGATGTGTGCCGAGAAGTGTGTGCAATTCGAAACATGTTTGGCGTTCTGAGTAGTTTGCATTCCTTCATAGAAGCGTCGTCAAAAAAGCACACTATTTTTGAAAATATTCAACATCAAGGAGAAAACTTAAAGCATTTGGTAACATTAAATCTTTGAACGACACTAGATGGAACTGTAAATTGGAAGCTATTCGTGCAGTTTTAGAACATTTTGAATCTGTAGTTTAAACTTTAGAGGAAATAGCAGATCACTATCAAATTTACGGCCCAGATGCGCATTCCATGTTAAGAAACATTCATGACTTTTTATTTTTGTTTCGTCTTAAACTGATGAGACGTGTTCTTGAATACACGAATCAACTGTCCATGCACATACAGAATACAGGTGCCAATTTTTCTACTGTGAAAAATTTGTCGAAGCCAATATCTGCAGCCTTCAGTCCTTACGGAGTGGGAAAAGTTTCAAAACGCTGTGGACAAAAACAGAAGAAACTGTAGAAACCATGGGATGCACTGCACCGAACGTTCCATGAAGAAGACGAATCCCATGAGCATTGGATGGTGGTGATACTTCTTCGAGTGTGAGACAGCAGCTGAATATTACAGACGCGAAGTGTATTGTTCCGTTATTGACATCCTTGTGGCAGATATTAGCAATAAAAGTTCAAAGAAAATGATATATAGGTTCTTCATTCCCTCCACGACGTGTTGAATCAACACAAGCCATCAGCAGAAAGTATCACAATTGCCAGAATCACCTACACAATCCTTAAAGTTGAGCTGACATCAGAGTTAACAGTTTTCTCCAATTTGGGTGCAGAGAGACAGACTGAAAATGATTTTTCATCGCTTCTAAATTTATTTTAAAAATTGAATCTTTACGAATGCTTCCCAGACTTGAACCAAGTTTATAAGATTTTTCTAACCGTGCCTGTCAGTTCCACAACCAGTGAACGTTCCTTTTCGTGCCTGAGACGGCTAAAAACATACGTTTGTAGCACTATGGGTTAAGGAAAATTTCGTAGTTTAGCTGTGTTGTGCACAAAAAGGTCTTACTACATTAACGTTTCTCAGATTATCGACAAAGTTGATTCAGAAGCAACATTTCGAGGAAGACGGCTCCAGCCCCATTAACAGTTGAAGTTCAGTTTCCATATCATTACATTTATTAAATCAAAATTATAAATGTAATATTTACTGGCTACTGTTTGGATTTCTTAATATTGTGATTTCCTTGTGTTATTGATAAGCAGTATTTCTTTCAGTGGGTGAGCTGAGGCTTTCCCTTCCATACACACACAGTCAAGTGCAAAATACCCTTCAGGCAAATTTTCAGAGAATGGAAAATCAGGATATCAAGAAACATATGTTTAACTATAATTCCCCTCTTTACTTTCAAAATACCCTCTTTGGGAATTTTTTCTGAAAGAAACACTATTAATGAGCTGGGGTAAACGAATATGTGGATATTGTGCTGATGGGTTGTTCCAGGTAATTCTTTAAGAACATTTAAGGCTCAGGTCAATATGAGGGATTGGGCAAAGATTGGCTAAGCGGGGCTTAAAATAGGCCAGAACGAAACAGGTCTGCGCTCCAGTAAGTCAGTGTGGTGTCCGAATTCAGTTCCTGTGCTGTACTTGTCTCGCTCCAAATTTGTATCTTTTCAGTTTATTATTGTCATATTTTAAGCAGATTAATACCCTATTAAAGCACGACAAAAACTAATTTAGAACTTTTCGTTCTGCGCCATTGTGTTCCGCGACATTATTCTAGGGAAAGGCGTTCCAGCTATTGACTAAAACAATTTTTAGCACAGAGGCAAAGGCTTAATTTTAGGTCTCATCCGCAAAAACTGACATAAAGTTAGGCTGGATATCTGCCTGAGTAATATTTATATCATTCCCACACTCCAACTACACAATGATGATCCAAAATTAGAGAGGGTTTCTCGAAACTACGATGCTACATATTTGGTTAAAACATTAGAAGCAAATGTATGATTGGTTTCTAGAAGTGACAATTTAAGGTCGAAGACTACCTGCCTAAGTGGAAATTTGTGAATATATTTTTTTCGAAACTAAGAGAAGTTTACACGTGCACAAGTGAACAATGTATATTATATACTTCTAGTTACAGCTTGTGAATCTTACAGTCAATAAATAAAACTTGTTGTCTTTTAATAATGAAAGAAAAGAAGAATCGCAGTTCACACTCATGCCATGTAGCTTGCCACCGCAAATTCAAAATTTATAATCGATTTTTTATACCAAAGGCAATAATTCGAAGTATGTTGCTGCTTCCAATCTAAAATAGGAATTAAAATCTACGCCTGGTTGAATTCACAACTTTTTGTGATCAGTTGTTAATGTATAATGATCTTTCTTAAACTTCCATAGGGAGAGAGCATATACAACTCAAAGATTCATGGAGAGATGTATGCTTGGAATAACCCGAAGAGATAGAAAAAAAATACATGGATCAGGAAGATGACAGGAGTGACCGATATCATCGCGAAAATAAAAGGACTCAAGTGTCAGGGAGCTGGTCATATTGCAAGAAGAACTGACGATAGGTGGAGAAAAGCATCCTTGAGTGGATCCTAAGGGAAAAAAGGATCTAGAAAACGTTGTAATACATTATGGTGTGACGAAATTAGGAAGCACTGTGGAGTAACGTAGAAACGGACTGCCGAAAATAGATAGTGTAAAAAGAATTTGAGAGACCTTCAATCCAGAAGTGGGTCGACAAAGGTATATATATAATATATATATATAATGTGTGTGTGTGTGTGTGCACGAATGTTTTGCCCCACCCCCAACGATATGGTTACCCTTATGCATCCATGTGTCTAGTGGAGCGTGGAGCTCGAGTAAAGCACCACGAAGGCCAACCACACTGCTTGCAGACTACGTACACCCCTTCATGACGACCATGTTTCCCAACGTTAGTGGCATTTTTCGACAATGCACCATGTTACAAGACCAGGAGTGTGATAGAGTGGTTCGAGGAACACAGGGGCGAGTTCCAAGTGATGTATTGGCCCCCAACTCGCCGGATCTGAACCCAATTGAACACATCTGGGATGTGATTGAACATGACGTCAGAGCGCATCGCCCCCCTCCCCGGAATTTACGGGAATTAGGTGACCTGTGTGTGCACATGTGGTGCCAACTCCCTCCAGCGACCCACAAAGGATCATTACGTCCATGCCAAGAACATTCGCCGTTGTTATCCGTGCCAAAGGTGGACATACGGACAATTAGGTAGATAGTCATAATATTCTGGCTGATATGTGCGTATATTTTAACTCGTATATTTTGTCTCGACTCGAATTTCGAGACGTCTCGACTCGAATTCGAGTCTAGTCGAGACAGAGACTGTCGAGTCGAGACACGAGTCGAGACAGAAACATATTTTCGAGTCGAGACACGAGTCGAGACAGCATTTTCTCGAGTCGAGTCGAGACAGGCTTAAATCTCGACTCGACTCGACTCGTGCGCATCCCTACATTGAAATCCAATCTCAGGTACGGAAGTTAACCTTTAAACTACGGAGGTAAATTCTTTAACCTTTAAACTACGGAGGTAATTTCCTTTAACCTTTAAACTACATTTAAAGCGTTTTCGTAAGGGTTTACGAAGAAGTCTATTTCTTCACTCCTATTTATCGAAGACACATGCAACTAAAAGTGTTACAAAAGTTATTGTAGGACCATTTCGTAATCGAAATATCCCTAGTTAAGACAAGCAACAGAGTATTTCGAGAACGAAATATCCCTGGGTTGCGTTACACCTATCTATCCTATGTTGTTGAAAATGGCGTATTTGTGGAAAATATTTAAAATGATTGTTGTTTCTCTTGTCTTCTATAGCATTACAACAATAGGGGCCGCGGTGGCTCAGTGGTAGAGCGTTCACCTCTGGTGCTTGGGGTCCCGGGTTCGATCCCAGCCCCCGCCAAGTGAACTTTGTGGTGGACAAACATCGTGTGCGTGGGTTTTCTCGGGGTTCTCCCGTTTCCTCCCACTTTCTTCATTTCACCATTTTCATTCATTACTCATCATCACCGTCTCCTTTAGCCTAAACGGCATAATCGTGGGACGTAAAACTCAAAGATTTCATTTCATTACAGCAATAGATTTTAGTAGCTGTAATTACAATAAGTTCTCGCAAATACTTGATTTAAGCAGTGTTGCAAACAGCAATTTTTATCATATCTCCAGAACGGTTTGAGATATCGAAGTGGTGTAAACGTTAAAATAATTTACACATTCATTGTAAACCATGCAAGTAATTAGATATGATACATATTTCAGCATTTTTTTTTTCGAAATAAATGCCTTCAAAAAATTAAAATTATCAGGCCCTGGTAATTTCGTTCCTATTTATTCGAAACAAGTCATACCATGACAATAGTATCCAACACTAAAGTGCTTTCGATGTGCATTATCCTGTGCATCTCCGTTATGCTGTAATTGCGTTAGAGGCTTCCGAGGTTTGGATATTTGTGGTACTATAACATTCTTAGTTTGCAACACTGGATAATAAAAGTGTTATTTTAATTTTACATTTAACACGTTAATTTGAAATATGTAATAATCTGACGTAGTGCCATTTGAGAATAATACAGCTTTATATTCGGTTGGCAACACTGTTTGTTGAGTATTTCTGTTTAATACATACAAAGATGTCCCCCTCCTTATACTTGTTTAGTGCAAATCTTAGCTTTTCTCGCTCTTTTGATTTGTCGTTAATGCGGATGGTAAAGATAAATTGTTCACACCGTAGACGTGGCCATGATCATGGAGCTAACGCCACTCGCAAGCTTTTGCACCTCTTCGCGTTTTTACCATGTCCTTACTTTTTCTCCATGTAACATCAGTCATGATTTTTTTTTTTTTTTTTTTTTTAGCAGCAGTCATTGTTTATTCACATACAGAATTACTTTGAGCCTAAGCAGCAATTTTTAGCACTTTGCCCTCCTGAGATATTACGCCCCAAACATGGCATCATCATGGCATTACAAACTTCAACTTTCGGAGCCCCATAGATCTACGATGCTAGTAGTATCATAGCTGTGGATATTTCTGCAAGACTCTTTACATGCAATAGTATTCAGCACAAAACTTAAGAACGCTCCCCTTCATGCCATTCCAAATTACAGCCCCTTTAAAAGTGTAATTTTCAGTACTTTATCTAGTGATTTCATGTATTGTTTTGCAACCCTCCATATTTATTTAGAAGCAAGAGTATATGTACTCCGTGTACCTCAGTCTCTCTTCGTTTCTGTTTGGAGTTCGTCTGATACGTGCGTCCTGAGCAACTGTAGTTTTCGTTAACACGTGGAATTGAAAAAAAAAAAAAATCCACCGACAACAAAGATGGCCACCATTCAGAAACACTTGTACTGTACATACGACGACGTGAATAGTGTTATTGACCTTCTCATACACAAGGTTCGTCACACTGAAAGTTTCGTAATTTCTGGAGATGATCGAGCAACCACGTCTTCACGCCGTCACGCCACTTTGTATGGATTGAGCCAGCACTGTATCTAAGCGAAAGATCAGCGATTCCAACTCTGATGCTGCAAAAATAGAGGTGACGGCGTGAACAGCTTGAAGCAAAGACTGGAGTGATGCTGAACACAAGAACTGATCTGGAGTGAGATGTGTGCTGCAGCACTTAGTTTTCTTTCAAATGAGAAACTTGCATCCTGAATATGAATTCGTGAGTTCTTGCATCCTTTGGAACACAGACGAGGAATTGAGGATTCTCTCAGTAACAAACACAAGAGCGGTGAGGCTCTGCGATGCACGTGATTCTCAATTTGATTGAGGCTTTTGCGTTGTTGGATGATGATGCTAGATCTGAAGAGGCAGATGAAGATGACCTTGATACCTGAGTTTGCTTGTATTGATTGTTGTAGCACTTCTTGTAGCGTTACCCGTCCTATACTTTTGATAAGCTCCACTAGTCTATTTGATGAGATCTTTGGAGCCCGCAGTCAAGGTACAGCCTTTGGGCAGGTGGTTCCTTTTTGACTAATTGAGAAGCTAGCCCAATTAGAAAGCTCTCAAACAGACTTGGTTAGAGGATTCTTTAAAGAAACTTGGACCCATACTAGCCTATGCAAATAAATGTAAACAAATTGCTTTTTCAAAACACCTACTCACACAAATGTAAACAAACTGCTATTTCAAAACATCTGTGCGCACAAATGTAAATAAACCAATTTTACAAATCAGAGCAACGAATCTCTCTGCTTAAATGTTTAGCACTAACTGAATGCAATCTTGCTTTGATCCACCTTGGTGTACACTGTCACGCAAGCACCGCAAAGGACGTGGGCTGCCATCACAATGAAGGTGGAAATGCCCTCACCGCTGGTCTAGTAGCTAGCACGCACGCCTTTGCTATCAAGGGTCTCTAGTTTGATTCATGGTGGGAAAGCATCTGGAAAGGGTGGTTCGGATTCCACTTTAAACTGTAGACCCACGTCTCATATAGCCTCGCAGCTGAAAAATGACGTTAAACCACCATCAATCAACCAACGAAGGCTTTTACACGGTGTATAATGATCTCATAGTAGTTCCACGCTCTTCCTAAATTTCCCAGGAACAAATTGCATGTCATATGCAAGCTCTCAAGAGATTCTGTACTAGATATACTTTTTCTTTCGTCTACCTGTGTTTTCTTTTGAGGTATCTAGTTTCGAACAAGTCATCGATCCATTACCTATGCCGATCCGCTATGAATGCTTCTCACACATGTTAAATGCGGTTACATACTGATCTTATTCATACATTGATTCTATTCCTAAAACCTTTCAGTTTCTCTAAATCACGAATGACCGCCTTACTTTTGCTGCCCTCTTTTGACCCACTTCTGAGGCTTTAAGGCCAAAGTAACAGTACCTATAGATAGATCTTGAAGACTACTTCCTATTACACCTATTGTTCAACGTCTACTTTCTGAAGCCCTTGGTAATGGAATTGTGAGTAAACCCCAATTTTCTTTGATAATTGAACATGAACACGACTTCAATCAGTTCCGTTATATGTTCAACTGTTCTCGAAAACTATCAGCACTGCCAGTACGTTACTTCAGACTGCTCCCTGGAACGAATCGACACTTTTTGGAAATCTCTCGGATAGTTTTGTCAACGGCTCGAGCGACTCGGCTCACGGCTTGGTCACCAGTGTTGAGTAAGTTACTTTTAAAAATGTAACGCATTACAAGTTACTTTACTTTCTTTTAAAATGTAACGCGTTACTTGCAACAAAAAAGTAACTGTTACTTTACTTCGAAAGTAACGCGTTACTAACTCGTTACTTTTAGGTCCGAAACTTTAAAAATGTGAAAAAATTATAACTTCAATTTTTCATACTACTATTTCTACCGCTATTATTCTTATTCTTATTCTTATTCTTATTCTTATTCTTCTTCTTCTTATTATTATTATTGCACGTTCTGAATCGCTTTATGTAAATGCAAGGACAAATTTTCACTTGATATATGAACATTTTCATATAATGTAACATTGATAAAATGCCATACTGCGTTACTCGTAGAGATGGACACGAGCGAGTTCGAGCGAGTTTTCTTTGAAACTCGATTCGACTAAAAACAGACATCTTTGAGCTCGAACCGGGAACTAGGCTCGAAAAATTTCCTCCAACTCGACTCGAATTGGGGTCGAGTTTCGAGTTGAGTTGAGCCAAATCCGGTGTGTAGTTTCGAGTACATTCTTCAATTATATTACATAGACAGTATAATTATTATCAATGACACTACTACTACTACAACTTTTATTATTATTATTATTATTATTATTATTATTATTATTATTATTATTATTATTATTATTATTATTATTATTATTATTATTATTATTATTATTATTAATTATAACAACACTGTATATAAACATGAAAGATAGGTGGTTTGTATTCGAATACTAAAAAAACTAGTTGATTGCCAACCTCGGTAGTCGTGAAGTCTAGGAGTCAAGGACATTGTTCATAGCTTCTGAATTTGGGTTGAGGGTCTAGGTTGAGTATTCGGGCTCGAGCCAAACACTATTAAAAGTTATAGGGCACTGGCCAAATATTTTCAAAACTGCTCGGCCTGGGTTTAGAATTGTCAACGACTCGACCAGCTCGCTCACAGCTCATTCACTATCGACCCGAACCGAGAAATGAGCCGAGCCAACAGCTCACCCAACCGACTCGGCTCAGTTGAGCCGAACCGAGCAGATGGCTCATCCCTACTAAGCCAGCTCGAGCCGATGGTTCACCCCAAGTGAGCCGACTCGAGGCATCTTCTCAGTTCAGCCGAGCCAAGCTGAGCTTGTTATAAAAAAAAATCTCTTGTGGTCTCGCTATCGAGACGAGACGAGATGCAAGCAGTGTCTCTTCTCGTAAGCAACACTAAAAGTATTCCATATTACTGTTTAGCTTACATTTCTCATGGCTTTCGTTTTCCATTGTAATCAGGTCATGATTTCAAGACGAGTTAAAACGAACGAGCCATTTATCAAACTCGACTGAACTCGAAACTCGACTTGAATTCGAGTCTAGTCGAGTTTTACCTAGACTCGTACTCATGCGTTAGAAAAAATGGTTGTTTATTATTATTCTGCTAAACTAATTATATAATAATAACAATGTTGTTATGTAAAATTAAAAATACAGAATATAGAGAAACATTACACTACAACTAATAAAATGAGAACACATGAACTGGGAGTGAATCTAAACTTGCCAGTAACTCTAAAATCGATACATGATTTTTAAGCTAGTTTCAAACTCTATAATCAACGGGACTCTAGGATAAGCAAACTTATCTGAAAGAACTCCAATATTACATGCCATCAGCTAACTATTTTCTAGTAATAAAGTAGGCCTGCTCATCAGAACACAGTTTATTCAAATTAACCCCTTACTGTAAATCGTTAATAGACTGAAATAGTGTGACGTCACATCCGTCTCGTTGCCATGGTGATCGTAGTTTTTTTTTCCTAAACAACATGGCATAAGAACCTAAGTACAAAGCGAAAACAGTAACGCGTTAACTTCCGAATTGCAAACATTAGAGTAAAAGCAACCCTTGCATATGTTTAAAAATATTCAATGAATGAAAGTACGAAAAGATAGAAGAACAAGCAATTAGGTAAATAAGCTGTTAAAATATGTTAAGCGTTGAAAGTGAAATGTTTCCCCTGATATCGTGGATTTTGTGTAACCTATTTATACATTTGGATGTTACGTTAAGTGTCAATATACTTAGCTTATTTATTATGGGATATTAAATTCAAATAATGCTGGAAAATTTTTATTTAGTACCATCCGTATCACACATTACATTACAAACGTTTAGGTCTACAGAAATAGTGTTTAAAACATGCTGAACCATACATAATTGGATGTTTTCTTGTTGTACTATCAGTATATATTTTTAAAGTAAGTAGGAAATACAAGGACAGATCCTATGCATGTTAACCGATCCGAAATTGGTCCTGATTGAAAATTTTCAGAACAAATATGTTTGTTCTATTTTCGCTGTGCCGACAGCTCATCAGTCTGTTCCATAGAGTTTTTACATTGGGTATAGTTGCTTTTGTTCATTGTGCATTGCGTGGTAATGGCGCTGTCATCACTTATACAATTTCTATCTTGTCAGATTACCTAGAGATGTAGTTCCTGTAGAAAAAGGTTCCTTATGTGTTGCTTCGTTAATTGCTAAATTTAATCGTACATTTTCTAAATAGTGGACCCATATTCTTAATCTGTATTTTTCCTGCCAACTTTATTTTGTACTCAAAATATTCTAAAATTATTATTAACTGTGTGTTCTTATTAACAGTATACTTCATAGCATTCCTATCTATTCATACATTTGTTTAGAAAAAAACATGACGATCACCATGGTAACGAAGAAGAAATGACGACATCACTATTCCAGTTTATTATGGCACCCTAGTTGTTGATAAATATTTTCCACCGGGGCACTTCAGACACTTTACTTTTAAATTCTGTCCACCATCATCCTCAGTTCTTAAGAAAAAAGTATTCTTTCAAATGTTCGAAAAGTAAAATATTTTCGTTCTCCATCTTTATAAAAAACACAACCAAAGGAAACTAGACTACCATTGCACTCCTAGTTCACTCACTGAATGTATTGATTGGAGCTGTCAAAATCTACGACAAAATCTTCCAGGTGCTTGCAATCAGTACACGTGATTTTCCTAAGGCTGTCCTCATATTCCAAAAACGGCACTACGATCAAGTGGCAGTACGAACTTATCTCTTTCTCTGTGTGTCTGTGACTGTCGGTCACTGACATACGTAGTTCATGCTCGATTGTTTCATTCTGAGAAATTCACTTACAGAAAAGAAACATTTGTTTCCGAAAAAAAAAAAATATACATATATTGTAGTTACTCATTCGAAACGTACGTTACTTAAAAATTTGTAACGCGTTACTGTTACAGTTACTTTGGAAAAAAATGTAAAGCGTTACTAGGAAACGTTACTTACGCGTTACGTTACTTCCCAAGACTGTTGGTCACCACTTAGCCGAAGCGAGAAGAGAGTCGAGCCGGTTCGCACTCTCGGCTCAGTTCGGCTGAACCAAGCCAAGCCGACGGCACACCCCAACCGAGCCGGCTCGATACGATGTCTCACCTAAGTCAAGACGATGGCTCATCGCAACTGAGCCGGTTCGAGTCGATGGCTCACCTGAGCAGAGCCGAACCGAGCCGGTGGCTCATCTCACCCGAGCCGGCTCGAGTCGATGGGTCATTCCAACCGAACCAGCTCAGGCTGTTGGCTCAGTTGAAGGGACTTAGTGCTCGAGCCGAGCAGGTTGACTCACTATCTCGACTAGCTTGCTTTCGATTTCAACAAGCGGCAGCAGAAAATTTATTACTTTTTTAGTTGGTTTTCTGTATGCTCAGAAAGCTCTTAAAGTTAAAGATCTGATTTAGAGAACTCGGATCATAACCAAAGGAGGGGCAAGAAAATCTTGGCCTTACCCACCCAACCGATTAAATCTATTAAACACTACTTAAATCCATTAATTCTTCAAGATAGATATACAAGAAATTTATCGAGTTGGAAATCTACATTTGACTTTACAAGAACTTTGTTTCGTAACAGTCGTCTTTACAACCGAAACAAGGATTTCTTTAAGGAAAGGCCAGATACAAGAAAACTCACTAAGCCTAACATAAAGTCAGTTCCATAAACGCTACATCCAATCTAACCTCAAGCGACCCAACTCGATCCTTTTGAATTTGTTGAATGAAACGTGCATACTCTAATGGTACAATTGGTTTAAATGGGTCAGCTCACGGCTTTTTCACTACAGAGCCGAACTCAGAAAGACTGCTCATATATCTCGTCTACCGAGCCAGCTAGAAAGGATGGTTCATCTGAGCCTACTCGAACCGAGCTAATGGCTCATCTCAACCGAGCTGCTCGAGCCGAGTCGAAGTGAGTGGATAGCTCATCGCAACAGAACCGGTGGCTCACCTGAACCGAGTTGATTGCTCATCGCAAGTGAGTCGAACCGAGCCGGTGGCTCGTTCCAATCGAGCCGACTTGAGCTGTTGGCTCAGTTAAATCAAGCCGGAACTCGAGCTGAGGTGGTAGCTCAGGGCTCGAGCCGAGCCTGTTGACATCACTGCTTTCCGAAACTTCGAGCTTTAAGGATCACGACTTATAACCCTGACTAACATAGAAACGATAATTGGCAGTACCTTCTTATGTGTTTGCAATTACAGACTTTGTAGGAGATATTTTCGCGTTTTATGCATATTATAATTAAGAACCATATATTTTCCGATTTCTAAATCATAAATGATCTCTTTTAGTAGGAAGACATAGTACTAATATAAGAATTCTATTTAAGTGATGGGGTTTTAGACATTTGGGACTTTTGAAACACAATATAGGGGGAAATGTTCTTCTTTGAGTGGCATCACTGTATATCGTGTATAATAGTCCTTGCACTAGTTAAACAACAGCGCACGTGTGAACTGTTGGGCAAGGTTAATCTTTTGATGGGAATGATTTACACTGGTTTGCGTAGGGATTTAAATGGGAGTAGTTGAAAGTGGAAGCAATAATTATAAAATGAAGAACTCAAAATTTAAAGTAAGTAGAAGATTATGAATTTCAATGAAGATTATGAATTCAGATTTAAGGAAAGAAACTATAAATCGAGAAAATTGTTCTGTGATGCTTTATAAAATGTCGGCATTACTCGAGCATACGGTTCTACCAAATTTTGACACATTCTTTACATTTTCAGGGCAAGTTAGAGCTTTGTAATTATTTTAACAGAGCATACACTGAATGAGGAGCTATAATAATACTTGCAGATTGATGTTAGGAGGGCTCAGTATAAAAAATCAGTGTAGACGTAATTGCATAAAAACTAGTGCATAAAACACGGACCAACGTGTGTTAGGTAGCCACTAAAAGCACGAATGCTATCTAACCGAGTCAGAGTAGGAGCGCACCAGGGGGTCCAAGTGGTAGTGAGGAGGTGTCCGTAGGGATCAGGCGCGTGAGCGACGTGGGCTCTACACATAAACGAGAATAGTAGAAGTACCTTCACTATCACTCAAAATTTATTTGATTATGCTGTGCACTGACAATAATTATTTATATTCACACTCATTCCATCACGAAAAATGTTTCACATCGTATTTTACTTATACATTTTCTGTTTGGTAGATCCGTCTCCTGAAGTAAGACCAAAATGTTCTTTCTGTTTTTACTGTCGACTCTTCTCCAGAGAAAGCATGAGGCTCTAACGTGCAATGATTACAAATTAAGGCAGGGTTGGCAAAAACCATGGTTTTTATTTAAAAAAAAACCAAAAACTGTTTTTTTTAGTTTAAACCAGTTTTTTTTTTTTTTTTTTTTTTTGTTTAAACCAGGTTTTTATGGTTTAAATGATTTGCTCTATATATTCGTATCATACATGGACAGAAATAAGTTTGTTTCGCCTTGATGTTATTATGCAACAACCGGGTTATGCTGGAAGGGGTCACATAAGCTTAAAGCGGAATAAAAACCGCTTCTCGAGTTACATCCGAGAGAAATTGTCCTCCATTTGAACTCAGAACCAGGACTAATTGGCCACAAATGCGATACGTCTGCTGACTCACTCACGAAGGAATCCTGATAAAAAAAATACGTTGTACTGATCTTTACATGTTTCTTAATATAACTGTCAAGAGTCATTTCAGAAGGACAAAAAGATAAACAGTTGCACAAGTGAAACCATTTCACAGAATTACATATGAACAATTTCAAAGTACTACGGAGTACAGAAGAACGAATTTAGTTTAAGTTAGTTAACAACGACTTTTATTGGTCCAAATTAAAGAAATACACCGGCTTAATCTGCATATCAATAAGAAAAGTGAATAAAGATACGAATTATTTCAGTCCACTTTGGCTCAAACTCATTTATACATAGATATATACCAAAGATACTTATTTCACTAAATGCCTCTCGTGGGGTCTGTATGACCCCCCCACACACAAAAAGTACGGCATTTTCGATGTATTTTATCAATAGTTAACATTGAAACGAAACAATATTTAGAATTTTTCTTCGATTGCAATTACATAACAATAATAACAACTACAAAAAAATCACAAAATAAACATTTATAAACTTGTAAACAAAAGTTGCTTTTGTAGTATAATCTTTTTGAGTAATGAATAGGGAATTTAGGTCTGAATATAATACGTATAATATACGGGAGAGAAACGTGATAACCCACAAATGTGTGTTCATCAAGATTTTACAAACACTTACACTTTTACGAACATTTTTTTGTTTTTTGATTTAAACCAGTTGTTTTTTTTTGAAAAAACCAGCTGGTTTAATCCACCTTGGTTTAAATCAGCCATCCCTGAATTAAGGTAATAACATATTAACAGTGTATATACCATATCTTCATAGGTAAATTCTAGTGCGTGAAAAGCACTGCAAGTAAGGGAATTAAGTGGTTAGGAAGACGTAATTTAAATGCTGTACAGATTATAAATATGGAATCAAATTTTGCAACACTGAACTACGCATTTCCGTGCTATCCTGCTTTATGAGGCCATATTTACATGCACTTCTCTTAGTAGGAACATCTATTACTGCCTTACATAGTGTTTACTAGGGGAAGGTTTGCGTTAATGGGTGCAGATACGGTTTAGGAGGTATAAGTATAAAATCAGCACGTGAACATATTGCATAAAAACTACAGTGCACAAACCGACTTAAAAACACAAACCAATTTGTGATAGGTAGCCACTAGAAAGCACCCATGGTAGCTAACCGAATTAGGGCAGGAACGCAGCAGAGGAATATAGCGCATAGTCGACAGTAGGTATACGCATGCACGAGGATAGTGGAAAAACACTTGATATGGCATAAAAACATAGTTCTTTGAGTGACAGAGCGAAGTGGGTTAAAAGCCCCGCAGGGCCCGTTTTTTTCTACCTTTATCACAATTTAGACAAAAACAAGGTACTCGGTTCTGGAGTCGTGAAACGACATCTGTGCTCAGGGTTTGCCCAAGTGGACACAGCCCGAAAAAACTCAGTGTTTTTTTTCGGGTTGGACCCACTTTAAAACCCACCTGGGTTTTTGACCTATTTGTGAGTATCACCTTGGAACAACTAAGGTGATCACAGATTTTCCTTGGGCGAATTAGAGGCTTTCACGTTAAGGTAGACAACAACATTCAATATAAGACCTTTATAAAGTTCTGAATGCACTAAATGAATTTTTAAAAAAATAAGTTAGCTTAAGATAGTTATAGAACAAATTAGTGTATGGATTATGCTTATAGCCAATTTGAAGTAAAATAAGCAATTTTGTACTTTAGAAAATATTTTCCGTGAATAGTGTGCTCGTCGACTCGGCGACACCGAGGGACGTTATCACTCATACGTTTGACGGGTTTATGATCATAGGTGCCGGTACTAATAGTACATGTTTCTTCAACTAAAATTTGGTTTTCCAACAATAACAGTTTAGTTCAGCCATTTGTTGCTATCCTTCAAATAAGTATTCTGTAGAATCAAAACCAGCAATAGCGTAAAAATTCTTGTCAAATTTTCCGGTTCCGAAAACTATGTAACGCTTACTATTTCAAGTGCTGAGTTCGAATTTCCGTACGAGTGGAAGTTTTGATGTACACGCCGTGAAAGAAGTGCTCGGGAAATTCCCGAATTAAACGCAGAAGGATCGGAAATGACTACTTCAACAATAAAACTATTTATTTTACGCTTAAGCCTGCCATACGTCCCGTAAAAAACAGGATAGTCCCGTTTTTGGGTCCGAGTGTCCCGCGTGCCCATAAATTTAGTCGGGACAGGGAAATGTCCCGTATTTTAACTCTGTTCCATTTCTGCTATCAATAGGGCCTATCAGCTTATTCGAAAAGTCGAAAAGTGAAAAAAAGAATTCTGACATTGGCTGGAAATCCTGTAATTAGTAAATGAACAGTACGCTGTTGCATGTAACAGTTTCGAGGAAGTTATAACACCACCATGTTCGACTTGATAGCGAGCGAAATTTGCAATGCTACTTTTTCCATTGCACTTGATGTAAACTCGGATAATCTCCGGAACATAAAAGAAATAAAAAAAAGGCTTTGAGTGTTTCTACATTTACAAACACAGGGAAAATGCCTGACCTTTTCTCCAGCAACACATTAGATAAGCTAACAAGAATTATAATCTTTTTCAGAGGCTAGGGCACAGAATTGTGCTTTGGTCCAGGTCTTAGAAAAATGTAAATCTGGTCCTGACAATTACACACAACACAAGGAGAAAAATCAGCTTTTCATCAGATTAAGCTGACGAACGTAATTTTGGCAAATACAGCAATGTAAATAAATATTGCTAAACGCGCGAAGAATATTAAAGGTAGATTGTACCACTGATTTAAATAATTTGCATATTGTTTTCCTGTAAAGCATTTTTATAGTTTTTAGGCACCTTTGGTTTGTACAATTAATTGCAGGGTACGAAGCGAGAAAAGCAGCTACTGCTTAGTGAACTTTCACCTATTATTAGAGGTCTGCGCGGATACAAAATATCGCATCCGCATCCGTACCGCATCCGCAGCATCTCTATCCGCATCCGCACCCGCATCCGCAACATCTCTATCCGCACCCGCATCCGCAGATAATGAGGTAGCAAATATATACAACTTACATTCTATAATACACGTAGTTTTCTGAATCAAACGAAACAATATATTATATCAGTGTCCTCGTGATCCCAACCACGATACCAAATACCAACTACGATAAATAAAATGCAATATAAACCGTGGAGATACAAACTAGAAATTAATGAACGATTTATGTACTTACCCAATATCTTCAAATGCAGATATTGGACCAAAATAATGCTATGTAGGTAATATCCCCTAAATCGACTGATTTTAGAGCACGTCACTAAGTTTTTAAACTTGATCATTACTCATAAAAAAAGGGGGCATTTGTTCTAAACACAAAGGCGAAATAGAAATAATCGTTATTAAGAAATAAAAATTAATCACAGGACCGCAAACACATCCAAATATCCCGAACTGACACTAGCACCAGTAATTGCACTAAATTAAAAAAAAAAAAAGAATGTAACGAAACTAACAACGCAATACAATGCATTCTTTTACGACCAAGTTCCTTCGAGGCTAAGCGGTTAGCGTACGCGCCTTTGGCGTGGGAGACCCGGGTTCAATTCCCGGAGGGAGCTCATGTGGTTCGGATTCCACGTTAATCAGTAGGTCCACGTCTCATATAGCCTCGCTGCTGAACGGGAAGTTAAACTCAAAATCAACACAAGCTTTCACGACCACGCTTTTACTGAAACTAGAAGTGAAAATAGCTTCGAATACAAATAGGAAGTCTATACCGTTAATTTCGGGAAAAGGCAATAGAGAAAGTTTAGAATTTACTGCTTTTCTTTGCAGCCCCCACCGCATTGGTTGTTCTTTCTTACTTTACCAGAGGCTCAGAACATATATACACATACACAGAAGAAGAAAGACAGCGAGAAACAATTGCTGTTATAAAACTCCAATCCCTCGGAATGTTCATTGATGTCCATGGCACCTCTCCGAAGAGAGAAATCTGTGGGGTCGCAAATGTGCATTCAGTATCTGCTGTACTTCAAAGGAAACAGTGAAGATTTTTTTAAGAGAGAGGGAGAAAGATGAGCGTATGATGTGATTTGTTTACTATTTCGGTGACCTACGCGCTTCTCCAGTTTGTCACAAAAGGCAAAGATAATTCTGCTGACAAGTTTTCAGTTTATGGAAGGGGATGCGGTGTTTTAAATTAGGGTTTTGGTTCCTGACCTCTCAGGCTAGAAAAACTTGAAGACATTTGAAGACATTTCTTCCTCTTCAAGGCGAATGGTCTGAAAATTATCAGCTTTATCAGAGGGGCTTTGGCGGCAATTCTTTTTCTTTTTTTTTTCTTTTCTTTTTTTTCCCAGCAAATAGCGATACTTGAGGAGTTGCGATGGGGCCTGTCGTTTCTTTCTGTTTAAGTTAGAGATGTCATTCACCTACCAAACGGCTGCTAAAAATATTGAAAACAGCAATAAAAGGACAAGTCTCTCGTGTCATTTTTTGTCCTTTTGCTGTCACTGAGTCACAAGCTTCAAACACACTTGTATTTTTATTTTAGTATTTTCCAACTGGTTTTAAAACTTTTAATTCAAAACGAATGTTTCTAGTGCTCTTTCCACCATTACCAGAAAATTCACAGCATTTTTTTAGGTAGAGAAAATGTAGGAAACATTATCCGCAACTTTATCCGCTATCCGCAAAGAAAAGAGATATATATCCGCAAATACCCATTTTGATGCGAATATCCGCGGATATATCCGCGGATATCCGCATCCGCGCAGACCTCTACCTATTATATTCTTGAAAAATATATATATATATATAAAAAATGAAATCTTTTAGTTTTAGTCTCACGGTTATGCCTGCTATGCTCAAGGTGACGGTGATGATGAGACATGAATGAAATGACGGAATGAAGAAAGTGGGAGGAAACGTAAGAATACCGAGAAAATCCACGCACAAGATGTTTGTCCATCACAAAGCTCACTTGGCGCGAGCTGGGATCGAACTAGAGACCCCATGCACCAGAGATACTACTCAGCCACCGCAGCCTATTATACTTCTGTTCACCACACTACAGCTCATTGTATTGTGTTGGAAAGTTGAGGGGGGATCTGAGGTGTCCCGTATTCTCATGGAGAAAATATGAGAGGTTTATTTACGCTGGAAGAGGTTAATTTCATATAAGACATTTTGAAACATTTATTTATTTCATATAACATGAATTTTATCTTTGTTTTAAATTAATAGACCCTTTTTCATTGGCGAACGTCAGTCAGGCTTCTGGATGACTTGATCTACATTTGTTCGTTTGTCTGCAGCTCCTTCATGGCTAAGCGGTTAGTGTACGCGTCTTCGGGGTGGGAGACCTGGGTTTGCTTCCTGGAGGGAGCTCAAAATTTTTACGGTGGAAGCACGAGATATGCTAAATTGGCTGTATAGATTTTCTTGGCGATCGAATGTAAAATTTCAAAATGGTGGCCATTTTTTCAAAACAGCAGTGAGTAAAAAATTGTTGCAAGTTGTGACAATGACAATCTTGAAATATAAATCACATTTTAATACTTTTACCCCAAAGACATTGAAATATTTCGAAAAAAAATAAACGATTAAACCCGAAAATACCCGAAAAACCCATATGTACCTAGCTGGGTTGGGCTTTTTCAAAAAAGCCCAGGTTTTTTCAAACCCTGTCTGTGCTCAACTATGTTTCTAGGATCAGTTTGTACACTGCCAAGGTTCTGATAGCACTTCATTTCATCTTGTCTTCCTTATGGAGCACTGCGTAGTAAAGAACACATTTTGCATTTTATATTTAAAACTTGCACATTTTCGAGATAAGATCCCGATATATTTTGACTACACATACGATCCAATATTATGAAGTCAAGTGATGCATTCCTTCCGTATGTTTTACAAGTTCAGTTTTGCCCCGGTAAAATGGAATAGCACCCACATTTCTTCGTAGACATATTCTTCATGCCTCCTACACTTTTTTTTTTTTTTTTATGCCGATACCATACTTAGCTCAAATAAAGTTGAGAGCTGCCGTCAGAAGTAATTGCTTGAAAGTTATAGTTCAAGCAAGAATGACCTCCTAAATCTAAATAAAGTACTACCCTTGTATTCCAGAAAGTGTATTATATCTTCTTCTAATTTGTATTCTTTATTTTCTAGAAATAAAATTTTCTGTAAAGTGTGCCATTAAAACGATTACTGGGAGAATGAGACACAGCAAACTGTACAAGGTAATTCTAAAGGCAAAATTTCCATCTGTTCAGGACAGGGCGAAGTTGTTATGTCTCTACGGGGATGCTGTTGTAAAGAGTGGGCGCGAAGTGATTGTAGGTATATATGTAAAGGAAAGTAAGTGCGGAAAACGCAAAATAGGTACTCACCATAAGCTAATTTTGTACTTAGGCCTACAGGTAAAGTACTTAGGCCTACAGGTACATCACTCCAGATAATGGTTAAGAGATTATAGTTCTTACTGATTTTCTTATTATTATTCTCCAAAATACTTGGGCTTTGAGACATGACAGCATAGGTGATGATAGAAGATTCGCGTTAATTATATTAATTTTTACATTGGAACCTTTGTACCCATTGCAGAAATACTACGACTGCGAAAAATATCTGACATGGTCTTTTTTCGTATGCACTCACTTAGTATTTTAACTGTCGTATAAGAGTTGTGTACGTGGAATTGTGGAGGAAACAAGCGGGTATTACGATGGCAATAGAAAATAAGAATGGGAAGGTAGTCAGGGAGAGAAATGAGGTCATAGGAAGGTGGAAAGAGTCGGGATAGATTATGTAGCCTAAATGTTGAAGTAGAAAATGAAGTGGGTGTGGATGATAAAGGGTTTAGGATTCTTCGGGATGAGTTTGATAGGCTATATCCGAAATTAGAAATGGAAAGGCAACCGAAATAGATAATATGCGAATCGAATACGTTAAAAATATTGGAGACAAGGGCAAGATAGAATTGTTCCGACTCTGGAATGAAATATATGAAACAGCAGAGTGGCCAAAAGATTTCCTGAAGACGATCATGATACCGATGGCTAAGAAATCGAACCCAAAGAGATGTGAGAATTATAGAACTATTAGTTTAATATCTCATGCAGCTAAAATTCTGCTCCAAATACTGAGCAGAAGGTTATATGGAAGAACAAATGAAAAAATTGAGGTGGAACAGTTCGGATTCAGGAGAGGTAAGGGTACAGGAGATGCTATTGGATTATTTAGGGCGATCGGTGAAAGATTTATAGAAAAAGGAAATAGAAAGAGGTGCATGTTGTATTTATTGATCTAGAAAAGGCTTTTGACCATGTGAATTGGAAATTGTTTTGGGAGTTCTAAAGGAGATTCGGTTGGGATGGAAAGATCGAAGACTCATAAGAAACATATGTTAACGAACAAGTAATTGTTAGGATAGGGGAGGAACTGACAGAGGAGAGTGCAGTTAGAAGGACAGTTAGACAAGGATGCTGTCTCCCGTCAACATATCTATTTAGAAGAGATCGTGAAAAAGAGCCTATATGATGAAGACGGCATTTCGGTAGGAGGTAGAATTGTTCGATGCATAAGAAAGTGGGAAGGTAGAAAATAAACAAGTGAATAGTTTTCGATATCTGGGTAGTATTATTAGTAATGATATGAAGTGCGAACGTGAAGTAAAAGCAAGAATAGGAATGGCGAAAGAAGCCCTTAGGTGGAAGAAAAGACCCTGAATAAAGAGTTGAGAAAAAGACTCATAAAATGCTTCGTGTGGAGTGTTGTACTGTATGGGGCGGAAACATGGACATTACTTAAAAGTGATGGAAAACGATTGGAATCCTTCAAAATGTGGGTGTGGAGAAAAGTGAAAAATAAAAATAATTAGATCGAGCGGGAAACGAATGGAAGAATGTTAGAAATGATGGGGGAGAAAAGAACACTTTATAGATATTATTATGAAGAGGAAGAGAAGCTGATTGGGACATTGCCTAAGAAAAAATTGTATCGTGAGGGATGTCCTAGTGTATGGTGGCAGGAAAGAGAGGGAGGGGGCAAAAGAGGCTACAATTAATGGATGATATAAAAACAGAAAAATCATACGTGAAGACGAAGAGATTAGCGGAGGACCGTGGGCATGGAAGCTTCTCAACTGTGGCAGTGACCTGCCAATAAGGGCAGAATACCTATGATGGTGATGATAGGAGTTGTAATGGTTTTAGACTAGTAACCCTACACCAGCAGGGTGACGATAAACCTGTAAAACCGAAAAATGTAAGGAAATTAGAGGAAACCTGGAATAGTTAGGGAATTTCAATTTTTTAAAAATCATCGAGTGCTTGTTTTCTAGTTGGCAACTTCAAACTTACAAACTTATCTGAATTTTCCACTAATAATCTGTATCAAACTTATATTCTACATCTGTACGCATTAGCTTTTTTGTAGTGGAATATTATATTTGTGAAATATCCACAGAATGCAGTTGGATCAACAGTGTGATGATAAATTCGTTTTCGACGCACGCATAATTCCAACTTTTTTTTTTTTTTTTTTTTTTTAAATTCTTATTAGTTTCAATATTATCAGCATTTCATGTCCTGCATTAAGTGAAGGTAGTTTATCGTACAAATGAAAACGTTTTGGAGTACGGTTATACTGGCCAACAACAACAATAAAAGTTTTTTTCTGTCTCAAGAACTCCAATAGGTCAATCTAATAGTAATGGCAGCACTGATTCCAGATTTGGTTTTAGTTTTTTTCCTGTCACCCACAGTTTTGATGAGACAGGGGAAAGAAATGTGTACTGTGGTTTATGCAACTTATGCATACAAGAAGATGCTTCTACAATGAAAACATGTTGAAAACTTACTCTAAAATGGCGTCAGGAATATCCAAAGTTTGGAAGGAAGAAGTCTGTGAGGGAGTCCAAGAAGTGAATTTTAAGGCTCATATTTCATCCCAATGCCTGGTAGTCAGTTACGAGGTCGGACACAACGTCGTGAAAATTGTCAGACTTATGATTCAACAAAAATCTCTGCATATTATTCTAAATGCCAGTCATACGTTTTTCTCCAGTTCATTAAGTTCGTCAATGAACTTCATATCACGGAACAGTTAACCTGAGGGCCTGCAAAAATAACACAATTTCTTTGACCCCACCCCCCTGGGAAAAAAATAGTGTGTAGTATTTCCATTTCCTTTCCATATTTCAATGATGACCACTTTATGGTTTATCCGCTTTTTAGAACAGTTTTCCCTTCTAAGGGCAAGAGACCTTCACCCGCTCTCTTGACCTCCGAGAAGGTCGTTGGCACTTCGTAGTTGCTGACTTCTTATCCCGGAAAACAGTCGGTCTCCGCCTACGTAAGCACGCTTCGTCTCATGAGGAGGTGTATGTTGGGATTTTCCTTCGTTTAAGATGAGACCCGAAGCTTTCCTGAAACCTCTCCAGTACGTTTTGAAAGCAAAGTCGTTAAGATATGACGTTAGTATACCACAGTCAGTTTTATGTACATACATCTTTTCTTTCTCGATGAATGTCTCACTGTGATTTTTTTCTTAAGTGTGATGAAACTTTCATCGTGTGACTTAAGTTTCAGGAAAGATATTTAATTTCTTGCTTTGTGTAGTAATTATTATTAGGTAAGTGTTTCGTAATTTCATGGAGCACGTATTTATTTTCGTATTATTCATTAGTCTAGTTTATTAGGAAAAATGTATGACATATATATATATATATATATATATATATATATATATATATATATATATTTGGTCTTGTTTTTACATGAATGTAGGAAACTCTATATGGCTAATTACATATCAGGAAAAATTCAAAAATGTCCGGGAACACCAAGAAAAGTCAGGGAATTCTTTCCCGTATTTTTTGTCACCACCTTGCACTTTTAAACATAAAATATAGAATAAAAGCCTAAAATTACTTACTATTTAATTCAACTGCGTGCAGAAATTGGTTCCTTATATATATAAACATGACCAGAAGCGTTTTGAATTAGAATGCATAATAATGAATCACATTTTTAGCGTTGTTTCTAAGCTCTCAGATGATTAGAGTAAATTAGATTAGAGTTTAAAGTTTTCTTCAGGAGCGAGGCTATATGAGACGTGGACCTACAGCTTAACATTGGATCAGAGCCACATGATCTCCCATCGGCAGTCGAACCCAAATTTAACCATATAACCACGAGGAAGTTCATGTTCAAAGATCACTTAAACTATTGTCCGCCTACATGATTAACTTCCTTAAATATTACTCTTCCTTTCTGAATTAACTGGTTTTACTTGTAAATTTTAATACAAATGTTCCCTAGCTTTTATCTACACCGTACTCATAATAAAGATGATAATAATTTTCTTAGATTCCACAGTTCACATTCATGCTCATCGATAGATAGGAGAATTTAAAAGTATTGCGAGAGATGACCCATGTTCTGTTGATAAGGTATGCTTGTGCAATTCTGTTGCCAAATGCGGAAAACACCCATTGCTAGGTGATTAGTTAAAGTTATATCACATTTAATTCGCATCAAGGCAGAGCGAAACAAGAGGACTTGTACGAGGGTTTGTACGTAGGAAGAAGGCGCGTAAGATGATTGTTTTAATCGTTTCCTAATGTAACCGTTCTTTGGTTGGAAGTACTTCCATTGTTCATGTCTACGTAATGATATTAAAGTTTGCAGCCAATGTAAAGTTGACTCGAAGAAATAAATTTAGTTTTAGTATTGTATGCTTTTTTATGTTGTGATTATGGTTTCCATTTTGTGATATTCCCCCTTCGGAATTTTTGAGTTTCAAACATTTATATATATATATATAATTGATTATAGTAGCTATATTTTTTTTCTTTTCAGCTTAATGAAATGACGGAGGATAGTGTCGAGGAAGACGAGGAGGAAGATGAAGGCGATGATTTCGATGATGAAGAAGAAGAACTGAGTGGTGATGGTACTGACAATGAAGTTAATGATGATAATACGGTGTTGCTGAAAAGAAAGCAGTCAGAGGTGATTTTTCTTAATAGGGAATGTTGATGAATATTTCGTTTTGTTTACTGGAGAAGTCCTAAATAAGTTGATAATTCAGTAAATGAAAATGAGCATTGAGCGTTAGAGAGAATGGACGTAATTACCCGGGTTCACAAAAGCTCTCCATTGACATCTATCCTTAGTCAGCTAGATCCAGTTTCTACTTTGTATTCTTATTTCTGGGAGATCCATCAAAATATTGTCCCCCCATCTGCGCCTAGGTCTTCCTAATGGTCGTTTTCCGAGTAGTCTTCTAGTCAAGACTTCGAAAGCGTTCCTACTTTCTTCCATTCTGGCTACATGACCTGCCCACTTGAGCCTCCTAGATTTGATGATCCTAACAATGTTTGGTAAACTATATAAATTATATAGTTCCTGGTTATGAACTTTCCGTCATTCCCCATTCCCGTTCCTCTTCGGTCCGAATATTCGTTTTAGGATGTTCTTCTGAAGTACTCCCAGTCTACTTTCTTACCTCAGAGTAAGCGACCATATTTTCGCACACATACAGAACAGGCATGATCTATATAAAAGAAGAAAAATAATTAAACCATTTTAAAACTTAGATGAGTGACAACGTAGTGTTTGCATCGTGCTGTACAAGATCCTCAGTGTGTTGTTTATTACTGAGAAATGAATCATTTTCCTCTATAAATGCAAGCTAAATATTGAAGTCATCAGGAATCAAACTCGCATCACGCACACATCCAACAAATCAGAGTGTTGTTGTAGCACAGACTATTCAGCTACACTGCTCTGCTATTTGTTTAGTGTTAATACTTCCAATTTTGTGTATTAATCATAATTTAAAATTACATATTACGCAGCAGTGAAGTACGAACACTTGGTAAGAATCATTGAATAACTCAAGTTAAGTGAATTTCGAAACAGTCGTTCGGTAAAAATCTTAACATATGCAATTCAACGGAATTAGTATTTCCACTTATCATTTTAATAATTCACCAATTAACCACGAAACGTTGTGAGAGGCAGCGATGAGAGCTCCACTTTGCTTAAATTTTTCATGGTTGTGCTATTGCTCTATTTCCGTTTTTTGTTTTTTCCCTGCGTATTAATTTTCGTTTTAGAATTTTTGCAATTTTATTTTTCTTAGAAGATCCTAGCTAAGCGGGTAACTAAAACGAAATAGAAGTACGTTTGATAAGTAGTAGAAAATCTGCGTTTTTTTTTTTTTTTTAATTTTATTTTTTATTCACTTTCATGACATCTGTCAATACTAACTTACAACATATGGATTATATTATACCGAAACTGAATTCAAGACTGGTGATAGTGTTCCTTTATCTAAATTGCAAATCTCTTGCACTTTTCTTGAGTTGTGATTTAATATTTCCTGAATTTTCTAAATTACAAGTACTAGGAGACTGATACTTTAAGTATGGGCTTACCTCATATCGCCTTCCATTTGTGTGTTGCGAGACTTAAGAAAGACAGATACACTATTGCCTAGAAATATGAAAAATTTAAAGAAGTATGGAATTTTGATTCAGCAGTTAATAATGTTATACAACAAGAAAAAGCAAAATTGTTCTGGGAATAGATCCCTACATGTTTTACGAATCTCATAGCTGAGTGATTAGCATGCTTATTTGTGGTCTTTCTGTTTGAGAGTCATTCCTAGTGGGACCTTATAAACCCTTGAGGCAAATGGGAAGCTCTATATGTTGATTTTAGTAGACGTTTCAGAAGCAACGCTTTTATCGTCACTGTTGCACTAATTTAGGGATTGTACAAGTTTGTACTAATTTAGGGATTGTACAATGTTTATTGTTACTTTGTTATAATTTTATATTTGGATAAGTAATGTTATGGTACAAATAATAACTAATGTTAATAGAAAGTGTTCCATATTGATGGGATACATTTTAAATAAAAAAAATTGGATTGAAATAATCAACCTACTGATGTTCCTCAGTCAATTTTTCTTCTAATATTTCGAATACTATCCTCGGTCACTCGTCCTCAGGGACAAGCACAGGGTAAGTTCTTTCCTACAAAAAGAGTTGCACATTGTTTTCTATCAACAATGAAAATTACTGATTAAATTTTGTTAATCGTTCTTAAAAATTTATTCTTGATAAGTAATTTGTAATTATTCAATTTATTACAAACTGGGTTTAATACACAGCTGGATTACATGAGTATTGCGCACTGTATTAAGTTTTGAATATCACAACTTTGAAGTGAAAACATTGCGACGAGAACATTCTTGTCTCTGTCTCTCGTCGCCAGCATGACGCAGTGCAGCATCTCAACTGGAATGGCTTTAATTTCGCTGCTGACGCTTTCTTTTTGTTCATCAGCTGATGAGTGCTTTTCTGCGTATACTCTTTCAAGGTAACGCCTGGTGTTAGATCGGATGATCTTGATAGCTAATGGATGTCACCGGATCTCGAAACTAGACGTGCTGGAAAAACTTGACGAAAGGTTGCCATTAGGTAATCATGCTCTATGACGAGTAGCACCGTCCTATTACATCCACATATGTGACAAACCAAAGTGTTGTAACTAAGGAATAACCAGATAAGTAAAAATGAACCTCATCTGACATCCTATGTTTGGTCCTCGTTTCACTTGTTCAGGAACATATCACAAATAGTCTTTCAACTCAGCTTATCTGTCAGGAGCAGTTAGTGTACTACCTATATCTTATACGAATAGTTGTAGATCTTGTCTCAGAATACTGCTAAAAGGAACATTCACTTCTTGAGACAGCCAACGGTAGATTTCTAGGTACTCGATTCTGTACCTCCCCTCTCTTCCCAGTTCCGAAAATCTAGCTATTGAATATGTTAAATGGGCTAGAACAGTCAGAATTGAAGAAGAGGTATGATAAAAGAATAATCCATAAGGTGCAGGTTGTTTTCAAATGCACAGTACACTAAATAGCTTACTTAACATCCTAAAAAAAATGTATGTAAAATAAATTCCTCGAAGAAAGGAATAATTATTTCTGGATTTTTGTTATAATTCAGCAAAACTCTAAGTTTAACTTGGACTTTTTATTTCAATAATTGAGGAAAGAAATTCCCTCTTCCCATTTCCCATGCACTTGTAATATAAATGTTGAATAGGGAACATAATTGTTGGCTAATAAATTATTATTAGGTAAGTAAAGAGCAATTCAGTTTCAGATTTTAGTGATTGTATATGAATAGCTTGGAATATTCACATTACAAATATGACCAGTCTCCGAATATTATGACGGTGAATATAATTTAGTCGATCTAGCTAAGTTCGACAAAGTATGCACAAATAGTAAATGCCGGATTTCCACTGTGAGATATGAAAGCCAATGGATCACCATGATTGCATAGCTAAATAATTATCACACTCAATCACTACACTAGCAATATGGACCTCCAAGTCGAGGTACGTAAGGAAGCCGTAATACAATATTTGGATAAATAATCAATATTGTAAAGTACCTAAAATCCTACTATGTAAATTTATTTTGTTTATTGTAAAACAAGGAAGTGATATTTTAACTATTTGTTTAGGAAAATAAAAAACATAACGTAGGCATCACACCAGAGTTATAGAAACTTTTCCTATACGGAAATAACAAAGTAAGGCATTTCATAAGGAGACCTGAGCTAAGCTCTACGCTACAACCAGGGAAAATCTAAATCCTGGAAAGGGGTTGTGCTGGTTAAGTACAAAAAGTGGACTCAGAAGTTGGAATGAAGTTCGCTTAGTAAAAAGACATCGATTAACAATCGTCGAGGTAAACTACCAGTGAGTATTATATCTATTTATAATGTTAAATAGTCATAATGGTTGAGTTTCTGTGCCATTACAAGTTAGTAAATTTTTATAATTAAAACCATTTCAAGTCCTGATAGCTCGTGGTGTGATGTCCCAGAATATCTAAAAAAATATATTTTATTTCTTATCTTTAAAAATCATTAAAATTGATCTTTAAGTTTTCTTAATATACAATATTACAAATTCCAGATGATTTACGCTCTACCCCAAACATATAAATTTATAAAATACTAAGTCACTCCAGTTTAAAATTTGTAGCACACGTTATGATGGAGGCGCCGGTAATGTTGCAACCTAAGAAAAGTACACTGACCATTAGTTTGTAAATGCAGCAAATTTTTATTTGACAAAAAGAATATAGATGTATTGTTAATATACAAAAGATATTGCCAGTACGTTAGATAATTTCTAAAAGCCAAGTCGACTGAAGAGGTGATTCATCCGGAGTATGTGGCTTAATATTTTCACCGCCGCACGCAGCGAATTAAGTAAAACCTTAATACAAGGATTACTTCCGTTATAGGCATACTGTTAAAGAAGAAACGTAAGCTGTTGTGTCAACATACGAGGGCAAACAAAAGCTCAGGACATAAATCTCCAAATTTATAATGTTCGAGTACTTTCAATAGGAATTACAACAGGCTTTTCTCAATGGAACTACAAAATGGCAAATCTCAATTTAGTATAATGCTCCCTCGAAAGTAAAATACGACAAATCTTCGCTAACGCGCTAGATCACATACAATAGAGATGCTATTAATGTGTGCACTAATTAAGTTATCTTATAGTTATGCTTACTGTTATTAAATAGTTGCACCTAATAATTACAAATTACATACAAATAAGTAGTATTCTTTGCATTAATAACGGAGATTGATATCGACAATGATTAGAATTGTAACTTGTGGGTAACTAGAATGAACATTGTAAAGTTATTCGCAGCAGAAAAGGTTTCACGGGCTATAGGTTGAAATCATGTTTTTTTTTTTTTTTTTTTTTTTTTTTCGTTGTGGGCGTGATATCCTGTGAACACAAATATGCTACTCACTTTTCTGTTGTCTCTCTATGTATCTTTTTTTCTCCCTCTCTCTCGTTTTCCCAGCTATGCCAAAACGAAAGCCGATTCAGCCATACCTATATTCTATCACAACCGAAGCTTGGGGACGGCGGATATGAATATAAGTGCCGTAAAATATTCAAATAAATAGATAGATAGTTTGGACGCGAATGGTAAGCTTAAAAAAACCTTGCAAGTAAATAAAATCCTATTTTATAATATATAACACACACAATAATAATTACTGCAAATTAAACTACTTGCAAAATGACATCAGTCATACAAATGCGCAAAATTTCTACTTTGATTTATACAGCCGTTTAATAAGTTTATCCTTTTCGTATTAGGTGGCTCAATTATCGATTGAAATATGTTTTATGGTACTCACTATGATCTTCGACCGGTCAATCCACTTTGAGGTCGTCTTGGTCCCAGCACCGAGGCTTTAATAATCACAGGGGTTCGCGACAAGTTTCGTAAGCGATGATTCATGCTGATACGGGATACACTTTCACATTGAATGCTCTGGATTTTGCTTGTGGTGTCTCAGATCTCACACTGTTACTCAACACATGAAAGCACAGATGAATATCAAGGCGTATGTGAATATCAAATAATCCACTGTCCGTGATGCTTAACTAATTACAACACTGATGATAGGCCGGGAAGTCCGCTTTAGCACACTGTTTTTAGCACTCAAATATAAATATGCAATTTCTAGGTAATTTCTCAACTTAATGATCAACCCATGGTGCGAAATAACTTGGAACAGCACAATCGAACTATACTTGTGGGTGGCTCGAAGCAAGGACACAAGGGTCCTGCTGCTTAACAAGCAGGCGCGAATGAGTGTTCCTTTGACTGGTTTTGATATGTATAAGGCTGACCGAAATTCCCGATTTTTACTCGTAACATTGGAACTAGAATCATGGCTAAAATTATCGATGAGTCTTTCCTGTGGAACGCACGCTGAGCGATTTTCTTTCTTTTTCACCATATAAGGGAGTCTTGGACGATTTGGTTGAAGCCACACACACATAGACAAACATATATGTATATGATTGCGAGAGAGTTTTCTACGAGGCTTGGTTAATAGAGTTTTCTACGAGGCTTGGTTAATAAGTTCGAAGTTAACATGGACTGTCTATCTTGATTATAAGCAATAAATGAGCCTCAAAAACCGGTAATAAGGTTGACTAACACACAATAGTGTTTACATGAGCACCTTTGAATTAAATTATATGTAAATTGGATTGATGCAATTTACAGTAAAAAGATATGTGGAGGGAAGTGAGCTACTCGTGTAACATATTAAATGATAAACCACAAAAATGCTGTGAATAATTATTGAGTGCGAGGTAGAGCGAGAGTAGTATGACGTGGAGGCTGGGATAGAATTACTATACCTCTCTTCGATGAAGGCATTATTTGGACGGAGACATAGAACTTCACAACGACCTTGTTGAAGACAGCATTTGTATACCGAATATATCATATACACACAAAGTGCAATTTCTATAGACGCTATAATTTGGATACTTCCTCAAAGCAAATGTTACTTCACCGCAAATATAATCGATAACGCGAAGATACCGTATTATGAAAAATATGATACGTTTTATGTGAAGAAAGAAGAAAAAAAATGAGTGCAAAAAGTGTAATTTCAGGCCAAGGCTGTAACTCGAAAACCAGAGCTAATCTTCAGAATTTTTAATATTTTCGAAGTCAGTGGCCCAAAATTAGTAGAGTTTAGCTAATCTTATTTCCGTAACATTTTCTGTGTTGAATATTGTTGTTATTATTTCTTTCCTTCTCTTCACGTTTTATGTTTATTGTAATATAATGTTCCAAATCTTACTTAATTTCAAGCTTTCCTCTCTATTCAAGATGCTGTCACGTAATTTTATATCTATTGCGCCTCGATTAACATTTTATATCTATGAGCATATCTAAATATAATAGACGCAATTTCAAACAAAGTTTTATCTTTGTAATGCTGACTTTTCTGGTTAATTTAACCGTATACACATACATTATCAATAGTCACCTTATATATATATAAACCTATCTATGTTGGCCACCATCGGTTCTATTGGAAAAATGGCCAACTTACAGAAAATGAGCGTGATTGGTGTATTTTCAGAATAGGATTTCTAGTAAAATTTTAATAAGCAATGGCATGACAGCTACTTTCAAATAATGTATATAGAGTAATCATAACAATATGCAGTACTAGAAAAAATACATATATTATCTGTTTAATATTTGTATCATTTCCCTCCTGAAAACCAGTCTGGTACACTGAATTATTCGGATTGAAAACACAATAACACAAACAGCCATAAAATAGAACATATGTACGCAGTTTATTGAAATTAATATTTAATTTAGATTGAAAACAAGAAAAGTAAAATTATAAATTGAACAATTTATGTGCGACAATTTTTTTTCTCTGTGGATACCTTTCGAAAAATAACGAACCAGCTTTTAATAAATTTATTCATGATTGTTCATTCTACGAGATTTATTTCTTTTATTCTTTTTGACACATATTGCACATTCTAATTTTGTAGTTAATTACCTCTTCTTAATGAGCGGAGGTTTCCCTCGGAGCGAAAGATGTTTTGAGAAAATCTTAATTCAAATCTCAGAACCTCCGTTACCTTTCGACATGCCGTTATCTGCCAATAGTTGACAATTGAGATGGTTAGCTTTAACCTTCAGAATTTTCCGGAATTACTAAAGCTCCCCACTGATGAAAGAAGACGGTATAGCTAATGGTGTTACCACAATAGACATTGTAAACAAATACGTACAACCATTTCCTGAATTCCTGTACGTGCTTTTTCTTATTCACATCTTCCTTCACCATCCCTTTATTAGGGTAGTGTTCTGGCTATTGACCTCCAAGAACAAATCATGGGAATCCATACTTTGTTGTCTCCAGTCACAAATACAGAACATCTGCCTCCAATATGGGAATACGGAAGAGTTACAAGAAAAATAACAGAACGATATTTTGCGTGGCCAAGATACGCAGGTGATTATCATTAAAGGGTAAAAATTGCTTCAATGTGTTCAACTTCCAAGATAGACAGGTGGCCAACTTACAGAGTAATAAGTAACGAACGTCTTATGGAAAAATGCAGGTTCAAGACGAACTAGGTCAAGATGAGCAGGTGGCCTAGGAGCCTTATCTTTAATATATATACAAGGTGTTTCCAAACAACACCGACAACGTTTGGGAGGTGATTCATGACACAAAGATAAGACAAAAACCGTAGTCGAGTCAAGGCTTCATTTAGGAACTAATGTGTGCGCTATCAAAAAAACATGTTTCAGAATCCTGCGGTAATATATTGTTACAGCTGGTCTTAATTGTACGTTCCGTTTGTTCAGTTATGTAAGTTAGGCCATATTCACATGGAATTAAATAAATACCAGGGGTGTCTAATCGCTCTTGATTTTTCACAGAGCTTAGTATTTATCTGATCTTTAAAGGTGGCATGTGAATTGTTATTGTTTCATTTATTCAATAAATGACTTTTTTTTTTTTTATTAATTTTATTAAAGATACCTCGAATGAAGGGCATGAAGTCAAACTTTTGTTTTATCCACATCCGAACTCCTTTTTGAATCTTGCTTCTTGATAGAATTCAGCCTCTTTGATATTGCCTTATTGGTATCATTTTTGTCGTAGCCATTTTGAAAAACATTTGATAAAGAACAGTCATAGCCTTTGAAACATTTGTTAAAATAAATGAAACAGGAATGGATTACCAAAAGTTTAGATAAGTCTGTTCTTGCAATCGGATTAATAGATTTCTTTTATTTCTTCAGGATGATGATACGGCTGTTGGAAGAAAAAAGATGAAACTATCTAAATCAGATTTGTTCAAACCTCCAACAACAGATGAATTGAATCAACTTCGTGAGACAGAAAACTTGTTTCATTCTAACCTCTTCCGTCTACAGGTAATATATTTTTATATAATATTAATCATATGCAATATTATATATTACTATATAATAATATGGTAGTAGTATATATTTACTTACGTAGGAAATTAAAACCAACTTCTGCCATTCTACCTGGTGCCCATTTGTTTGTATGCGTTCCACATAACAGATAATTATTCGATTTTGATGAGATATAGCGTATGTTTTGAGGCTTAAGAAGTTATGCAAAACCCATTATAAGTAAAACCTTTCTATTTTAAGTGTATCCTCAGAAAATATGTGAAACATACTTCGGCCCCACCCCCGCCGCCCTCTTGCGGAGGAAATCTTCCCTTCGCTTTGGAGAAAGAAATGAAGGACCTCGGCTGTGTTGCCAATTTGTCATTCAGTCGGTGGTCTTTACGAGTGAAGATCGTAGGCTACTTAGAATGACTAACAAGACAGTGCACATCGAAGCCTGTGAAATAATTCAATGTGGCAGTCCTGTCCACATCTAACTATTAATGGACATTGGCCACAGCAACTTGTCCTTCCTCTTTCAGGGGATGTACGGGAAACACACATCGACAGCAGCGCCAGCAGGGGCACATTTGAAATAGAAAGGTTCTAGATCTTGAACATTATGGTTTTGCATTGTGCGGACGTTTCTTGGTGCCAATTAACTGTGTTACGCAAAGCATTCCTGTCATTATAACGATTCCATCTCAAATTCTGTTGTATACATGATCAATGGAACAGATGAATCATTACTACAATCAATATGTAGTAGAAACGTAAAAGGAAATCTTCATATTTTGAATGTTTCGGTCTATTCATTCTATTCTTTCTTATTTTTAACATTAAAATAAATAAATTCTCAGAATACATATTTAACAAAATGCAATAATTCACATTAACTTAACTTAAAATTTAGAAGATATTTGTTGTAAATTAGTACTTTGTCAGTAGATAGGAGATTTGGCTTACATTAGTGCATTTTCATGAAATCGGTTAACATTACATAAATAATTAAAGAACTTCTTACGAAAATCCGACGACATCAACTGTTTTAAAACGTATCTTTTTTTGGAAACTTTGCGTTCCTTTTCTTCCAATGTATATTGTATTTGATTTGAGTCTAAACTATTACTTGTTGAAAAATTTAGAAATCTATTCCAATTTAGCTGCTAAAACAATCCATTGTAATAATGTAAGAGTATAATTGTAATATGATTTCTGATTATATTACCATGTTCTGTCCTCTTATACATCACTTAGGATACTCTTACATTGACAGTTTGAGTATGTTTGTTAGTATATAGAGAAGTAGTGAAAAGTTTGAAGTTTACATAAACGTGTTCACATCTTGCATTGTAGATAGAAGAGATGTTACAAGAACTGAAGGTCAAGGAAAAGTACAGACGATTGTTTGATTCCTGGTTTGAGAAATTCAAAGAGACGGTATATGACATTCCAGACTCTGAAGTGAAAGAGGTAAGTTTGCTATATACGTATACTTGCTGAAATGCCGTTTTCAACACGAAAAAATACGTGTAAGAAATTACTTGAGAAAAAATTGACACCCCCTCCCCCTGCCTTAAGATACGCATTTTAATCAAAATGAAACTGATAAAAGCCCCGGTCAACCCAAGTGCTAACAATGTTCAAAAATTAATTTCAAATCGGTGAAACGTTTTCTCGCTTTGACCATTTCATTAATATAAATTATGGAAAATTAAGGCACTTTAGGAATGATGAAGAACGAAATCACATATTTTTAATGGGGAGTTTATTTCATTTGGTTACTGCTTACTAGGTTAGTATTCAGGAATTTTAGCTAGACTTCATTATAAACACTTGGTCCCGATTGATGCTAAACAGACTTTTTGTCATGAATCTTGATCCCATAATAAAGCAATTGTTTAAACACATGACCTGCCTTAACAGTTTGCTTCACTCGGATTTTTATTTTTTTATTTTATTTTATTTTAGTTTATTTATTTATTTATTTTTAAATTTTTAACCGTAAATGTAGATTATTGTTAAATTTTACGTTTCTTGGAACGGTAGTTGATTTGTGAACAATTTTCACGCTTCTTATACTATACGAATTTAACTTGCTTCTTTTAGTGTCGGTGAGAGCGATTCGCATGATATCTCCAATATAAAATGAATTATATACATTTTTTATACGAAGACATATTATTCCCTTGGGTTTTGTAAGCATATTATTCCCTTGGGTGCAAGTAACCCTACTCACTTCACTGTATGGTTCGTTGTGTAACTTCACTAATTGTACCGCACAAATGGACCACCTAGTATATATATTACTCGTGCAATCAGAGAGAGCAAACGTACGACATACTCACTAAGTGAACCTTTCCCTAATTAATAAACGCAGGTTCACACTTTATATTTATTGATTTCGTTGAAGTACTTAACATTGTACCTTTCTTTCCTTCTTTGCAGTTAGCTGATCAAAAATGGGTAAAGAAGCTTAAGGTAGCTGTACCGTTTCATCAACATCCTTACAACGTGAAAGGCAACTTTAGTTATCATAGGCCATCAGATATTAAGATAATTGGATCGTACAGTACTGATTGTTGTTTAGGACCTAACGTCGTGGTGGATGTAAAATTGGAAATACCACAAGTAAGTTTATACATACATAGAAAGTTATATTATAAAATTTGTAATCTGTCAAACAATGCTTTATTTGATATGGTCGTAGAATATCGAAGAGAAGATGTAATTGAAGGAAGTCAGTAAAATAAATCCATAAGGAATTTTGTTGAAGAGAAAAACTAGTATTAGTTGGCCCCTGAGTGGGGAATCTTCTTAAATGTCTGTTTTGTGTACCATGCCAAAGACCTGTAATCTTCAATAGAACACGTTTTCTTTTTCTTTTTCTTTTTTTCTTGTTTTGAAGATGTAAAAAATAAAACAAACCAGACTGGGATTTTTAAAAACTGTGTAAGGATAATGAAAGAAATTAGAACACTAGCACAGGCACTAGAACGGCAATGAAAATACTGAAAAGAGCTATTAAGGAAGGAGGATCAAACGTGGTAAAAGTAGTAGAAATGTTACATGTTTTGAAGATGTAACATTTTCACTACTTTTACCACGTTTGATCCTCCTTCCTTAATAGCTCTTTTCAGTATTTTCATTGCCGTTCTAGTGCCTGTGCTAGTGTTCTAATTTCTTTCATTATCCTTACACAGTTTTTAAAAATCCCAGTCTGGTTTGTTTTATTTTTTCTTCATGCTAAAGATGTCAAAATAAAACCTCTTCAGGTCCCCCCCCCCCCATTTCTTAAATCTCTCTATTTAATAGTTATGGTTTCTCTTGTATTTTTTCAGATATGTTTACAAAGGAGAGATATCATAAATCAAATTTATTTGAGGAAGAGAGCTCTGTATTTGACGTACTTGTCAGGGAAGCTGAAAAATACAGATGTTGTGGAAGAGATGTATTTTTCGTATCACTGTGGTGATATTTTGAAACCGGTGTTACAAATTAAACCTAAAGGGAAAGTAGGAAAACGTTTCCTAGTCTCAGTACATGCAGCAGCTCCTGCTTCGTTTACCAAACTTAATTTATTATCACCAATAAGAAGCAACATAAGGAGTAGCTGGTATTTTGAAGATGAAAGTAGCGAAGGTATGTCAGTGTATTGTATACAGTAATTGAATTTGAATTAATAATAATTTCGTTATTTGACTTTTTTTTTTTTTTTTAATTGTAATACTTGACCTTAAGGAAACTTCTTGCGAATAGTACAACATTTTTGACAAGACTGTATTCAGTCGATTGCCTTACGAATACACATAGTATATCTCAGTAGTATAGTGCTCACCTCTGGTGCGTGGTGTCCATGGTTGGATACCAGCTCTTGGCTAGTGGGGGTTTGTGGTGGACAAACACTGCGTGAGTTTTCTCGAGGTTCTTCCGTTTTCTCCCACTTTTCTTAATTCCGCCATCTCGTTCATTATCATCATCACAGTCTTCCTTAGCCACTGTGCATAATCATGAAACATTAAACTAATGTATGTATATATATATAATATGCTATTTTGGAGCTATGAGTGAAGGAGTGATTATAAGTGTACTATGTTATAGAGGCGAACTTCAGTGAAGATTCTATCATTGACATTTGTGTGTCCATCTGTTCCGCGATAACTCCCGTAAAATGTACTATAATTTAACGAAACTTGGTATGCGCCTTGTTGTAGCATGCACAAGTAACACTATTGTTTGGTTTCGGTTTGATTTAGTTTAACGTTTCACGGTTATGCTTGCTAGGCTAAAGGAGACGTGGACCTACTGATTATAGTGCAATCAGAACCATTTTGGTCGTTCAACTGTACCCCCACCGGGAATCAAACCCGGAACCATGCGAGCCGTACTATTGTTTGGGGTTGCAATCCGTCAAGTATAAAAAGGTAAAATCCATCCCATGTTGCGTGTGCACATGTAAGTGCAAGACAGTTTGCCGGTATAAACCACATTAAAATTATTCATGTCAGAATTTAATGTAAATTTTCTTTATGACTTTGTAAATATCCCACACTTTGATATTAAAATGTGTTAATTGTTACCAGGACAAAAGAAAGAAAGAAAAACTACACTAGACTTATAAATGATTTTAAGAAATAGTTACCACAGCACAACAATTGATGTATAAAGGCTGGCAAAGGGAACAAATGTGTCATCATTCCGAAGGAAATGTACAACGAAAAGATTTTGGATAAAGTGCAAGATAATTTATTTATTAGATTAGAATCCAACCCGTTGTAAAAAGTTGTAGTCAATACAAATAGTATCATTGCCAAATCATACATTTTAGGCTATTCCACCTGTAAAGTCTTAAAAATCCCGGATCCAGGACTATCTATAATTTATGATCTACCAAAGATAAAGCAGATGTCTCCGTTAGATCTCTTATCTCAGGACATCATCATCCTACGTACAATTTGGCTAAATTGCTTGTCAACTATTTCAAATGTTTGAATGTTTCCCTTACACATTGTGTGAAGAATAGCTTTGAAATGAAACAACAAATATGCAATTTAGCGTAATGTTAATAACATTGAAATGGCGTCAATAGACGTAGTTGACATGTACCCGTCCATCCCTCTGCAATTAATTTATGAATCAGTTTACGACCATCTTGTACAGTAAGTATCTTAGTATTTTCAAAATGAACGAAATACTAAAGCTCCTTGGATTTTGCTTAAAATATAATATTTTTTTCTTTTGAAGATAGTATTTACCACCAAGTCGAAGGTATAGCAAATGGGGAACTCATTATCACCTTCGTTTGTAAATGTGGTTCTTCATTCAACTGAAAGTAAGATTCTGAAAGAACGTATACTGGGTACGGTGCGCTAGTATGGATATGTGGACAACGTACTTTTCTTGTACGAGGATACTTGAAAGCTTGAGCTTTTACTGAATAAATTAACAGTATCCATATAATTTGAGATTTACAGTTGAGAATGAAAAGCAAAATACTCAATTATTTAGATCTCAATATAAGAAGATATAACAATAAGTTAATTAGTTTCTACCCCAAGCCTACAGCTGGTATTCATTACACACATTATAAATCTGCTCCTTCTGCAAATACCAAAGCAAATATTTGAAAGAATTTCTTTTTACGTACCATTCGACATACCTCTTTGGAGTCATGTATAGATAGATATTGACCATTTACTGAAGACAGGTAATATGAACAGGTATACAGTCCCATTATTAATGAATCGGTATAAACAGGTTAAAAGGGATTTGGGTTTCGATACATCTGGAACCGAGACAAATAACATAAAATGGGTGAGATTACCTATTCTTCTCAGATTGACAACTGCATTGAATAAGTTTTATATGCAGTACGGTTTCCATAGAGCTTTGAATCCCCCCTCCCCCTAAAAACTTAGGAAAGAATGTTACCAAATTTAAGAATTATTACACGGATTCCAATGAAAAATCAGGTATTTATGGAAGAAAATGCAGTTGTGAGTGAGTTACATAACCAAAGCCAAAAGAAATTTAAAGAGTACGTGTCAAGGAGTGTATTAGGGATTCAAAAGCGGGAAACCCGGTGTCAGGTCTATCGAACCATCTAAAAGAAACTAAACACAAGAGAGAACATTCAAAAATTTTATTGGGGGCCAAAAATGAAGTAGATACTCGTATTTGAAAATTTATTTATTCATTTAAGAAAACCAAAATTAAATTTAGACAAAGGATAGTTAAATGATAAATTGGAAGTAGTAATTACAAAATTCACACAACATTGACACAACAACAAAGTTACCAGTATGAACTGGCAACCTTCCACTAAAGAACAAAAGAGAGCAGAAATTGAATCTCTCGTATTGCAACTTGTGTCACCACCATTTGACGTTTGATCGTTGAAATTGACAAAGTGTGTTCCAGCACCGCTGTTCCTTTGGTAAGTCCGTTTCATTCTATACCCTGATGCTTTTATTTTTCTTCTTCCTGTTTTTATCCAGGGAAGAGACGAAAGCTTGGAAGTACAAGTAACATTCAGGAATTACAGAAACCTGTGAATAAAATGATAGAACTCCTAAATTTTGTTTTAAATTGTCTAAATTTAGGTAAAGTTGTAATAGTCCAATTAACATTGGTTATCTGACTTATTTATGGAAGTGAAGAAAACAGTTTTAAAACATATAATAAAGCAGGGATGCAAATAAGCAACAAAATTTTACTAGTCCACATCCCACAATAGAAATCATTTACTTACCTTTGAAATAAATAATAGTAATATTAAAAACTCGCCCGCTCCGATGAACCACTCGTCCCGGGCGAGTGGTTATTTGCATCCTTGTCATAAAGTATTTGAAAAAAGTAGAGGTGAAAGTTCTGCTTCCCTTGAATTGAAATGTACTTTATGTATGTTGTACTTAAGAATGCAAACAGTGTTTCTTCAGACATGTTTTTTTTTTGGAAGGAGCAGTGCATCCCCGGAGTAGACCAAAATAATACGTCTATAATATAATAAATAGAATAGTACCAGCAGTGCCCCCCCCCCCCCCCCCCCAATACTAAATGTGCTTTCGCCCCGGAACATTGTTTCTGAAAGAAACACTGAATGCAAATACTTGATAAAAGATTTTGACCACCTTCCGCTAAAATCGAGTATGGCAAATTCTGTTATAGTTGACAAGATATTGGAACCATAATAGACTTACCAGAAAGAAAAGAGAAGTCAACTCTGATCTCTTGCAAGTCAAAAAATATTTTATTCTAGTTTAAATAATTTACTGTTATTTAATATTACAGATGAAAATTTGAATACTCCTCACTACAATAATAGTATATTAGTAGATTTGACAGTGGATGTGAATGAAGAATTCAGAAGTAAAATTTTGGAAGATCAGCCAAACTTGAAAGAAGGCATCATTTTGTTAAGTGTATGGCTTCGACAGCGAGAATTGGATCAGGTAAAAAGTATTGTATTAGCCTGTTAGACATTAGAGTAGTTAAATGTTAGTGATGCATAAAAATTCATTATTAAATAATCACATCTTTAGGTTATGAAAGTAGCTTATGGCTTAAGAATCCAAAGGCCATGAAGACAGACCGTATCAATGCTTCCCGCTCTGTATCAACCCAATTCAGTCAGGATTTTTATTACTTAGATACAATAGGATGCACATTAAATAATAATAAATAAGTTTCAGCGATACATTCTTGCAGTCTTCAAAGCGTTTCCATTTTTAAATTTACTTGTTTGAAGAACTATTTTTCTGGCAAGTCTTCCTATTTTGAGTTTAGCTTTCCTTTAAGCACGAAGCTATATGAGACGTATACGTACAGCTCAATGGGGGATCCTAACCACTTAGCCACGAGGGAACTCAACTGTCTCTCTTTTTGTAGTTGTTAGTTGAGAAAGAATGTTTTATTTCTTTATAGCCTGAGTTGTCTCCCATTACCAGTGTCTAGACTTGAAGTAAGTAACTAAGTACAAAAAAAAAAAAAAAAAAAAAAAAAAAAAAAAAAAAAAGTCAACAAGTTATTCATCTGTGGGGAAAAAATCCACTTTTCTGCTGAATAGTGTATGTTAAACCGATTGTCACTGCTTATAAAAACAATAACAATTGAAACCTTAACCCTTCGTAAGTGTTGAATTTCTGAAACATATTTAGTGTGGGTAGTCTCAGAGACCGATTTTTTTTTTTGTTCTTCTATGAATTCTTTCAGGTTACTAAAGCTAAATATGGTTGTATTATATTACCATCACCTTTATCACTATACAACTATGATTATTTCAATTATTGACTTTAAAAATACTAAAAGGTTCAACTCCCGCCACCTGTTCCGGAAAAAAAAAACAATAATTAAAAAATAAACAACAAATGAACACCATCCGGAATCTGAGACCGTTCCACATTTACGAAGGGTTAAGGTTAGTTTGAAAATTAAATAATACGTTGAGATATATCAACTGCCGAGTAACTCATAATTATCGCGTTATAATATGTCATTAATGAAAAATACTAAAATCCTACATTCTCTTTATTATTCTAAGCGACCAATTATTCTTTTTCTTTAAGTTACACTAGCAGCGTTCACCCCGCTTCGCTGCGGTCACCCCGGAACGCAATAAACTTTGTTACTTAGATAATTTTTACTTTTTCGCTTTCAAGTGATATGATAAAAACCATAGAAGATTGCAGTAAATCTTAACATTATATCGCCTGTCATTTATGTTAACCCGCCCCGCTTCGCTGCGGTCATCCCGGTGCTGGCATATTGTAAAAGTGTCTGTAAAAATAAGCAAATCAATTAAAAAATTTTAAACAGAAGATTCAAGCTATTTTCCGCTGTATATCGCCTGTCATTTATGTTAACCCGCCGAGTGACACGGTCATGCGGGTTGCATATAAATACGTTTATTTTTACCTATGATGAACTAATAACAAAGGATTTGTACGTTATGGACACCTGAATGGTCAATTATCTCAAGACACTGGTAATTAAAAATTAAAGTGATATGATAAAAACCATCTAGGGTCCAAATCCTAATAACCCCCCAAAAATGAAAGAAATTGGTTCAGCCGTATTAGCGTGATGAGCGGACAAAAAATTGTACGTTCTCTTTTATATATATAGATTGTTTTATAAAATAACAAGAAAATAGTCAAATACCGTAGCATATTTGGGTTTCATTAAACGGTATGTTGCTTTATCTTTTTATTATTATTTTACATATCTGCGTATTATACACAAAATGAAAACCTTAACTTACATTGTTCTATTTATATAGAGAATTTCAAATAAAAGTATGGGTTATTTGATCTGTTTGTTTACATATCTATATTTAGGTACTTGTTTCCACTTCAAAATAACTCTAGTACCGAACGATAAGATGATCTTCTTAAATACAAATTCAATATGACAGTGTAATTTATTTAATTTTTGAAATGTTTAAAATTACAGTCAGAATTCTAATTCCCTACTGAGTTAAAAAAAAAAAAAAAAAAAAAAAAAAAAACTAAATTATTTATTTTAAAGAACTTTCTTAGTTGTATTTAAATAACTTTCTTAGCTGTATTTCTAACACTGTTTAGACTTGAATTTATGTGCATGTATACATAGTTTTTGTTGTTATTGTTGTTGTTTACTTTAATAAGAAAGAATGAATATATAATTGGACGGAAAGTAATCTATTATTATTATTATTTTTATTATTCAACAAATATTTACATGAGGAAAACACGCAATATGTATGATTGGAATATTCCCATCTAGCTCCACTACAAATATTTTAAAGTGCAGTTCATACTTTCTTCTGTCTGGGGGGTGAACAAACACCGTGTGTGTGGGTTTCCTCGGGGTTCTCCCATTTCCTCCCACTTTCTTCATTCCACCATTTTCATTCATTTCTCATCATCACCGTCTCTTTTAGCCTAGCCGGCATAACCGTGGGATGTAAAACTCAAACATTTCATTTCATTTTTTTTTTTTTCCTTTGGGATTTTCAGGGGGTTGAGGGGAATTTCCTCCTCACTTACTGCTTTCATTTCCTGCATATTTGAAAATCAAGGGAGAGAAAAAGAAAGCATATTCTTTAATTAGCTCTCAAATTTCTTGGATAAACGTTTGCTACTTGCATCTCTCACTTTAAAGTAAGTTCAATATTACATTTAATTAATGCATCACGTTATAATGACTTCACTAGAAATTTTAATGCTCAGAAGGAACTTTATTTGAATCAACGTAAGATATTTAATATTGTATTCTATGGAGTGGCATATTTATGGGGCTGGCTTTCGGGCATAAGCACTCACCGAAATTTTATCGCAACCTTTTATTGTTTTATATATATATAGGCCTATTATAGAATTTTCACATTTCCAGAAATAAAGTTAGCAAAGCCCCCCGAAACAAAATCCTAACTACCCCACTGATTCTATGAAATGGAAACAACTAAAATTACACAGAAATAATAATATTTTATCCTGGCCATAGCGTTTGGTAAATTTATACATATCTTTAATGTATCAGACTTATATTCTACAAGCTATTATGAACCAGGCGCATAGTAGGAGAAATACAGCTACTCTGAATAACTCCTGAGAGTATATGCTTAAATTAAACAAGTTATCACTAATAGAAAGACATAATTCTACACAAACTTCTTACTCTGTGTTAAGAAAATCATTTTGTAACCTACTAGCATCAATTACCCGCTTCGCTGGATTAAATTAAGAAAAAATAGTAATATGTTTCATTAGTCAGTCACTTTTTACTATTACTAAAGCGCTCTTTGATATTGGTCATTTTCGATGATTTTTATATATCCCCTCTCCTCCCATTGTTGCGGGCCACGGCATCGGAAGTGTCATTGTTCATCTTAGCGACCCCGAAAAGTATGAATTCGACATTGATATTGATTTTATAAATAAATAAATTGTATATATATATATATATATATATATATATATATATATATATATATATATATATATATATATATGTATATCCCATCCCCTCCCACAATTTTTGCGGGGCTCAATTTGGATTTAAATAACATCAGAAGTGTCACTGTTCATCTCAGCGACCTCAAAAACTATAGATTCGACACTAATATCGGTCATTTTCGATCATTTGTAAATGTCTTTCCCCTCTTTTAAGTTACATCGTCAAAGTGATATGACAAAAATCATCTCATGTTCGAACTTCATCTAGGTTGAAAATTTGATCAAGTTTGGTCCGGTGATTCAAGAATTATTAAGTTTTATTTATTTTTATATATCTTCCCCTCCTCCCCTAAGTTCTATGGTCAAAGTGAATAGATAAATACCATCCGAGGCCCGAACTTCATCTATGTTGAAAATTTGATCGACATCGGTCAGGTGGTTCAAGAATGAAGTCACATAGATAGTCACTTTCATTTTTTTTTTTTTTTACGTATATATATATATCTCCCCCTCCCCTACGTTGTACCGTCAAAGTTAAATGATAAAAATTATCCCAAGCCCGAACGTCATCTATGTTGAAAATTTGATCGAGATCGGTTGGGTGGTTCAAGAGTTATTAAGTTTTATTTATTTTTATATATTTGTTCAGTGGCAAAGATTTCCAGAGAAGAAAGTGCTTTTAAGAAATGCGAAGCAAGAAGCTATATCAAAGCAAGTTTCAAAGAGTGAATAGTCTCTGAAGAAATTAAATGAAATGCATGAAACAGTACAAAAGGCAATGGAAGTAGCTACTAGGCTGATGAAAGACGCTCAGACATTTTTTTTTTTTTTTTTTTTTTTTTAATTTCTACCTATTGGATAATTGGAATGTTCCTTTTTCAGAGATTCACAAAGCCTCCTATATTTTTTCGTCGTGATTTCCTATATTTTTTTCATCAGCATTGGAAAGCCTGTTATAAGAAACCAAAGATAAAGAAAATATACGGTAGAAAAGAGGGTCTTCCCGGCCTCAGAGCCTTATAGTACGCTCTGCTACTGACAATCAGAAGACGCCATTTTAACCACCAATCAGAAGAATCCAATCACACATACATGAAGTTATATTCCATACACTCTCTTGCCCCATCATATTCGCCTGAAGGTGAGGACGATGTCAGCCCTCGAAACGTTGGAAGATACAACAGTATTTACCTGGCCCTAGAAGACCTGTCTCAGTATGTCACCAGGAAAGCTTCAATAGATATTTTATATATACAGTATATTCTTTGCAACTTCAATCTTACTACTGCATGGTTATTATAAGGTTTTCTTTGGACATCTGGAAAGTTATTAATGCAAGAGCCACGTAACTGCTAAACGTGTACTGAATTTTTCGGACTCTGAAAAATAAAAAATAAAATAAATAAATTTAAAAAGAAAGTTAATATGGCAATTGGTAAAAGGAAGTTACCATTTGTGTCATCCTCATGTGTAAGAATCGCCTGACTCATAGCCACACGCGCAGTGTTTTGTTCATCGTTTAGTTTTTGTGGTACCGATTTGTAGAAACTATATTTTTAATTTACTAGAAATGCTGACTTTGAAGGTCATACTTTACATATCCAGTCAAAGTTTTCCTTTCCTAATACCGTCATTCGAGCGATCGTGTTGTCGGAACGACTAATGTTGTGACCATAGCTATCGGATATTTCTGGCATCTTCCAATTCGCGCACCCACGAACGTACTTTTTTTTACACGAACTAAGTGCCGTTTTTCAATATTTTATTGAACTTATGTTGCTTGTGTATTAGTTTCATCCTTTAAGAGTAAACAAAACTAACATCATGTACAGAGAGCAAAAAATACACGACTGGACTGAGGTTCGAAATCAGGTCTCCGACTTACCCTACCTATATGTAACCACAACCCTGTTCAGTCCGCTCCCTGAACAACCATATATCGTAGCATTCTTGAAGCCGGTGTCCTGCCACTCAGACCACATAGACTATACTACAACCGTTATTGTGCTCGGACAACTTAGTGCCTGTATTACAAAACAACTATGATATTGAATTATATATTCCATGCAGGAAATTACCGATTTTCTCTCACATCAATTACTCTATAACTGCAAATTCGAGAGTAAAAAAAGGCCGAGATTTGAATTCGTCTCCGGCTTATCGTACCGATGCGTGGCCACTTCTCTACCTAGTTCGCTTCCTTCACGTTTTTCGTTATTTTTTTATTTAATATCCGACGATTATACACCAAGGCTAAAATAGACACTGACGATGAGATGGTGATAATGATGGAATGAAGAAAGTGGGAGGAAACAGGAGAACTCCAGCGAAATGTAACAGTGTTTGTTCACCTCCAAATTCACATGGCGTGGGTTGGGATCACACCAGAGGTAAACGCTCTACCACTGATCCACCGCGACCCCTTTTCACTCTTTTTGGATCAAAAGATCTAATATATTTCAATCAAAAATTTTCTGTACCCTTATATCTGGAGGGTTTGGCTACATATGTATAGTGTAGCCAAACCCAAACTATCACTTAACTTAATATGATGTGCCTATTCCGTAAAACAATACGAAAACTCGATTTAGGGTCCGTTCAAAACTTTTATGGCCCTTGATCCAAAAGCTCCAATATATTTCAATCAAAAATTTTCTTGCATGTCTTATATCTGGAGAATTACATATAGTGTAGCCAAACCCAAACCATTACTTAACTCAATATGACGTGCTTATTTCGTAAGAAATACGAAAACTCGATTTAAGGGCCGTTCAAAAATGTTGTGGCTCCTGATCCAAAAATTAATTCTTGGCGAAGATCGTAACAATTTGATGCAATTTTTTGGATGATTCCTAAAATTCTTATTATGTCATTGAATTCGCACCTAGAAAGGAATTGATGTGAGATAAAATAGGTTATTTTCTCCAGTTATATATATATATATAATAAAAAATAATAACATGCTGGTTTTCGGACGTGAATGACGTTATCTTTAGTATCAAAACAGCTTTCATCTGTTGGCATCAGTTGCAAACTTCAGCAAATGTCTACCTTTAATGGTTTTGGTTAGTCGGATACTAGAGAGAAAAACTATAGAACTTGTATGTAGCTATATTTTGTAATAATTAAAATATTCTGTGAAAAAAGATACGAGGATCTTTATATTGGTGAATACTAGCTTACGCCGTTGAGAGTAAAATTAAACTTAATTTATTCCAGGGTTTTGGAGCCTTCAGTAGTTACATCATGTCAATGTATGTTTTATATTTGTTCCAAAACCGCAAGATAAGCAACTTAATGAGCAGTTATCAAGTAGTAAGGAACACCTTTATCAATTTAGGTACGTAGTGTTGTTTCACATATTCGCATATGAGCAAGTTTGTTGATCATAGATACTTCTCCAGTTTAAGATAAATAATGATGTGTGTAATGATAGAATGTATTAAAGATGTATTAGATTGATGTGATGGAACTTGAATGTGATGATGGAAAACTTTCAGGTAGTATTTGATTATTGAAAATATGCTACTTTTGGACATTCATCTTAAATGAATAAATGAAAATTCGCTGTCCCGAGCAGATAAATAGAGGGGAAAAAATTGTAATAAGTAGTCTTCAGTAATAGACAGACAAGTTTCACATATTTCTGAAAATTGATGTAGTATAAATTATATTATTGCACTTAAAATCCCGTTGTCATATTTACGACCAGCTCTGTCCGTAGTTGCGTATGTTGGTAAAAAAAAAAAAAAAAAAAAAAAAAAAAAAAAAAAAAAAAAAAAAAAAAAAAAAGTACTAATGAGTTCTCGATTCCAGTTAGAAAGCAGTAAGCAACATGATGCAAAAGATATAAAAGATTTACTAAAAATAGGATAGTAATATAGAAAGAAAGTAGAACTCCCCCCCCCCCAAATTAATTTTGGACTCTGGTAATTTGGACAATGGTAGGAACAAAAACTTAAAGATTTAATGGGCACACATTAAGTACTTATGATATGATAATCCCATAAAGAAGATATAGAAGGTCAGATCTATAGAAGACATAATATACTCAATCTCCGCCTATAGAAGATTTTTAAAGTAGTGGACTGCGATAAAATCTTACACGTTTTACGCAATATTTTAAATTTCCTTTTATTCGTTTCACATAATGGTAGCACTCGGTAGCACTAAAGGTCGTGAAATAAGAACTTGCTCTTTCGAATATTGTGTTGGGTATTTTTCAGTTCGATAAATTGATATATTTTGTACTTTACTAAACAACAGTAAAGGTTGTAATTTTCACTAATACTGAACTCAAGCTATTCAGCATATAGAAAAGTTCAGAACAAGAAAGCTTCAATTTCTGCAAACACACAGCACACCTACCTTGCTCTGTTCTTTTTCAACAGCCCTAAATCGAAGAAAACATAAGGTGGTCCTCAGAGAGAGGGAGATGAGAAAGGAACTTGACAAATGCTTTTTGCAGATTTTTTAAGATCTTGAATCTCCTTTCGTGTCGTATGTTGGTTACAGTTTAGCTAGCATGCCATTGTTTTTACGATAGTTAAATCTGACCTTCTTCGCCAAAAACTCCGATGAAATAAGATAATATTGCAGTTGGGATAGGAAGAGATGGCTAGGTTGTACTGGCTAACTGATGTATATGTAAAAGGAAAAGATTTCTTTGCGAAGTGTTCTGTATAATGGTCGTGAGTAAGTTAAAAGAACTTTAAAAAAGAAATAACTGGCGAAGGCAATCGATATTAGCTGTAGAAAGAAAGAAAGAAAAAAAAAATACAACTTCAACTAAGAAGAAAATCGCGAAACCAAAACTTCAGTCCAACAAAATTGTCACTTTCAATCGAGACTTATTGCTTGATTTGATTTGATTTTAGCATCCCTTCCAGGGGCGAGGCTATATGAGACGTGGACCTACAACTTAACCTATTATCCGAACCACACGAGTTTCGACTGGGAATCGAACACGGGTCTCCCACTCCAAAGGCAAATACTCTAACCACTTAGCCACGAGAAACCTATTGCAACGAAAGTTTTCGGAAGTTACGAGGAAAGCAAATCTCCCACAACACTAGCAATAATTGAAACATTGAGACTTGAGAGACAGTTGGAACTGATAATATTAATATTATAAATTATGTTATGTATTTGTTCTGGTAGCAATAAAAATAAGACTTCAACTTATATTATCTTTATATTTAGCTAATCAAGATTGGACCACGAATGGCATCAGTGTATCGCAGACTAAACAAGAGAACCAACCGTCAGTAGGTGATTTCCATCAGAATTTTGAAGTAGTCTTCTTAGATGTAACAGGTCATGCAAATATTTGTGGAAATATGAATAAAACAATGTTTATGTGGGTAAGTTTTGATGAAATTTCCAGATTTATAATAATCTGCTGTAGATATGTAATTACTTAAAGAATGTGAGAACATTATATTCTATAGCGTAAAATTGTGCTTAATAAAAAGGCTAATGTGTACTTGTCCTAATGTTTAGTGTCATCGTTATCCATCTTCAAATATTAAATAGAAAAAATACAGTTTAGATTGCAACTAACTCGTCACAATATTACTCTAGAAAAACACAAATGTTAATGGTCAAATTTAAATATGGTTACGGGCCTTATCTTATTTTGAAATATTTAAACTGAAACAATGCAGTTTTTAAGTTGCAATTAAGTTATCACATTACTTTTAAATCTGCAAATTGCGTACACACTGGCGACTTCTATTGGCAACAGGCGGACAGGTAGCGACACCTATTAGCTTGACTGTACTATGAGGCGCATGTCAAAAGAAAAGCGCCGACTTCTTTTTGTGATAGGAGAAAAAAAAAAATATTGTGATTCATATACAAGTACATACCTTGGCTATTTTTCGACGTAGTCACTGTGAACCTTCAAACATTTCTGGAAGCATAGCACAAGCTGTACACTCTCTGTGTAAAAATCTGCCGTGTGAGAGTACAGCCAGTCCAGAACTGATGTCGTGAGCATTTCACTGTCGTTAAAACGCTTCGATGCAAGCCACCTTTCTAGGTGAAGAAAGAAATTGCTGGAGGCAAAGTCGATGCTTTAAGGGGATGATTGAATAGTTCCCATCAAATTCTTTAAATTCTCTCAACAGTACGAGCAGCTGTGTGTGGATGGGGTTGTCATGGATCAGAAGAATTCCAGGGCGTAGCATTCCTCGCCGCTGATTTTGGATGGCACGTAGCAGATTATTCAATGTTTGGCAATAAACATTTGTTGTAACTGTTCGTCCTGGTTCCAAGACTTCCACAAGAATCACATCCGTTTGGTCCCAAAACACGGCTGCCAAGATTTTGTGAAGTGACAGTGTTTGGTTAAATTTCTTAACTTTAGGAGAACCAGAATGCCATCATTGGGCGCTCTGCCCCTGCTGCTTCGACTCACCAGTGGCATACGATGTCCAGTTTTCATCCCCTGCCATTATATAAGAAAAGAGGTTATCTCTATCCTCCTCCCAACAGGCCAAAAATCACGGGCAGCTGTCAGTCTTGCTCTTTGTGAAAGTCTGTCAACATTATGGCACTCACTTCGCACAGAGTTTGTGATAACCCAGGTTGTCAGTCACAATTCAATGTGCTGTTTTCGCAGACATTTCTGAAAGCTCGTTAGCGAGTTCAGTTGTTGTGAACCGGCGATTGGCTGCACTTTCTCATTAACGCGTTCCACCATATCGTCCGTGTGAACACTAGACCTTCCGCTACGTTCATTGTCATGAATCTTTAACGCCCTTCCCGAAACTTTGCATCATTGCCTGACCTTCCTTTCATTCATTTCTGTTGGTCCGTAAATGGGACACAATTCCCGATGGATGTCAGGTGCATTCTGTCTTTTGCGTTCAGAAATTGTATGGCAGATCTCACTTCTCATTTGGCAGGATTTTGTATTTCAGCAGCCATTTCACCTTACTGCTGCTCTCACGTTCGCAACTTCACACGGACGATTCTATCTTCGTTGCAAGCACAAAATGCTAGGTGCATGCTCCTGCGTGTGCTCAAATTCATACAAATTTTCGGTTATATATATATATATATATATATATATATATATATATATATATATGTGTGTGTGTGTGTGTGTGTGTATGTATGTATGTATGTATATACACGCCTCGTATTAGGAATTAGCGTAATTCTAGGATCAGCATGTTGTTTTTGTATTATAAATGGAACGCTGAGGTACTGTATACTGTCGTTTTGCTCATTTCATAATTTCTTATCTTTGCTTTTTTTTTTTTTTTTTTTTTTTTGTTTTGTTTTGTTAAGCGTAAATAATATTGTAAAACTCTACGTACTAATGTAAATTCGTAAAATGTGTATTATCTTTAATAATTCGTAATTTATAAACTCCGATCTCAAATCAATCAATCAAATATTAATAAACTAACTATGACTTAGGAAACCCTTAGGTTCAGCGTTGCGGAAGTACATCCTATCTTGTGCTGAGGTAGTCCAGCGAAGTCAGTTGTTACTTCCTTAAAATTGCAGCTTATATTATCCTTCTACCTTCTTAGTCTACTGAGAGGCCTATCTTTACAGAACTTTCAGACTTAACACTTTATTTTCGTGCGAACAAAGTGTAGGTGCCAATATTTGATGTCTCTGTATTTCATAATAAGTACAGTTAGAGTAAAAATTTCTGTTACATAACTTTGTCCATTACTAAGAAGAATCTGTTAGTTAAATGATGAGTATAAATTTCCATTTATCATCTCACCTTCTTCAGAATTTTAGTTATAAATAATCATACTTCCAAACTGTCGACTTTCCTCAGGAGCCTTGTTCATGAAGGATTACAAGCGTAGAAGCAATGAAAAAGAAATGGAATCACGAGGGAAGAGTAGTGTAAGAAATACTTAGTTCTATATCCTTTCCTGATGGTGTAGTGGCTGGATGCGTGCACAGAATTCCAGGTTCAATTCCCAGTGTAAGAGCTTTGACATTTCAACGCATTACAATGGTTCCATGTCTCACATAGCCTCGGTGCTGAAAGGAATATCAAACTCCAATTCTATCAACCAATTTAGTCCTATATATCGCTGAAGTTCACTCGTCACGTGGTCATATGAAGGTGTAGCTAGTTCTGGAATGACGAGGTCAGGGTGTGTACTCTTTTGTTTTGCAATTGAAAGCTGCAAACTGATGAGTTTGTATTGCGTCAGTCTTCAATGTATTTCTGATCACTATCCTTCACTTGTTATGTAATTAACCTGTATCTATGTAAAGTCTTGGTTTCTAAAATAAGAAATTTAGAAGAATAAACGAATATTCTAAACACAGTCTCTGGGTTGTATCTTGTTCTAAATAAAATTCTAGGAGATTCAGGGAGACAAACAAAACAAAAAGCTGGTCGCAAAATTCAAAAGCGGAACTTTTCGATTGCGAAATAAGAACGTTAGCCTTTCATCTATATATGTTTTGTAAATTTAATTTTGTTAGGCCTTTAAATCCTAACCTCTGTTTTGGATTGAAGATAATATTCGCCATCTCTATTTTCAAACTTATTATTTTAACTAAGGAAAATTTTGGTAAGCTTCAAATTGGTCGAACAAACAACAATCTTGAACAACAGTTTAAACTTTATCATGTATGCTTATACATTGTTGGTGTCAGATGTATATAAAACTATAGCAACAATTAATTGTAAATGTGCACTTGCACGTAATAACTGTCAATATTTTGGATATTGGAGCATGCTAAGGCTTGTCCATTTTACATGCTTACAGTTTCAACTTTAGAAATGAAATAATGAATATGTATTTCATTTTCAGGTTCGAAGAGAGGCAGAGATGGCTGTGAAATGTCTTGATAATCCTAACATTAATAGTTTTCAAGCTTTATTTATGACTCCAATGCCATTTTGTAGACAGTTCGACCACGTAATACGGTAAGTTGTAATATTTTAGCTTAAAAAGTACAGCTTAATAAAAACATGTTTTTTAATATGATTGTCTACTCTTGCACAATGTTTAAACAACAGTTCTTTACGTTCATACAGAGAGAGACAAGTAAGAAGCAGAAGATTATATTATTATTATTATTATTATTATTATTATTATTATTATTATTATTATTATTATTATTATTTGCACTGTTCTACTTCCGCCATTTAACACCTTTGTCCAAATTTAGTGTAGGTTGTTCGTATAAAATAAGGAAATGTTTATAGTCACATTGTATTTGATAAGATATTTTGAGTCCTCTTTTAAAGTCAAATAGTAAAAAATAACATAAAATAGAATTGTAGTGTGTTCAGAAAAATGAAAAACAATTTTCATTAGTTATAAGCTGCTTAATAATAGGGTACGGTACTATGTAATGCGTTTTCTGTATTACTATTATTAGGTCGAACTTTTTCTCATGGTAATTAAAAATGAGCATTTTTCGGATTTTGTTTTCTTTGTAGATTTCGGGACCAATCTGTAATAGAGGAAGTAGTCAAGAAGAACGGAAATCGAAATATGGCCTTAGATTTTTGCGGCCATATTTATTCTCAATTCCAAAGTTTGGTTCTTGATCTGCTACATCGAGGACTTAATAATCGGGTGCGTCTGTTGGCGAGTAGACCACCCAGCACGCTTCAATGGCCAGTAACTGAAAGTCCACCACATCATGATTGTGGTCTTACTATGGGTTTAATCTTAAACCCAGATTATGCCTTTAGTTTGTTGGAGAAAGGACCACCACCTAATGTTCCAGAGGTATGATACTGTATTAAATTAGTATCTTGTCCAGTAGAAATTAGTACCTTGTGACTGTATTTATATATTTATTTGTGGTTTATCAGGAATACCGTATTCTCGCGTGTATAAGCCACACTTTTTTTCACGAAAAAGCAAACGAAAATGTAGGGTGCGGCTTATACACGCGAATGATTTAAAATGGCTTAAAGATAATTATGGTATTAATTTTTTGCGTTTGTTGTACGGTATTTACCGTACCTCACAAGAAACACGTATAGAAAACAAATCCACAAGGACACAATCAGACGAAACAACAATTCAACACAGGAACAAATACGTTAACTCAAATACCGCTATTGGTGATTTGAATCAACAATTACCGGTAAACGAACAAAAGATTCCTCTGCGATAACAATCGCGCACTCAAGAGTTTTTTCTACGAGAAGGCAGTCTGTCTCGTGCGCTGCATCTATACGTTACGAAGAGCGTGCCTTGTGGATTTCTTCTAAGGAAAATGTCCAAACGACTTAGCTACGATGCACATTTTAAATTGCAAGTTATCCAATTCTCTGAGGAAAACGGGAACCGAGCTGCTGCACGTCATTTTCACGTGGATGAATCCAACGTGCGACGTTGGAAAAAGCAGAAGAATGAACTTTAAGTAACAAGGGGCAAGAGGAAGGCGTTTCGTGGAAAAGCAGCTAAGTATCCACAATTGGAAGAAAATGTTTTATCTTACGTTAATGAGAAAAGAAGTTCAGGTTATGCTGTTACAGTAGATATACGCTTTCAAGCTCTTGAAAAGGGTCGTCGGTTGGGAGTAAGCCACGATTTTCGAGCAAGTGTTGGATAGTGTGCACGTTTCAGGCGTCGAAATGGCTTGTCACTGCGTCGTAGGACAGCAGTTGCTCAACGTCTTCCAGCAGATTTTGACGATGAAATTTTGAAGTTTCAAGAGATTCATTATCCGTAAGCGACAAGCCAATGGGTATGCGCTCTCCCAAATCGGTAATGCTGATCAAACACCCATTTACTGGGACATGCCTATGTCTACTACAGTTGCGCCAAGAGGCTCGCGCTCCGTAAGAATAAAGACTACAGGTGGTAAGCAGTAGCGATGTTCTGGCAGATAAAAAAACTACCACCCTACGTTGTCTTGAAGCGAAAGACTGTACCAAGAGACATACCGTCGGGTATTTTTGTGCGTGCTCAGGAAAAAGGATGAATGGAAGAGAATCTGGTGTTGGACTGGCTACAAATGGTGTGGAACAGAAGACCTGGTGGTTTGCTGAAACCTAAGAGCTTGTTAGTTTGGGATAGCTTCCGAGCTCACGTGACTCCTCGTGTGAATCGAACATTAAATGAGTGTAAAACTGACATAGCTGTTGTTCCTGGGGGCCTTACTTCCATGCTTCAGCCCCTTGATGTTACTGTTAATCGCTCCTTTAAAAGTTCATTCAGGAGACTACAATGATTGGATGATTGCAGGAAACCATGACCGTACACCCAAAGGTAAGATCAAACGTCCGACTGTGCGGCTTGTGTGTGAATGGATTCTGGCAGCCTGGGAAAGTGTTAAACCTCAAACGATCGTCAAAGGATTTTTGAAGTGTGGAATATCCAATGCTCTGGACGGCTCCCAGGATGATATGCTATGGGATATCAGCGATAGTGATCGTGATGCCAGTGATGCTCTAATGCAGGTACTGATAGTGCAAGCAACCTCTCTACTGGTAGTGACAGTGGTAGTGACAGTGAATAACATTACAACTGTACATTTTGAGCAACCTCTCTAGTGGTAGTGACAGTGTGATTTTATTTTAGAATAAAAAAGTCTTAGTTTGTGATAAGTACGTACACATGATTTTAGCTGTAGCTTGATAGTCATTCTACCCGCGGCTTATCCTTGAGATTTTTTTAAACGGATGTAAAGGTAAAATTTAAGGGTGCGGCTTATACACGCGAGAATACGGTATATTTTATATTTTATTGTGTTCTATAAATCATTTTCTGATAACAGTTACTATGATTTTTACCTTTACTTCTGATTTATACGTGCATTTAGAACACAAATTCATGTTCTTTTTCTAAAGGACTGATTTCAATTCTGCATTTTACGTAGTTTGATTTTTAAAGAAATAAGTTTAAAATCAAATTATAAAATGTTTTCTTGTCGTTGCTAAATTCACTTGTACACAGATGTTTACTATCTTGTTAGGAAAAAGTCTTCAGATTCACTGACTTTTTACAATTTTAAAATATCGGTAGACAAAAATAGTATCAATTTGTGGTGGACAACAGTGACGGCGTAAGGGCGGGGCGAGCGGTGTCCCCGCCCTGGGCCCCACTGTGTGAGGGCTCCCGACAGTAGGTAAAAAATAATTACTAAGGAACCTTGTTAACATGAGCCGTACAAGGGACGTCAAAGTTTATAATCCACACCTTCCCTAAAAGTAAACGCAATTAATTGTCAATCAATATTACATCAAATAATGGATGAAACAACAGAAATATATGTCTAATAAAGCTAATCAGTGCCGGATTTCCGTATAAGCTAAACAAGCTATGTCATTGGGCCCACTCTCTTGGTGAATCGCAAAGAAATTTAAAGAAGAACCAGTGTAGATTAAAAATAAAGAAAATAAAAGTTTCATTATCTTGGAGGTTTCCAAAGAAATTTAAAGGAAAAAAATCTGAATATAGGTGAAAAATGGATAAAGTAGACGTTTCACGCTCTTGAGGACCCCCAAAGAAATTTAAAGGAAAAGGCTGAATGTAAGTGAAATAATAATAAACGTTTCGTTCTCTTGGGATCCCAACAAATTAAAGAAAAAAGCTGAATGTAGGTGTAAAATAAATAAAATAAAAGTTTCACTCTGTTAGAGCCACAAAAATGTTTAAAGAAAAAAATGTATGTGGATTAAAATATGAATAAAATAAAAGTTTCACTCCGTTCAATAACCCCAGAGAAATTTAAAGAAAAAAGTTGAGTGTGGATTAAAATATAATAAAAGAAAGTCGAAGTATATTGTGTTGTTTACATTGTAAGGTCTTATGATCCAAGTAATGGGGTCCCGTTTACTAGCCTGCTTCCTAAAATATCACTATTTAGTTATTTATTCATTTATCAGTTCAGGAGAAGGGTAGAAATAAGGGATCAACGTACATAATGCTTTATTAGGATACTAGGATTCTGTTGCTAACTAAAAACTCTTTTGTGCTTTACAAGTCGAATTTTCAGCGAGCAAAATCCCTTTGCTTAGCTGGTTTCCCCCATTTTTGCTCTTGCTTTTTGGTGTATAAATTTACACTTCAGCCCACAAATTTAGAATGAAGAAAATGTTAAATAAGTAAACAAGAGAAGGAGAGGGAGTTCAATAAGAGAAGGAGTGGAAGTCTGATGAAGACACAGTTATTGTGTCGAAACTTACGTGATTGTGTGTTTTGTTACATATTATCATTTAGCCTTGCTCAATGTGTTATTGTGTTTTAGTAAGAAAACAAGTGTTCAAATATTCAAAATACTTCAGCATTATATTTAATTCAACTCCTGAGTGTTCTCATGTGGAACAGTTGTCACAAATCACTCGATTTGTTGACATACAACGTAATTCTGTTCAAGTTCGGGAAGCATTTATTGATTTCATCTCTGTCGAAGGAAAGACTGCTGAGAGTATTTCTGCTGAAATACTGAAGAAACTTCAACGTGAAAGGCTTGATATTAAGATTGAAGAGGCCAGTCTTATAATAATCAGGCTATAATGGCCGAGCAATATTATGGAGTTCAAACTTTGATGCGGAATATAAATCCTTTGGCCATTATCCTTCCTTGTAACAATAATTCATTTAACCTTGTGGCGTACATGCTGCGTACGTTAACGTTCTGGCGGTCACTTTGTTTGGAGCAATGGAACGCTTGTTTGTATTCTTCTCTTCCATCTACTCACCGATAGAATGTGCTCAAAAGTACGTAAAGATTGGTTGAAACGTGAAAGTGACACCAGATGGAGTTCAAAAACAGAAGCTGTGAAGGCACTTTTTAGTCAGTTGGATGAAATAGTTGATGTGTTGGAAGAACTGCGTGACACTTCGACTGAAACGCTTGATATTAGAGGAGATGCTGGTCTTCTTGTAAGCATCCAGTCATTTAACTTCATCGCTTTACTGTATGTCTGGTCTGCAGTTCTCTCATACTATATTGATCGGATCCAAAAATGCCTTCAATCTCAGGATATAAGTTTCAATTAAACTCTTATTCAGTTGCTGGCCAAGGAAATCATCCGCAACTGAACGAAGTTGCAGGGCATGGAACAGTAAGTAGACACAATATGAGAAGGAGATGCATGGCTGAGAAGCAAAGAATGAACCCCTGACTGCACAGGCCGAAGTGAAGCGCTCTATCAGTGAAATTCTAGATGAGATGAAACAAAAAATGGATGACCATTTTACTCACAAGGAAGGGCCACGCAGTGGCTCCGCTGAGATCCGAACGAGACAATTGTGTTTGCATTTGATATGTTATAACTAGATGGAAATCCCAAAGTTATACGTGCCGCCGGGAGGAATATCGTGAGTTACAACATATTTTGTAATGTAAGAACTACAAAAAAATTACCTGGCAGAATAGTTTGAACCGAGTCATTTGTTCGGAAACGGTTGGGTAAGTGGAAAACTCGGCCAACAAGTATCCCATCACTTTCAACGACAAACTTTTTGGGATAAAAAACTTTGTCCCAGTGTCCCCCGCAGGGTCTCCACCTCATACGGGGTCCACCTCAAAATTTTCAAATGGCAAAGGGGGTTAAGTGGCACATCATTTGAAAGCTGTTGTAAAATAAAAGACAATGCAGCAAGTCTACACTCTCTACAACAACCCTGTGCAAAATGGCGACGGGTCAAAGTGTAAATAAAAACTTAATTTAAAAGTCCATGGTCACCCCTATAAATGGGAAACAGTGAGACAACTGTGAAAACAGGAAAGGAAGTGTGGCATTATTTTCAAAGTACAACGATTTAAGTGAAAAAGTCTTGTCCCAGGATCTCCACATGGTCCCAGATGTGGTCCAACTAAAAAGTTTCAAATGGCAAGAGAGGTTAAGAAGCTCATCGTTTGAAAGCTCTTGTTAAGTGAAAGAAGATGGAGCACGTCTCGACTTTCTACGACAACCCTGTCCAAAATTGCGGTGGGTCAAAATGTAAACAAAAGCTTAATTGAAAATCTATGGCCAGCTTGAATGCAAGATGGCCGCTTAAAACTTATAACGAAAGGATAAGCATACCAAACTGCTGAAGCTAGGAAAACAAATTTGGCATTAATGTTAATTAGTAAGTGACTAAAATATGCAAAATGTTCAAAAACGCGACTTCTTGAGTTCAAATTGCAGCACTATGTATCGAACGCATATCCAGCTCACACCATTGGTGTTGGAGAAGCGAACGTTTATGGTTAATAGTAGATATCCACAAAATATCAAAGAGTATAATCTGTAATCCAATATGGCTGCCAGTGTGAAAAATGAGTTTGTGTATAAATATGTTATTTCTTGGAATACTGTGACCAAACCAACAATGTTTGAAGCATCTCAATGTACTGAAATGACTTACACATGTTTGGTACTACTCGCCAATCTTGCAAATGATGTTTTTTTGTATATTTGGTATTGCTTGCAGTATTGCGATCAAACCAACGAATGACATACAAATGTAACAATCACGAATACGTTACAATAGAGCCCCCAACCTACTGGTGCAGCAAGTTCTTTCTGTATGAACTACGTATGACAAAATTAGAAAAATATCCGAAGGTATTCAACTTTTGTTTAGCAGTATGAGTAGGAAGTCAGAGTTGCGTGTTCATCGCATATTCGTTATATTCAAGTAAATAATGTCGACGGAACCGTGACGAACGTGCATTAAGAACAAAACATATATGTGTTGTTACCAAATGAAATAATAGTTGAGGTGAATCGAAATTCAATTGTTCTTTAGTATTCCTATTATTTCTAAATACATAATAGAGAAAAATAGAGATTTAGATTTGTACTGTTATGAATGACATAGGTTTTAAGCGGCCACCTTGGATTCAAGGTAGCCATAGTTTTTCAATTAAGCTTTTGTTTACATTTTGAGCCGCCGCAATTTTGAACAGGGTTGTCGTAGAAAGTCAAGACTTGCTCCATCTACTTTCATTTAATAAGATCTTGCAAACAGTGAGCTTCTTAATCTCTCTTGCCATTTGAAACATTTTAGTTGGACACCACGTGGGACCCTATAGGCACCCTGGGACAAGATGCTTTAACTTAAATTGTTGTACTTTGAAAATAATGCCAGACTCCCTTTCCTATTTTCACATTTGCCTCATCGTTTCCGCTTTATAGGGGTGATCATGGACTTTTCAATTAAGTTTTTGTTTACATTTTGACCCTCCACCGTTTTGCACAGGGTTGTCGTAGAGAGTCGAGACTTGCTGCATTTTCTTTCATTTTACAACAGCTTTCAAAAGATGTGCTACTTAACCTCGCTTGCCATTTAAAAATTTTTGAGTTGGACCCCGCCTGGGACCCTGGGGCAAACTTTTTTATCCGAAAAAATGTGTCCTTGAAAATGATGGGATACGTATTGTCCGAGTTTTCCATTTACCCAACCGTTTCCGAACAAATGACTCGGTTCAAACTATTCTGCCAGCTTTGTAGCTTTTATATTACAAAATATGTTGTAACTCATGACACTCCGCCCGGTGGCACGTATAACTTTGGGATTCGTCTAGTTATAACATCAAATGCAAACACAGTTGTCTCGTTCGGATCTCAGCGGAGCTATTGCGTGACGCTTCCTTGTCAGATGCATAACCTGAACGACAGATTTGGATTCCTGTGTTCTATGGCCAACTTTGTACAGTAGCTAGATGATGAGAGGGAGGAAAGGCTAAAAGCATGTTGCTCTGATTTGGCTTTGTTCTACTCGAATGACCTGAATGGCGTAGAATTATTTCAGGATTGTAAGAATATAATCCGTTCACTAAGTGTGCTCAGAAAGCTGGAGAACAACTTGACTTTTCTCCACAAGGCATACCGAAATATGTATCTCCAATGGCTCTTGAAGTTTACTAAAGTTTGGCTACCGCTCTTCAGATTTTGATAATACTGCCCGTATCTGTCATATCATGTTAAAGCTCTTTCAGGAAAATGAAGCTGATAAAATCATACTTGCGCTTCACAACGAGTCAAGAAAGACTCACGAATCTGGCCATTCTTTCTATCAAAAATGAAATAGCATCCACTTTGGATTTTGATAATATAGTTGAGACTTTCGCAGCTACCAAAGCAAGGAAGATAACATTCTGAATGTTAGTGGAACATGTTAATATGGTAGTGGGACTACTGTCGAAAGTAGTTTCATTTTTCAACTTAAGGCAATTAACAGACAAAAGTACCAAAAGAGTAATAGAAAGCCATCCAGATCTGTCAGTTGACTGGTGATAGGGGTAATGAAAAGTAGGATGATATAACCCGTAGTAGCATTCTGTGCTCACATACTTAATCTATAATATATCCCCAATTATTCCATATATTCTGGATTTTTTGTTATAATATGTTAAAATACTAAGTATGTTAGTGGTAATGGAAATAGTCATAAGTGAGAGAATATAAACATGACTGAATTAATAAATAGAGAATAAAATAATCATAAAACAAGTGTGAAATCTGGAAACAATAGTAAAAAAAATAAAAAAATAAAAATAAATAAATAAATAAATAAATAAATAAATAAAAATTGGTAGGAGAGAAACATTCTAGTGCTTAACTATTCATTGATATTTCAGCAAAAGCAGTGAGACTAAATAGATCGTGTGTTATCACTGGAGAAAAACATAGTAAAAATAAGTGAAGAAGACATGCAGGAGAGAAATCTATTCTTGACATTATATACTGATAGTTTGGTAAAAAAGAGAGAAAAAAATATTTAAGTATCGTGTATGATCACTGGAGAGAAACCGAATGTTAAAGTGAACGGGACTGATTGTAGGAGAAAAATCTAATCAAATAAAACCTAGGTAGCGTAAACTCAGATAGGTGACAATGAGAAATTGCACAGGTGAAACACCAAAGGCGTGAACCGAACAAAACAGAGCTTACACTTAGAAATTGCATCGGTTATATTATTATTTGTAATATTTTTCAATATCAGCTCATTGTTACATTTTGTACGTAAATTTGTCTCTAAATGTATTATTAGGAGCATTACTTCCACTATTCCATCTAACTACAGTATTCGTTGATACTAGGATGGTATAGGTGTAGGATAAATTCTGGATTCTTTGTTTTTACGTTTTGTTTGTTCTTAAGATTATATTATTTCTGTCCTGGGTTGTAATTTCCGTTACACTTGTATCCCTAATCTTTTTTTTTTTTTTTTTTTTTTTTTTTTTTTTTTTTTTTGCCCTTTGTTTAAAAATGAATAAAAAAAGGAAAAATGCAATGATAGTCCTGGTCCAGTTTTATTTTTAGATACAAGCCTACAGGCGGTTCTAAGCATAAAAATATGGACAGGGATGCTGAATGTCACCCCCCATTTATTTAATATATCCCAGATTAAAATGGTCTAAACACATACACCAACGGGAAAGGAGAAGGAGTAAACAGAAAGAATGATTATGTAAATGAATGTCAAAAATAAAAGTGTATAAATCACGATTGTTCGAAAAGAGGCCCCGATCTACTTCACAGGCCCCGGGCCCCAGTTTGCCTTACGCCACCACTGGTGGACAACATCGTGTCTGTGCGTTTTGTCGGAGTTTTCACGTTCTTATTCCACCAGTTCATTCATAGTCGTTCACTTTAATGAATCATTCGTCTTCTTTAGCCTAAAGGGCATAACCATGGACACTAAACTAGAAATTTCATTTTATTACACTTAATAAATATTGAGTATCTACGGAGCATAACTGAACGGTAAGGGTTCATGTGTATGCTTTAACGGGTGCTTTGCCCTCTATGTTGTTGACTCTTGGTACTATTTGCCTGTATATGCCATGCATGCGTAGTTGTAGAAATGTCCGAGAAAAGGGACAGAAGATTTGACTAATCCAATTCATTTTGTACGCGGTTTTCAATATTAAAACGTCGTTTTCTCGAAAATACAGTTTTGTGACATTCCTTCTTTTTCCCCCTTACCCTTCAACTGTTAATATTCTCTTGTTTTTCCACTGTTTAAAGAATTTTGAATTTACAAAGAAATTCCTTATGATCATGAAATCTCCTTAATATAATAGTTCAAAATTCACTAAAGTATTTACTTATGTATAAAATGACTATTCTGAAAATTAGTCATGGCGCAACACTAAGCAAATTCGTATTTTAACAATATTATTACTACTACTCGATGAATTATTACTTACCACAGCTTGTTAACAGTGCAGGCCAATGTATTTATGTGGTTCAATGATATATCATTTTTAGTATTGTAGTTTTGCAAAAAGGCAAAATCTGAGTTTCTCCTCTTTCATAAAAAGTTGATAACATTTGCAAGAAATCATTCCAGGGCACATTTATTCCGCTTTCGAATGAAATCCAAATGATCAGATGTAGGTGCAGCTTACAGTTCAATTCTGTTTCCGAAACTCATTCTCATTTTTGTTGTAAGGAAAATAAAGAAATTTAAACTCATGATTGATTCACGAAAAGCTGGAAATATTACGCTAGCGAGATTGTATAGAAATAATTCTATGTAACTGTTCCATTGTTGGAAATACGAGTAGCTAAGTGGATCAACAATAAGACATATGTAACTCTGGTTTTCATAACTCGGAAAGGACTTCTTTCAGACACAATGGCCACAAATATGAGTGAAA